>NW_026692836.1:0-600000 GCF_021218885.2 Marmota monax | reverse complement strand
ACCTAAGGCTGTTCAAAATGATAAATCTAACCTGAAACCTATACCTAACCATATCCATTACCTTAAACCTAATGCTATTTTGGGCCTTAACCCTAAACCTTAACTGAAAACAATCTCTATTCCTGACCTTGACCGTAATAATACACCTAGCTCTAAACCTGACCTTTACCTTAAACCTAACACTTACAGTAGACCTATTCATAACCAAACCCTACAACTACCCTTAGCCATAATGCTAGTCCTGACATTAGCCCTAGCCCCTAGCCCTAACACAAACCCTCATCTGAGCCATAAACATACCCTTAATCCTAACCCTCATCTTAACCCTAAACCAAGACCTAATCCTAACCATAACCCTAGCCCAAAACTTAACTCGAACTGTATCCATTGCCCTAAACATCACCCTTATCCTAATGCTAACTCTAGGACTAACCCTAACCCTATCACTATCCACAAAACTATCAATTACCCTAAACATAATCTGAACCCTAAACCTAACCCTATCTTTACCCTAACGCTAACCCTAACTCTAATTTGAGCTGTAACCCTAAACTCAAACCTAAACCAAGCCCTAACACTTACCCTGTCCCTAAGAATTCCCCTAGATCTAAACCTGACTATTACCCTATACCTAACCCTTACAAGAGATCTAACCATAAATCTTTCCCTAAAACTATCCCTAACTCTAACCCTAGACCTGACATTAGCCCTAGCCATAATTATAGCCCTAACCCTAATACAAACCCTAGCTCTTATTCTAGCCCTAAACATAGCCTTAATTATAACCCTAACCAAAACTCTAGGCCTCACCCAGACACTAACCCTGGCCCTAATATTAGCCCTAATTTAGCCCTATCCCCAACCCTAGTCCTAAAACTAACTCCAACTCTCAAATTAGAACTTTCACTCATTCTAACCCTATCCCTTACCGTAACCCTAATCCAAGCCCTAACCCTAATCATAACCCTTGCCCTATCTTTTGCCCTAGCACTAACTTTAGACAAAACCTAACTCTAAATCAAGGCCTAACCTGAAGGTTTAGGGATAGGTTTAGGGTTTGGCCTAAGGTTAGCATTTGGGTTAGGTTTATGTTTAGGATAATGGATAGGGTTAGTGCTAGTGTTAGGGCTTGTGTTAAGCTTAGGATTAGGGCTAGAGTTAGGGTTAGGCATAGGGTTAGTGTTAGAGTTAAGGTTAGGTTTAGGGTAAGTGTTAGGGGTTGAGCTAGGGTTAGGGCTAAGGCAAGGTTTAGGGTTAGGATTATGGTTAGGGCTAGGATTAGCATTAGGTTCAGGGCTCTGTTTAAGGTAGTGAATAAAGTTAGATCTAAGATTTGGGCTATGGTTACAGTTAAGATTAGGGTTAGGTTTAGGGTTAGGGTTAGGGATACAATTATGGTTAGGGTAAGGGTTAGAGTTTCAGCTAGGGTTAGGGCTAGGGCAACCATTAGGGTTAGGGTTTAGGCTAGGGTTTTGGTTAGGTTTACGCATATGGCTAGGATTAGGGCTAGGTTTTGTGTGAGATTTATGGCTAGTGATAGGGCTATGTGTAATGAAAGAGCCTGGTTCATGGTTATGGCTATTTTTAGAGTTAGGGTTATGGATAGCTCTATAGTTATGGTTAGGTTTAGTGTTAAGATAAGGTTTAGAGCTAGGGTTTGTGTTAGGATAAGATTCATTGTTTGGGATAGCATTGGTTTTAGGGTTAGGGCCAGAATTAGAACTAGGGTTAGGTCTAGGGGTAGGGTTAGTCTTTGTGTTAGGTTAATGGTTATTTTTATGGCTAGGGCTAGGATTTTTTAGGGCTAGGGCTAGAGTTATGGCTATATTTATAATTAGGTTTAGGTCTAGTGCTAGTATTATGGATAGGTTAGCTATAGGTTTACCGGTAGGGCTAGTGTTAGGGTTCAGTTTAGAATTAGGGTCAGACTTAGACCTAGGGTGAGTGTTAGGGTCAGAATAAGGGTCAGGGTTAGGCTTAGGCTTTGGGATAGGGTTAGAGATAGAATGAGGGCTAGGGTTAGGTCTAATAATAGGGTTAGGGTTTGGGTAGGCTAAGGATTAGGGTTAGAACTAGGGTAGCATTAGGGTGAAGGTTTGGCTTAGGCTAAGGGATAGGGTTAGAGCTAGGGTTAGGGTTTTGGTTAGGGTTAGGGCTAGGGTTATATTTAGTGTTTGGGTTAAAGCTAGGGTTAGGGCTCAGATTAGAGTTAGGTTTTGTGTTAGGGTTAGAGCTATGGATAATGTAAGAACTGGCTTTACAATTCAGGCTAGTTTTATGGTTAGGTTTAGGGCTAGGTCTAGTGTTTGGGTTACATTTAGGGTTAAGGTGATATTTAGATCCAGGCTTAGTTTTAGGGTCAGAGTCAGGGTCACTATTAGTTGTACAGATAGTATTAGGACTAGGTGTAGCATTAGGATTTGGTTTAGGTTAAGGGTTAGTATTAGGGCTATAGCTTAGTTTTGTTTGAAGGCTGTTTTCAAATTAGCATTAGGGTTAGGGCTAGTGTTAGGGTGAGTTTAGGTTTAGGGTTAAAGTTAGATTTAGAGTTAGTGTTAGATTTAGATGCAGGGCTAGGATTATATTTTTGGCTTGGTTTGGGCTAGGGTTAGGGCTAGGCTTTGGGTTATGGTAAGAAATAAGTTTAGAACTAGGGCTAGGGCTAGGGCTAGGGCGAGAGTTAGCGTTAGTCTTAGGGCTTATGATATGATTAAGTTTAAAGTTAGGGCTGAATTAGGGCTAGGATTAGAGTTAGGGTTAGTATTAGGGTTAGGCCTTGGTTTAGGGCTAGGGTTAGGATTAGGGTTAGGGTATAGTATGATGTTATAGCAAGGTTTTGGCCTAGGGAAAGGGGTGAATTTAGGTTTAGGGCTAGTGTTAGAATTAGGATTAGGATTAACTCTAAATTTAGGGCCAGGTTTAGGGCTATGGTTTTTGTTAGGGATAGGGTAGCATTAGGACTAGGGCTAATGTCAGGTCTAGGGTTATGGTTAGGGATATTTTTAGGGTTATGTTTTTGGCTAGGTATAGTGAAAAGTTTAGGTTGAGGGTTTGGGCTCAGCTTTAGAGCTATGGGTATCATTAGAGTCCTCCTGCCTGTTCAATGATTATTGCCCAAGTATTTAACTCATTAGCTAACTCATCAATTTGATCCATAGTATATGGAGTAATAATTTTATTGGGAGAAATTCCAAACACTCCCTTCGCTGCTTTTATTCCTTTGAGTATTAATTGTCCTACAGCCTCAGGATACCTAGTAAGAATAGTGTTAGGAGAATAAGATAAATGTATCCACAATAATGGACCTTCTTGCCAAAATACTCCTGTAGGAATATTTTTTGTTGGTAGTACAATAAATAATAAAGGCAAACATATCAATTCTATCCAAATGCATATTTTCCATATATGTTTCAATAATTTTTAATGCCTTTCTTGCTTTAGGAGTTAACATGCGGGGTGAATTTGGATCTGATGGACCTTTTAGAATATCAAATAAAGGTCCCAACTCTCCTGTTGGTATACCTAGATAAGGCCTTATCCAATTTATGTCTCCCAATAACTTTTGAAAGTCATTAAGTGATTTGAGTTGATCTACTCGTATTTGAATTTTTGGTGGACGGACCATGGTTGAGGATAATAGAACTCCTAAATAATTAATTGGAAAATTTAATTGTACTTTATCTATTGCTATCTCTAGATTATAATTTTTTAATAAGTTTGTAAGTGTGGCATAACATTCCAGCAATATGTTTTTATCTTTATGTGCCAATAATACATCATCCATATAGTGAAATATTTGTAGTTCAGTATTTTGATTTCTAAGTGGCTGGATTGCTTTGTTAACATATATTTGACACATAGTTGGACTGTTAGCCATCCCTTGAGGGAGTACTTTCCATTCATATCTCTGATCAGGACCTTCATGATTTAATGCAGGGATAGTAAATGCAAAATGTGGACTATTCTCGGGATGAATTGGAATTGAAAAAAAACAATCTTTAATATCTATAGCTAAAACATGCCAGGTTTTTGGCAAAGCAGACAATTGAGGAATCCCTGATTGAACAGGTCCCATAATAACCATCTCATTATTAATGGCTCTTAAATCTTGCAATAATCTCCATTTACCAGATTTCTTTTTGATGACAAAAATGGGAGTATTATGGGGAGATATGGAAGGTTGTATATGTCCTTCCGCTAATTGTTGTTTGACCAGATCATGGGATACTTGTATCTTTTCTTTAGTCAGGGGCCACTGAGGAACCCACACTGGTCTTTCTGATTTCCAAGTAATTTTGATTGTCTCAGTAGCCCTTTCTGAAAATCCAACCCATGTCTGTCTGTTCCTTGATCTATTTGTACTGGTGCTGCTATAACTTGCCCTTGTTTTCCTAATCTTTTTTCTTTCCTAAAGCCTTGTCTAGCCCTAGTAGTGGGTGCATTAGGATTGATGTTATTTGTTAACGTCAAACCTAATTGATCTAGGACATCTCGTCCCCATAAATTTATAGGAAGATGATCCAATACATATGGCTGTATAGTTCCTTCACATCCTTCAGGATCCTTCCAATCTAATATCATAGAACTTCTATGGGGATTAGTCGCTACTCCTATGCCTCGAAGCGTTTGAGTGGCTTGTTGTAATGGCCAATGTTTTGGCCATTCTTGACAAGATATGATGCTAAGGTCAGCTCCTGTGTCCAGTAGCCCATTAAACTCATGACCTTGAATATTTAGTTTTAGCATTGGGCGAGAATCTAAATTTAAAGACAACATAGCCCAATCTACACCTGTGGAGCCTAATCCCCTGGAACCTCTTTCTACACTATGACTAGGAAATTTATTATGTAGGCTGGGTATTATTAACAACTGTGCTATTCTATCTCCAGGTGAAATTACTGATATACCTCTTGGAGAACTAGCTATAATTTTTATTTCACCTACATAATCGGGATCAATTACCCCAGGACTTATCATAAGTTCTTTTAATGTAGATGAACTACGTCCCAATAATAAGCCTACTGTTCCTTGGGGAAGAGGTCCTTTTACTCCTGTGGGAATGATTTGAATTCCCATCTCTGGAGTTAATACTGCTCTGGCAGAGGCACAGATGTCCAACCCTGTGATCCCTCGGGTTTGTCTGATGAGAGATTTAATGGACAATGTGTCCTGGGCACTAGTCTGATGGTGTTGCTGGGTTCCTCCACTGCCCTGTATATTTGTGGTTGTGGGCCCCAGAGCATTGGGCCCCCCAGTCCGTTTTTTGGCAATGGAGCCTGATGCCTTTCTCCACGATATCTTGGATAAATACCTGGTCTT
The DNA here is from genome assembly GCF_021218885.2 of Marmota monax. Lineage (NCBI taxonomy): Eukaryota > Metazoa > Chordata > Mammalia > Rodentia > Sciuridae > Marmota > Marmota monax. The sequence continues at coordinate 594,681 of NW_026692836.1, read as the reverse complement.
TGTCTGTTTTTTGATAAAGGAGTACCCTCAATGGTGGTTTGAGAACGGCATTCATTAGCCCAATGTCTCCCTCTACAGCATCGTGGGCAAATACCCGGTATTCTATTCCTTTTATACCTACTTTTGTTAAACCCTCCTCCTATGGGGCAATTCCTTTTAAAATGTCCTGTTTGTTCACAATCATAGCATGTTTTTGGCCTGGCATCTAAAGCCTGTTGTACTGCAGCTGCCAAGACTTGCCCTTGTTCATTAATATCTCTACATAATTTAATATATGTGTTTAAATCTTCATGTCTCCATGGTCTAATAACCTCTCTGCAGCAACGATTTGCTTGGTCATAAGCCAGTTGTTTTATTAATGGCATTGCTTGTTCTGTATCCCCAAAAATTTTGGCAGCCACTTGAATTAGCCTATCTACAAAGTCAGCGTAAGGTTCATTAGCTCTCTGTATTACCTTAGATAGCTGACTTTGTAAATCTCCATGTCCTTGTAAAGCCTTCCATGCCCTAACTGCGTCTGCAGCAATTTGTGCATATATAGCAGGATCATATTCAATTTGTTGCCATTGACCCTCATAAGGTCCTTTTCCTAACAACATATCTAGATTTCTTTGAGGATAACCAGCTGCTGCATTTCGCCTAGCTGTCTCCGTGCAAAATTCCTCATTGGCAACCTTCCATAACAAATATTGTCCTCCATTTAGTACAGATTTACACATGCTAGCCCAATCTGCTGGCATCATGTCCAAGTTAGTAATGGACTCAACCATGCTTACCGTGAAGGGAGCTTGGGGACCATAGGTTGTTACAGCCTCCTTTAACTGCTTCACTGTTTTAAATCTAAAGCATGGTGAATTTGCTGCCCTCCTGCCTGTTCAAGTACAGGGCATGCTAATCTTTGAGGTCCTGTCTCAGGATCCCATTTATCAACTACGGGGTTTGAGGGCCACTCAGCTGTCTCCATCGGTGGGGCTGTTGGTTGAATTACGCCCTCTTGTGATAAAATGGAGTTAGTAACAGCCTCCTGTTGTGGCCTTTTTCCTAACAACCCCTTTTCCTTTAAATTTTCTTCCTCTGTCTGACTAGCTCGAGAGACCTTCTCTTTTGCTTGATCTAAAATGTCTTTCTCCATGGTCTGAACCTCTAACAATTTACTTAACATCTTTTCGGTTTGTTTTTTACTAATTTCTAATCTACTATAAAGATAACACAACCCAATAAGATAACACAAAACAAAGCTGAAACTGAATGAAACAAAAACGGAATAAAAAATCGTTGTATCAATTTTCTCTTCCTCAGGGCCGACAAACTTCAAACCTTTAGTCAACCATTTTTTCCAGTTTGCCTGAGAAATTTCTAGGGATAGGCAGCTTGAAACAAAAACAAGATAAATCAAAACAATAACACATTGTTTTTTGAGTTGGTCACCCATTCTTTCGCTCTTCCTCAGGGGCGAGCAATTTCACTTACCTCCAAGCTTCAGAAGTTCCCCGTATGGCACAAATGCCACAGTCTGGCTGGGCACACAATCACGAGCCACCACACAGCTTGTAGATTCAAACAGCAACTCTTTATTCCTGAACTCACACCAGCCGTCTACAATCACGTTCTGGGGAAATCCACGTTCTCTTCCCAAATCCACCTCCACTGGGCTTCTATCTCCAAAATATACTGTCTGAATCCCATGAGAACTCAAGGGGAACTCAGGCAGCAGGATACGCCCTATTCCCAGCAGGAATAATCTTAAACCTTAAACCTGGAACCTAAACTGGGAACGCCCTAAACACGATTATCTTAAAACCGGGAACACCCTAATCTGCCTTGGTCCTTGAGCAAGGTCACCTACATTCAATGTCACTGCAACATGTCAGCAACATGGGGTACTCTGGCAAGGAAATTGTCATACCTACTTGGCTAATGGCTCCCAGTAGGTCTAGGTTTAGGATCAGTGTTAAGTTGAGGGCTAGGGTTAGCATTAGGGTTAGGGTTATGTTTAGGGTAATGCATAGATTTAGAGGTAGGGTTTGGCCTTGGTTATGGTTAGGATTAGGGCTAGGATTAGCATTAGGGTTAGGGTTAGGGATAGGGTTAGGGTAAGGTGAGAGTTAGGGTTAGGTTTACACATAGGTCTAGGGCTAGGACTAGGATTAGGGCTAAGTTTTGTGTGAGTTTTAGGGCTAGCGTTAAGGCTATGGGTAACGTAAGAGCTAGGGTTAGGATTATGGTTAGGTCTAGGGTTATGGTTATGGCTAGATGTTGTGTTAGCATAAAGTTTAGAGCTAGGGTTTTTGTTTGTGTTAGGGTTAGGTTTATTGTTGGGGCCAGAATTAGGGCTAGTCTTATGTCTAGAGGTAGGGTTAGTGTTTGGGTTAGGTTAAGGGTTATTGTTAGGCCTAGGGCTAGGTTTTTGTTTTGGGCTAGTGCTAGAGATATAGCTAGATTTAGGATTAGGCTTTTGTCTAGGTCGAGTGTTAGGGTTAGGGTTAGTTATAGGGTTACACGTTTGGCTAGTGATAGGGTTCAGGGTCAGGTTTCAACCTAGGGTTATAGTTATGCAGAATAAGGGTCAAGTTTAGGGTTAGGGTTTGGGTTAGGGTTCGAGCTAGAATGAAGGCTAGGGTAGGAATTAGTATTAGAGTTATGGTTTGGGGTAGGCTACGGATTAGGGTTAGGACTAGGGTAGCATTAGGTTGAGGGTTTGGCTTAGTTTACCCTAATGCTACCTAGATAAGTTTAGAGCTAGGATTAGGGCTAGTTTTAGGTTTTAGGGTTAGGATTAGGGCTAGGCTTCAGGTTAGGGTTAGATTTAATGCTAGGTTAGGTCTCTGATTAGGGCTAGGTTTTCTGTTATTACAGAGCTATGGCTAATGTAAGAACTGGCATTACGATTAGGGCTAGTTTTAGGGTTAGAGTTAGGGCTAGGTCTACTGTTCAGTTTAGGTTTAGGGTTAGTGTGATGTTTAGAGCTAGGGTTAGTGATAGGGTCTGAGTCTGAGTCAGATTAAGTTTTAGAGTTAAGGTTAGAACTCAAATTAGGGCTATGTTAGGGCTAGGTATAAGGTTTTGTTTAGGTTAAGGATTAGTGTTAAGCCTATGACTCAGTTTAGTTTGAATGTTAGGCCTAGTGTTTGGCCTAGTTTTCCAAATAGCATTAAGATTAGGGCTAGTGTTAGGATGAGGTTTAGGCTTAGGTTTAGGGTTTGCTTTAGAGTTAGGGTTAGGTCTAGGTTTAGAGCTAGGGAAAATTTGGGGCTAGTGTTGGGGCTAGGTTTAGGGCTCGGGTTTGGGTTATGGTAAGGGATAGGTTTAGAACTAGGGTTAGGGCTAGGGTGAGAGTTAGGGGTAGGGTTAGTATGAGGGTTAAATTAATTCTAGGATTAATGCTAGGGTTAGTCTTCAGGATAGGCCTAAGTTTAGGGCTAGGGTTAGCATTAGGATTAGTGTAAGGTGTGATGTTATAGATAGGTTTAGGGCGAGGGTCCAAATATGATTAGGACTAGGGTTAGGGTTAGGATGAGGATTAAGCCTGGGTTTAGGGCTAGTATTAGGGCGAGGTTTAAGGCTAGGATTAGGGCTAGGTTTTGTGTTAGGGTTAGGGCTATGATTAGTGCTAGGGGTAATTTCTGGTGTAGGTTTACAGTTAGGGTTACTTTGGTTTAGGTTTATGGCTAGTTCTAAGGGTTAGGTTGAGGGTTAGGGTCATATTTAGAGATAGGATTATTATTAGGGTCACAATCATGGTTTAGGTTTGGGTTTGGTTAAGATTTAGGGTCAGGGTTCTCATTAGTGCTAGGGTTAGGGTTAAGGTTAAGATAATGTTTATGTTTAGGTTTAGGGCTCAGGTTAGGTTTAGAATAATGGATAAAGTTAAGTTTAGAGATGGGGTTAGTGTTATCCTAGGTTAACATTAGGGTTAGGGTTATGGTTAGGGTAATGGATAGTGTTAGAGCTAGGCTAAGATTATGGTTAGGATTAAGGCTAGGGTTATGTTTAGGGATAGGGCAAGTTTTAGGGTTAGGTTTAGGTTTAGGGTAATGGTTAGGCCTATCTTTAGGGTTAGGATTAAAAAGAGTTGTAAGGCTTGGATTAGGGCTAGGTTTTGGGTTAGGTTATGGCTAGGATTAGGGCTAAGGTTAATGTAAGAACTAGAGTTATAATTAGGGCTACTTTTAGGGTTACAGTTAGGGCTATGTCTAGTTTTAGGGTTAGGTATACATTTAGGGTGATGTTACAGCTAGGGTTAGTGTTAGGGTCAGAATCAGGGTAAAGGTTAGTTTTTGGGTAAGAGAAGGACTGGAATTAGGGCTAAAATTAAGTTAGGTGTAGGGTTAGGTTTTGGATTAGGTTAAGTGTCAGGGTTAGGACTATGGCTCGTTTTTTTTTTGTTTGTTTTTGTTTTGTTTTGTTTTGTTTTGTTTTTGTTTGTTTTGTTTGTTTTGCTTTTTCAGTCTAGGACTAGGTTAGGGCTAGTTTTAGGATTAGTGTTAGTGTTGGGGTTAGTGTTGTGTGAGGTTTAGGCTTAGGTTTAGGGTTAGATTTAGAGTTATGGTTAGATATAGGGTTAGGTCTGTGGCTATTGTTAGGGATAAGGTCAGGTAAGTGTTAGGGTTATGGTAATGGATAGGGTTAGATCCAGGAATATGGCTAGGGCAAGAGTTAGAGTTAGTCTTAGTGCTAGTTTTAGGGTTAAGGTTAGGGATAAATTAGGGCTAGGATGAGGTAGGTCCAGGATTATTGTAAGGATTAAGTCAAGGATTAGAGTTAGGGTTAGATTTAGAGGAAGGGATGGGGTAATAGCAAGGTTCAGAACCAGGGTGAGGGATAAAATTAGGGATAGGGCTAGAGTTAGGGTTTGGGTTAGGATCAAGGCTAGGTTTAGGGTAGGATGAGGGCTTGCATTTGTGTTAGGGTTATGGCAAGAATTAGGGCTAGGGCTAATATCAGGTCTAGGGTTATGGTTAGGATAGTTTTAGAGTAAGGTTTATGGCTAGGTCTAGTGTCAGAGCTGGGTTTAGGGTAAGGTTCAGGTTTAGAGCTAGGGGTATTAAAATGGTCAGGGTCAGGTTTTGGGTTTGGGTTAGATTGAGGTTTAGGGTTAGGGCTCAAAATAACTTTAGGTTTAGAGTTAAGGTTAGGGTAATGAATAGGGTTAGGTTTAGGCTTCAGGTTAGTTTTAGGGTTCACTTTAGGTTTAGGGTAATGGATAGGTTTAGATTTAGGCCTAGGGTTAGCATTAGGTTTATGATTATCATTAGAATAATGGATAGGATTAGGGCTAGGATTATGTTTAGGATTAGGGCTAGAGTTAGGGTTAGTGTTAGGCTTTAGGCTAGTGTTTGGTTTAGGGTATGGGTTAGGGATTGAGCTAGGGTTAGTGCTAATGTATGCTTAGATTTAGCATTAGGTCTAGGATTAGGGTTAGTTTTAGGGTTAGGATTAGGGTTATCATTTGAGTAAGGGTAGTGGACAGGGTTAGATGTCGAGTTAGGGTTAGGTTTAGGTTTAGGAATAGGGTTACTGTTAGGTTTAACATACTTGTTAGGGTTTAAGCTAGGGTTAGGACTATGGTAAGTGTTAGGTTTATGGTTAGGTCTAGAGTTAGGTATTCAGTTAGGGTTAGAGTAGGTTTAGGGATAGGGATAGGATTACCATGAGGTTTATGGTTAGAGTTAGGGTAATGGGTGGGGTTACAGCTAGGGTTAAGGCTAGGGTTAAGTTTAGGATTAGGGCTAGGTTTAGGGTTTGGTTTATGGTTCGGCTTTAAGCTAGGATTAGGTTAAGGGTAAGATTCAGGGATTGAGTAAGTGTTAGGGCTTAGTTGAGGCTTCAGGTGAGAATCAGGGTTAGGGATAGAGTTAGGGTTAGGGTTATGGCTAGGTTTAGTATTAGGTTTAGGATTATGTTTAGGGAAATGACCTAAATGACCTAGGGTTTTGGTTTTGTTATGGTTAGGATTAGGGCTAGGATGAGGGTTAGGGTTTGGCCAAGGGTTATGTTTAGGTTAAGGGTTTGGGTTTGAGTTGCAGTTAGGGTTAATGCTAGGTCAAGGGTTAGGTTCAGCATTTGGTTTAGTGATAGGATTATGGTAGGTTTAGGGTTAGGGTTAGGGTTAGGGCTAGGCTTATCATTAGAGTTAGGATAAGGGTTAGGGTAATGGATATGTTTAGATGTAGGTTTAGGTTTAAGGTTAAGGTTAGATTTGTTTTAGTGTTAGCTTGAAGGCTATGGTTATGTTTAGGTTTATTTTATGGGTTACGGTTAGAGCTAGGGTTAGGGCTATGGTGAGCGGTAGGTTTAGAGTTAGGTTAGGGTTAGTTTTTCAGTTATGGTTATGGTTAGAGTTAAGGTTATCAATAGGGTTAGGTTTACAATTAGGGTAATGTGTAGGTTTAGAGCTAACTTTAGGGATAGGCTTAAGTTTAGAATTAGGGCTAGGGTTAGGGTTAGAGTTAGGGATAGGTCTAAGTTTATATTTAAGGTAAGAGTTAGGCTGTGAGTAAGGTTTAGGAGTAAGGCTAGAATAAGGGTTAGGATGAGGGCTAAGGTTAGGGTTAGGGTTATGCTTAGGGCTACGTTTAGGCCTAGGATTTGCTCTAGGTTTTGTGTTAGGTTAAGACATAGGGTTAGGGCTATGGTTAATGTAAGAGCTAGGATTATGATTAGGGCTACTTGTAGGGTTAGGGTTATGGCTAGGTCTAGTGTTAGGTTTAGGTTTTAAGTTATGGTCAGGTTTAGAGATAGCTTAGTGTTAAATGCAGGGTCAGTGTTAAGGTTAGAGTTAGAGTTAAGGTTAAAGCCAGAATTAGGACTAGGTTTATGTCTAGGCTAAGGTTAGTCTTTGTGTTAAGTTAAGGGTTATTGTTAGGGCTAGGGCTAGGGTTTTTTTTTTAGGCCTAGGGCTCGAGTTAAGGCTAGATTTAGGATTAGGTTTAGGTCTATGGTTAGTGGTAGGGTCAGGTTTAGGTATAAGGTTACTGGTAGGAATTGTGTTAGGGTTTGGTCTTGGGTTAGGGTCAGGTTTAGACCTACGGATAGTGTTATGTCAGAATAAGGGTCAGGGTTATTGTATGGTTTGGTATAGTGTTAGAGCTAGAGTGAGGGCTAGCATTAGGACTATTTACAGGGTTAGGGTTTTGATTAGTCTAAGGATTAAGGATATATCTAGGGTTACCATTAGGGTTAGGGTTTGGCTTATGGTTTGGGATATGGTTAGAGCTAGTGTTACAGGTAGGGTTAGGGTAAGGGTAAGGTATGATGTTACAGCTAGTTTAGGGCTAGGTGAGGGTTAAAATTAGGGTTAGGTATAGGGTTAAGTGTATGGTTAGAATTAAAGCTAATGTTAGGCCTAGGATTAGGACTAGGGATTGTGTTATAGTTAGGTTAGCATTAGAGCTAGGGATAAAGTCAGGTATAGAATTATGGATATGGATAGCTTTTGGAATAGGTTTTTGACTAGGTATAATATAAGGGTAAGGATGAGGGTTAGGGTCAGGTTTAGAGGTAGGGGTATTATTACAGTCAGGGTCAGAGTTAGGGTTTGGTTTAGGTTAAGGTTTAGAATTAGGGCTTGATAGCATTAGGGTTAAGGTTAGAATTAGGGTAATGATATGGTTAAGATTAGGGTTCAGGTTAGGTTTAGGGTAATGGATAGGTTAGGGTTAGGGATAGTGCTAGGGTCAGGCTAATTAGCATTAGGGTTAGGGTTAGGGTTGGGACAATGGACAGGGTTAGATCTAGGGTTAGGGTAAGGTTTAGGTTTAGTGCTAGGATTAGAGTTAGGGTTAGGTTTAGGGCAAGGGTTAAGGCTATGTTTAGGGTTCGAGTTAGGGTTAAAGTTAGGGTTGAGTCTTGGATTAGGGCTAGGTTTGGGTTACGTTAGGGCTTTTATTAGGGATATGGCTAATGTAAGAAATAAGGCTATGATTAGGGCTAGTTTTAGGGTTACATTTAGGACTAAGTCTGGTTTTAGGATTGGGTTTAGGTTTCGGGTGATATTTTGAACTAGAGTTAGTGTTAGTGTCAGAGTCAGGGTAACAGTTCATTTTAAGGTTAGGGATCGGACTTGAATTAGGGAAAGGATTAGGGCTAGCTGTAGGGTTCGGATTTGGTTTAGGTTATGGGTTAGGGGTAGTCCTATGGCTCGGTTTTCTTTTAGGGCTAAGGCTAAAATTAAGGGTAGTTTTATGATTAGCGTTAGTGTTATTGCTACTGATAGGGTGAGTTCGGTTAAGGAGTATATTTAACGTTATGGTTAATTCTAGGGTTAGGGCTATGGCAACTGGTAGAGTTAAGTTTAGGGCTAGTGTTTGGGTTATGGTAAAGGATAGGTTTAGAATTATGGCAAGAGTTAGAGTTAGTTTTACGGCTAGGGTTAGGGTTAGGGCTAAATTAGGGCTAGGAATAGGTCTAGTATTAGTGTTAGGCTTAGGCCTAGGATTAGGGCTATGTTTATGCTTAAGTTTAGTGTTAGGTTTAGAGAAAGGGATGCCTGTTTGATTTCCACTTACCCATAGGAGACAAAATGAAGTGAAACCTTAAAATACAAAGTGTTCATGATAGTGAACCATTGAATTGAGAAGAACATACCTTGGGAGCATACTAAGGCTAGATAAAATATGACTCCTGCCGAGTATCAAAGAAATTTGAACAAAACTAACTCTCACCCTGACATTACCTCTAACCCTAGCCCTATCCCTAGCCCTAAACCTAACTCTAACCCTAACCTGATTAGAGAACCATTGATCCTAGAAGTCCCACACTTGGGAGCCCTGTGGGGCAAGCTAAGTAATGAATCCTACACATCATCAAACAAATCTGACCAAATAATTATGGGAGAAATTTCAGTACATGCATATTTTCCTGTTTTCTCCTCAAGGGCCCTTGTTTATAGTTGTTTTTGCATGCTTAAGCTTAGGCCTACTTTCACAAAGAACATACCAGAGTCCCTAGAGAGAACTGATGGAGTGTGTGAAGTTTCAAGCAGCTAGCACAAACTTTTTTTTTCCAACCCCATTAACTTTCCCGTATTGGTCAAAATAAAGTGAAATCTTAAAATACAAACTGTTCCTGACAGTGAACCTGTGAATACAGAAGGCCTAAACCTGGGGAACAGAGTAAATCTAGCTGAAAGATAAATCCTGCCAAGTATCAAAAAATTTTGAATAAAACTAACTGTAACCCTAACACTAATCCTAACCCTAACTCTTCAATTAACCCTAACATTTTTATGGAACATTTGACCATAGAATTTCCAAATTTGGGCAGCCTAGTGGAGCAAGCTAAGAGATGAATGCTGTGCAGTATCAAAGAAATATGACCAAAAAGTTGATGGAGTATATCAGAACATGTGTATTTCCCTGTTATCTCCTAAAGGACTCTTGGATAAAGTTGTTTTTACATGCTTCAGCTTAGGCCTATTGTCACAAGAACAAACCAGAGATTTCTCACAGAGAATTGATTGAGTGTGAAGTTTCAAGCAGCTAGCACCAATATTGTTTGATTTCCAGCTCCATTTCCATTTACCTGTATAGAAAAAAAATGAACTGAAACTTTAAAATACAAGCTGTTCCTTACAGAGAACCACTGAACCTAAGAGGCCCAAGTGTATGGAGTATAGTAAAGATAGGAGAAAAATGAATCCTGCCCAGTATCAAAAAATTTGAACAAAACTAACTGTAACCCTAATACTGGCTCTAACACTAGCCCTAACACTAACTGTAACAGAAACCCTAACCTGTTTGAAAAAACTGTTGATCCTAGAAGTCCCAAACTTAGAAAGCCTAGTGGGCTAAGCTATCAGATGAATCCTATGCAATATCAAAGAAATAACACCAAATCATTAGGGTGGTATTTCAGTTCATGTGTATTTCTCTGTTTTATGCTAAAGGGCTCTTGGATAAATTTGTTTTTGCCATCTTCATCTTAGAGCTACTTTCACAAGGATGAAACCAGAGAGTTCCCACAGAGAACTGATTCAGTGTCTGAAGTTTCAAACATCTAGCACCAACCCGGTTTGATTTCAACCTCCATTTTCATTTACCTATCATAGGTCAATATGAAATGAAACCTTAAAATACAGAGTGTCCCTTTTAGCAAACCATTGAAATAAGAAGGCCCACACCTGAGGAACATATTAAGGCTAGGTAAACATGACTCCTTCCAAGTATCAAATAAATATTTACAAAACTTACTCTCACCCTAACACTACATCTAACCCTAGCCCTAAACCTAAACCCAACACTAACCCTAACCTGATTAGAGAACAATTGATCCTAGATGTCCCACAATTAGATAGCTTTGTGGGGCAAGCAAAATAATGAATCCTACTCAGTTTCAAACAAAGCTGACAAAATACTTATGGGAGGAATTTCAGTGCATGCATAGTCTCTGCTTTCTCCTAAAGGGCTCACAGATAAAGTTGTTTTTACATGATTCACCTTAGGTCTATACTCACAAGGAACATACCAGAATGTCCCCACAAATAATTGAGGGTGTGTGTGCAGTTTCAAGCAGCTAGCATTAACCCTGTTTGATTTCCAGGTCCATTTACATTTACTCATATAGGTCAAAATGAAGTAAAATGAAAATACTAACTTTTGCTGACAACCAACAGTTGAACCAAAAGGCCTAAACCTGAGAAACAGAGTAAGGTTAGTTAAAGATGAATCCTGGATTGTATCAAAGAAATTTGAACAGAACAGAGTAACTCTAACCCTAACACTACCTCTAAACTGACCCCTAATACTAACTCTAAACCTTAACAAAGCACTATCCCTAACCCTAATTTTAACCCTAAGTTTAACTGTAACTATTGCTCAAACCCTAGCTCTAACTCTATCCATTACCATAGCCCTAACCCTAACCTAATGCTAAACGTAGCCCTAACCCTAACATTTCCCCTAGACATACTCTAACCCTAACCCTTTCCCTAGCCTTAAATCCTTAAATCTAGCTCCAACCATACAAATTACCATAAACCTAACCCTAACCCTAGACCTAATCATAACCCTAACCCTAGCCCTAACACTAGCCCTAATCCTAACCATAAATATAGCCCTAACCTTAGCTGTAACCCTATCTTTTACCTAAACATAAGGCTAACTCAAACACTAACAATAGGACTAAACCTAACTGTATAGCTATCCCAAAGGCTACTCCAAAACATAAATCTAACCTGAACCCTAAACCTAACCATATCCATTACCATAAACCTAATACTAATTTGAGCCTTTGCCCTAAACCTTAACCTAAACCATTCCCCAATCCTGACCCTGACAGTAATAATACACCTCGCGCTAAATCTGACCTTTACCCTAAACCTAACTCTTACAGTAGACTTATTCATAACCAAATGTTACAACTATCCTTAACCATAATGCTAGACCTGATATTAGCCCTAGCCTTAATCCTAGCTCTAGCCCTAACACAAATCCTCACCTGAGCTGTAAATATACCCTGAATCCTAACCCTTACCCTAACCCGAAACCAAGACCTAATCCTAACCATAATCCTAGCCCTAACTTTAACTCTAACTGTATTCATTACCCTAAACATAACCTTTATCCTAATGCTAACCCCAGGACTAACCCTAACCATAGAACTAGTCCCCAAACTATCAATTACCCTAAACATAATCTGAACCGGAAACCTAACCCTATCTTTACCCTAATGCTAACCCTAAGACTAATTCGAGCTGTAACCCTAAACTCAAAACTAAACAAAGCACTAACACTGACCGTGGCCCTACAAATTCCCCTAGCTCTAAACCTGAATATTACCCTATACCTAATCCTTACAATAGACCTAGTCATAAATCTTTCCCTAAAACTATACCTAACTCTAACCCTAGACCTGACATTAGCCCTAGCCATAATTCTAGCCCTAACCCTAACACAAACCCTAGGCCTTATCCTAGCCCAAAACATAGCCTTAATTATAACCCTAACCAAAACTCTAGGCCTAACCCAGACACTAACCCTGGCCCTAATCTTAGCCCTAATTTAGCCCTATCCCTAACCCTAGTCCTACAACTAACTCCAACTCTCACATTAGGACTTTCACTCATTCAAACCTTATCTCTTACTGTAACCCTAATCCAAGCCCTAACCCTAGTCATAACCCTTGCCCTATCCTTTGCCCTAGTACTAACCTTAGACAAAACCTAACTCTAAATCGAGCCCTAACCCAAACACTAAGCCAAACCCTAACACTTGCCCAAACCATAACACTAATCCTAAAACTGGCCCTAACCCTAGCCCTAGCCCTAAAACAAAACCGAGATATAGCTATAACCCTAACCCTTAACCTAAAACAAACTCTAACCTTAAACCTAGCCCTAACCCTAGCCCTAATATGAGTTGTAAGCCGAACCCTTAAACTAACCCTGAACCTGACACTGACCCTAACAACACTAGTTCTAAACATCACCCTAACCCTAAACCTAACGCTAACACTAACTCTAGCCCCAAAACACTAAAACTAACCCTAAACATCACTATAGTACTTACATGAACCCTAACCCTAACCCTATCCCTAACTTAACCCAAAACTTAGCCCTAATCCTAGCTTTAACCCTAGCCCTATTCATAACCATAAATCTAGCCCTAAACTGATCTCTAAATCTATCTATCACCATAACCATAATGATAACACTAATGCTAACCCTAGGCATGAACCTAATCCTATCCCTAATTTTAACCCAGTCCATTACCCTGAATCTAACCTGAACCTAATACTACCCCTTTTATTACCCTAATCCTAACACTAATTTGAGCCCCAAATTTAAACCTTAACCTGTCCCAAACCCTAACCCTGACCTTGACTCTAATAAAACCCCTAGCTCTAAACTTGAACATAATTCTACACCTAACCCTTACTCTAGACGTAGCCATAATCTTAACCCTAAAACTATGTTTAACCATAATTCTGGACCTGAAATTAGTCCTAGCCCTAATCTTAGTCCTAAACCTAAAAAAAAAAAAACAAAACAAAACAAAACCCTAGCCCTCATCCTATCCCTAAACCTAGCTTTAATCATAATCCTAACACAAACCCTACCCCTTACCCAAATTGTAATGCTCACCCTACCTATATACCTAGCTGTAATGCCATCTCTTACCATAAACTTAATCATAACCCTAACCCTAATTCTAGGCTTAAGCCAAAGAATAAACCTAGTGCTAATTCTAGCACTATTTTAGCCCTATCTCTAACCCTAACACTAACCCTAGCCCTAAGACTAACTCTAACTCTCGCCCTATACCTATCCCTAGTTCTAAACTTATCCCTTACCATAACCCTATCCCTAGCCCTAACCCTAGCCCTATCCTTAGTCCCAGCCCTAACTCTAGATCTAACTTTATCTCCAAATCTAACCCTAACCTTAAGGTTAAGCTTAACACTTACACTATCCCTAAACCTAACCCTAAGACTAAACCAAAACCAAGCAATAGCCCTAACCCTAAAGAGTAACTTAAACCAAATCCTAACACTAAACCTAGACCTATTCCTAGCTCTAATACGAGTTCTAATACTAACTTTAAAACTAACACTGACCCTGACTCATATCCTAACATTCAACCTAGCTCTAAACACCGCCCTCACCTTAAACCTAAAGCTAAGAATAACCCTAACAATAATTCGAGCCCTTTAACTAGCCCTACAATGAACCCTGACCTGACTCTTATCCTAACACAAACCCTGTATATAAATATCACCCTAAACTTAAACCTAATCCTAACACTAAACATAACCATAACACTAAAGCTAACCTAAATTCAACCCCAGTTCTTACATTAGCTGTGACCCTAATCCTATCTGTAACCCTAACACAAACACTATTCCTAATCCAAGCCCTAAACCTAGATTTAACACTAACTATAACCCTAATCATAGCCCTAAACCAATCCCTTACCCTAAACAAACCCCTAAACCTAAGGGTAACTCTAGACCTATCCCTAATCCTTGGGCTAACCAAATCCCTAACTCTATAAATAGCCCTAACCCAAGCTCTCATTCTAGCTCTAACCCTATCCCAAATTCTAACCCTAACTCTGACCCTTATACTGACACTACCACTAATCCTAGGTCTAACTCTAACCCTAACTCTCACCTAAAACCTATGGTAATCCTATCCCTAGACCTAACCCTGAAGCTAACTCCCAGCCTAGACCTAACCATAGCTCAGAACCTAACCCTTATGCTAAACATAACACTAAACCTAAACCTAGTTCTAACCCTCACCCTAACCCTAAATCAAGACCTAAACCTAACCATAACCCTAGCCATAATCTTAACTCTAAATGTATCCATTACCCTAAACATTGTCCTTATGCTAATGAAACCCTAGGCTTAACCCTAACCCTATCACTATCCCCCAAACTGTCAATTACCCTAAACATAACCTGAACCCTATACCTAACCTTATCATTACCCTCATGCTAATCCTAATGCTAATTTGATCCCTAACCCTAAACTCAAACCCAAACCAAAGCACAACACTGATCCTGACATTAATAATTCCCCTAGCTCTAAACCTGATTATTACTCTATACCTAACCCTTACACTAGATTTAGCCATAAAACTAACCCTAAAACTATCCCTAACCATAACCCTATATCTGACTTAACCCAGACATAATCCTACACCTAACCCTAGCACAAACCCTAGTTTTTATCCTAGCCTTAAACATAGCATTAATTATAACCCTAACCCTAACCCTAAGCCTAAACCTAACACTAACCCTAACCCTAATCTTAGCCCTAATTTAGCCCTCTACCTAACCCTAACCCTAACCATAGCCCAAAGACTAACTCTAACTCTCACCCTAGCCCTATATCTAGTTCTATACTTTACTGGAAGCATAATCCTAGCCCAAACCATAGGTCTAACCCTAGCCCTATTCATATCCCTGGCTATAACCCTAGATCTAACCCTAACTCTAAATCTAACCCTATCAATAAGCCTAAACCTGAACTTAACCCTAGCCTTAACCCTAAAGCTAATCCTTAAACTAGCACAAACCCTATCCCTAGCTCTAAAACAAAACTGAGCCATAGACCTAACCCTAATCCTTAACATAAACCAAGCCCCAATCCTACACATAAACCTAACCCTAGCAATAATTTGAGTCTTAAGCCAACCCTAAAACTAAACCTCACCCTGACTCTGAACTTAACACTAACACTAGGTCTAAACATCACCCTAACCCTAAACCTAAACCTAACACTAGACCTAGTCCTAACCTCTAACACTAAAATTAGCCCTAATCATAACCCTAGTGCTTACATTAGCCGTAACTCTAACCTAGCCCTAACAACCTAAATCCTAGCCCTATTCCGAGCCCTAACACTAGCTTTAACCCTAAACCTAACTCTATCCCTATCATTAATTGTAACCATAACCCTAGCTGTAACCCTATCTCTAAATCTATCCATTACCCTAACCATAACCATAACCCTAATGCTAACCCTAGGCCTAAACCTACCCTATCCCTAAACTTTACCATATCCATTATCCTAAATCTAACCTGAAACCTAAACCTAATCCTATCATTATACTGATTCTAACCTTAATGCTAATTCGAGTCCTAACTTTAAACCTTAACCTATGCAAAACATTAATTGTGACCATGACACTAATAATACCCTTAGCACTAAACCTGAACCTAACCCTAAACCTAATGCTTACACAAGGCGTTGCCATAAACCTAAACTTAAACTATCTGTAACTGTAACCCTAGAGCTGAAATTAGCCCTAACCATAATCCTAGCCATAAACCTAGCCTTAATCCTAACCTGAAGCATAACCCGAGCCCTAACCCTAATTTTAACCCTCACCCTAGCCCTAAACCTACATATAACCCCATCCCTTACCATAAAACTAACCATAACCCTAAATCTAACCCTAACCCTTGGCCTAACCCTAGCCCTAATACTAACTATAACTCTTGCTCTAGCCCTAGCCCTAGTTCTACCCTTAGCCTGAGTCCTAACTCTAGATCTAAACCTAACTCTAAATCTAAACCTGACTCTAAATTTAACTGTAATCCTAAGCCAAACCAAACCCTGACACTACCCCTAACCATAATGCTATTCCTAAAACTTGCCCTAGCCCTGGCCCTAGGCATAAAACAAAACCAAGCCATATCCCTAACTCAAACCCTTAACCTAAACCAAACCCAAACCTTACACCTAGCCCTAACCCTAACTCAAAAAATTACTCTGACCCTGAGGCTGACCCTAACACTAATCCTAGCTCTAATAATCACTGTAACTTAAATTAACCCTAATACGAGAACCTAGCCTTTACCATAACCCTAAAACTAGCCTTAATCGTAATCCTACTTCATACATTAGTCATTCCCTAACCCTAGCATTAACCCAAACACAAATGCTACCCTCGATCCAAGCCATAAATCTAGCTTTAACTCTTATCTTTACCCTAACACTAGCCCTAAACCTAACCCTAATGCTAGCCCTAACGCTATCTCTAACCCTATCCCTTACCCTAAGCCAAACCCTAACCCAAATGCTAACCCTAGTCCTAACCCTAATCCTTAGCCCAACTTTAACTCTAACCATATTACTGGTCTTAACCCTAGCCCTCATTCTACCTCTAAACCTAACCCTCACCTTCATCTGACCCTAAAAGTAACCCTAGGTCTAAACCTGACCCTAAACTTAAACCAAAACCTAAAACTAGACCTACTGGTAAACCTATACTTATACCTAAGCCCAACACTACACCTAGACCCAAAGCTAATCCTAAATATAGCTATAATGCTAGCCCTAGACCTAAATAAAATCCTAGCAGTATCCCTAACAATAACCCTTAACCTAAAGAAAATACTTACCCTATCCCTAGACCTAAACATAGTCCTAATTCTGCCTCTAACCCTATCCCAAACACTGACCCTGATCCTAACAATTAAACGAGCTTTAAACCTGACACTAACCCAAAACCTAGACCTAACACTAGACCTGTCCATAATCCTAAACCTAAAACTAGCCCTAAACATAATCCTGGCTTTTACATTACCCATAATCCTAACACTAGCCCTAAACCTAACACAAAACGTAGAGCTAATCCTAGGCCTAAACTTAGCTCTAAGCATAAACCTAAGCCTAGTCATAAACCTAACCCTAACTCTAACCCTAACCATCTCCTTAGACCTAACCCTAGATCAAAACCTATCTCTTGGGCTGGGGATGTGGCTCAAGCAGTAGCCCACTCGCCTGGCTTGCATGCAGCCTGGGTTGTACCTTAGCAACACATAAAAACAAAGATATTGTGTCCGCCGAAAACTAAAAAATAGATATTAAAAAAATTTTCTCTCTCTCTCTCTCCCTCTCTCTCTCTTAAAAAAACATAACCCGTATACTAAACATAACCCTAGCCCTATCCTAACACCTAATCCTAACCCTAGCCCTAATCCTAACCTTAACCCTAGCCCAAACTTTAGCTCTAACCATATCCATTACCTTAACCCTAACACTAACCCTAATTAAAACCCTATCCCTAACACTGAACCTAACTCTAACAATAATCTTGAAATTAGAAGTAAACCTAAACCTAACACTTGCACTAGCCTAACCATAACTCAAACATTAACAATTCTCCTAACATAACCATAACCGTAACCCTAAACTAACACTTACCCTAACCCTAACACTTACCCTAAACCAAACCCTATCCCTATCCCTAAACCTAACCCTAATCCTAGACTTAATCCAAACCATAACCTAGCCCTAACCCTAGCTCTAAAACTATCCATTACACTAAACATAACCTTAACCCTAATGCTAACCCTAACCCGATTGCTGAAACCTAACCCATTCGTTACCCTAAACCTTAACTAAAACCTAAAGTAAACCCTTCCATTACCTTAATTTTAAACCTAACCCCAAAACTAATTCAAGCCCTAACCCCTTAACCTTAACGTAAACCAAATGCTAACCCTGACCCTGACCTTGACACTAATAATAATTCTAGTTCCAAATCTGACCTTTAACCTAAACCTAAACCTAACACTAGATCTTGCCATAACCTAACCCTAAAACTATCCTTAACCATAACCCTAGACTTGATATTAGCCCTAGCCCAAGTCCTAGACCTAACCCTATCAGAAAACCTCCCCTAATCTTAGCCCTAATCCTAGCCTTAATTTAAACTGAAACATAACCCTAGGCCTAATCATAATTCTAACCCTCACCCTAGCCTTAAATCTAGCTATAACCTCACCCATTCCCCTAAACTTAACCCTAATGCCAGTGCTAAACCTAACCCTAGCCCAAACCCTAGGATTAACCCTAACACTACCCTAGTCTTAATCCTAGCCCTAGTTTTGCCCTAACCCTAACCCTCACCCTAAGACTACTCCTAAGAATAACACTAATTCTCACCCTAGACATATCCCTAGATCTAACCATATTGCTTACCATAATGCTATCCCTAGCCCTAACCTTATCATGAGCCCTAACCCTTGATCAACCCTAACTCTAAATATAGCCCTAACCCTAAGCCTAAATTTCATTGTAACACTAACCCTAACCCTGATGGTAATTCAAAACCTAGCCTTAACCCTAGCCCTAGACCTAAAACAAAACTGAGCCATAGCCCTAACCATAACCCTTAACCTAAACCAATTCCTAACCCTACACCTAGCACTAACTTTAGCCCTAATTCGAGTCCTAAGCCTAACACTAAAACTTACCCTGACCCTGACACTGACCCTAAATATAACCCTTGCCCTAAACATCACCCTAACCCTAATGCTAAAACTGGCACTAATTGTAACACTAGTTCATATATTAGCCACAGTCCTAACCCTAGACCTAACCAAACCCCAAACCTAGCCCTTTTTTGAGACTTAACCCTAGTTTTAAATCAAACCCTAATCTAAAACCTAGCTCTAAACCTTACCCTAAACCTATCCAGAATCCTAATCATAATCTTAGACTTACCACTAGTTGTAACTCTATCCTTTACCCTAATCATAACCATAACCCTAATGGTAACCCTTGGCCTAACCCTAACCTTATTGCTAACCCTAACCTTATTCATTAACCTAAACCTAACCTGAACCCAAAACTTAACCCTATCATTACCCTAATCCTAACCCCAATGCTAATATGAGCCCTAATCCTAAACTTAACCTAAGCCAAACCCTAACTCTGACCCTTCGTGTAATAATATACCTAGCTCTAACCCTGATCCTACCCCTAAACCTAACCCTTATACTAGACCTAGCCATAAACCTAATCCTAAAACTATTCCTAACTTAACAATAGACCTGACATTTGCCCTAGCTGCAATCCTACCCCTAACCTTAACAAAAACCATAGTCCTAATCCTAACCCTAACCCTAACCCTAGCCATAATCCTATCCACAACCCTAGCCCTAAACTTAGATATAACCCTATCAATTACTCTAAACATAGCCCTGATTCTAATGCTAACCCTAGGCCTAAATCTAAACCTATGCCTTACCGTAATCCTATCCATGATGCTAAACCTAACCTGAACCCTAAATGTAACCCTATCATTACCCTAACCCAAACCCTAATGCTAATTTGAGCCCTAACCCTAAACCCTAACCTAAACAAAATCCTAAACCTGACCCTGACCCTAATAATACCCCTAGCTCTAAATTTGACTCTTACCCTAAATCTAACCATTACACTAAACATAACCATAAACCTAACCCTAAAACTATCCATAACTGTAACCATAGAACTGACATTCATCCTAACACTAATTGTAGCCCTAAACAAAACACAAGTTCTAGCCCTCATCCTAGCCCTTTACCTAGCCTTAATCATAACTCTAATAAAACCCTAGCCCTAACCCTAATTCTAACCTTCGTCCTAGCTCTAAACCTAGCTCTAACCCCATCATTTACACTAAACCTAACCCAAAGCCTAAACTAAACCTAGGCCTAAACATAAACATGAACCTAGCCCTATTCCTAGACCTAATTAAGCCCTATACCTAACCAAACCCTAAGCCTAGCCCTAAGACTAACTCTCACTCTCGCCCTATCCCTATCCCTAGTTCTAACCCTATTTTTATCATAACCCTAATCCTAGCCATAAACCTAGATCTAATGTTAGCTCTATCGTTAGCCTTACACCTAACCCTAGATCTAATCCTAACTCTAAATCTAACTCTAAACCTTAGATTAAACCTAACCCTAACACTAGTTCTAAACCTAATGCTAATTTTAAAACTAGCAGTAACCATAGCCCTAGCCCTAAAACAAAACCGAGCCATAACCCTAACTTTAAAGCTTAACCTAAACCAAAACCTAACCCTAAACCTAGCCCCAACCCTAGGCCTGATTCGAGTCCAAACTGTAATCCTAAAGCTACCCCTGACCTTAATTTTGACCCTAATACTAACCCTAGCTCTAAACATCACCCTAATGTTAAACCTAACCCTAACACTAGACCTAGTCCTAACCCCAATCTTATAACTAGCCCAAATTGTAACTCTACACAAACATTGGCCATAACCCTAAACCTAGCCTTAACTCTAACCAAAACCTAGCCCTAATCTGAAACCTAACCCTAGCTTTAACCATAAACCTAATCCTAAAACTACCCATAACCCTACCCTAAATATAGCCCTAACCCTAGGTCTAACCCTATCCCTTACCCTAAGCCAAACCTAACCCTAATGCTAATCCTAGTCCTAACGCTAATCCTATTACTAGTCCTAACCCTAGCCCTCATTCTAGCTCTAACCATAACTCAAACCTGAAACTTATTCTTACCCTAATGGTAACCATAGGTCTAAAGCTGACCCTAACCCAATACTGAACCCTAACACTAGCACTAGAAATAAGCCTATTCCTAAACCTAACACTAACACTAGCAACCCTAACATTAGCACTAGAAATAAACCTATTCCTAAACCTAACACTAACACTAGCCCTAGACCTAAACCTAATCCTAAATCTAGCCATATCTCTAGCCCTAGAACTAAATATAAACCTAGCCCTAGCACTAATAATAAACGTTAACCTAACCCAAACACTAACCCTATTCCTAGACCTAACCCTAGTGATAATTCTGTCTTTAACCCTAAAGCTAACTCTAACCTGAACACTGGCCCTGACCCTAACAATAACTCTAGCTCTAAACATCATGGTAACACTAACCCTAACCCTAACACTTGACCTAGCCATAACACTCACCCCAAAACTGGCCCTAATTATAACCCTAGTTCATACATTAGCTGAAGCTCTAACACTAGCCCTAACCTAACCCCAAACCTGGTCATAATCTGAGCGCTAAACCTAGCTTTAAACCTAACATTAACCTAGCCATAAGCCAATCCCTAAACTTTGCCCTAAACCTAGCTCTTATCCTATTTGTTACCTTAAGCAAAACCCCAATCCTAATGCTAACCCTAGTCCTAAACCTAATCCATAACCTAACCCAAATCCTAACCCTATTACTAGTCCTAACCCTAGCCCTCATTCTAGCTCTAACCATAACTCAAACCCTAATCCTAACCCTAAAACTTGTACTGACTCTAACACTAACTGTAGGTCTGAACCTGACCCTAACCCGAAATGAACCCAAACATTAGCCCTACTGGTAATCCTGTACCTTAATCATAACCCTAACCCTAACCCTAGCACGAATCCTAATTCTAACCCTCACTTTACCTTGAAACCTAGCTATATCACATCCCTTATCCTAAACTTAACCCTAAAACTAGCCCTAATGCTAGGCCTAAGCTGAACACTAACCCTAGTTCTAATCCTTGCCCTGATTTAGCCATATCCCTAAAACTAACCATAACCCTAGCCCTAAGACTAATTCTAACTCTCAACCTAGCCTTATCCCTAGTTCTATCCCTATCATTTACCATAACCCTATACCTAGCCAAACCCATGCCCTATCCTTAGACCTAGCCCTAAACCTAGGTCTAACCCTAACTGAAATCTTAACCTAATCCTAAGCCTAATCCTAACACAAACACTAGCCCTAACCCTAACGCTAATCATATAACTAGCAGTAACCCTAAACCTAGGACAAAAAGAAAACTGAGCAATAGGGGCTGAGGATGTGGCTCAAGTGGTCGCACATTTGCCTGGCATGTGTGGGGTGCTGTGTTTGATCCTCAGCAACAATAAAAATATTTAAAAAAATTAAAAAAAGATGTTGTGTACACCATAAAATAAAAAAAAATTTAAAAAACTCTCTCTCTCTCTCTCTCTCTCTCTCTCTCTCTCTCTCCAAAAAGAAAACTGAGCACTAGTCCTAACCTTAAAACTTAAACCAAATCCCAATACTACACCTAGACTTAACCTTAGCCCTAATTCGAGTCCTAACCATAACTTTAAACTAACGCTGACCCCGAATAATATCCTAACATTAACCCTAGTTCTAAACACCACCCTAAACTTAAACCGAACCCTAACAGTAACCCTAGCCTTAATTTGAGTCATACCCTAACCTTAAAACTAACCCTGATGCTGACTCATATTCTAACAATCATCCTAGCTCTAAAGATCGCCCTCACCTTAAACTGAACCCCAAAGTAATCTTAGCCCTTATTTGAGTCCTAACCCTAACCCTAAAACTAACATTGTCTCTGAATTATATATTAATACTAAACTAGCTATAAATATCACCCTACCATTAAACCTAACCCTAACACTAGACCTACCCCTACCCCTAAACCTAATTGTAAACCAAGTTCTTACATTATCCATTGCCATAACATTAGCCCTAACCCTAACACAAAAATTAGCCCTAATCTGAGCCCTAAACCTAGATTTAACCCTAACCCTAACCCTAAGTCTAGCCCTAACCCTAGCTATAAGCCTATCCCTTACCCAAAGTGAAACCCTAACCCTAATGGTAACCCTAGACCTATCCCTAATCCTTAAGTTAAGCAAGACCCTAACCCTATTAATAGTCATAACCCTACCCTCACTCTAGCCCCAACCCTATTCCAAACCCTAATATTAACCCTGACCATTATTTTGACCCTAACACTAATCCTAGGTCTAAACTGGGCCCTAACTCTAGACCAAACCATAACGCTAGACCTAGACCTAAACCAAATCCTAAATCTAGCCTTAACTCTAGCCCTAGACCTAAACAAAAACCTATACCTATCCATTAAAGTAACCCTTAACCTAACACAAACACTAACCCTACCACTAGAGTTAAACCTAGTTTTAATTCTGGCTGTAAACCTAACTCTAGCCCAAACACTGACCCTGCCTTTGAGACTAAACCTACTCTGAACCTGATCCTAACAAAATATAAATCTAACACTAGACCTAGCCATAATCCTAACCCTAAAACCAGCCCTAATCATAACCCTAGCTCTTACATTACCCACAGCCTTAATCCTAGGCCTAAACCTAACACAAACCAAGAGCTAATCCTAGGCCTAATCAAAACCCTAACCCTAAGCCTAACCTAATACTTGATTAGTCCTAACCCTAGCTCAAAACCTAACCCTTACTCTAAACATAAAACTACACCTATCCCTATATATACCCTTAACACTAGCCCTAATCCTAAAATTAACCCTAGCCCTAAACCTAGTTCTAAATCTACCCATTACCCTAAAAGTAACCCTAAACCTATTGATATCCCTGGGCCTAACACTAACCCTAAACCTAACCAGAAATCTAACAATAGACTTAACCCTAACCTCACACTTGCCATAGACCTAACTCTATCTCAAACCCTAACACTTACCATAAAACTAAACAAAACCATAGCCCTAACCCTAAACCTAAATCTCAATCTAAAACTAACAATAACCCTATGCTTACATCTAACCATATCCATTACTCTAACCCTAACCCTACCCCTAATGATGATGCTAGCCCTAAACCAACCCTAACCCTAACCATACTCTAAACTTATCCCTACACCTAACTCTAAACCTAACCCTTGCCCTAGCCCTAACCCTAGCTCAAAACCTAACCCTTATGCTAAACATAAACCTAACACTATCTCTACTTCTAACCCTAATTGTAACCCTAACTCAAGACCTATTTCTGACCATAACCCTAACCCTAACCTTAGTTCTAACCCTATCTGTTACCCTAAATATTACCCTTACCGTAATGCTAACCCTAGGCCTAACACTAACCCTATCACTAAACCTAACCCTATCAATTACCATAGACCTAACCTGAACCCTAAACAAAAACTTATCATTACCCTAAAACTGACCCTAATGCTTATTTGAGCCCTAACTCTAAACCCAAACCTCAACCAAACTCTAACCTGACTCTTACCCTAATATTTTCTCTAAATCTAAACCTGACCCTAAACCCTAAACCTAACCCTTACACTAGACCTAGCCATAAACCTGATCCTAAAACTGTTCTTTCCTCAACCATAACCCCACACCTGACATTAGGCCTAGCCCTAATCCTAGCCCTAATCCTAAAAAAAAACAACACTTATCCTAACCCTAAACCTAGATTAATCCTTATCCTAACCCTAACACTAGCTCTAACCCCAATATTAACCCTAGCTCTAATCTTAGCCCTAATTTCACCCTATCTTTAAATCTAAACATAACCCTAGATTTAAGAATAAATCTAACTCTCACACTAGCCCTATCACTAGTTCTAACCCTATCAATTACCATAAACCTAACCTGAACCTTAAACAAACACTAATCAATACCCTAACATTGACCCTAATGCTTATTTGAGCCCTAACCCTAAACCCTAACCTCAACCAAACTCTAACCTGACTCTGACCCTAATAATTCCTCTATCTCTAAACCTGACACTTAACCCTAAACCTAACCCTTACACTAGACCTAACCCTAAACCTGATCCAAAAACTGTCCTCTCCTCAACCGTAACCCCACATCTGACATTAGCCCTAACCCTAATCCTAGCCCTAACCCTAACAAAACCCCAGCCCTTATCCTAGCCCTAAACCTAGATTAAACCTAAACCTAACACTAACCTTACCTCTAACCCCAATACTAACCCTATACCTAATCTTAGCCCTAATTATACCCTATCTTCAAACCTAACCCTAACCCTAGACCTAAGAATAAATCTTACTCTCACACTAGACCTATCTCTAGTTCTAACCCTATCCCTTAACATAACCATAACCCGAGCCTTAAATTTAGTCTTAACATTTGCCATATCCATAGCCCAAGCACTAAACTTAGATCATAATCTATCACAAAATCTTACCCTAACCCGAAGTCTAAGTCTAACACTAGCCCTAACCATAACACTAATCCTAAAACTAGCCCTAATCCTAGCCCTAGCCCTAAAACAAAACCGAGCCATAAGCTCTATCCCTATCCCTTAAACTAAACCAAACCCTAACCATACACCTACCCCTAAACCTAGCCCTAATTAGAGTTTTAAGCTGTCAGGTTTCAAACCTGACAATGACTCTGACACTAACCAATAATCCTAGCTCTAAACATCACCCTAATCCAAACACTAACCCTAACACTAAACCTAGCCCTAATCTGAACCCTAAAATTAGCCCTAATCGTAACCCTTGTACTTACATTAGCCCTAATCCGAGACTTAACCCGAGCTTTAACCCTTACCCTAACCCTAACTCTAGACCTAGCCCTAATTATAACCATAAGTCTAGCCCTAACCCTATACATTACCATAACAATAACCCTAACCCTAATGCTTACACTAGGCCTAAACCTAAACCTATCTCTAATCCTATCTGTATCCATTTCCCTAAACCTAACATGAACCCCAATTCTAAGCCTATCATTACCCAAACCCTAATCCTAATGCTAATTCAATCCCTAACTTTAAGCCTTAAGCTATTCCAAACCATAACCTAGACCTTCACCTTAATTATATTACTAACCCTAAACCTGACCCTAACCCTAAACCTAAACCTTACACTAGATGTACCCATAATCCTAACCCTAAAACTATCTTTAAACATAATTCTATACTTGAAATTAGCCATACTCCTAATCCTAGCCCTAACCCTAAAACAAACCATAGCCCTTATCCTAGCCCTAAACCTTGCCTTAATCATAACCCTAATCCTAACCCTTATTCTAAACATCATCCTACCTCTAAAACTAGATATAACAACATCCCTTACCCTAAACTAAGTCCTAAATCTAACCCTAATTCTAAGTTTAAGCTGAATACTAACAATAGACCTAATCCTAGCTCTAATTTAGCCCTATCCCTAACCATAACCCTAACTGGAGCCCTAAGACTAACAATAATTCTCACACTAGCCCGATCACTAGTTCTAATCTTAGCCCTTACCATAACCCTAATCCTAGGCCTAACCCTTGCCCAATCCTTAGTCCTAGCCCTAAACCTAAGCATAAGCCTCACATTAACACTAAACCTAATCCTAATGCTAATCATAAAACTAGGCATAACCCTAATAAAACCGAGCAATGGCCGTAACCCTAAACATAACTTAAACCAAATCCTAACACTACAACTAGAACTAACCATAGCCTTAATTTGAGTCTTAACCCTAACCTTAAAAGTATACCTGACACTGACTCATATGCTAAACTCACCCTAGCTCGAAACACCATCCTAAACTTAAACAGTAACACTAGCTCTTATTTGAGTCCTAACACTAAGCCTGAACCTGACTCATATCCTAAAACTAACCATAGCTCTAAATATCACCCTAACCTTAAACTTAACCCTAACATTAAAACTACCCCTAACCCTAACCCTAACCCCAAAACTAACCCTAATTTAACCCTAGTTCTTATATTAGCGATTTCCCTAACCCTAGTCCTAACCCTAACAAAAAACTAGCCCTAATCCTAACCCTAAACCTAACTTTAATGCTAATCCTACTCTAACTCTAGCACTAACCTTAGATCTAACTCTCTCCCTTACTCTAAGTGAAACTCTAACCCTAATGGTAAACCTAAACCTATCCTTAGTCCTTAGGCTAACCAAAATCCTAACTCTATTAATAGTCCTGACCCTAGCCCTCATTCTAGCTCTAATCTTATCCCAAACCCTTATGATAACCCTTACCCTTATTCTGACCCTAACACAAATCCTAGGTCTGAAACTGACCCTAAACCGAGAGCAAACCCTAACACTGGCCACTCTGCTAACTTATTCCTAAACCTAACCCTAACCCTAACCCTAAGACTAACTCTAACTCTCAAACTATCCCTTTCCCTAGTTCAAAGCCTATCCATTATCATAACGCTAACCCTAGCCCTAACCCTTGCCCTATCCTTACTCCTAGCAAAAATCCTAGATCTAACCCTAACTCAAAATCTAACCCTAACCCTAAGCATAAACCAAACACTAAAACTAGCCCTCACCCTAATGCTAACTGTAAAACTTGCCCTAACCCTAACCCTAGCAGTAAAACAAACTGAGCAATAGCCCTAACCCTAAATTTTAATTTAAACCAAACACTAAAACTATACCTAGACCTAACCATAGCCTTAATTCAAATCCTAACCCTAACCTTAAATATAATCCTGACCCTGACTCATATCCTAACAATCATCCTAGCTCTAAACACCCTCCTAACCTTAAACTGAAACCTAAAAGTCAACCTATTCCTAATTCGAGTCCTGACACTAACCCTGACACTGACTCATATCCTAACACTGAACCTAGCTCTAAATATCATCCTAACCTTAACCCTAATCCTAACACTAGACCTACCCCTAACCTTAACCCTAAAACTAACCCTCATTTTATTTTTTGATTTTTTTTATTGGTTGTTCAAAACATTACAAAGTTCTTGACATATCATATTTTATACATTAGATTCAAGTGGGTTATGAACACCCATTTTTACCCCAAATACAGATTGCAGAATCACATTGGTTACACATCCACATTTTTACATAATGCCATATTAGTAACTATTGTATTCTGCTACCTTTCCTATCCTCTACTATCCCCCCTCCCCTCCCCTCCCATCTTGTCTCTCTACCCCATCTACTATAATTCATTTCTCTCCTTGTTTTTTCCCATTCCCCACACAACCTCTTATATGTAATTTTGTATAACAATGAGGGTCTCCTTCCATTTCCTTGCAATTTCCCTTTTCTTTCCCTTTCCCTCCCACCTCATTTCTCTGTTTAATGTTAATCTTTTCCTCCTGCTCTTCCTCTCTGCTCTGTTCTTAGTTGCTCTCATTATATAAAAGAAGATATTTGGCATTTGTTTTTAGGGATTGGCTAGCTTCACTTAATAATCTGCTCTAATCCCATCGATTTCCCTGCAAATTCCATGATTTTGTCATTTTTTAGTGCAGAGTAATACTCCATTGTGTATAAATGCCACATTTTGGAGATAATACCATGCATTTTATCTGATCATAATGGAATGAAACTGGAAATCAATGATAAAAGAAGGAAGGACAAATCCTACATCACATGGAAAATGAACAATATGTTACTGAATGATCAGTGGGTTACAGAAGACATAAAGAAGGAAATCAAAAAATTCTTAGAGATAAATGAAAATACAGACACAACATATCAGAATCTATGGGACACAATGAAAGCAGTTTTAAGAGGGAAATTCATCGCCTGGAGGTCATTCCTCAAAAAAAGAAAAAAAAAAAACCAACAAATAAATGAGCTCACACTTCATCTCAAAGCCCTAGAAAAGGAAGAGCAAAACAACAGCAAATGTAGCAGAAGGTAAGAAATAATTAAAATCAGAGCAGAAATCAATGAAGTTGAAACAAAAGAAACTACTGAAAAAATTGACAAAACTAAAAGTTGGTTCTTTGAAAAAATAAATAAGATTGACAGACCCTAAGCCATGCTAACAAAGAGAAGAAGAGAGAGAACTCAAATTACTAACATAAGGGATGAAAAAGGCAATATCACAACAGATGCTACAGAAATACAGAAGACAATTAGAAATTATTTTGAAACCCTATATTCCAATAAAATAGAAGATAGTTAAGACATCGATAAATTTCTTAAGTCATATGATTTGCCCAGACTGAGTCAGGAGGATACACACAATTTGAACAGACCAATATCAATGGATGAAATAGAAGAAGCAATCAAAAGAATACCAACCAAGAAAAGCCCAGGACCGGACGGGTATAAAGCGGAGTTTTACAAAACCTTTAAAGAAGAATTAGAGATGGGGTAGAGAGGGAAGATGAGAGGGAAGGGGAGGTAATATTTTGAACAACCAATAAAAAAAAAAGAAGAAGAAGAATTAGTACCAATACTTTTCAAGTTATTTCAGGAAATAGAAAAAGAGGGAGCTCTTCCAAATTCATTCTAAGAGGCCAACATCACCTTGATTCCAAAAGCAGACAAAGACACCTCAAAGAAAGAAAACTACAGACCAATATCTCTAATGAACCTAGATGCAAAAATCCAAAATAAAATTCTGGCAAATCGGATACAAAAATACATAAAAAAAATGTGCACCATGATCAAGTAGGATTCATCCCTGGGATGCAAGAATGGTTCAATATACGGAAATCAATAAATGCTATTCACCACATCAATAGACTCAAAGATAAGAATCATATAATCATCTCAATAGATGCAGAAAAAGCATTCAACAAATTACAGCATCCCTTTAGGTTTAAAACATTAGAAAACTATGGATAACAGGAACTTACCTCAACATTGTAAAAGCTATCTATGGTAAGCCTCAGGCTATCATCATTCTGAATGGAGAAAAATTGAAGGCATTCCCTCTAAAATCTGGAACAAGACAGGGATGCCCTCTATCACCACTTCTATTCAATATAATTCTCGAAACACTGGCCAGAGCAAATAGACAGATGAAAGAAATTAAAGACATAAAAATAGGAAAAGAAGAACTTAAAATATCACTATTTGTAGATGACAAATAGATACCTAGAAGACCCAAAAGGGTCTACAAAGAAACTACTAGAACTAATAAATGAATTCAGCAAAGTGGCAGGATATAAAATCAACACACATAAATCAAAGGCATTTCTGTATATCAGCAACAAAACTTCTGAAACAGAAATGAGGAAAAACACCCCATTCACAATATCCTCAAAAAAAAATGAAATACTTGGGAATCAACCTAACAAAAGAGGTGAAAGATTTATATAATGAAAACTACAGAACCCTAAAGAGAGAAATAGAAGAAGATCTTAGAAGATGGAAAAATATACCCTGTTCATGGATAGGCAGAACTAACATCATCAAAATGGCGATATTACCAAAAGTTCTCTATAGGTTTAATGCAATGCCAATCAAAATCCCAATGGCATTTCTTGTAGAAATAGATAAAGCAATCATGAAATTCATATGGAAAAATAAAAGACCTAGAATAGCAAAAGCAACTCTAAGCAGGAAGTGTGAATCAGGCGGTATAGCGATACCAGATTTCAAACTATACTACAGAGCAATAGTAACAAAAACAGAATGGTACTGGTACCAAAACAGGCAGGTGGACAAATGGTACAGAAGAGAAGACACAGAGACTAATCCACAAAGTTACAACCATCTTATATTTGATAAAGTGGCTAAAAGCATGCAATGAAGGAAGGATAGCATCTTCAACAAATGGTGCTGGGAAAACTGGAAATCCATATGCAACAAAATGAAACTGAATCCCCTTCTCTCGCCATGCACAAAAGTTAACTCAAAATGGATCAAGGAACTTGATATCAAATCAGAGACTCTGCATCTGCCAGAAGAAAAAGTTGGCTCTGATCTACATATTGTGGGGTTGGGCTCCAAATTCCTTAATAGGACACCCATAGCACAAGAGTTAATAAAAGAATCAACAAATGGGACTTACGTAAACTAAAAAAGTTTTTTCTCAGCAAAAGAAACAACAAGAGAGGTAAATATGGAGCCTACATCCTGGTAGCAAATTATTTCTCCTCACACTTCAGATAGAGCCCTAATATCCAGAGTATACAAAGAACTCAAAAAATTAAACAGTAAGATAACAAATAACCCAATCAACAAATGGGCCAAGGACCTGAACAGACACTTCTCAGAGGAGGACATACAATCAATCAACAAGTACATGAAAAAATGCTCACCATCTCTAGCAGTCAGAGAAATGCAAATCAAAACCGCCCTAAGATACCATTTCACTCCAGTAAGATTGGCAGCCATTATGAAGTCAAACAACAACAAGTGCTGGCGAGGATGTGGGGAAAAGGGTACACTTGTACATTGCTGGTGGGACTGCAAATTGGTGCGGCAGATTTGGAAAGCAGTATGGAGATTCCTGGGAAAGCTGGGAATGGAACCACCATTTGACCCAGCTATTGCCCTTCTTGGACTATTCCCTGAAGACCTTAAAAGAGTGTACTACAGGGATACTGCCACATCAATGTTCATAGCAGCAGAATTCACAATTGCTAGACTGTGGAACCAACCCTGATGCCATTCAATAGATGCATGGATAAACCTCATTTTAACCCTAGTTCTTACATTAGCCATTGCCCTAAAATAAGCCATAACCCTTACCAAAAAACTAGCCCTAATCCAAGCCCTAAACCTAGATTTAACTATAACTCTAACTCTAGCCCTAACCTAAATCTAAGGCTATCCTTTACCCTATGAATAACCCTAACCCTAAAGGTAGCCCTATACCTATAACTAATCCCTAGGCTAACCAAAATACTAACCTTATTAATAGTCCTATTCTAGCCCTCATTCAAGCTCTAAACCTATCCCAAATCTGAACACTAACCCTGACACTTATCCTGACCCTAACACAAACCCTAGTTCTAAACCTGACCCTAACACTAGACTACAACCTAACACTAGCCCTGGGTCTAAACCTAATACTAAATCTAGCCTTAATTCTAGCCCTAGACCTAAACAAAAACCTAGTCCTAGGCTTAACAATTAACCTTAACCTAACACAAAACTAACCCTACCCCTAGACCTAAACCTAGTTCGAATTCTGGCTGTAAACCTAACTTGAATTCTAACCCAAACACTGACTCTACACTTAACAGTAAATATACTTCTAAACCTTACCCTAACTGAAAATCTAAACCTAACACTACATCGTTGCATAAACCGAACCCTAAAACCAGTCCTAATCATAACCCTAGCTCTTACATTACCCACAGCTTTTAAACCTAGACCTAAACCTAACACAAAACCTAGAGCTAATCCTTAACCTGGCCCTAAGCATAATCCTAACCCTAACCCTAGCCCTAACCCAAACCAAACCCTTCCCTTATTCCTAACCTTAGCTCAAAACGTAACCCTTATTATAAACATAAACTTAGAACTATCCCTGAATCTAACCCTAAAGCTAGTCCTAATCCTAATCTTAACCCTAGTCCTAACCCTAGCTCTAAACAAACCCATTACTCTAAACCTAACCCTAACCATAATTGTAACCCTAGACTTAACCATACCATAATCCTAACCCTAAACAGAAAACTAACCCTAGACCTAACTCTAAATTAATACTCGCTATAGCCCTAAGAATGGATCAAACCCTAACCCTTACCATAAACCTAAACATAACCTTAGACATAACCCTAACCCTAAATTTAAATCTAACCCTGTCTTTAACCCTAAAACTACATCTACCCATATTTGTTACCCTAACCATCACCCTAAACTTTATTATAACCATTCCCCTAACCCTAACCTTAACCATAAACCTACAGTATTCCTATCCCTAAATATAACCCTGAACCTAAATCTTGCTCTAATCCTAATGATAGCTCAGAACCTAACTCTTACACTAAACAAAACACTAAACTTAACCCTAGTTCTAACCCAGAACTTAACACTAACTCAAGACCTAATCCTAAACATAAGTCTAGCTCTAACCTTAGCTCTAACTGTATCCATTACCCTAATCATAACACATACACTAAAGCTAATTCTAGGTCTAACCCTCTCTCAAGAACTAATCCTAACCATAACCCTAGCCGTAACCTTAACTCTAACTGTATTTATTACCCTGAATGTAACCCTTTCCCTAATGCTAACCCTAGGCCTAAACCTAAACCTATCACTAACCCCAACCCTATCAATTACCCTAAACCTTACTTGAAACCTAAATATAACACTATCATTACCCTAACCGTAACCCTAATGCTAATTTGAGCCCTAACCCTAAACTCAAACCTAAAAGAAACCCTAACCATGACCCTGACCTTAATAATTCCCCTAACTCTAACCTGACTCTTACCCTAAACCTAATCCTTACATTAGACATAGCCAAAACCTAACCCTAAAACTATCCATAACCATAACCCTAGACCTGACATTAGTCCTAGATATAATTCTAGCCCTAACCCTAACACAAACCCTAGCCCGTATTAGCCATAATCATAGCCTTAATCATAACCATAACCTTAAACCTATGCCTAACTTAAAACCAACCCTATCCCTAATCTGAGAACTACCTTGGCCCTATCCCTAATCCTAACCCTAATCCTAACCCTAGCCCTCACACTAAGACTAACTCTCTCCCTAGCCATAAAACTAGTTCTAACCCTATCTCTTACTGGAACTCTAAACCCAACCCTAAACCTAGGCCTAACCCTAGCCATTTCCTTAGTCCTAGCCCTAATCCTAGATGTAATCTTAACTCTAAATCTAACCCTAATGCAAAGCCTAAGCCTAAACCTAACACTAACCCTAACCCTAACCCTAATGCTATTCCTAAAACTAGCCCTACCTCTAGCCCTATCCCTAATACAAAACTGAGCCAAAGCCATAACCCTAAACCTTAACCTAAACCAAATCCTAACCCTACACCTAAACCTAACCCTAGCCCTAATTCAAGTTTGAAGCAGAACCCTAACACTAACCCTAACCCTGATTCTGATGCTAACACTAACCCTAGATTTAAACATCACCCTAAACATAATACTAGACATAACACTGGACCTAGTCCCAACCCTAACCCTAACCCTAAACCTCAAACTAGCCCTAATTGTAACCCTATTACTTACATTAGAAATAACCCTAAGCCTAGCCCTAACTTAACAAAAACCTAGCCTATTCTGAGCCCTAAACCGAGCTTTAACTCTAACCTTATCCTTAACCCTAAGCCTAGCACTAATAATAACCATAACCTTAGTGCTAACCCTAGCTATAACCCTATCCATTACCCTAACCATAATCCTAACCTTAATGCAAACCCTAGGCCTAAAACTTACCATACCCCTAATCCTAATCCTATCCATTACTCTAAACCTAACTTGAAACTTAAACCTAACTATATCATTACCCTAAACCTAACCCTATGCTAATTAGAGCCCTAAATTTCAAACCTTAACCTATCCCAAACATTAATCATGACCCAGTCCCAAACAATACCCTTAGCTGTAAACATGACCCTAACAATAAACCTAACACTTACACTACATCTAACCTACCCCTAACACTATCTTTAACTGTAAAGCTGCACCTGAAATTAGCCCTAGCCCTAAACCTAGCCCTATACCTAGCCTTAATCCTAACCTGAACCGTAACCCAAGGTTTAAGCCTAATTCTAACCCTTGACCTAGCCCTAAACCTAGCTATAACCCCATGATCCTGACCCTAATAATTCCCCTAGCTCTAACCTAATCCTAACCCTAAACCTAATCCTTACATTAGGCCTAGCCAAAACCTAACCCAACCTCTTACCCTAAACCTAATCATAACCCTAAACCTAACCATAAACTTAAACCTAACCATAACCCTTGCAATAACCCTATGCCTAACACTAACAGTAAGCCTAGCACTAACCCTAATTTAGTCCTTTCCTAACCCTAGACCTAGCCTTAAGACTAACACTAACTCTTGCCCTATCCCTATCCCTAGTTCTATCCTTAGCACTAGCCCAGCCCTGGATCCAAACCTAACTATAAATTTAAACATATCTCTAAATTTAACCATAAACATAATCCTAAACCAAACACTAACACTAGCCCTGACAACAATGCTAATCCTATAATTTGCCATACCCCCTACCCCTAGCCTTAAAACAAAAACAAACCATATCCCTAACCCTAACCCTAACCCTTAACCTAAACCAAACCAAAAACCTACACCTAGCCCTAACCCTAACTCTAAAAATGCCCCTGACCCTGACACTGATCCTAACAGTAATCCTAGCTCTATCCATCACCCTAACTTTAAATTAACCTTAACACCTGACCTAGCCTTAACCTTAACCCTAAAACTAGCCCTAATCATAACCCTAGTTCATACATTAGTCATTGTCATAACCCTAGCCCTAACCCCAACACAAATCCTACCCCTAATTCTAATCCTAAACCTCGCTTAAACCCGAATCTTAAGCCTAACACTAGCCCTAACCCTAATCCTAACTCTAGCCCTAACACTAGCTCTAACCCTAAGTCAAACCCTAAACCAAATGCTAACTCTAGTCCTAACCCTAATACTTAGCCTATCTTAAACACTAACAGTATTACTAGTCATAACCCTAGCCCTCATTCTTGTTCTAACCCTAACCCTGACACTTACTCTGATCCTAACAGTAAGCCTAGGTCTAAACCTGATGCTAACCCTAAACCAAACCTTAACACTAGCCCTACTGGTAAGCCTATACCTATACCTAACCTTAAAAATAGATCTAGACCCAAAACTAATCCTAAATATAGCTATATTTTTAGCCCTATATCTAAAAAAATATCCTAGCTCTTGTCCTAACAATAACCCTTAACCTAAACTAAACATTTACCCTACCCCTAGACCTAACACTAATCCTAATACTGGCTCTAACCCTAACCCTAATCCTAATCCTATCTGGAAAACTCACTCTGACCCTAACATTAACCTATTTCTAAACCTGACCCTAACCCAAAACCTAGTATTAACACTTGACCTAGCCGTAACCCTAACTCTAATACTAGCCCTAAACATAACCCTAGCCCTAACCCTATTTTAAACATAATCTTAACCCTAACAGTAGCCCTAACACTAACCATAGTCATAACCCTAGCCCTAAATCTAACACAAAACCTAGCCATAATCCTAGGCCTAAACTTAGCCCTAAGCATAATCTTAACCCTAACCCTAGCCCTAACACTAACTCTAACACTAACACTTGCCTTAAAACTAACCCTAGCTCAAAGCCAAACCCTTACCCTAAACATTACCCTAACCCTATCCTAAACCATAACCCTAATCCTAGCTCTTATCCTAAACTTAACCCTAGCTCGAACTTTAGTTCTAACCCTATCGATTACCCTACCCTAAACCTAACCCTAATTATAACCCTATCCCTAACACTAAACCTAACCCTAATCATAAATGTATCCCAGGACTTAATCATAAACCTAAACCTCACCATAGCCCTAACCCTAGTTGCAACATTAAGCCTTATACTAAACCTAATCCTAAGACTAGCCCTTATCCATACTCTAACCCTAACCTTAACCCTAAATCTAACATTATCCATTACCCTAAACCTAATGCTAACTGTAAAGAAAACTCTAGCCATAACCTGAACCCTAAACCAATCCCTAACCATTAAAAATATCCCTAGACCTAAAGGTAAACCTAAACCTCACCCTAGCCCTAACCCTAGATCAAACACTAACCCTTACACTAACCTAAACATAACCAGAGCCATAAACCTAACACTTACTGTAAATCAAACCCTAGCTCTATGCCTAAAACTAACTCTAATTTTAGAATTAATCCAAACCATAATCTAGTCCTAACCCTAGCTCTAAATATATCCATTATACTAAACATAACCCTAATCTAATGCTAATCTTAATCCTATTGCTAATCCTAACCTATCCATTACTCTAAACCTTAACTGAAACCTAACCTAACCATATCCATTACCATAACCCTAAGCCTAAACTTAAAACTAATTCAAGCCCTAAGCCTAAACTTTGACTTAAACCAAATGCTAACCCTGACCATAACCCTAATAATACCCCTAACTCTAAACCTGACCCTTACCCTAAACCTAGCTCTGACACTGGACCTAGCCATAACATAACCCTAAAACTATCCATAATTATAACCCTAGACTTAACAGTAGCCCTAGCCCTAGTTCTAGCCCCGAACCTAACAGAAACCCTAGCCCTAAACCTAGCCTTAATCCTAGCCCAAACACTAATCCTAGCCCTAATCCTAATTCTAACCCTCACCCTAGCCCTAAAGCTAGCTATAACCCCACCCATTCCCCTAAACTTAATCCTAACCCCAATGCTAACCCTAAACCTATGCCTACCCCTAGGCCTAACCCTAACACTAACCCTAGCCCTAATCCTAGCCCTAATTTAGCTTTAACCCTAAATCTAACCCTAAGCCTAATCCTAAATCTAAATCTAACTCTCTTCCTAGCTGTTTCCCTAGTTCTAACCCTATCCCTAACCATAACACTACCCCTAGCCCTAACCCTAACCGTAAATCTAACCCTAACTCTAAATCTAACCCTAACAGTAGCCCTAACCATAACACTAATTCAAAATCTAGCCCTAACCCTAGCCCAAGCCCTAAAGCAAAACCGAGCCATAGCCCTAACCCTAACCGTAACCCATAGAAGTCAAGATGAAGTGAAACCTTAAAACACAAACTGTTCCTTTCAGTGAACCTTGAACTGAAAAGGCCCAACCTGGGAAATATGTTAATGCTAGGTAAAAGATGAATCCTGACTTGTATCAAAGAAATTTGAACAAAACTGACTCTAACCCGAACATTAGTTCTAACCCTAGCCCTAACCCTAATCCTAAAACTAAGTCTTTCCTGTTTATAGAGCTTGATCATAAAAGTCAAAAACTTGGGGTGCCTAGTAGGGCAAGGTAACAGATGAATCCTGCCCAGTATCAAAAATTCTGACAAATAATTGGGGAAGGTGTTTCAGTGCATGCCTATTTCCCCTGTTTTCTCCTAAAGTGCTCTTGGATAAATTGTTTTTTCATGCTTCAGTTTAAGGTATTTTCACAAAGAACAAACCAGAGCATGCCCACAGCGAAGTGATTGAGTGTGTGAAGTTTCATGCAGCTAGCACCAACCCTGTTTGATTTTCAGCTCCATTTCCATTCACACGTATAGGCCATAATGTAGTGAAAATTAAAAATTCAAACTGTTCTTGACACTGAACCATGGAACCTTAAAGGCCCATACTTGGGAAGCCTACTAAGGTTGGTCAAAGATGAATCCTGTACAGTATCAAAGTAATCCAACCAAAAAAATTCAAAGCTCTTTCAGTACATGTTTATTTTGCTTGCTCCTAGAGCACTCAGAGATAAAGATGTTTCTTTCTACTTCAGCTTAGGGATTTTTCACAGAAAACAAACCAGAAAATGCTCACTGAGAACTGATTGAGAGTGTGAAGTTTCAAGCCGCTAGCACAAACCCTGTTTGATTTCGAGCTTCATTTCCATTCACCCATATGGGGCAAAAAAAAAAAAAGAAACATGAAAATTGAAACTGTTCCTGAGAGAAAACCCTTTTACATAGGAGGCCCAAACATTTGGTGTATAGTCAAAATGTTATAGTTAAAGCTTCGTCCCAGGGTTTCATAAACTGACTTCCAGACCACTCACGTATAATCAAATCAAGCCTTTATTGAAGCACACAGGTGGCCGCTGACCAGAACATGAAGCTGTTCCCCTGATTAGCCATTGCAAGGGCACTCCTTATAAGCCTGAAAACCACAAAAGGGATGTTCGGGGGTGTCTAGCCAATGTAAGCAAGCCAGGTTACAGAAGCGGGATGTACAGTCAATCTGAGGGAAGCCTAACCAATTACAGTTAGCCCAGTCACCCCAGTTACAGAAACAGAGCCCCGTTACCCTAGTTACAAAAACAATACCCCATTAGGTAGTTTTGTGTTCTTAAAGGTTTCTATAGCAAAAGGAAAAGAATATTTTTCCCAGTTATGACTCTTCTACTTGGCATGGTTGTTTTACAGGATGAAGTCATAAAACAAAATGGAGTAACATTTGCTCCTACATTAACATTCTCCACTGGTTTTAGGTTTGATGTCAATCTTGCACATCATTAGGCCTCAGTTTTTTTTTTTTTCCATCCTTCTGTGTCTAAAGGATTATACTGGGCTCGCAAGACCATAATTCTGACCTCACCTACATTTCTGTGTATATGGTTTAGGAGGGTTTTTAAGAGACAGGGTCCTATAGTAATACCAATCAGGGGCCCAACTATGGCTGAAATCATGGTAGTCAACCAAGGGGATCATGAGAATAGGTTTTGGAACCAATCGCCTGAAGTTTCTAGTGCTTCATCTCTTTCCTTTAACCTGTTTCTCACAAGCACCAAACTGTTGTTTATTGTCCCAGAATGGTTTGCATAGAAACAAGTTTCTCCTGGAGCCATACAAAGTCCTCCTTGTTTCACACAGAGACCATGTAGACCTCATCCATTTTGTAAAACTATTTCTGTCATAGTGTAGTGAAACCATTAGTTTGGAGATTGACCTTTGTAGTTTTCCTAAATATATATCTATTTGATGGCTAAGGGACTTCCCAAACCAGCCAGGATGGGAACTATAATGGGGGCAGCGTATATGTTGATAAATCAGTGGGCCCTGGCCTTTTAATAAGTCCAGGTGTTATTTTCCCTTTGCTCCATCAAAATAGTAGGTTACATAGTTCAGTGTTGTTGACAGTTTGGAGATATATGAGTTTGAAGTGGTACCCTGGAAGCACAATTTTTGGTGAACGGGGAGTTGTCCCACTTACAAGTTGGGTTGTGGAAGCAAGTGGCTCTTTATGGGAGATCACCCAGGGTGATTTTGGGAGTAGCTTCCCAGGTACATCTTCTTAAGCTAGACATATTGGCGAACATCTATGTTGACTGTAATTTTTCCTCTAATATTAGGGATCTCCAACTGCCGTAAGGGAAAAGGGGGATGACTGTTCTTGCTACTTCCAGCTGAAAGGGGGTGATGTGCAGTGGGCAAGGAGTTTGGAGTCCCTTTTTAGAAACTGAGTGGATCAAGGAGTCCATGGTAAAAATTTGGCTTAGGAAGAACAGGATGTAACTTCACCTGCGGTGGGTACTTCTATGAGAGAAACAAAAAGACATCAGTTCTGAAGTAAGATTAATAAAAAAAAAATAGCAGTTGTAGCATCTGTAACCTGTCCATGAATATCATGAAAATGACAGAAATTAATAATTGTTTACCAGGAGGTGGAAGGCCTGAGAAAATGCCCCCATAACATGGCCTAACAAAGCCTAATAAGGCACTTTTTTAGGGAATATAGACCTTTAACATTGTCAGAATTATCAGGAATATAGACACACCATTTAGTTAAATTAGTTAATGTCATCTGGTATTTCTAAAAATATCTTTTTGGCATGACCTCTGTGTTCAGTAAAGATCCTTTTGTTACTTAGGGCTAGATAACTATATTAATAAACATTGATTGCATCTACCTGTGTAGGAAGTTAGGAAGATCTGTAGGACTTAAACTGACTAAAAACTTCTGGTAGTTTTTTAAATTGATATTTATCAGGCATTTTTTGCCTAAGAATTTTTCTTTTGTTGCCTCCAGTCTTACTTATTTTGGGGATGCTAACACTAGTGTACATTTTAAGTCACATTAAAATAACTGTTGTTTCTTTTTAAATGTCCAGGAATAGCTTGCTTTGATTTTAACTGTTTTTGCTAGGTGTTTAAGACCAAGTTGGTCAAACTGACCTTGTTTCTATTTATTGGTAAGTGTCAGCTGAGTTTCCTTGGAGGACATTCTTGGGGAACGTGTGAGTATCATTTTAGCTCTGTTAGTGTCATCTCCATTAGGATTGGTCAAGGTCTTCATGACCATATGGCTTCCCTTGGAAGCTTCAGGCATGTCTCCCCCTTTCAATGACCCTCCTCTTTTGCAGCATGTAAATTAATTGGCTTTTTGTTCTCCATTGTTCTCATTCATCTTCCTTATCAGAAGGTTATGTGGCCCAGAGTTGCAAAGCTTTCCCCCTATCCTGGGTTCAGGGTGACTCAGAGGGCAAGAGCCAAATATTGGTTTCTTTGGCCCCTTTATTTTAATCTTAATATTTAAATTTGGCCTTAAACATCCAGTAAGTCAGTTTTACCAGTTTTAAAGTAAGAGTGCTGGGCTTTAACTTTAATGTTTATAACTTTACAGTTAATTTTTACATAACACAATATTATTATTTTATTTATTAATTATTTATTATCATTATTTTATTTATGTAATGCTGAAGATCTGCCTGAAGGCAGAAGATGACACCTTAACATCTACTGTATGATCCAATCACTGTATGCCAACAAGGCAGCTTGCAGACCCAGAGACCCCATTATATTTTGGCTATAAAAACTCTCTCTTGTCAGGTCTTCCTCTCTTGCTCTCTCCTTTTTCTCTCACTTTCCCTGTCTCTCGTTCTTTCTCTCACATTTTTTCCTTCTCTCTCTCTCTCTCTATCTCTCTCTCTCTCTCTTGCATTTTCCTCTCTTTCTCTCTCTTGCATTTTCTTCTCTCTCTCTCTCGCACTTTTCTTTCTCTCTGTTGCTCTGTCTCTCTTTCTTTCTCTCTCTCTCTTTCTCTTTCTCTCTTGAATTTTCCTCTCTCTCTCTCTCTCTCTCTCTCTCTCTCTCTCTCTCTCTCTTGTGTTAATCAGACATTGTCACAGTAAAGGTCTCTTGGTTGCTCTGAGTATAGTGGTCACTTGTATTTGTTATAATGAAAATGCAAAGTGAAATTTACAATAGTAAAAACATATTTAGATTGTACATAATTTTGAAACTTGGCTGAGTTATACATTATATTTTCTATTTGAGACCACAGTGAACTTTTTAATAAAATTATCTTTGAATATAACTTTAAATTAACTGAGATCTGGCCTACTTTGAAGTTATTTTGACATGCAGTAAGGTGGGAGGCGGAACCTTATCTCAGGTAAGGCAGGGCTCTTTACAAATCCTAGGTAAAGTGTTTTAGATCT
Source organism: Marmota monax (assembly GCF_021218885.2). NCBI lineage: Eukaryota > Metazoa > Chordata > Mammalia > Rodentia > Sciuridae > Marmota > Marmota monax. The sequence goes on along the minus strand of NW_026692836.1, from coordinate 552,816 downwards.
AAAGTTGATCTTTGTCTCTCTTTTTAGATATCATTTTATAAAGTTTACATATATTGTTTCCTGACTCTGTATGAATGATAGTAGCACAATATGATATAATCTGGAACATTAATTAAGGAAAGCCTGAGAGCCCTCATCATTTTATTATGTGTTAAGTGGCAAAATGTTTTATAACATTAATATTTAAATAGGTTAGGCTCTCATTACTTTTTAAAATATCTTTAAATTTTCATATTTTAGTGCTAAAGGTAACATAAGATTTGGTTACAAAACATAAAACTATATAAATAAATCCCCAATAAAATCTATTATCTTTATAAGTTTAAATTACCATTACAGACAATTTTAGTTTGGAGAATACCAGCTTGATAAAATGTTTCTTTAAACCTTTTATCTTAAAGACTTATATATCTGAAAGACATGAACACATTTTCCACACTTTTATTGATGTTTTTATATTAACCAAGGTTAGCTTTTAAAGGAAAATCTAGACTTTGTTATGTAGGACAATACTTTAAAATAACAGTTGCTGTTTAGCCACAAATGTACAAACCTTAATTTTATTAAGATTACTTGTTCTAGGGGATAAAACTTAATAGACACAATGTAACTAATATTTTTAGAAGTTTTTGTCATTTTAACATATAAATAGATCAGTATATTAATATTTGTCTTTAGAAAACAACTTGAATAGTTTTAACTATTTATGATGCATATATAACCAACCTAGTTACATATAAACCTTTTAATATTTGTCTTTTACTTATAGACCTTTATATTACTTAATTAGACCCTTTTTGTTGTTTACTTAAAAGTATTATAATTACATAAAGACTTTTTACCTGGAAATGTTTTTCACTAAATATATTTTTATATTTAGAATTTTTAAATAATTTTTAACCCATTGATCCTTTTTTTACCTTGAAATAACACTTATAAATTTTTGAATTTAGATAAACTAATCTATTTTAATAAGATGAAATATTTGTCATTTACAGTACTTTAATTGAAATACAGTTGAAACCTCTCGATTCCTTGTATGTAGAATTATACCTGTTGGGACTTTGGAATTTACAGTAACCTTGTTTTTATAATAACACAAGATAACTTTAAATTTTCTTTTTAGTTTGCCAATTTATGAAAACACCAATATTGTTTATGAAAACAAAATATTGTTTAAATATTTTACCTTCTGGAATATAAGGAGTTAAGAGTACTCGATATTATATTTAAAAGTCAGCATTTTAACTTTGTAAACCAATTCAATGTCTCTAACAAACACATCCATGATTAATTTCATATACATTTATATGAAATTTACGTATCTTCTTTTTAAAACAAGGTATCAGACAAGTGCAATAAAGAGTATTAGTAATCTTTTTTTGTGTGTTGTTGAATAAAAATCCTAGAGACAATGGATGTCAGACACTTTATAGACATTAACATTTTAACAGCTATTTACCCACGTAGAAACAAAATTATGCATTAGTAATTTTAAAGACATTTGTACTTTTATCTATTTTCCCATTTGAATTGAACCTTTTAAATCATATTAACCAAAAGTATTTGGGTCTATTTTTTAAAAAAAAATTAATTTATAAGCACATATGTCAATTATTTGTACCAAATATATGTAGACATGGCAATACATGTAGACAGACAGTACACTGGTGCACCCACACAAAGAAAACAGACAAACAAAAGCCTTGAAGCTTATTTTTTAAAACCTAGTGGTTTGAGAGTTAACCCTTGTAAATTGGCCTTAGAATAAAGCAGAGCATAATCAGAAAAACATATTAACTTAGGCATATTGGATCAAAATTATGAGTTTAACAAATATAGAATTTAAAATTTTTCTGACCTTTTTCTTGAGGTGGTCCTGTTCACGAAAGCTAAAAAGAGTTGTGGGAACATAGACAAACAAAGGTGGCTTATTTTTCCCTGGAGAAACTTTCCAAAGATGCAGCTCCATTGGTCTCCTTGGGAGAGTCCCCCAGGTTGGGGTCCCATTTTAAACTGATTTTTCTGGTTTCTTGGCTGGCAGCCACCAACTTTTAGCCTGAAATTAAAAAAAAAAAAATCTTTAGACCATTTTTTTAATAGTTGGGAATTATTCATGTTTGTAAATACTGAGAGACAAAAGCCAAATTTTCTAGACAAAATTATGCTTTTTGTTATATAATTTATGGATAATAATTTTATAAAACACTTTAGTTTAAATCTGTCCTCTATAGGAACTGACATGATTTACCCAGTTGGCCACCTGACCCAGTTCCTAAATGAAGACAATCTCTAGAATGCCTTTTTCTTTTTACCTTTAGCTTTCACTTTTGACAATTCTTTTAGTCCTGTTGGCAGCACCTTACATTTTAATGCAAGCTGTAGTGAGCACAGTTCAAACAGTTTTAACCATTTTTTTCCATTAGAAACAAACTGAGGTAGAAATTAACACAGAATACAAAGGGAACAAACAAAAACAAACCAACAAAGTCCTGAAAATTGTTAAGAAAACAAGTTAAAGGGGTACAGGTAGAGATCTCTGTAGTGCTTCCTTGTCCCATGATTTCGGTGGAGTGAAGTAGTCCTGATGAAAGAAGAGTGGTTATGAGAACAAGAAAAGGGCCCAAACAAAACACTCGGACAGATAAACACAAGACAAATGGTTGGTGAACAGACATGGGACAAATGACAAACAGCAAGAAGATGCTGGAGAAACGACAAACAGCAGAACAGATACAGGACAAGCAACAATCGCTGAGATCACACAGGGAGACCTCTAATGGGCAGAGACCATGCAAACAGAACAAATGGCCAGTGAACTGACACTGGAAAAATGACTAACAGCAGAAGGCACTGGAGAAATGACAAACAGCAGAACAGGCAGGACAAGCCACAATCGCTGAGGTCACCCAGAGAGACCTCTAATGGGCACAGACCACGTTCGTCCTGCCCCCAGACAGATGAAGCCCCACAAGGAGGCCTCCAGTGGGACAGAGAAGACATCTCATCTTGCCCCCAGACAGATGAGGCCTCCCAGGGAGGCCTCCAGTGGGTCCCAGATACAGACAAATGAGGTCACACAGAGAGACCTCCAGGGAGACAGTAACAATGTCTCGTCCTGTCCCAGGGAAGGTATAAGCTACTGCATCCAATCTGACCTTTCCCCCAGAGAAGAGTCAACTCACCAGAACTGACAGGCCAGGAGGAGGCTTTTCAGAGCATCCTAGGATGGATTGGAGTCATCTTCTGAGTGAGGCTGAGGAATGTCTCTCAGGAGTTCCCCTGTACTCGGGGACCAAGGTCCAAAGGCCAGTTGTTGGAGCAAATTTGGTGTGAGGGGAGGAAAGAAAAGGATCCCAGACGAGCCTCCAGAATGTTATTGTTAAAGCTTCATCTCAGGGTTTCATAAACTGACTTCCAGACCACTCACATATAATCAAATCAAGCCTTTATTGAAGTACACAGGTGGTGGCTGACCAGAACATAAAGCTGTTCCCCTGATTAGCCCCGAACCATTGTAAGGGCACTCTTTATGAGCCTGAAAACCAAAAAAAAAAAAAAATGTTCGGGGGGTCTAGCCAATGCAAGCAAACCAGGTTTCAGAAGCGGAACAGTGCAATCAAGTGGAGGGAAGCCTAACCTATCACAATTAGCCCAGTCACCCCCTTATAGAAACAAAGCCGCATTACCCTAGTTACAGAAACAATACCCCATTAGGTAGTTTTGTTTTCTTAAAGGTTTCTATAGCAAAAGGAAAAGAATATTTTGCTCCAGTTATGACTCTTCTACTTGACATGGTTGTTTTACAGGATGAAGTCATAAAACAAAATGGAGTTAGATTTCCTCCTACTATCACAAAAAAAGAAAAAGTTGAATACTGCCCAGTATCATAGAAATTTTAAAAACATAAATGTAGCCCTAAAACTAGGTGTAAACCTAGTCTTATACTAAGTCTAAGCCTAAACCTAATCTGTTTAGAGAACCTTTGATCATAGAAGTTTTGAAATTGGGGAGTCTAGTGGGGCAAACTTACAGATGAATCATGAGTAGTTTCAAAGAAATCTAACAAAATAACTGGGGGAGCTATTTCAGTACATGCATATTTCCCTGTTTTCTCCTAAAGTCTTCTCAGATAAATTTGTATTGCATGCTTCAGCTTATTACTAATTTCACAAGGAAAAAACCAGAGAGTTCCCACAGAGGACTGATTGAGTGTGTGAAGTTTCAAGCAGTTAGCACCAAACTTGTTTGATTTCCAGCTCCATGTCCATTTACCCATGTAGGTCAAAATGAAGTGAATCCAAAAACCACAAATTGTTCTTGTCAGCAAAGAATTCAGCTGAGAAGGCTGAAACCTGGGGAACATAGTAAGGCTAGGTAAAAATGTATCCTGCCCAGTATCAAAGAAATGTGAACAAGACAAACTCTAACCCTAACAATAGACCTAACTCTAAACATAAGCCTAACCTAACCTTTTAGAGAACCTTTGATCATAGAAGTCTCAAAGTTGAGGAGCCTAGCGGGGCAAGCTAACAGATGAATCCTCTATAGTATCAAGGAAATCTGTCCAAATGGTTAGGGGAGGTAGTTCAGTACATGCATATTTTCCTGTTGTCTCCTAAAATGCTCTTGCATAGTGTTGTCTTTGCATGCTTCATCTTTGGGATACTTTCACAAGGATAAAAGCAGAGTGTCTTCACATAGAACTGATTGAGTGTGTGAAGTTTCAAGCAGATAACAAAAACCCTGTTTGATTTCCAGCTCCATTTCCATTTACCCATATAAGTCAAAATGAAGTGAAACCTTAAAATAAAAACTGAAATACTGACAGCACACCAGTGAAGCAAGGCCCAAACCTGGGGAACATAGTAGAGCTAGGTAAAAGATAAATCCTGCCTAGTATCAAAGAAATTTGAACAAAATTACTGTAACCTAACACTAGATCTATCCTTAATTCTAACCCTACCACTCATTCTAGCCTGTTTAGAGAACCTTTGATCATAGAAGTCCCAAACTAAGGGAGCCTAGTGAGGCAAGCTAACAGATGAATTCTGCACAGTAACAAAGAAAACCGAGCAAATAATTGGGGGAAGTGTTTCAGTACATGCATATTTCCTTGATTTTTCCAAAAGTGCTCTGGGATAAAGTTGCTTTGCATGTTTCAGCTGAGGGCAACATTCACAAGGAACAAACCAGAGAGTGCCCACAGAGAACTGATTGAATGTGTGCACTTTCAAGCAGCTAGTACCAACCCTTTTTGATTTTGTGCTCCATTTCTCTTCAACAAAATACTTCAAAATAAAGTGAAACCTTAAAATACAAACCGTTCCTTACAGCAAACCGTTGAACAAGAAGGCCCAAACCAGGGAACATTGTGAGGCTAGGTAAAAGATGAATCCTGCACAGCATCAAAGATACATGAACACAATTGACTCTAACCCCAACACTAGGTTTAAACCTAGCCCTTACCCTAACCATAAACCTAACCCTAATCTGTTGAGAGAACCTTTTATCATAGAAGTCCCAAATTAAGGGAGCCTAGTGGTGCAAGCTAACAGATGAATCTTGTGCAGTATCAAAGAAATCTGACCAAATAATTTGGGGAGGTAGTTCAGTACATGTATATTTCCTTGTTGTCTCCAACAGTACTTTCGTATAAAGATGTTTTTGAATTCTTCACCTTTGGGAAACTTTCACAAGGAAGAAACCAGAGTGCCCACAAAGAACTGATTGAGTGTGTGCAGTTTTAAGCAGCGAGCACCAGCCATGTTTGATTTCAAGTTCCATTTCTATTTACCCATATAGGTCAAAATGAAGGAAACCGTAAAATACAGATTGATCCTGACAGTAAACCATTGAAGGGATAAGGCCCAAACCTGGGGGAAATAGTAAGGCTAGGTAAAAGATGAATTACGCCAAGTATCAAATGAATTTGAACAAAACTCACTCTAACTCTAACACTAGATCTATCCCAACCCTAAACTAATTCTAACCTGATTAGAGTATGCATGATCATATAAGTCCCAATCTTGGGGAGCCTAGTGGTGCAACTTAACAGATGAATCTTATGCAGTATCAAAGAAATTTGTTGAAAAAATGGGGGGAGGTATTTTAGTACATTCATATTTCCCTGTTTTTTTCTTAAAGTGATCATGGATAAATTGTTTTACATGTTCCACTTAAGGAATTTCACAAAGAATAATCAAAGAGTGCCAACAGAGAGCTGATTGAGTGTGTGAAGTTTCATGCAGCTAGCGCCAAAAATATTTGATTTCTAGCTCCATTGCATTCACACCTATAGGCCACCATGAAGTGAAACTTAAAAATTCAAACTGAACCATTGAACCTTGAAGGCCCAAACATAAGAAGCCAACTAAGGCTAGGTCAAGGATGAATCCTGTACAGTATCAAATTAATCCAACCAAAAAATAATTGAAGCTTTTTCAGTACATGATATTATGCTGGCTCCTAAAGCACTCAAAGATAAAGCTGTTACTGTCTACTTCATCTTAGGGCTACTTCAATGGCAAACACCAGATTATGCTCACTGAAAATTGATGGAGTGGTGAAGTTTCAAGCAGCTAGCACAAATCCTGTTTGATTTCCAGCCTCATTTACACTCACCCGTATAAGGCAAAAAGAAGAGAAATATGAAAAATGAAACTGTTCCTGAAGGCAAACCCTGTATGTAGGAGGCCCAAACATTTGGAGTATAGTCAAAATAGGAAAGAGATGAATCCTGCATACTATCATAGAAATCTGAAATCAAAACTCTTACCTTAACACTAGGTCTAATGCTAGTCCTAACACTAACTCTAACACTAACCTTATCCTGTTTAGAGTCCCTTTGATCCTAGAAGTCCCACACTTGAGGAGCCAAGTTGGGTAGGCTGACAGATGAATCTTTCCCAATATCAAAGTAATCTGACCAAGTAATTGGGGAGATAGTTCAGTACATGCATATTTCCCTAGTTTATCCTAAATTACTCTCACATTAAGTTGCTTTGCATGCTTCAGCTTAGGGCTACTTTTACAAGGAATAAACCAGAGAATGCCCATAGAAAACTGATTGAGTGTGTGAAGTTTGAAGTAGCTAGCACCAACCCTGTGGATTTCCAGCTCCCTTTCCATTTACACGCATAGGTCAAAATGAAATGAAAACTTAAAATACAAACTGTTCAGGAGAGCAAACCCTTGACCCAAGAGGCCCAAACCCAGAGAATATAGTAAGGTTAGGTAAAAGTAGAACCCATCCCAGTATCAAAAAATTTGAACAATACTAAATCTAACAAAACACTAGCTGTAACCCTAGCCCTAACCTAATACTATATCTAAACTAACCTGTTTATAAACCCATTGATCATAGTAGTCTCCAAATAGAGGAGCCCAGTGGGCAAGCTAACAGATGAATCCTGTGAAGTATCACAGGAATTTCATCAAGTAATTGGGGAGGTATTTCAGTACATTCATATTTCCCTGTTTTCTCCTAATGTGCTCTTGGATAAATTATTTTTTCATGCTTCAGTTTAAGGTACTTTCACAAGGAACAACCAGAGAGTGCCCACAGAGAGTTGATTGAGTGTGTAAAGTTTCAAGCAGCTACTACTAACTCTGTTGGATTTCTAGCTCCATTTTCTTTAACATATACAGGCCATAATAAATTGAAACCTAAAAATTCAAAATGTTCCTAACAGTGAACTGCAAACCTTGAAAAGCAAAACTTGTGGATCATACAAAGACTAGAAAAAGGATGAATCCTGTATCATATCAAAGTAATCCATGCAAAAAAAAAATGAAGCTTGCTCCTAAAGTGCTCACAGATAATGTTGTTTCTTTCTAATTCAGCTTTGGGCTACTACCACAAGAAACAAATGAGAGAATGTGCCCTGAGAACTGATTGTGTGTGTGAAGTTTCAAGCAGCTAGCACAAACCCTGTTTGAGTCTAGCTCCATTTTAATTCACCCATACAGGGCAAAATGAAGTAAAACATGAAAATTAAAATTACTCCTGAGAGCAAATCCTTGTACCTAGGAGGCCCAAACTTGGGGAGTATACTAAAAATAGGAAAAAAGATGAATCCTGCCCAGTATCCAAAAAGTTAAAAAAAACTAACTCTAACCCTAACACTAGTTCTAACACTTGCCCTAACTCTAACCATATGTCTAAGCCTAACCTGTGAAGAGAACCTTTATCATAAAAGTTTTAAAATTTGGGAGACTAGTGGGGCAAGCTTACAGATGAATCCTGCACAGTATCAAAGAAATCTGACCAAATAATTGGGTGAGGTATTTCAGTACATGCATATTTGCTAAGAGCCATAGCCAAGTAGTATGATGCATGGCATTTTTTGTTGAAAGGTGACACCAGCAAGCCATTGAGATGATATGATTATGTTAAGATCTGCATTCATATGGATATTAGACCCCTGCTGTCCACCTCAGCCTGCTACGGGACTCCTGGAGAGTTCCCATTTGTTGGGGAAGTGTGGTAGGAGGGAATTCCTGAGGAGGGATTTCCTGTTCCTGGTCTGGGAGAACACCGTGTGGGTCAGTCGGCAGTTTTTTTCCCTGGGACCATATGGGGCATTGGTGGAGAGTTTCAAAATAAACTTTTTTGAGTGGCTCGTGATTTTGTGCCCAGCCAGACTGCGGCAATTGGTGGCCCGTGTGGGGGATGCCTGAAGCTTGGAGGTGAGTAAAATTGCTCGCCCCTGAGGGAAGGCAAGAGAATGGGTGACCATTTCAAAAAACAATGTGTTCAGAGAATTTTAATATTTAGTTTTTTAGTTATTGGCAGACACAACATCTTTGTTTGTATGTGGTGCTATGGATCCGAACCCGGGCCGCACGCATGCCAGGTGAGCGTGCTACCACTTGAGCTAACTCCCCAGCCCAACAATGTGTTCTTGTTTTGATTTATTTTGTTTTTGTTTCAAGCTGCCTATCCCTAGAACTTTCTCAGGCAAACTGGGAAAAAATGGTTGGCTCAAGGTTTGAAGTTGTTTGGCCCTGAGAAAGAGAAAATTGATACAATGATTTTTTGTTCCATTTTTGTTTTATTCTGTTTTGGTTTTGTTTTATGTTATCTTGTTGGGTTGCATTATCTTTATAGTAGATTAGAAATTAATAAAAAATTGAGTAAATTGCTAGAGGTCCAGACTATGGTAGAAAACATGTTAGGTCAAGCAAAAGAGAAGGTCTCTTGAGCTAGTCAGATAGAGGAAAATTTAAAGGAAGAAAGCTTAGAGGAAAAACAACCATGGGGGGGGGCTACAACAGGAGGCTGCTACTAACTCTGTTCTATTACCAGAGGGTGTAATTCAACCAACAGCTCCATCTATAGAGACTGCTGAGTGGCCCTCAACCCCCGTAGTTGATAGACGGAATCCTGAGGCAGGACCTCAAAGATTAGCATGCCCTGTACTTGAGCAGGCAGGAGGGCAACAAATTCACTGTGCTTTAGATTTCAAAACAGTGAAACAATTAAAGGAGGCTGTAACAACCTATGGTCCACAAGCACCCTTCCCCATAAGCATGGTCGAATCCATTACCAACTTGGACATGACGCCAGCACATTGGGCTAATATGTGTCGATCTGTACTAAATGGAGGACAATATTTGTTATGGAAGGTTGCCAATGAGGAATTTTGCACGGAGACAGCTAGGCAAAATGCAGCAGCCGGTTACCCTCAAAGAAATTCAGATATGTTGTTAGGAAAAGGACCTTATGAGGGTCAACGGCAACAAATTGAATATGATCCTGGTGTATATGCACAAATTGCTGTAGATGTGGTTAGGGCGTGGAAAACTTACAGGGGCATGGAGATTTACAAGGACAATTATCTAAGGTAATACAAGGAACTAATGAACCTTACGCTGAATTTGTAGATAGGCTTATTCAAACAGCTTCCAGAATTTTTGGGGATACAGAACAAGCAATGCCTTTAATAAAACAACTGGCTTATGACCAAGCAAATCGTTACTGGAGAGAGGTCATTAGACCATGGAGACATGAAGATTTAAACACATATATTAAATTATGTAGAGACATTAATGAACAAGGGCAAGTCTTGGCAGCTGCAGTACAACAGGCTTTAGATGCTAGGCCAAAAAATGCTATGATTGTGAACAAACAGGACATTTTAAAAGGAATTGCCCCATAGGAGGAGGGTTTAACAAAAGTAGGTATAAAAGGAATAGAATACCGGGTATTTGCCCACGATGCTGTAGAGGGAGACATTGGGCTAATGAATGCCGTTCTCAAACCACCATTGAGGGTACTCCTTTATCAAAAAACAGACAAAGACCAGGTATTTATCCAAGATATCGTGGAGAAAGGCATCAGGCTCCATTGCCAAAAAACGGACTGGGGGGCCCAATGCTCTGGGGCCCACAACCACAAATATACAGGGCAGTGGAGGAACCCAGCAACACCATCAGTGTAGTGCCCAGGACATATTATCCATTAAATCCCTCATCAGACAAACTAGAGGGAGTGCAGGGTTGGACATCTGCACCTCTGCCAGAGCAGTACTAACTCCAGAGATGGGAATTCAAATCATTCCCACAGGAGTAAAAGGACCTCTTCCCAAGGAACAGTAGGCTTATTATTGGGATGCAGTTCTTCTTCACTAAAAGGACTTAGGATAAGTCCTGGGGTAATTGACCCCAATTATGTAGGTGAAATAAAAATTATAACTAGTTCTCCAAGGGGTATATCAGTAATTTCACCAGGAGATATAATAGCACAGTTATTAATAATACCCAGCCTACATGATAAATTTTCCAGTAATAGTGTAGAAAGAGGTTCCAGGGGATTTGGCTCCACAGGTGTAGATTGGGCTATGCTGTCTTTAAATTTAGATTCTCGCCCAATGCTAAAACTAAATATTCAAGGACATGAATTTAATGGGCTACTAGACACAGGTGCTGACCTTAGCATCATATCTCGTCAAGAATGGCCAAAACATTGGCCATTACAACAAGCCACTCAAACTCTTCGAGGCCTAGGAGTGGCAACTAATACCCATAGAAATGCAATGATATTAGATTGGAAGGATCCTGAGGATGTGAAGGAACTATACAGCCATATGTATTGGATCATCTTCCTATAAATTTATGGGGATGAGATGTCCTAGATCAATTAGGTTTGACATTAACAAATAACACCAATCCTAACATGCCCACTACTAGGGCTAGAAAAGGCTTTAGGAAAGAAAAAAAATATTAAGAGAACAAGAACAAGGTATAACAGCACCAATTCAAATAGATCAAGGAATAAATAGACATGGATTGGGTTTTCAGAAAGGGCTACTGAGACAATCAAAATTACTTGGAAATCAGAAAGACCAGTATGGGTTCCTCAGTGGCCCCTGACTAAAGAAAAGATACAAGTAGCCCATGACCTGGTCAAACAACAATTAGCAGAGGGACATATACAACCTTCCATATCTCCCCATAATACTCCCATTTTGGTCATTAAAAAGAAATCTGGTAAATGGAGATTATTGCAAGATTTAAGAGCCATTGTTACCTCCTAAAGTGCTCTTGGATAAAGTTGTTTTGCATGCTTCAGCTTATGGCTACTTTCACAAGAAAGAAACCAGAGAGTGCCCACGGACAATGGATTGAGTATGTGAAGTTTCAACTAGCTAGCGCCAACCCTCTGATTTCCAGCTCCTTTTGCTTTTACCCATATAGGTCAAAATGAAGTAAAACATTAAAAACAAACTATTCCCAACAGTGAATGATTGAACCGAGAAGGCCCCAAAATGGGGCACATAGTAAGGCTATGTAAAAGATAAATCTTCCCAGTATCAAATAAATTTGAAGAAAACAAACTCTAACCCTAACACTAGCTCTAATGCTAGCCCTAACCCTATCGTAACATGAATCCTTACCCTTTTAGAGAACCATTGATACTAGAAGTGCCAACCTTGGGGAGCCCAGTGGAGCAAGCTAAAAGATGAATACTGCACAGTATCAAATAAATCTGATCAAATTGTTGGGAGACTTATTTCAGTACATACATGTTTCTCTGTTTTCTCTTTAAGGGCTCTCGGATACAGTTTCTTTTGCATGCTTCATCTTTGGCCTACCTTCAAAAGAAAGAAACCAGAGAGTGCCCACTGAGAACTGATTGTGTGAATATTCAAGCACCTCCTGCCAACCCTGTTTGATTTTCACCTCAATTTTTATTCACATCAATAAGCCATAATGAAGGGACACCTTAAAATACAAAATGTTCCCAACAGCGAACCATTGAACTGACAAGTTCCAAACCTGTGGAACATAGTAAGGCTAAGTAAAAGATGAATCCTGCCCAACATCATAGAAATTTGAAGAAAACTAGGGCCACATGGGTGCTCTCAGTGCAGATGGAATTCTCAGCTTCCATCTCTGTGCACAGCCAGCAGTCTCAGCCACACAGGCACTCTCTACGCAGATGGATGGCAGCACAGAACACAGAGGCTTTGCTTGTGGGTCTCCAGACTGAGCTCTAGACACAGCACAAGGTCACTCCAGAACCACCCACCTCACCAAACACCATACATGGGTAATAGATGGAATCCATCTTGCAAAATCTTACTCGCTATCTATCAGTAGGCATGGCTACCAGCTCGGTTTTGCAGCTTATCAGATACCCAGTTTCCAACTTCCCTACCTCCACCTGTGATAACTCAACATTTTTCTCACAAGCTTTTGGGGGGGCATAATATCAATGTGGAACAACAACTGTACAGGCACCTGGTTTCAAATTCAGAGATAAGAGTAGGGAGGCTCCAGGTAGAAGCTCAAGCCCTCTCACCCTGGCTACCTCCACCACCCTGAGCACAGAGACTCAAGCTAGGAATAGACAACTCCACCTATTGCAAGAAAAGAAAACAGAATTCTGAGAGACTTTTTTTCTATCTTACTTTTCTTTTCTTGCTCTTCTCACTAATTCTCCTCTACCTTTCCCCTCTGGTACTCACAACCTCAACATATGTGAAACCAAGAACTTTCCATGAAATTGGACTTTAAGAACTGAATCACTAGAATTTTATGGTATAGAGGAATTGCATAGGCCCCACCTCACCACCTCTTTATTTGCTCTTATTTTCTTTCTACCTCTCTTTTTTTTCTCTCCTTGTTATTTTTCTTCTTTTTTTCTTTCTCCCTCTATCCCACTTTCAGCCTCCTAATTTTTACTATTTATACATAGAGTAATTTTATGAATACAGATAAGGAGCTTGAATTTATACCTTCTTCCATAAATTCCCCCTTTTAATTTATTAGAGTTCTCCTCCAAATTTGCTAAGTTTGAATCATCACATACCCTCTCTCCTTTCCCCCTTAACATAGAGTCCTACCCCTGACACTCAGTTGTCTATACACCACAGAAATGGTATGCCTTTTATGACACTAATGACTATATTCTAAATAATAATTGAAGCCAACATATGTAGACATAGGGTCTAAATATAATGGTTAGGCTTAGGCTTCGGGTTGGGGTTAGAATTAGAGTTAGGTTTTGATCTATGACTAGGGCTAGGGCTAAGTATATGGCAAGTATTAGGACTAGGGTTTGGGTTAGTTTTGGGATTATGGTAAGGGATAGGGTTAGAACTAGTGATAGGGCTAGTATGAGAGTTAGAATTAGTCTTAGGACTAGGGTTAGGGTTAGGTTTAGGGATAGGGCTAAATTAGGGTGTTAGTGTTAGTGTTAGGTTTCGGCCTTGGGTTAGGGTTAGAGTTAGAATTATGTTTAGGGTAAGGTACTGGGTTATAGCTAGGTTGATGGCTAGTTCAAGGGTTAGTATTAGGGTTAGTTTTAGGGCTAGGTTTACCGTTATGATTAAAGGTAGGTTTAGGGCTAGGATGACGGCTAATTTTGTGTTAGCATTAGGGTTAATGTTAGGGCTAGGGCTAATGTCAGGTCTAGGGTTAGAGTTAGGGAAGATTTAGTGTTAGATTTATGGCTTTGTCTAGTGTAGGTGTTGGGTTTATAATAAGGGTCAGTATTAGATCTAGGGTTATTATTAGGGTCAGAATCAAGGTGGGGGTTTGGATTAGGTTAGGGTTTAGTTTTAGGGGTTGAGTTATCACTAGGTTTAGGGTTAAGGTAATGAAAGTGTAGGTTTAGGGTTTAAGTGTGGTTTAGTGTAATGGATAGGGTTAGGGTTAGGCCTAGGGTTAGCATAAGGGTTGGGTTATCATTAGGGTAATGGATAGGGTTAGCCTAAGATTAGGGTTAGGGTTATGTATAGGATTAGGGCTTTTATTTGCTTAGGGTTAGGTTTACATTTAGGGTTAAAGCTACATTTAGGGGATGGGGATGTGGCTCAAGTGGTAGTATGCTCACCTGGCATACGCAGGGCACTGGGTTCAATCCTCAGCACCACATAGCAATGACATAAAGATATTCTTTCCACCAAAACCTAAAAAATAAATATTAAAAAACAATAAGTTTAGGACTCAGATTAAGGCTAGGTTTTGGGTTACGTTAGGGCTAGGTTTAAGGCTACTGCTAATGTACAAAGTAGTGTTATGATTAGAACAACAATAGGGTCAGGGTTAGGACTACGTCTAGTGTTAGGGTTTAGTTTATGGTTATGATGATGTTTAGAGCTAGCTTTAATATTAGGGTCAGAGTCAGGGTCCGGGTTAGTTTTCAGGTTAGGGTTAGGACTAGAATTAGAGATAGGATTAGGGCTAGGTTTAGGGTTAGGGTTTGGTTTAGTTTAAGTCTTAGGGTTAGTGTTATGATTCTGTTTTGTTTTAGGGCTAGGGGTAGAGTTAGTGCTAGTTTTAGGGTTAATGTTAGGATTAGGGGTAGTGTTAATGTGAGGTCTAGGCTTAGGTTTAGGGTTAGATTTAGAGTTAGGTTTAGATCTAGTTTTTGAGCTAGAGGTAAGGATAGGGCTAGAATTAGGGCTATGTTTAAGGCTAGGTATAGGGTGATGATAAGGGATAGGGTTAGAACTAGGTATAAGGCTACAGCAAGATTTTGAGTTAGTCTTAGTGCTAGGGTTAGGATTGGGTTAGGAATAGCACTAAATTATGGCTGGGATTAGGACTAGGGTTAGTGTTAGGGTTAGACCTAGGTTTAGGGCCTAGTGGGTTAGGGTTACAGTTAGGGTTAGATTTAGGTTAAGTGATGGTGTTATAGCTACTTTTAGGACTAGGGTGAGGAATAGCATTAGGGTTATGGTTAGAGTTAGGTTTATGATTAAGGCAAGGTTTATGGCTAGGATGTGGGATAAGGTTTGTGTTAGGGTTAGGACTAGGATTAGAGCTAAGGGCTAATATCAGGTCTAGGGTTACAGTTAGGCAGAGTTTTAGGGTTAGGTTTACAGCTAGGTCTATTGTGAGGGTCAGGTTTCTTGTTAGGGTCAGGTTCAGAGCTATGGGTATTATTAGGGTCAGGGTCAGGGTTAGGATTTTTATTAGATTAAGGTTTAAGGTTAAGGCTCGAGTTATCATTATGCTTAGGGATAGGTTAATGATAGTTTTAGGTTTAGAATTCAGGTTCGGTGTAGGGAGATGGATAGGGTTAGGGTTAGGGATAGGATTAGGGTTCGTCCTAGGGTTAGCAGAAGCATTAGGGTTATCATTAGAGTAATTGAAAATGTTAGAGCTATTTATAGGGATAATGTTATGCTTAGGATTAGGTCTAGGGTTAGGCTTAGGTTTAGGGTTACTGCTAAGGTTAGGGTTATGGTTAACTTAAGGGTTAAGTTAGGGTAGGGCTTAGGTTAGGGCAAGATTTTGTAAGAGCTTAGGGTTATGGCAAATTTAAGAATTTTGTTATGATTAGTGCTAGTTTTAGGGTTAATGTTAGTGCTAAGTATAGTTTATGGTTAGGTTTAGGGTTAGGCTGATGTTTAGAGCTAGGGTTAGTGTTAGTTTCAGGGTCAGTGTTCAGTTTAGGGTTATGGTTAATGTGAAAGCAAGAATTAGGACTAGGATTAAGTCTAGGGGAAGGGTTCGTGTTTGGCTTTAGACTAAGGGTTATTATTTGGGCTAGGGCTAGGTTTTTCCTTAAGTCTAGGTATAGAGTTATGGATAGATTAGGATTAGGTTTAGATCTAGGGTTACTGTTAGGGTTAGGTTTAGGTATAAGATAAGAAGTAGGGCTAGTGTTAGGGTTGGTTTAGGGTTAGGTTCAGGTTTAGACCTATGATTAGTGTCAGGGTCAGAATAAGGGTCAGGGTTAGGGTTAGGCTTTGGGTTATGGTTAGAGCTAGAATGAGGACTAGGGTTAGGACTAATAATAGAGTTTGGGTTTGGGTTATGTTAAGGATTAGGATTAGTATTAGGTTTAGGGTTTGGCATAGTGTAAGGGATAGGGTTAGAGCTAGGGTTAGGGCTAGGGTTAGGGTTAAAGCTATGTTTAAGGCTCGGATTAGGGCTAGTTTTTGTGTTAGGGTTATTGCTAGGGTTAGAGCAATGGCTAATATAAGAACTAGGGTTTTTAGGGGTAGTTTTATGGATATGGTTAGGACTTAAACCTCTAGTGTTAGAATTAGGTTTAAGGTTAGGGTGAAATTTAGAGCTAGTGTTAGTGTTAGGTTAATAGTTAGGGTCAGGTTAGTTTTAGGATTATTGTTAGGACTTGAATTAAGGCTAGGGTTACTGTAAGTGTTCTGTTTAAGGTTAGGGTAGTGTTTAGAGCTAGGGTGAGTGTCAGGATATGAGTCAGAATTAGGGTTAGTATAGAGGTTAAGATTAGGACTCGAATTAGGGCTAGAGTTACGTCTAGGTTTAGTGTTAAGGTTTGGTTTATGTTAAGGTTTAGGGTTAGGACTATTCAGTTTTGTTTTACTGCTAGGGTTAGGGTTAGAGCTAGTTTTATGATTAGCATTAGGGCTAGGGCTTGTGTTAATGTTAGGCTTAGGCTTAGGGTTAGTGTTAGATTTAGAGTTAGGGTTAGATCTAGGGTTAAGACTAGGAATAAGGATTAGGAAATGGTTATGGGTAGGTTTAGGGCCGGGGTTAGGGCTAGGTTTAGTATTATTGTAATGGATAGGGTTAGAATTAGGGAGAGTGCTAATGTGAGAGTTAGAATTAGTCTTAGGGCTAGGGTTAGGGTTAGGTTTAGGGATAGGGTTAAATTAGGGCTAGAATTAGGGCTAGGGTTAGTGTTCACCTTAGGCCTAGCATTAGGATTATGTTTAGGGTTAATTTTAGGGTAAGTAATGGCGTTATAGCTAGGTTTAGAGAAAGGGTGAGGGTTAGAATTAGGGTTAGGACAATTGTTAGGGTTAGGTTTATGATTAAGTCTAGGTTTGGGGCTAGGATGAGGGCTACAGTTTATTTTAGGATTAGGGCTAGGATTAAGGCTAGGGGTAATATCAGATCTAGGGTTATAGTTAAAGATAGTTTTAGGGTTAGGTTTATGGCTACATGTAATGTAAGGATTAGGTTTAGGGTTAGGGTCAGGTTGAGAGCTAGGGTCAAGGTCTGGGTTAGAAGTTTGAGATAGGTTAAGTTTTAAAATTAGGGCTCGAATTAGCATTATGATTAGTGTTAGTGTAATGATAGGGTGAGGCTTAGGGTTTAGGTTTGGTTTAGAATAATGCATAAGTTTAGGATTAGGGATAGGGTTAGGTTTAGGCCTCTGGTTATGGTTATGGCAATGGATAGGATTAGAGATAGGTTTAGGCCTAGGGTTATGGTTTTGATAAGGGCTAGGGCTAGGGTTAGGGTTAGGGTTAAAACTCGGATTAGGGTTTGGATTAGGGCTAGGTTTGTGGTTAAGTTAGTGCTATTGTTAGGGGTAAGGCAAATGTAAGTTCCAGGGTTACAATCAGGGTTAAATTTAGGTTTAGTTTTAGAGGTTGGTCTGGTGTTAGGGTTAGGGTGATGTTTACATTAGGATCAGTAGTGTGGTCAGAATCAGGTTCAGTGTTACTTCTAGTTTTCAGATTAAAACTAGAATTATAGCTAAGGTTAGAGTTTGGGTTAGGGTTTGGTTAAGGTTAAGGGTTAGGATTAGGGCTATGGCTTGGCTTTGTTTTAGGGCTAGGGTTAAAGTTAGATTTAGAGTTAGGATTAGGATTAGGGTTAGGCTTAGGTTTAGAGTTGATTTAGAGTTAAAATTAGATCTAGTTAGGGCTAGAGCTAATGATAGGGCTAGGGTTAGAGCTAGGGTTAGGGCTAGGATTAGGGTTTCTGTAAGGGTAGGGTTTGAACTATAGATAGGTCTAGGGTGAGAGTTAGAGTTAGTAATAGTTCTAGGGGTAGGGCTAGTGTTAGGAATAGGACTAAATTAGGGCTAAGATTAGGGCTAGGGTTAGTTTTTAGGTTAGGCTTAATGTTAGTTTTAGTGATAGGATTAAGGCTAGCTTTAGGGCTCGGAAAAGGGCTGGGGTTTTTGTTAGGTTTAGGGCTAGGATTAGGGCTATGGCTAATGTCAGGTCTAAGCTTACAGTTGGGGAAAGTTTTAGGATTAGTGTTTTGGCTAGGTCTAGTGTAAGGGTTAGGTTTATTGTAAAAGTCAGCTTTAGATCTATGACATTTATTAGGGTCAGGGTTGGTGTTAGAGTTTGATTGAGGTTAGGGCTTAGGGATAGGGCTTGAATTAGCATTAGGGTGTGGGTTAGGGTAATGATAAGGTTTTGTTTAGAGTTTACATTAGGTTTACATCCGTAGGGTTAGGGTTAGCAATAGGTTTAAGGTTAGGCCTAGGGTTCGCATTAGGGTAAGCGTTATGGTTAGCATAATGAATAGGATTAGAGCTAAGTTTAGGGCTAGGTTTATGGTTAGAAATAGGTCTTGAATTAAGGTTAGGGTTAGGGTTAAAACTAGGGTTAGGCTTAGATTTATGTTTAGTGTAAGGGTTAGGATTTGAGCTAGGGTTAGGGCTAGGGAGAGGGTTAGGTTTAGGGATACTTCTAGGGATAAGATTATAGTACTCATAGGGTTAAGGTTAGGATTAGGGATAGTGACATCATTAGGGATAGGGTTAGGTTTAGGGTAATGTATATGATTAGATGTAGATTTAGGGCTATGTTTAACGTTAGATTGAGGTCTAGGCTTAGAGTTAGGGCTATGATTATGTTTAGGTTTATAGTAAGGGTTAGCGTTTTAGCTAGGTTTAGGTCTATGGCAAGTGTTAGGTTTAAGATTAGGTCTAGGGTTAGTTTTTCAGTTAGATTTAGGTTTAGCATTAAGCCTAGGATAATCAATAAGGTTAGGTTTAGGTTTAGAGTAATGGGTAGGTTTAGACCTAGGTTTAGTGCTAGGTTTAATGTTAGGATTAGGGCTACAGTGGGGTTAAATTAAGGGATGGGTGTAGGTTTATGTTTAGAGTAATATTTAGGCTTTGAGCTAGGATTAGGACTAAGGCGAGGTTTAGATTAGGGTTAGGGCTAGGGTTAGGGCTAGGGTTATGCTTGATTTAGGCCTAGGATTAGCTCTAGGTTTTGTGTTAGGGTTAGGGCTATGGATAATGTAAGAGCTAGGGTTATGTTGAGGGCTAGTTGTAGGGTTAGGGTTATGGCTAGGTCTAATGTTAGGTTTAGATTTTCAGGTAGGGTCAGATTTAGAGATAAATTTACTCTAAAGGCAGGGTCAGTGTTTTGGTTAGAGTTAGTGTTAGGGTTACAGCCAGAATTAGGACTAGGTTTAGTTCTAGGGGTAGGGTTAGTGTTTGAGTTAGGTTAAGGATTATTGCTAGAGCTAGGTTTAAGTTTAGGTCTAGGGTTAGAGTTAAGGCTTGATTTAGCATTTGGTTTAGGTCTAGGGCTAGTGTTAGGGTTTGGTCCAGGTTTTGGTTCAGTTAGTGTTACATTCAGAATAAGGGTCAGGGTTAGTGTTAGGGTTTGGGATAGGTTTAGAGCTAGAATGAGGGCTAGAGTTAGGATTATTAATAGGGTTAGTGTTTTGGTTAGCTTAAGGATTAGAGAGAGGTCTAGGGTTCCCATTAGGGTTAGAGTTTTTCTTTGGTTAAGAAATAGCCTTAGAGCTAGGGTTAATGCTAGAGCTAGGTTAGGCTTAGGGTTAAATATAGGCTTAGAGCTCAGATTAGGGCTTGTTTTTGTGTTAGGGTTAGGGCTAGATTTCTGCATTGGCTAATGTAAGAGGCAGGGTTACAATTAGGGTTAGTTTTAGTGTAATAGTTAGGGTAAGTCTAGTGTTAAGTTTAGGTTTAAGGTTAGGGTAATATTTAGAGCTAGGGTTAATGTTAGGATATGAGTCAGCATCAGGGTTAGTTTTAGGGTTAGGGTTAGGACTCAAATAAGGGCTAGGGTTACTGTTAGTGTTCAGTTTAAAGTGAAGGCTGTGTTTAGAGCTAGGGTATCTGTTAGGTTATCAGTCAGGGTCAGGGTTAGCTTTAAGGTTAGGGTTATGACATGAATTATGGTAGGGTTACTGTTAGGGTTTTGTTTAAGTTTAATGTGGTCTTTAGAGCTAGCGTCAGTGTTAGAGTATAAGTCAGGGTCAGGATAAGTTTTAAGGTTAGGGTTAGGACTCGAATTAGGGCTAGGGTTACGTCTAGGTGTAGTGTTAGGTTTGGTTTAAGTAAAGGTTTAGGGTTAGGGCTATTGCTCAGTTTTGTTTTAGTCCTAGATTTAGGGTTTGGGCTAGTTATAAAATTGTGAGTGTTAGGGTTAGGCTTTGGGTTAGGGTTAGATTTGGATTTAGCATTAGATCTAGGATTAGGGCTAGGTCTAATTATAGGGCAAGGGTTAATGGTAGGGTTATATTTACGGTAACAGAGAGGGTTAGAACTAGGGCTAGGGCTAGGGTGAGAGTGTTAGTCTTAGGACTAGGGTTTTGGTTAGATTTAGGGACAGGGTTAAGTTAGGGCTAGGATGAGGGCTAGGGTTAATGTTCAGCTTAGGCCTAGTGTTAGAGCTAGGGTTATAGTTAATTTTAGGGTAAGGTATGGTGTTATAGCTAGGTTTAGAGCTAGGGTGAGGGTTAGAATTAGGGTTAGGGCTAGGGTAAGTGGTAGGGTTATGATTAAGGCTAGGTTTAGGGCTAGGATGAGGGCTAGGGTTTGTTGTAGGGTTAGGTCTAGAATTAGGTCTAGGGCTAATGTCAAGTCTAGTATTACACTTTGGGGGTAGATTTAAGGTTAGGTTTTTGTGTAGGTCTAGTGTAAGTGTTCGGGTAAGCATCAGGTTTAGAGCTAGGTGTATTTTTAGGGTCAGGATCAGGGTTAGGGTTTGTTTTAGTTTAAGGTTTATGTATAGGGCTCAAATGAGCATTAGTGTTTGAGTTAGGGTTAGGGTAATTGATTGGGTTAGGTTAAGGTTTCAGGGTAAGTTTAAGGCAATGGAGAGCTTTAGGTTTAGCAAATGGGTTAGGGTTATGCCTAGGGTTAGCATTAGGATTAGGGTTATAATAAGGATAATATATAGGGTTAAAGCTATGGTTAGGGCTAGGGTTAGGTTAGGTTTAGGGCTACAGTTAGATTAGATTTTGGGTTAGGGCTAATAACCTTAGCTTAGGGTAGGGTTAGGGTTATATTTAGGGTAAAGGTTAGGTTTTGAGGTTAGGGCTCAGGACGAGGGTTAGGTTTAGTGTTATGGTCAGGGTTAGGTTTAGGGTTAGGGCTAGGGTTTTCATTAGGGTTAGGATTAGGTTTAGGGTAATAGATTGGGTTAGATGTAAGGTTAGCTTTACGGTTCAGGTTAGGTTTCTGTTTAAGTTTAGTTTTAAGGCTAGGTTTACTGTTGATTTTAGGGTAAGATTTAGGTTTTGAGTTAGGGTTAAGGCTATAGCAAGGTTTAGGTTTAGGCTTAGGTCTAGGGTTAGGTTTATGGTTTGGGTTAGGGTTTTGGTTAGGGTTAGGGATAGGGTTATCATTAGGGTTAGGTTTAGTGTTATGGTAATAGCTAGGGTTAGAGCTAGTGTTAGGTCTAGGGTTAAGTTTAGAATTAGGGCTATGGTTAGGGTTATGTTTAGGAACAGTCCTAGGGTTATGTTTTGGCTAAGGTTTAGGCTTTGAGATAGGGTTAGGATTAAGGTGAGGGTTAGGTTTAGGGTTTAGACCAGAGTTAGGGTTAGGGTAAGAGTTATTATTAGGATAGGTTTAGGCCTCCATTTGGGTTATGTTTTTTGTTAGGTTTAGGCCTAGGGTTAGTGCTATGTGTAAAGTAAGGTCTAAGATTCTTATTAGAGCTAGTTTTAGGGTTAGAGTTATGGCTAGTTCTAGTGTTAGGTTTAGGTTTTGGGTTAGGGTCAGGTTTACAGCTAAGTTTAATATTAGTGTTTAGGTTAATGTTAGGGATAGGGTGAAAGCCAGAATAGGACTAGGGTTTGGTCTAATGATAGGGTTAGTGTTTGGTTTAGGTTAAGGTTTATTGTTAGGACTAAGACTAAGTTTTTGTTTAGTTTAGGGCCAGAGTTATAGCTAGATTCAGGATTAGGTTTAGGTCTAGGGCTAGTGTTAGTGTTAGGTTTGGGTATAAGGTTACTGGTAGGGATAATTTCAGGTTTCAATTTCTGTCAGGGTAAGGTTTAGACCTATAATTAGTGTTAGGGTCAGAATAAGGGTGAAGGTTAGGGTGAGGTTTGGGGTTAGCATTAGATCTAGAATGTGGGCTAGTGTTAGGAGTAGTATAAGGGTTATTGTTTGGGTTTGGCTAAAAATTAGGATTTAGCCTAGAGTTAGCATTATGAATAGGGTTTGGCTTAGGGTATTGGATAGGATTAGAGCTAGGGTTAGGGCTAGGATTAGGGTTAGGTTTAGGGCTAGTTTTAGGGTTAGGGTTAAATTAAGTCTTAGAGCTCAGATTAGGGCTATTTTTGTGTTAGAGTTAGGGCTAGGGTATGGCTAAGGCCAATGTAGAACTAGGGTTATTATTAGGGTTAGTTTTTGGGTTAGGATTTTGGCTAGGTCTAGTGTTAGCATTAGTTTTAGGGTTAAGTTGATATTTAAAGTTAGGGTTTATGTTTGGATATGAGTCAGGGTGAGGGTTAGTTATAGGTCTTGGACTCGAATTAGAGCTTGGGTAATGGCTAGTTATGGGTTAGGGTTTGGTTTAGGTTAATGTTTAGGGTTAGAACAATGGCTCTTTTTTTAGGGCTAGGGCTTGGTTTATGACTTGTTTTAGGATAAGCAATACTGTTAGAGCTAGTTGTAGAATGAGGTTTAGGCTTAAGATTAAGGTTAGATTTAGAGTTATGGTTAGATCTAAGGTTAGGGCTATGGCTAGGGTTAAGGCTAATGTTAGGGTATTCTGAGGGTTATGGTAACGAATATAGTTATAAATAGAAATAGGGCTAGGGTGTAAGTTAGAGTTAGTCTTAGGGCTAGGATTAGGGGTAGGGTTAAGGTTAGGGTTCAAATGGGGCTAGGATTAGCGCTATGATTAGTATTAGGGTTAGGCCTATGGTTAGGGCTAGGGTTAGGGGTAGTTTTAGGGGAAGGGATGCGGTTATATAGCTAGGTTCAGTGCTAGGGCCAGGGTTATATTTAGGGATAGGGCTAGGGTGAGGGTTCCCATTAGGATTAAGTCTAAGTTTAGGGCTAGGATGAGGGCTATGTTTTGTGTTAGGGTTAGTGCTCGGATTAGGGCTGGGGATAATGTCAGGTTTAGGGTTATGTTTACGGATAGCTTTAGGGATAGGTTTTTGGCTAGGTCTAGTATAAAGGTTAGGTTTAGGGTAGGGGTCAGGTATAGAGCTAGGTTATTATTAGGGTCAGAGTCTGGTTATATTAGGATTTGGTTTGGGTTAAGGTTTACGTTTAGGGCTCAAATTAGCATTAGGGTTAGGGTTCAGGCTAGAGTAATGGATAGAGTTAGGTTTACAGTTCAGGTTAGGTTTAGAGTAATGTATAGGGTTAGCGTTAGGGATAGGGTTAGGGTTAGGCCTAGGGTTAGCATTTGGTTCAGGCTTATGTTTAGAGTAATAGATAGGTTTAGTGCTAGTGTTAGGGCTTAGGTTAAGGTGATGATTAGGGTTAGGTTTTGGGTTACTCCTAGGGTTAGTGTTAGGGTTAGGTTTAGGTAAGTGTTAGGGTTTGAGTTAGGGTTAGGTCTAGGGTGAGGGTTAGGGTTAGAATTATGGCTATGGTTAGGGTTAGGGTTAGGGTTAGGACTAGGGTTAGCATTAGGTTTAGGGTTATTTTTAAGTTAATGGATAAATTTAGAGCTAGGATTTGGGCTATGATTACAGTTAGGATTAGGAATAGGGTTAGGGTTAGGGTTAGGGTTAGAGCTAGGGTTATGTTTAGGGTAAGGTTTAGAGTTTGAGCTAGGGTTAGGGCTAGGGAAAGCATTAGGTTTAGGGTTTGTGCTAGGATTAGCGTTAGGCTTATGCTTAGGTCTAAGTTTAAGTTTTATATTAGGGCTAGGTTTTTTGTGAGGTTAATGGCTAGTTTTAGGGCTATGGGTAATGTAAGAGCTAGGGTTATGGTTATGGCTAGTTTTTTTTTGGTTAGGGTTATAGATATGTCTAGTGTTAGGTTTAAGTTTTGGGTTAGGATAATGTTAGAGCTCGTGTTTGTGTTAAGGTAAGCGTCAGTGTTCGAGTTACCATTGGGTTTATAATTAGGTCCAGAATTAGAACTAGGGTTAGGTCTATGTGTAGGGTTAGTCTTTGCATTAGGTTAATGGTTATTTTTGGGCTAGGGCTAGGTTTTTGTTTAGGACTTGGGCTAGAGTTATGACTATATTTAGGATTAAGTTAGGTCTAGTGCTAGTGTTACAGTTAAGTTTAGATATAGGTTTACTGGTAGGGCTAGTGTTAGGTTTCGGTTTAGTGTTAAGGTCAGACTTTGACCTAGGGTTACTGTTAGGGTCAGAATAAGGGTAAGGTTTAGGCTTAGGCTTCGGGTTAGGGTTAGAGATAGCTAGCTAGGGTTAGGACTATTAATAGAGTTAGGGTTTGGGGTAAGCTAAGGGTTAGGGTTAGAACTAGGGTAGCATTAGGGTGAGAGTTTGGCTTAGGGTAAGGAATAGGTTTAGAGCTAGGGTTTGGGTTAGTGTTAGTTTTAGGGTTAGGGTTAAATTTAGGATTGAGGCTCAGATTAGCACTAGGTTTTGTGTTAGGGTTAGATCTAGAGCTAATGTAAGAACTAACTTTATGGTTAGGGATAGTTTTAGGGTTAGGATTAGGGCTAGGTGTAGTGTTTGGGTTAGATTTAGGGTTAGGGTGATGTTTAAAGGTAGAGATAGTTTTAGGGTGAGAGTCAGGGTCAGTATTAGTTGTAGGGATAGGGTTAGTACTTGGTGTAGCATTAGGATTTAGTTTAGGTTAATGGTTATTATTAGGGCTATAGCTCAGTTTTGTTTGTGGGCAATGGCTAAGGCTAGTTTTCAAATTACAATAACGGTTAGGGCTAGCGTTAGAGTGAGGTTTAGGTTTAGAGTTAGCGTTAGACTTAGAGTTAGGGTTAGTTCTCGGTTTAGGACTATGGCAGGGTTAGGACTAAGGTTAGGGTTAGTGTTAGGGTTAAGCAACAGAGAAGGTTGGTAGTAGAAATAGGTCTAGGGCTAGATTTAGGGTTAGTCTTAGGGCTAGGGTTACAGTTAGAGTTACAGTTAGCAATAAATTAGGGCTAGGATTAGCGCTATGGTTAGTGTTAGGATTAGGCCTAGGGTTAGGGCTAGGGTTTGTGTTAGTGATAGTGTTAGGCTTAGGGTTAGGGTTAGGGGAAAAGATGTGGTTATACCTAAGTTCAGATCTAGGGCAAGGGTTGATATTAGGGTTTGGGCTAGGGTTAGGGTTTGGGTTAGGATTAAGGCTAGGTTTAGGGTTAGGATGAGGACTCGGGTTTATGTTAGGTTTAAGGCAAGAATTAGGTAGAGTACTAATGTCAGTTCTAGGGTTACAGTTAGGGATAATATTAGGATTAGTTTTATGGCTAGGTCTAGTTTAAGGGTTATGTTTTGGGTAAGGTTAAAGTTTAGAGCTAGGTGTGTTATTAGAGTCATGTCTTGTTTAGAGATTGGGTTAAGATTTGGTTTAGTGTTAGGGCTCGAATTAGCATTAGGGTTAGGGTTAGGGTTAGAACTAGTGTAATTTATAGGGTTAAGTTTCATGTTCAGGTTAGGTTTAGGTAAGGATAAGGTTAGTGTTGGCGATAGGTTTACAGTTAGGCCTAACTGGATAGGGTTACATTTAGGTTTAGGACTAGGGTTAGTGTTAGGTTTAGCATAACTGTTAGGGTTTGAGCTAGGATTAGGAGTACAGAAAGGCTTAGATTTATGGTTAATTCTATAGTTAGGTTTAGTTAGGTTTAGAGTAGGTTTAGGGTTAGGGCTAGTGTTATTATGACGTTTATAGTTAGAGTTATGATAATGGGTGGGGTTAGAGCTATGTTTAGAGCTATGTTTGGGTTAGTCTTATGTTTAGGGTAATAGATAGGTTTAGGGCTAGCTTTATGGTTAGGATTAGGGCTAGGGTTATGGTTAGGGTTAGGCCTAGGGTTAGTTTTAGGGTTAGGTTTAGGGTAAGTGTTAGGGTTTGAGCTATGGTTAGGGTTATGTGACATTTAGGATTAGTGTCATGTCTAGGTTTAAGATTAGGGTTAAGATTAGGGCTAGGGTTAGCATAAGGATTAGGGTTAAGTTTAGGATAATGGATAGGATTAGAGCTAGAGTTAGGGCTAGAATTATGATTAGGATTAAGTCTAGGGTTAGGTTTAGGGTTAGGTTTAGGATTAGGGCCAGTTTTAGGGTTAGGTTTAGGTTTAGGGTAATGGTTAGGGCTAGGGTTAGGATTAGGTTTAAAATGAGGTGTAGGCCTTAGTTTAAGGCTAGGTTTTTGGTTAGAACTAGAGTTATGATTCGATCTACTTTTAGGGTTATGGTTAGAACTAGTTCTAGTTTTAGGGTTAGATATACTTTAAGAGTGATGTTAGAGCTAGGGTTAGTGTAAAGTCAGAGTCAGGCTCAAGGTCACTTTTAGGGTTAGGTTAGGACTGGAATTAGGGCTAAGGTTAGGGCTAGGTGTAGGGTTAGGTTTTGGTTTAGGTTAATGGTTAGGGTTAGGGCTATGGCATGGTTTTGTTTTAGGGCTTGAACTAGATTAGAGCTAGTTTTAGGATTAGTGTTAGGGCTAGTATTAGTGTGAGGCTTAGGATTAGGTTTAGGGTTGGACTTAGAGTTATGGTTAGTTCTAGGGTTAGGGCTAGGGTTAGTGTTAGGCATAAGGTTAGGGCAAGTGTTAGGGTTGTGGTAAGGATAGGGCTATATCAAGGAATAGGGCTAGGGTGAGAGTTAGATTTAGTCTTAGTGCTAGTGGTAGGGTTAGGGCTAAATTAGGGCTAGGATCAGGTCTAGGATTAGTGTAAAGGATAAGTTTAGGGTTAGAGTTAGGGTTAGATTTGGGGGAAAGGATGGGGTTATAGCAAGGTTCAGAACTAGGGCAAGGGATAAAATTAGGGATAGGGCTAGAGCTAGGATATGGGTTAGGATCAAGGCTAGGTTTAGGGCTAGAATGAGGGCTAGTATTTTTGTTAGGGTTATGGCAAGAATTAGGACTAGGGCTAATATCAGGTGTAGGGTTATGGTTAGGAATAGTTTTAGCGTAAGATTTATGGCGAGGTCTAGTGTTAGAGTTAGGTTTAGGGTGAGGTTCAAGTAGAGAGCTAGGGGTATTATAATAGTCAAATTCAGGTTTGGGGTTTGGGTTAGGTTGAGGTTTAGGATTATGGCTCAAATTAGCATTAGGTTTGAGTTAGGGTTAAGGTAATGGGTAAGGTTAGGTTTAGGCTTCAAGTTAGGTTTAGGGTAACAGATAGGTTAGGGTTAGGCCTAGGGTTAGCATTAGGTTCATGGTTATCATTAGGGTAATGGATAGGGTTAGAGCTAGGGTTAGGGCTAGGGTTATTTTTAGGATTAGGGCTAAAGTTAGGGTTAGGGTTAGGGTTAAGGCTAGGTTTAGATTTAGGGTATGGGGTAGCGTTTGAGCTAGGGTTAGTGCTAAGGATAGGGTTAGGTTTAGAATTAGGTCTAGGGTTAGGATTAGGGTTATCATTAGGGTTAAGGTAATGGACAGGTTTAGATGTCTGGTTAGGTTAGGGTTAGGTTTATGTTTAGGACTAGGGTTAGTGTTAAGTTAACGTAATTTTTAGAGTTTGAGCTAGAGTTAGGACTATGGCAAGGGTTAGGTTTATGGTTAGGCCTAGGGTTAGGTTTACAGTTAGGGCTAGGGTTTTTATGACGTTTATGGTTGGGGTTAGGGTAATTGGTGGGGTTAGAGCTAAGGTGAAGTCTAGTTTTAAGTTTAGGATTAGGGATAGGTTTAAAGTTAGGGTTAGGCTTATCATTTTCTTATGGTTAGGTTAAGGGTAAGGATAAGGGATTGAGTAAGTGTTAGGGCTAGGTTGAGACTTCAGGTTAGAATCAGGGCTAGGGATAGAGTTAGGGTTAGGGTTAGGTTTAGGGCTAGATTTAGTCTTAGGTTTAGGGTTATGGTTAGGGTAATGGATAAACTTAGAGCTAGGGTTTGGGCTATGTTTATGTATAGGATTAGAGATTAGATTGGGTTTAGGGTTTGGGTTATGGTTATGTTTAGGGTAAGGGCTAGTGTTTTAACTAGTGTTAGTGCTAGGGTTAGGTTGAGGATTAGGTTCAACCTCAGGTCTATGGACAGGATTATTGTAGTTTTAGGGTTAGGGTTAAGGTTAGGGCTAGGGTTATCATTAAGGATAGGATAAGTGTTAAGTAATGGATATGGTTAGATGTAGGTTGAGTTTTAATTTTAGGGTTAGATTTAGTTTTAAGGTTAATGTTAAGGCTACAGTTATGTTAAGGTTTATGGTATGGGTTAGGTTTTCAGCTAGGTTTAGGGCTATGGCAATTGTTAGTTTTAGGTTTAGGTCTATTGTTAGTTTTCTGGTAAGGGTTAGGGTTAAGGCTAGGGTTATCAATACAGTTAGGTGTAGGGTTGGTTAAGGTGTAGGTTTAGAGCTAGGTTTAGGAATAGGGTTAAGTTTAGGTTTAGGGCTAGGGTTAGGGTTTAGAGTAATGTATAGGTTTAAATTTATAATTATGGTGAGGGTTAGGCTTTGAGGGGTGTTTAAGACTAAGGCTAGAGTTAGGGTTAGTGTTAGGGCTAGGGTTAGGGTTTGGTTTAAGCTTAGGGCTAGATTTAGGCCTAAAATTTACTCTAGGTTTTGTGTTAGGTTAAGGCATAGAGTTAGGGCTATGTATAATGTAAGAGCTAGGATTATGATTAGGGCTTGTTGTAGAGTTAGGGTTATGGCTATGTTTAGTGTTAGGTTTAGGTTTTTGGTTAGGGTCATGTTTAGAGATAGGCTTAGTGTTAAAGGCAGGGTCAGTGTTCAGGTTATAGTTAGATTTAATTTTTAAAGCCATAATTGGGACTAGGCTTATGTCTAGGGGTAGGGTTAGTCTTTGTGTTAATTTAAGGGTTATCGTTAGGGCTAAGACTACATTTTTGTTTAAGTCTAGAGCTAAAGTTAAGGCTAGATTTAGGATTAGGTTTAGGTCTAGGGCTAGTGATAGGGTCTGGTTTAGGTATAAGTTTACTGGTAATGCTAGTGTTATGGTTTGGTCTAGCATTAGGGTCAGGTTTAGGCCTAGGTTCTTGTTATGGTCAGAATAAGGGTCAGGGTTAGGGTTAATGTTTGGGATAGGGTTAGAATCTAGAATGAGGCTAGGGTTAGGACTATTAATATGGTGAGAGTTTTGATTAGCCTGAGGATTAGGGATAGGTCTAGGGTTACCATTAGAGTTAGGGTTTGGCTTAGGTTTAGGGTTAGGGCTAGAGCTAGTGTTAGGGGTAGGGTTAGGGTTAGGGTTAGGGATAAAGCTAGGTGTAGGGCTCGGATTAGGGTAAGTTTTTCTCTTAGTGTTAGGGCAACACGTAATGTAAGAACAAGGGTTACAATTTGGGTTATCTTTAGGGTTAGGGTTAGGGGTAGTTCTAGTGTTAGTGTTAGATTTAATGTTAGGGTGATATTTAGAGCTAGAGATATTTTTAGGATAGGAGTCAGGGTCAGGGTTAATTTTAGGGTTTGAGTTAGGACTCGAATTAGGGCTACGTTTACTGTTAGGGTTAGGTTTAAGGTTAGCATCATGTTTAGAGCTAGGATGAGTGTTAGGATATGAGTCAGGTTCAGGGTTAGTTTTAAGGTTAGGGTTAGAACTAGATTAGGGGGAGAATTAGTCCTTGCAGTCATTTAGGGTTTGGTTTCAGTTAATTTTTAGGGTTAGGTCTATTGCTCAGTTTTGTTTTAGTCCTAGGGTTAGGGTTAGTGCTAATTTTACAATTAGTATTAGGGTTAGGGCTAGTGTTAGTGTTAGGCTTAGACTTAGGGTTATGGTTACATTTATAGTTAGGTTTAGATCTACGATTAGGCTAGGATTAAGGTTAGGGCAAAGGTTAGGGCCAGGGTTAGAGTTATGGTAAGGGATACAGTTAGAACTAGGAATAGAGCTAGTGTGAGAGTTAGAGTTAGTGATAGGGATGAAATTAGAGTTAGGGTTTGGGATAGGGTTAAATTAAGGCTAGGATTTATGGGTAGGGTTAGTGTTCAGCTGAGGCCTAATGATAGTGATAGGGTTAGGTTTAAGTTTAGGATAAACAATGGTATTGTATCTAGGTTTAGACGTAGGGTGATGGTTACAGTTAGGGTTAGGGCTAGGGTTGGGGTTAGAGTTATGATGAAGGCTAGGTTTAGGGTTAGGATGAGGGCTAATGTTTGTTTTAGATTCAGGGCTAGGATTAGTGCTAGGGCTAATATCAGGTCTATGGTTATGGTTAAAGATAGATGTAGGGTTAGGCTTATGGCTACATGTAGTGTAAGGGTTAGGTTTAGGGTGAGGGTAAGGTTTAGAGCTCGAGGAATTATTAGGATTAGGATTTGGCTTAGGTAAGGATTTAGTTTTATGGCTCAAATTAGCATTAGGGTTAGGGTTGGGGTATAATTAGTGTTTGTTTTAAGGTTCAGGCTTTGTTTAGAATAATTGATACGGTCAGCGTTAGTGATAGAGCTGGGTTAGGCCTAGGGTTCGCAGTAGGGTATGGGTCATGGTTAGGGCAATTGATAGGGTTAGAACTAGAGTTATGGTTAGGAATAAGCCTTGAGTTAGGGTTAGAGTTAATGTTAGAACTAGGGTTAGGTTCAGGTTTAGGTTTATGTTTAGCATAAAGGTTAGTTTTTGAGCTAGGTTTAGGGCTATATTTAGGGTTAGGTCTAGGGATAGGATTACGGTAGGTTTAAGGTTAGGGTGGTGTTTAGAGCTAGGATAACTGTTAGGATATAAGTCAGTTTCAGGGTAATTTTTAAGGTTATGATTAGGACTCTAATTAGGGCTAGGGTTAGATCTAGGTGTAGTGCAAGAGTTAGGGCTAGGTTTATTATTAACCTTAGGATTAGGTTTAAGGTAACAAGGTTAAGTTAGATTTAGATTTTTGTCTCGAGTTAGAATTAGTGATAGGGTTAGAATTAGAGCTATGATTATGTTTAGGTTTATGGCTAGGTTTTGGTTAGTTTTACGGTTAGTGTCAGAGTTCACATTAGGGTTCAGGATAGGATTATCAATAAGTTTAGGTTTAGGGTTAGGGTAATGGGTAGGCTTAAAGCTAGGTATAGGGCTAGGTTAAGTTTAGGATTTGGCTAGGGTTAGGGTGAGAGTTAGGGATAGGTCTAGGCTTATGTTTAGGTTAATGGTTAAGCTTTGAACTATGTTAGGACTAAGGCGAAGGCTAGGGTTAGGTATAGGGCTAGTGTTAGGATTAGGGTTATGCTTAGGGCTAGGTTTAGGCCTAAAATTAACTCTATGTTTACTGTTAGGTTTAGGCCTAGGGTTAGGGCTATGGGTAATATAAGATCTAGGATCATGATTAGGGCTAGTTTTAGGGTTAGGGTTATGCTGGGTCTAGAATTAGGTTTAGGTTGTGGTTAGTTTCAGGTTTAGAGGTAGGTTTAGGGTTAAAGGCAGGGTCAGGATTTGGGTTAGAGTTAAAGTTAGGGTTAA
The DNA here is from genome assembly GCF_021218885.2 of Marmota monax. Lineage (NCBI taxonomy): Eukaryota > Metazoa > Chordata > Mammalia > Rodentia > Sciuridae > Marmota > Marmota monax. The sequence goes on along the minus strand of NW_026692836.1, from coordinate 520,921 downwards.
AGCCATAATTAGGAGTAGGTTTAGGTCTAGGGGTAGAGTCAGTGTTAGGGTTGGTAAAAGTTTGTGTTCGGGCTAGGGCTAGGATTTTGTTTAGGTCTAGAGCTAGAGTTCAGGCTAGATTTAGGATTAGGTTTAGGTCTATAGCTAGTGGTAGGGTTAGGTTTAGGTATAAAGTTACAAGTAGGGCTAGTGTTAGTGTCTGGTTAAGGGTTAGGGTCAGGTTTAGACCTAGGGTTTATGTTATGGTCAGAATAAGGTTAGGGTTAGGGTTAGGGTTTGGGATAGCATTAGAGCTAGAATGAAATCTAGTGTTAGGACTATTAATAGGGTTAGGATTTGGTTAGCCTAAGGATTAATGATAGGTCTAGGGTTACAATTAGGGTTAAGGTTTTGTTTAGGGTAATCGATTGGATTAGGGCTAGGGTTAGATTTATGGTTAGGGGTAAAGCTAGTTTAGAGCTCAGATTAGGGCTAGTTTTGTGTGAGGTTTAAGGCTAGGGTAGGGCAATGGCTAATATAAGAACCAGGGTTACAATTAGAGTTAGGTTTAGGGGTCGTCAAGTGTTAGGGTCAGGTTTAAGATTAGGGTGATATTTATAGCTAGGGTTAGTGTTAGGGTATCAGTCAGGTCAGGGTTAGTTTTAGACTTAGGGTATGGACTCAAATTAGTGCTAGTGTTACTCTTAGGGTTCAGTTTAAGTTTAGGGTCATGTTTAGAGCTAGGATGAGTGTTAGGATATAAGTCAGGTTCAGGGTTATTTTTAAGGTTATGATTGGGACTCAAATTAGGGCTAGGGTTAGTGTGTAGTGTAGTAGGTGTAGTGCTAGGGTTTGGTTTAAGTTAAGGTTAGTGTTAGGCCTGTTGCTTGGTTTTGTTTTAGTGCTATGTTTAGGGTTAGGGCTAGTTTTATCATTAGCTTTAGTGTTATGGCTAGGGTTATGGTTAGGTTTAGGATTAAAGCTAGATTTAAGGCTAGGATTAGGGCTAGGTTTTGTGTTAGGTTTAGGGCAAGAATTAGGGCTAGGACTAATGTCAGGCCTATGTTTATAGTTAGTGATATTTTTAGGGTTAGGTTTATGGCTAAGTCAAATTATAGTGTTACATTTAGGGAAAGGGTCAGATTAAGAGCTGGGGTATTATTAGGGTCAGGGTCAGGCTTCGGCTTTGGGTTAGGTTAAGATTTCGGTTTAAGGTTCAAATTAGCATTAAGGTTAGAATTAGGGTTAGGGTAATGAATAGTGTTAGGTTTAGGGTTAGGTTAGGTTTAAGATAATGGATACGGTTAGAGTTTGTGATAGTTTTAGCGTTAGGCCTAGGGTTAGCATTAGGGTTATGATTATCGTTAGGGTAATTTATAGGGTTAGACCTGGGGTCAGGGCTAGGGTATGATTAGGATTAGGGCTAGAGTTAGGGTTAGCGTCAGGGTTAGGGTGAGGTTTACATTTAGGTTTAGGTTTAGTGTATGGTTTAGGGTTTGAGCTTGGATTTTTGCTATGGCAAATGTTAGTTTAGGGTTTGGTCTAGGGTTATGGTCATGGTTAGTGGTATGGTTAGGGCTAGGGTTATCATTAAGGTTAGGGTAATAGGTTTAGATATCAGGTTAAAAATAGGGTTAGGTTTAGGTTAGTGTTAGATTTATTTTTAGGATTAGGGTTAGGGTTTGAGCTATCTTATATTTAGGGTTAGGTTCACTGTTAGTTCTAGGGTTAGGTTTATGTTTAGGGTTAGGGTAGGTTTAGCATTAGGTCTAGTGTTATCATTAGTGTTAAGTTTAGGGTTAGGGTATTGGGTAGGGTTTGAACTAGGTTTAGGGCTAGGGTTAAGGTTATGATTAGGGCTGGGGTTGGGGTTACAGTTAGGCCTTGGGTTAGTGCTAGTGTTAGATTAATTGTAAGGGTTAGGTATTGAGCTAGGTTTAGTGCTAAAGCGACGGTTAGGGTTACAGTCAGAGCTAGGGTAGGGTTAGGTTTAGGTTTAGGGCTAGCTTTATCTTTAGTTTTAGGGTTATGCTTAGGGTAATATATAGAGTTAGAGCTAGGGTTTGGACTATGTTTACAGTTAGGTTTAGGGCTAGAGTTAGGGTGAGCTTTAGGTTTTGGGCTAGGGTTATATTTAGGGTAAGGTTTAGGGTTTGAGCTAGGGTTAGGGCTAGAACACGTGTTAGGGTTAGGTTTAGGGCTAAGTTTAAGGTTAGAGTTAAGCTTAGGGTTAGGTTTAGGGCTGTAATTAGGGCTAGGTTTTGTGTGAGGTTTAGGGCTAGTGGTAGGTATATAGGTAATGTACGAGCTAGAATTATGGTTATGGCTAGATTTAGAGTTCATTTAGTGTTAGGGTTAGTATTTGGGTTAGGATAAGGTTTAGAGGTAGGATTTTTGTTATGGTAAATGTCAGGGTTCAGGTTAGGATTAGGTTTATGGTTAGGTCCAGAATGAGGACTAGGGTTAGGTCTAGGGGTAGAGTTAGTGTTTGGTTTAGATTAAGAGTTATTATTAGGGCTAAGGCTAGGGTTATGGCTATATTTAGGATTATGTTTAGGTCTAGGGCTAGTATTAGTTTTAGGTTTAGGGTTAGGGTTGCTATTAGGGCTAGTGTTAGGTTTTGGATAAGGGTTAGGGTCAGGTTTAAACCTAGGTTTAGTGTTAGGGTCAGAATAAAGGTCAGGGTTAGGGTTAGGGATTGGGTTAAGTTTATTGCTAGAATGAGGGCTAGGGTTAAGACTAGTAATAGAGTTAGGTTTTGGGGTAGGCATTGAATTAGTGTTAGGACTAGGGTAGCAATAGAGTGAGGGTTTGACTAAGTGTAAGAAATTGGGTTAGAGCTAGGGTTAGGCCTACAGATAGGGTTAGGGTTAGTGCCAGGATAAGGCCTTGGATTATGGCTAGGTTTTGTGTTAGGTTTAAGGCTATGGCTAATGTAATTCCTGGCATTACAATTATGGCTAGTTTTAGGGTGAGGTCTAGGGTTAGGATTAGGTTTAGGGATAGGGTGATGTGTAGAGCTAGGGTTAGTGTTAAAGTCAGGGTCAGGGTTAGCATTAGTTTTAGGGTTAGGGTTAGGACTTGAATTAGGTCTAGGGTTAGGGCTAGGTGCAGTGTTAGGGTTTGGTTTAGGTTAAGGGTTAGGGTCAGTGCTATGGGTCAGTTTTGCTTGAAGGCTAGGGCTAGAGTTAGCATTAAGGTTAGAGCTAGTATTTGGGTGTGGTGTAGGCTAAGGTTTAGGGTTAGATTTAGAGTTAGGGTTAAATCTAGGTTTACGGCTACAGCAAAGGTTAGGGCTACGGTTTGAGTTATCATAAGGGATAGGGTTAGAACTAGGTATAGGGCTAGGGCGAGAGTTAGTTAGTCTTAGTGTTAATGTTAGATTTATTGTTAGAATTAGGGCTTAATTCGGGCTAGGATTAGAGCTAGTGTTAGTATTAAGTCTGAGCCTAAGTTTATTGCTAGGGTTATGGTTATGGTTATGGTTAGGTATGATGTTATAGATAGCTTTAGAATTAGGGCAAAGATTGAAATTAGGGTTAGGTCTATGGTTAGGGTTAGAGTTAGGATTAAGGCTAAGATTAGGGCTAGGATTAGGACTAGAGTTTGTTTTATGGTTAGGGCTTCATTAGGGCTAGGGATAATGTCAGGTCTAGGGTTAAGGTTTGAGATAGTTTTAGGGTTATGTTTATTAGGGTTAGGATTAGGTTGATGGATATATTTAGGTTTCAGGTTCAGGTTAGTTTTAGTGTAATGTATAGGTTTATGGTTAGGAATAGCTTTAGGGTTATCCTAGGGGTAGCATTAGGGTTAGGATGAGGATTAGGGTAATGGATAGGGTTACAGCTGGGTTGAGGGCTAGGTTTATGGTTAGGATTAAGGCTAGGATTAGGGTTAGGTTTTGGATTATGGCAAGGGTTAGAGTTAGGATTGGTTTAGGGTAAGGATTAGGTCTAGAATTAGGGTTATAATTAGCATTAAAGGTAGTGTTAGGGCTCTTCTTAGGGATAGGTTTGGGGTTAGGTTAGGGCTAGGTTTAGGGCTACATCTAATGTAAGAACTAGGGTTACAATTATAACTAGCTTTAGGTTATGGTTAGGGCTAGGTCTAGGGTTAGTGTTATGTTTAGGTTTTGAGTGATGTTTAGAGCTGGGGTTAGTGTTAGGGTCAGATTCAGAATCAGGGTTTGGTTTAGGGTTAGGGATAGGACTGGAATTAGAGCTAGGTTTAGGGCTAGGTGTAGGCTTAGGGTTTGGGTTATGTTGAAGTTTAGGGTTAGGGCTATGGCTAAGTTGTTTGTAGGGCTAGGGCTAGGTTAGGGCGAGTTTTAGGATTAGCATTAGTCTTACAGCTTGTGTAACACTAGTTAGGCTTAGATATAGGATTAGGGCTAGGTCTAGGGTTAGGGATAATGTAAAGGCAAGTGATAGTATTATGGTAAGGGATATGGTTAGAACTAGAAATAGGACTAGGTCTAGTGTTAGAGTTAGACTTAGGGCTAGGGTTAGGTTAGGTTTAGGGCTAAATTAGGGCTAGGATTAGTTCTAGTATTTGTGTTAGGGTTAGGCTTAAATTTAGGCTTAGGTTTAGGTTTAGGGATAGGGTTAGGTTTAGGGGAAGGGATGGGGTTAGAGCTAGTTTTAGGGCTAGGTTGAAGGTTAGAATTCTGTTTAGTGCTAGGGTTATGGTTTCATTTAGTAATAAGGCTAGGTTTAGGGCTAGGATGAAGGTTAGTGTTTGTTTTAGGGTTATGGCAAGAATTAGGGCTAGGGCTAGTGTCAGATCTAGGCTTATGTTAAGGATAGATTGAGGGTTAGATTTATGGCTAAGTCTAGTGTATGGTTTAGGTATAGGGTAAGGGTCAGGTTTAGAGCTAGGGGTATTATTAGGGTTAGAATTAGGTTTCGGGTTTGGTTTAAGTTAGGGTTTACATGTAGAGCTTGAATTAGCATTAGGGTTTGGTGAGGGTAATGATAGGTTTAGGTTTATGGTTCATGTTAGGTGTAGGATAATTGATAGGGTTAAAGTTAGCAAAAGGGTTAGGATTAGGCCTAGGTTTATCCTTCAGATTATGGTTGTGCTTAGGGTAATGAATAGGGTTAGGGCTAGGGTTAGTCTTAGAGTTAGGTTTAGGCCTAGGGTTAGGGTGAGGTTTAGGTTTAGGGTATGGTTTAGAGTTTGAGCTAGGGTTAGTGCTAGGGCAAGGGTTAAGTGTAGGGTTAGGTGTAGGTTATAGTTACAGTTAGGATCAAGGTTAGCGTTAAGGTTAGGGTAGTGTTACCATTAGTTTTAGGGTATTGGATAGGGTTTGATGTTGTGTTAGGGTTATGTTTAGGCTTAAGGCTATGGTTAAGGATATGTTTAGGATTAGGTTTAGAATAATGGTTAGGGTTTGAGCAAGGATTAGCTCTATGGCAAGAATTTGGTTTATGGTTATGTCTAGGGTAGGTTTAGGGTAGATTTAGGGTAAGGGCTAGGGTTATCAACAGGGTTAGTGTTAGGGTAAGGATAATGGGTAGGGTTAGAGCTAAGGTTACGGCTAGGGTTATCATTAAGATTAAGGTTAGAGTTAGGATAATATGTAGGTTTAGAGCTAGGGTTAGGGATAGGTTTAAGGTTAGGATTAGGTCTAGGGTTAAGGTTAGGTTTAGGTTTAGGCCATTGGTTAGTGTTAGGGTTAGGTTAAATTTAAAGGTTAGAGATTGAGCTAGTGTTTGGACTAGGACGAGAATTAGGGTTATAGTCAATGTGAGAGTTAGGGCTAAGGTTAGCATTAGGGTTAGGGTTAGGGTTAGGGTAATGGATAGAGTTAGAGGTAGGTTTTGGCCTATGGTGATGGCTAGTTTCAAGGTTAGTGATATGGCTATGTCTAGTGTTAGGGTTATGTTTTTTGTTAGGATAAGGTTTAGAGCTAGGGTTTGTGTTAGGGTAAGGTTCAGTGTTCCGGTTAGTGTTAAGTTTATTGTTAGGGCCAGCATTAGGACTAGGGTTTGGTCTAGGGGTAGGGTTAGTGTTTGGGTTAGGTTAAGGGTTATTATTGGGGATAGAACTAAGTTTTTGTTTAGGGCTAGGCCTAGAGTTATCACTAGATGAAGGATTAAGTGTAGGTCTAGGTCTAGTGTTAGGGTTAGGTTTTTTGTATAGGGTTAGAGGTAGTGCCAATGTTAGGTGTCAGCTTAGGGTTAGGGTCAGGTTTAGACTATGGTTAGTGTTAGGGTCATAATTAGGGTCAGGATTAGGGTTAGGGTTTGGGATAGTGATAGAGCTAGATTAAGAGTTAGTGTTAGGACTAGTAATAGAGTTAGGTTTTGGGTTGGGCTAAGAATTAGGTTTAGGACTAGGGTAGCTTTAGGGTTGGAGTTTGGCTTAGGGTAAGGGATAGGTTTAGCACTAGTGTTAGGGCTAGGGTTAGGTTTAGGGTTATGGCTAGGGTTAGGTTTAGGTTTAGGGTTAAACATAGGGTTAGAGCTTGGACTAGAGCTAGGCTAGGTTTTGTGTTAGCTTTAGGGCTCCGGCTAAGGTAAGAACTAGGGTTACAATTATGGCTAGTTTTTGGATTAGTGTTACGTCTGTGTTTAGTGTTTGGTTAGGTTTAGGGTTCGGGTTATGTATAGGGTAATGGATAGGTTAGGGTTAGTGAATGTGTTAGGGGTGGGCCGAGGGTTAGCATGAGGGTTAGGATTAGGGTTAGGGTTATGGTAATGGATAGGATTAGAGCTAGGATTAGGGATAGGGTTATGGTTAGTGTTAGTGTTAGGATTAGTGTTAGGTTCATGGTTAGTGCAAGGATTAAATTTAGGGTTAGATTTAGGGTAATAGTTAGGACTTGGTTTAGGTTTAGAGTAAGGGTTAAAGCTAGGGTCGGGCTTGCATTAGGGCTGGGTTTTGGGTTACATTAGGGCTAGAGTTAGGAATACAGTTAATGTATGAACTAGGATTATGATTAGGGCTAATTTTAGGGTTACAGTTGGGCTAAGTGTAGTTTTATGGTTAGGTTTAAGTTCAGGTTGATGTTTTGAGCAAGGATTATATTTAAGTTCAGAGTCAGGGTCAGGGTTAGTTTAAGGGTGGGGGGATACGACTCGAATTAGTGGTAGGATTAGGGCTAGATGTAGGGTTAGGGTTTGGTTCAGGTTAAGGGTTAGGGTTAGTACTTATGGCTCATTATGTTTTAGGGCTAAAGCTAAAGTTAAGTGTAGTTTTACTATTAATGTTAGTGTTATCGCTAGTGTTAGGGTGAGTTTAGGTTTAGGGGTACATTTAGAGTTGTGTTTAATTCTAGGGTTAGGGCTATGGCTAGGGTTAGGGCTAAGGTTAGGTCTAGTGTTTGGGTTATGGTGAGCGATAGGGTTGGAACTTAGTATACAGCTAGGGCGATAGTTACAGTTAGTCTTAAGCCTAGGGTTCGGGTTTAGTTTGGGGCTAAATTAGGGCTAGGGATATGTCTAGAATTGGTGTTATGGTTAGACCTAGGGTTAGGGCTATGTTTAGGATTAGGTTTAGGGTTAGGTTTATGGGAAGGGATGGGAATATAGCTGGGTTTTGGGGTAGGGGTATGATTAGAGTTAGGTTTGGCCTAGGGTTAGGTTTGTGTTAGGATTAAGGCTAGATTTGGGGTTAAGATGAGGGCTAGGGTTTGTGTTAGTGTTGGGGCAAGTTTTAGGAATAGGGATAATGTCAGGTTTAGGGTTATGGCTAGGGATAGTTACAGGGTTAGGTTCATGGTTAGGAATAATATTAGGTTTAGGGTAAGGTCCAGGTTAAGAGTAAGGTGTATTTTTAGAGTCAGTGTCAGGTTTTGGGTTTGTGTTAGGTTACTTATTAGAGTTAGGGCTCAAATTAGCGTTAGGGTTAGAATTAGGGTTAGGTTATTGGATAATTTTAGGTTTAGGATTCAGGTTAAGTTTATGGTAATTGCTATGGTTAGGGTTAGTGGTAGGGTTAGGGTTAGGCTTAGGGTTATCATTTGGGTTAGGGTTATTTTAGAGCAATGAATAGCATTAGAACTAACGTTAGGGCTAGGGTTTTGGGTAGGATTAGGGCTATAGTTAGGGTTAGCATTAGGGCTAGGGCTAGGGTTAGGGTTTGGATTAGGTTTAGGGTACAGGTTAGGTTTTGAGCTAGGGTTACTTCTAGGGTGAGGGTTAGGTTTAGGATTATGTCTAGGGTTAGATTTATGGTTAAGGTTAGGGTTAGTGTTAGGGTTAGGGCTAAGGTTATCTTTAGAGTTAGGTTAATGGATAGGATTAGATGCTGGGTTAGGGTTAGGGGTAGTTTTAGGTTTAGGGCTAGTGTTAATGTTAGGGCTAAGACTATCATTAGAGTTAGGGTAATGTATAGGGTTAGATGTCAGGTTAAGGTTAGGGGTAGGTTTAGGTTTAGTGTTAGTGTTATGGTCTGGGCTAAAGTTAGTGTTAGAGTAAGGGTTAGGGTTTATCTAGGGTTAAGGATACAATGAGGGTTAGGTTTAGGGTTAGGTCTAGGATTAGGTTTAAAATTAGGATTGGAGCTAGGTTTGTCATTAGGGTTAAGGTTCGGCTTAGGGTAATGGATAATTTTAGAGATAGTATTAGGGCTAGTGTTAACATTATGATTAGGGCTAGGATTAGGATTAGGTTTAGGGATAGGGCTAGGGTTATGTTTAGGGTTCGGTTGTGGGTTTAATCTAGGGTTAGGTCTAAAGTGAGGGTTAGGGTTAGCGTGAGGGTTAGGCTTAGGGTAAGGGATAAGGTTAGGTTAGGGTTAGGATTATGCTTTGGGCTAGATTTAGGTCTAGGATTAAGGTTAGGTTTTGTGTTAGGTTTAGAGCTAGTTTTAGTGCTATGGTAATGTAAGTGTTATGTTTATGGTTATGGCTAGTTCTAGTGTTATGTTTAGGTTTGGGTTAGGGTCAGTTTTATAACTAGGGTTAGTGTTAGTGTCAGGGTCTGTGTTTGGATTAGGGTTAGGGTTAGGGCAAGAGCCAGAATTAGGATTGGTTAGGTCTAGAGGTAAGGTTAGTGTTTGGCTTAGGTTAAGGGTAATCATTAGAGCTAGGGCTAGTTTTTTGTCTAGATTTTGGTTTAAGATATGGCTAGATTTAGGATTAGGTTTAATCTAGGGCTAGTGTTAGGGTTAGGTTTAGATATAGGGTTATGGGTAGGGCTAGTGTTATGTTTTGGTTTAGGTTCATGGTCAGAATAAAGCTTCAGGGTTAGGGTTAGGATTAAGGTTATGGTTATAACAAAAATGAGGGCTAGGGTTAGGACTAGTAATAGGGTTAGGGTTTGGGTTAGACTAAGGTTTAGTTTTAGGACTAGGGCTAGAATTAGAATTGGGGTTTGACTAGGGTAAAGGATAAGGTTAGAGCTAGGGTTAGAGCTGGGTTCGGGTTTGGGTTAGGGCTAGTGTTAGGGTTAGGTTTAGGGTGAAAGCTAGGGATATGGTCTAAGGTTTGGGCTAGGTTTTGGTTAGCATTAGGTTTAAGATTACAGCTAATGTATGATCTAGGGTTAGGATTAGAACTAGTTTTAGATTTAGGGTTAGGACTAGGTCTAGTGTTAGGGTAAGGTTTAGGTTTAGGGTGTTGTTTAGAGGTAGGGTTAGTGTTAATTATAAAGACAGGTTTCCGGATATTTTTAGGGTTAAGACTAGGACTCAAATTAGGGCTACACTTAGGGCTAGATGTAAGGTTAGGGTTTGGTTTAGGTAAACGTTTAGGGCTAGTGTTATGGCTCAGTTTAGTTTTAAAGCTAAGCCTATGGTTAGGGCTAGTTTTAGGATTAGCATTAGGCTTAGGGCTAGTGTTAGGTTTAGGTTTAGGTGTAGAGTTAGGATTATATTTAGAGTTAGGTTTAGATCTAGGGTTAGGGCAAGGTGTAAGTTTAGGGCTAGGGTTATTCTAGACTATGACTAGGAATAAGGTTACGGTAAGTGATAGGGTTAGAATAAAGGCTAGGACTTGGGCGAGAGTTATAGTTAGTCTTAAATCTAGGCTTAGGGTTAGGTTTAGTATTAGGGCTAGGGTTACTGTTAGGTTTAGTTCTAGGGTTAAGTTTAGGGCTAGGGTTAGTGTTAGGGTTAGGATTTGGGTTAGGTTTATGGTAAGTGATGGAGGTATAACTAGGTTTAGGGCTAGGGAAAGGGTTAGAATTAGGGTTAGGGTTATGATTAAGGCTAGGTTTTGGGCTAGAATGAGAGCTAGTGCTCGTGTTAGGGTTAGGGCTAGGAATAGGGATAAGGCTAATGTCAGGTCTAGGGTTAGGGTTAGGGATAGGTTTCAGGTTATATTTATGGTTAGGTCCAGTGTAAGGGTTCGATTTAGTGTAAGGATCAAGTTTACAGCTATGTTTATTATTAGGGTCAGTGTACAGCTTAAGGTTTGGTTTAGGTTAAGGTTTAGGTTTAGGGCTCAAATTAGCATTGGGGTTAGAGTTAGGATTAGGGTAATTAATAGGCTTAGGATTAGGGTTCAGGTTAGTTTTAGGGTAATTAATAGGTTTGGGGATTGCGATAAGGTTAGGGTTAAGCCTAGGGTTAGCATTAGGGTTAGGATTATGGTTTGGGTAATGGATAGAATTAGTGCTATGTTTAGGGCTAGCATTGTGATTAGGATTAGGGCTAGGGTTAGGGTAGTGGATATAATTAGAGCTATGGTTAGGACTATGGTTAAGGTTAGGATTAGGGCTAGTGTTAGGTAAGGGTTTGGGATAGGGCTAGAATTATGTTAAGGGTAAAGGTTAGGCTTTGAGCTAGGGTTAGGTCTAAAGCGAGGCTTAATGTTAGGGTTAGGGCTAGGGTTAGGTTTAGGGTTACAATTAGGGCTATGTTCAGGCCTAGGATTATGGCTAGGTTTTGTGTTAGTTTAGGCCTAGAGTTAGGGCCATGGGTAATGTAAGAGCTAGGGTTATGATTCGGGCTAGTTTTAGTGTTAGGGTTATGGCTAGGTCTAGTGTTAGGATTAGGTTTTGGGTTAGGCTGAGCTTTGGAGCTAGGATTATGTTAGGGTCAGGGCCAGTGTTCTGGTTAAAGTTAGTGTTGGGGTAAGTGCCAGAATTAGTACTAGGTTTAGGTCTAGGGGTAGGCTTAGGGTTTGGGTTAGGTTAAGTTTTATCATTAGGGCTAGGACTAGGTTTTGTTTAGTTGTAGGGATAGAGATATGGCTAGATTTAGGATTTGGTTTAGTACTAGGGCTAGTAATAGGGTTAGGTATAGGTATAGGTTTATTGCTAGTGCTAGTGTTAGGGTTCGGTTTATTGTTAGGGTCATGTTTACACCTTCTGTTACCGTTAGGGTCACAATAAGTGTCAGGGTTAGGGTTAGGGTTAGGGTTTGGGTTATGTTTAGAGCTACAATGAGGGCTAGGGTAAGGACTAGTAATAGGGTGAGGGTTTGGGTTAGGCTAAGGATTAGGGTTAGGCCTAGGGTTAGCATTAGGTTTAGGGTTAGCTTAGGGTAAGGGATAGGATTAGAGCTAGGGTTAGGGCTATGTTTAGGGTTAGGATTAGGGTAGTGTTAGGTTTAGGTTTAGGGTTAAAGCTAGGGTTAGGTCTTGCATTAAGGTTAGGTTTTGGTTAGAGTTAGGGCTAGTTTTAGAGTTATGTCCAATGTATGGACTAGGGTTACAATTTGGGCTAGTTATACGATTAGGGTTAGGACTAGGTCTAGTGGTAGGGTTAGGTATAACATTAGAGTGATGTTTACAGCTAGGGTTAGTGTTAGGGTCAAATTCAAGATCAGAGTAGTTTTAGGGTTTTGGTTTGGACTCGAATTAGGGCTAGGGTTAGGGCTAGGTGTAGGGTTAGGTTTGGGTTTAGGTTAAGTTTTAAAGTAAGGGCTATGGCTCGGTTTTGTTTTAGGGCTAGGGCTATGGTTATGGCTAGTTTTAGGCTTAGCATTAGGTTTAGGGCTATTGTTAGGTTTAGGTTTAAGCTTAGGGTTAAAGTTAGATTTAGATTTTGGATAAAATCCAGGGTTAGTTCTAGGGCTAATGATAGGGTGACTGTTAGGTCTTGGTATATGGCTAGGATTAGGGTTATAGTAAGGGATAGGGTTAGAACTAGGAAGAGGGATAGGGTGAGAGTGAGAGTCTTACAGCTAAGCTTAGAGTTTGGTTAGGTATAGGGCTTAATTAGGGCTAGTAATAGGGCTAGGTTTATGGTTATGTTTAGGTCTAGGATTAGTTTTAGTCTTAGGGTTATGTTTCGTGTAAGTGATGGGGTTAGAGCTAGGGATAGGGCTAGGATGAAGGTTAGAATTAGGGTTAAGGCTAGGGTATCATTAGAGTAATGATTAAGACTAGGTTTAGGGCTAGGATGATGTCTAGGGTTTGTGTTTTGGTTAGGGCTAGGATTAGTGTTAGGGTGAATGTCACACCTAGGGTTATGTTTAGGGATAGTTTAGGGTTAGGTTTATGGCTATGTTTAGTGTTCGTGTTAGGTTTAGGGTAAGGGTCAAATTTAGAGCTAGGGGTATTATTAGGGTCAGGGTCAGGTTTAGAGTTTTGTTCAGGTTAGGATTTAGGGTTAGGGCTCGAATTAGCATTAGAGTTTGGGTTAGGGTAATGATAGGGTTTGGATTAGGGTTCAGGTTAGATTTAGCATGATGGATAGGGTTACAGTTAGTAATAGGTTTAGATTTAGGCCTAGAGTTAGCATTATAATTAGGGATATGTTTAGGGTAATTGATAGAGTTGAAGCTAAATTTACTGCTAGGGTTATGGATAGGATTAGGGTTAGGATTATGGGTTTGGTTTGTGTTAAGGTTATGGCTAGAATTACGACTAGGGCAAATGTCAGATCTAGGGTTATGGTTAGGAATAGTTTTAGGGTTAATTTTTTGGCTAGGTTTAGAATAAAGGTTAGGTTTAGGGTTAGGGTTAAGGTTAGAGCTAGGTATATTATCACAGGAAGTGTCAGAGTTAGTGTTTGGGTTAGGTTAAGATTTAGGGTTAGAGTTCTAATTAGCATTAAGGTTTGGGGTAGGATAATGATAGGGTTAGGTTTAGCATTCAAGTTAGGTTTAGGTTAATTAAATAGATTAGGGTTAGGGATAAATTTAGGGTTAGGCCTACAGTTACCATTAGAGTTATGGTTATAGTTAGGGTAACGGATAGGGTTAGAGCTAGTGATACCGGTAGGGTTATGGTTAGAATTCTGGCTAGTGTTAGGGTAAGGTTTAGGGCTAGATTCTGGGTTAGGATTAGGTTTAGGGTTAGGGTTAAAGCTAGGATTAAGGCTCGGATTAGGGCTTGGTTTTGGGTTTGGTTAGGGCTAGGGTTAGGGCTTTGTCTAATGTATGAACTAGTGTTACAATTAATTCTAGTTTTAGGGTTAGGGTTTGGGCTAGGTCTAGTATTATGATTAGATTTAAGGTTAGGGTGATGTTTAGAGCAAGGGTTATTGTTAGGGTCTGTGTCAGAGTTAGTTTTAGGGTTAGGGCCAGAACTCGAATTAAGGCTAAAGTTACTACTAGGTGTATGGTTAGGGGTTGGTTTAAGTTAAGGGTTAGGGATATAGTTTGGTTTTGTTTTAGGCCTAGGGCTATGGTTACGACTAGATTATGGATTAGCATCAGGGTTAAGGCTAGTATTAGGTTGAGATATAGGCTTAGGGTTAGGATTAGATTTAGAGTTAAAGTTAGATCTATGGTTAGGGCTAGGGCTAGGGCTAGGGTTAGGGTAATGGTAAGGAATATGGTTAGAAATAGGCATACAGCTAGGGCAAGAATTAGAGTTAGTCATAGTAGTAGTCTTAGGGTTAGGGTTAGGGTTAGAGCTAAATTAGGACTAGTATTAGGGCTAGGGTTAGGGCTAAATTAGGGGTAAAATTGGGGCTAGGGTTAGTGATAGGGTTAGGGCTAAATTAGGGGTAGGAATTAGGGCTAGTGTTAGGTTTAGGTTTAGGGCTAAATTAGGGCTATAATTAGGGTTAGTGTTAGGGTTATGGCTAAATTAGGGTTAGTATTAAGGCTAGGGTTATTGTTGGGGTTAGACCAAGGGGTTGGGCTAGAGTTAGGGTTAGCATTGGTGTTAAGGTTAAGTTTAGGGGAATGGGTGGGGTTATAGCTAGCTTTAGGTCTAGGGTGAGTGTTAGAATTCAGATTAGAAATAGGGTTATGGTTCAGTTTAGGATTAAGGCTAGGTTTAGGTCTAGGTTAAGGGCTAGGATTTCTGTTAGTGTTATGGCTAGGACCAGGTCTAGGGCTAATATCAGGTCTAGAGTTAATATTAAGGATAGTTTTAGGGTTAGGTCATGGCTAGGTCTAGAGAAAGAGTTAGGTTTAGGTTAAATGTCATCTTTAGGGCTAGGGTTATTATTAGGATCAGGGTAAGGGTCAGGATTAGCATTTGGTTTAGCTAAAGGTTTAGGATTAGGGCTTGAATTTGCATTAGGGTTAGGTTTATTGTTAGGGTAATTGATAAGGTTTAGTTTAAGTTTCTGTTAAGGTTTAGGTTAATGGATGGGTTAGGTTTAGCAATCAGGTTAGGGTTAGCATTAGGGTTATGGTTATGTTTAGTGTAATGGATAGGTTTAGAGCTGGGGTTAGGGCTAGATTATGGTTTGGATTAAGTCTAGGATTAGGGCTAGGTTTAGGGATAGGCATAGGGTGTGATTTAGGGTAAGTGTTAGGGTTAGGGTAAGTGTTAGGTTTATAGCTAGGTTTATGGTTAGGTTATGGTAAGGGTTAGTGTTTGAGCTAGGGTTAGGGCTAGGGCAAGGGTTAGTTTTAGGTTTATGTCTAGGTTTACATTTATGGTTAGAGTTAGGTTTAATGTTAGGGATAGGGTTTTAATTAAGATTAGGGTTAGGGTTAGGGTAATGGATATGGTTAGAGCTGATGTTCAGGCTAGATTTAACATTAGGATTAGGGCTAGGGTTAGGGTTAGGGTTTTGGATAGAGCTAGGGTTATGTTTAGTGTAATGGTTAGGTTTTGAGCTAGGGTTAGGTCTAAGGCTAGCCTTAGATTAGGGCTAGGTTTAAGGCTAGGGTAAGGCCGAGAGTTATGCTTAGAGTTAAGTTTAGGCCTAGGATTAGGGCTAGGTTTTGTGTTATGTTTAGGGCTATGGTTAGGACTATGGGCAATGTAATAGCTAGGGTTATGTTTAGGGCTTGTTTCAGAGTCAGGGTTATTGCTAGGTCTAATGTTAGGTCTAGGTTTTGGGTTAGTGCAGGTTTAAAGCTGGATTCAGTGTTAGAATCAGGGTCAGTTTTGGAGATAGTGTTAGGGTTAGGGTTAGAGTCAGAATTAACACTAGGTTTAGGTCTAGGTGTAGGGTAAGTGTTCGGTTTAGGTTAAGGGTTATTGTTAGTGCTAGTGCTAGGATTTTTTTAGGTCTAGGGCTAGAGTTGTAGCTATATTTAGGATTACCTTTGGATCTAGGTCTAGTGTTATGCTTAGGTATAGTTATAGGGTTACCAGTAGGGCTAGTGTTAGGATTTCATTTAGGGTTAGGTTCAGGTTTAGACCTAGGGTTGCTGTTAGTGTCAGATGAGGGTCAGGGTTAGATTTAGATGTAGAATGAGGGCTAGGGTTAAGACTAGTAATATGGTTAGAGTTTAAGTTAGGCTAAGGACTAGGATGGTTTGGCTTAGGGTAAGGAATATGGTTAGAGTTAGGGTTAGGGCTAGTGTTAAGGTTAGGGTTAGGGATAGTATTAGGGTTAAAGCTAGGGTTAGTGCTTGGATTAAGGGTAGAATTTGTGTTAGGGTTAGGGCTATGGTTAGGACAATGATTAATGTATGAACTAGGGTTATGGTTAAAGCTAGTTTTAGGGTTAGCTTATGGCTAGTGTGTTAGGGTTAATTGAATGCTAGGGTGATTTTTAGAGCTAGGATTAGTGTTGGGGTCAATGTCAGGGTAAGGGATAGTTTTTGAGTTAGTTTTAGGGCTAGTTGTAGGGTTAGAGTTTGATTTAGGTTAAGGGTTAGGATTAGGGCTATGGCTTGGTTTTGGTTTATGGCTAGGGCTAGGGATAGGGCAAGTTTTAGGATTAGCATTATGCTTAGGGGTAATGTTAGGGTTTGGTGTAGGCTTATAGTTACAGTTAAATTTAGAGTTAGGTTTAGATCTATTGTTAGGATTAAGGCTAAGGATAGAACTAGGTCTAGGGCTAGGGCAGGAGTTAAAGTTAGTTTTATGGCTAGGTTTAGGGTTAGAATAGGATTAAATAAAGGCTAGGATTAGCACTAGGCTTTATGTTGGGCTTAGATTTAGGTTTAGGGTTATGGTTAGTTTCTGGTTACAGGATGAGTTTATAGGTAGATTTAGGGCTAGGGTGAAGAATAGAATTAGGGTTAGGGCTCAGATTATGGTTAGGTTTAGGATTAAGCCTAGGTTTAGGGCTAGGATTACAGCTAGGGCTAATTTCAGGTCTAGTGCTACGGTTAAAAATAGTTTTAAGTTTAGGTTTATGGCTACATCTAGTGTAATGGTTATGTTTATGGTCAGGGTCAGGTTTAGAGCTAAGGGTACTCTTAGGGTCAGGATCACGATTAGTGTTTTGGATAGGTTAAGGTTTAATATTATGGCTTGAATTAGCATTAAAGTTAGTATTAGGGTAAAGATAGTGTTAGGTTTAGGTTTCAGGTTAGGTTTAGGTTAATGAATAGGGTTAGTATTAGGGATACGTTTAGGTTTAGGCCCAGGTTTAGCATTAGGGTTATGGTTATGGTTAGGGTAATGGATAGGGTTTAGAGATAGGGGTACGGCTAGGGTTATTGTTACCCTTATTAATAGGGTTAGGATTAGGGTTAGGGTTAGGGTTAAATCTAGGGTTACAGATAGGTTTAGAGTTACGATTAGTGATAAGGTTTGGGTTAGGGTTAAATTTAGGGATAGTGCTCAGAATAAGGCTAGGTTTTGGGTTAAGGCTAGCTTTAGGTTTATGGCTAATGTAAGTACCAGGGTTGCGATTAGGGCTAATTTTAGGGTTAGGTTTAGGGCTAGGTCTATTGTTAGGTTTAGATATTGGGTTAAGGTGATGTTTTGAGCTAGGGTAAGTGTTAAGGTCAGAGTCAGGGCCAGGGTTAATTTTAGGGTTTGGCTTAAAACTCGAATTAGGGCTAGAGTTATGGCTAAATGTACGTTTGGAGCTTAGTTTACATTAAGGGTTAGGGTTATGTCTATGGCTTGGTTTTGTTTTAGGGCTAGGGTTAGTGCTAGTTTTTGGATTAGCCTTAGGGTTAGGGCTAGTGTTAGATTTAGGTTTAGGCTAAGGGTTAGGGTTAGATTTAGAGTTAGGGTTAAATCTAGGGTTGCTGCTAGGGTTATAAATAGGGCTAGTGTTAGACCTATGGTTTAGGCTAAGATTAGGGTTCCAGTAAAATATAGGGTTAGAACTAGGATTAGGACTAAGATGATAGTTAGAGTTAGTCTTTCGGCTAGGGTTAGGGTTAAGGTTAGAGATAGGGCTAAATTGGATCTAAGATTAGGGCTAGGGTTAGTGTTAGAGTTAGGCCTAGGTTTATGGTTAGGGTTATAATTAAGGCTATGTTTAGGGCTAGGACAAGGGCTAGGGTTTGTTTTAGAATTGGAGCAAGTATCATGGCTAGGGCTAATATCAGGTCTAGGGTTATGCTTAGGTACTGTTTTGGGGTTAGTTTTATGGCTAGGTCTAGTGTAAATGTTATGTATAGAATAAGAGTGAGGTTGAGAGCTAGGGGAATTATTAAGGTCAGTGTCAGAGTTACGGTTTGGTTTAGGTTTGAGTTTAGTGTTAGGGCTCTAATTAGCATTAGGGTTAGGGTTAGGGTAATGATTGGATTAGGTCTAGGGTTCAAGGTAAGTTTAGGGTAATTGATAAGTTTGGGGATAGTGATACATTTAGGGTTAGTTATGGGTTAGTATTGGGGTAAGGGTTATATTTAGGGTAATGATACAGTTAGATTTAAGGTTAGGGTTAGGGTTATGTTTAGGATTAGGTCTTGATTTGGGTTTAGAATGAGAGTAAGAACTAGGTTAGGTTAGGGTTATGTTTAGTGTAAGGGTTAGGTTCTGAGCTATGGTTAGGGCTAGGCTGAGAGTTAGGTTCAGGATTAGGTCTAGGGATTGGGTTATGGTAGGTTTGGGGTTAGGGTTAGGGTTAGGATTAGTCCTAGGGTTAGTGGTAAGGTCAGTAAAAGTGTCAAGGTTAGTGTTAGGGTTTTGGATAGGGTTAGACCTTAGAATGAGAGCAAGGGTAAGGGTTATTAATAGGGTTAGTGTTTGGGTTAGCCTATGGATTAAGGATAGGTCTAGGGTTACCCTTAGGTTTAGGGTTTTGCTTAGGTAAGGGATTGGTTTAGAGCTATGGTTAGGGCTATGATTATGGTTAGAGTTAGGGTTAAAGCTAGGTTTAGGGCTCAGATTAGGCCTAGTTTTTGTGTTAGCATTAGGGCTAGGGTTAGGGTAATGGCTAATGTAAGAACTAGGGTTAAAATTAGGGTTAGTTTTAGTGTTAGGGTATGGGTTAGGTTTAGTGTTAGGGTTAGGTTTAAGGTTAGAGTGTTATTTATAGCTAGTGTTCATGTTAGGATAGGAGTCAGGGTCAGGTTTAGTTTTAGGGTTAGAGTTATTACTCGAATTAGGGCTAGGGTTACTCTTAGGGTTCAGTTAAAGGTGAGGGCAGTATTTAGAGCTAGGGTGCATGTTAGGATATGAGTCAGGGTCTGGGTTGTTTTTAAGGTTAGGGTTAAGACTCGAATTGGGGCTAGGGTTAGGTCTAGTTGTAGTGTTAGAATTTGGTTTAAGTTAAGGTTTAGGGTTAGGGGTAATGCTTGGTTTTGTTTTAGTCCTAGGGTTAGGGTTAGGGCTAGTGTTAGTGCTAGGCTTAGGCTTAGGGTTAGGGTTAAATCTAGGGTTAGGGCTAGATATATGGCAAGGGTTATGGTTAGGTTTAGGGTTATGGTAAGGGATATGATTAGAACTAGCGATAGGGCTCGGACGAGAGTTAGTAGTAGGGCTAGAGTTAGGGTTAGGGTTAGATATAGGGATAAATTCGGGCTAGGATTAATGTTTAGTTTAAGCCTAGTGTTAGGTTTAGGTTTAGGGTTAGGGTTAGAGTTTATTGTTAGAGTTTAAAGTTTAGGTTTAGAGTTACAGGAAAGTTGGAGGTAAGGGATGGCTTTATAGCTAGGTTTAGAAGTAGGGTGAGAGTTAGAATTAGGTTTAGGGCTGTGGTTAGGCTTAGGGGTATGATTAAGGCTAGGTTTAAGGCTAGGATGAGGGCTAGGGTTTTATTTTAGGTTTAGGACTAGGATTAGTGCTAGAGCTAAATTCAGGTCCATAATTATGGTTTAAGATAGTTTTAGGGTTAGGATTATGGGTAAGTTTAGTGTAAAGTTTAGGTTTAGGGTTAGCATCAGGTTTAGAGCTAGGGTATTATTAGGGTCAAATTCTGGGTTAGCATTTGGGATAAGTTAAGGTTTAAAGTTAGGGCTCGAATTAGCATTAGGGTTATGGTTATGGTTACAGTAATGGATAGAGTTAGAAATCATTTTAGGGCTAGGGTTATGGTTATGATTAGAGCAAGGTTTCTTGTTAAGTTAGTGCTAGGGTTAGGGTTACTGCTAATGTAAGTACTAGAGTGATGATTATGGCACATTTTAGTGTTTTAGGGCTAGGTTTACTGTTAGGTTTAGGTTTAGGGTTAGGGTTATATTTAGACCTTGGGTTAGTGTTATGGTCAGAGTAAGGGTCAAGGTTAGTTTAAGGGTTTGACCTAAAACTCGAATTAGGACTGGGGTTAGGGCTAGGTGTAGGTTTAGGGCTTGGTTTACATTAAAGTTTAGAGTTAGAGATTTGGTTCGGTTTGATTTTAGGGCTAGGGTAGGGGTAGGGCAATTTTTAGGACTAGTTTTATGGTTAGGGCTAGCCTTAGAATTAGGCTTAGTCTTCGGTTTAGGATTATATTTAGAGTTAGGTTTTTATCTAAGGTTAATGCTAGGGCTTAGGATAGGGCAAGGGTTAGGACTAGGATTTGGAATAGGGTTAGGTTTATGGGAATGGATAGGATTAGAACGAGTGATAGGTCCAGTATGAGAGTTAGAGTTATTCTTAGGCCTAGGGTTAGGGTTAGGGTTAGGTTTAGGGATAGGGCTAAATTACAGCTGGGGTTAGTGTTAGGGCAAGTGTTAGGGCTAGTTTTAGAATTGGAATCTGGGTTAGGGGTAGTTTTAGGCTTAGGCATCGAGTTAGGGTTAGATCTAAAGTTAGGTTTCTATCTAGTGTTAAATCTAGGGCAAAGGATAGGGCAATGTGATGACAATGGTGAGAGCTAGAGTTAGGGTTACGTTTAGGGTAAGGGATGTGGTTTTGGCTTGGTTTAGAGATAGGATAAGGGTTATTATTAGGGTTAGGGCTTAGTTAGGGTTAGGGTTATGATTAAGGCTAGGTTTATGGCTAGGATGAGGTTTAGGGTTTGTGTTAGGGTTAGGGATAGTATTAGGCCTAGGGCTAATGTCAGGTCTAGGGTTATAGTTAGGGCTAGATTTAGTGTTAGGTTTATAGCTTGGCTCAGTGTAAGTATTAGTTTAGGTTAAAATGTAGGTTTATATCTAGGGTTATTTTTATGATCAGGGTCAGGGTTAGGGTTTGGGTTATGTTAGGGTTTAGGTTTAGAGTAATGACAGGGTTAGTTTTAGGGTTTAGGTTTAGTTTAGTGTAATGGATGGGGTTAGGGTTAGACCAAGGGTTAGCTTAAGGGTTAGGGTTAATGTTAGGGTAATGGAAAGGTTTAGACCTAAGGTTAGGGCTAGGGTTATGTATAGGATTTGGGCTAGTTTTGTGTTAGGGTTAGGTTTACATTTAGGGTTAAAGCTAGGTTTAGGACTCGGATTAAGGCTAGGTTTAGAGTTAGGTTAGGGATAGGGTTAAGGCTATGGATAATGTATGAAGTAGGGTTATGTTACCACTAGTTATAGGGTTAGAGTTAGGGCTATGCTTAGTGTTAGGTTGAGGTTTACCGTGATGATGATGTTTAGAGCCAAGGTTAGTATTAGAGTCAGAGTCAGGGTCAGGGTTAGTTTTCGGGTTAGGGTTAGGACTAGAATTAGGGATAGGTGTAGGGTTAGGGTTTGGTTTAGGTTAAGGGTTAGGGTTATGGCTATGACTCAGTTTTGTTTTAGGTTAAGGGTTAGGGTTATGGCTATGACTTGGTTTTGTTTTAGGGCTGGGGCTAGGGTTAGGGCTAGTTTTAGGATGAGTGTTAACGTTAGAGCTAGTTTTAGGTTTAGGTTTAGGCTTAGGGTTAGGGTTAGATTTAGAGTTAAGGTTAGATCTA
Organism: Marmota monax; assembly: GCF_021218885.2. NCBI lineage: Eukaryota > Metazoa > Chordata > Mammalia > Rodentia > Sciuridae > Marmota > Marmota monax. The sequence goes on along the minus strand of NW_026692836.1, from coordinate 499,703 downwards.
GTATTATGGCCAGGGCTATGAATAGGGCTAGGGTTCACCAAGTGTTAGGGCTAGGGTTAGGGTTCTTGTAAGGGATAGAGTTAAATCTAGGGTTAGGGTTAGGGTGAGAGTTTGAGTTAGTCTTTTGGCTAGAGTTAGGGTTAGGGGTAAGGATAGAGCTAAATTATGACTAAGTTTAGGGCTAGGGTTAGTGTTAGACTTAGGTCTAGGTTTTGGGTTAGGGATAAATTTAAGGCTATGTTTAGGGCTAGGATAAGGTCTATCGTTTGTGTTAGGGTTAGGGCAAGGATTATGGTTAGAGTTAATATCAGGTCTAGAGTTAAGGTTAGGAATAGTTTTACGGTTAGGTTTATGTCTGGGTCTAATGTAAGGATTAGGTAGGGTGAGAGTCAGGTTTAGAGCTAGGGAATTATTAGGGTCAGTGTCAGTGTTAGGGTTTGGTTTAGGTTTGAGGTTAGGTTTGGGCTCAAATTATCATTAGGGTTAAGATTAGCGTAATGATTGGGTTAGGTTTAGGGTACAGGTTAGGTTTAGGGTAATTGACAGGTTTGGGGAAAGCAATAGGGTTAGGGTTAAGCCTAGGGTTAGCATTATGGTAAGGGTTATGTTTAGGGTAATAGATACAGTTAGAGTTAAGTTTACGGCTAGAGTTATGGTTAGGATTAGGTCTTGTGTTAGGGTTAAGGTGAGGGTTAGAACTATGATTAGGCTTAGGGTTATGTTTAGCATAAAGGTTAGGTTCTGAGATGTGGTTAGGTCTAGGTTGAGAGTTAGTTCAGAGTAAGGTCTAAGGATAGGATTATGGTAAATTTTGGGTTAGGGTTGGGTTAGGGTTAGACCTAGGTTTAGTGTTAGGGTCAGAATAAGGATCAGGGTTAGGGTGAGGGTTTGGGATACTGTTAGAGCTAAAAATAAGACTAGGGGACCCAACATGGTGGCCGGCAAGGAGGCAGCACTTTCAGTATCTCCACATTAACGGGATCAGAGAGACCCATTAATATGCCTAGATTCTACCTACTGAGAAACTTCTAGCAAAATTCCGCTGAAAGGAGACCTGCTGGGAATTAGTAAGTTTATTAGAGGTGACAGTTTGTCCCAGACGAGTGAATCTCGGCCACGCGGTGCAGAGGTACAATCTGGCCAGCTGCTGCCGAACGTCCACCACCCGTCCATTGCAGCGAACGTTCGAATGGCCGCCGCCTGCCTGGCTCTGCAAATGGCCCCAGGCGGCCCGGCACGGTGAAGGGCCCCCACCAGGCAGGGTGAACAGCCCCCACCCTCCCGGCTCTGCAAACGGACCCGCCCGCCTGGCGAACGGCCGCCGCCCCCCCAGCTCAGGAGGCTACGTGAAGGGACTCTAACCAAGCCTTTATGAAATAGCGAACTGGAAACTAAAACCAGAGATTGAGTCAGACCAGAGACAAGCCAGTTCCACCCCTCCCTTCGGACACTCCAGCAAGGAGCCAGGGGCCCGCTCTAGCAGAGAGGGGAAGTCACCAGAGTTCGGCCAACGAGATTCCTTCCCAGAGGAATCTACTTTAGCAGGTGTGTGACTCCCACCCACATCAGATACAAACAACCAGGAAACTTCAAAAATCTCTCCTTGGGCGTGACCCTAAGGGCCAAGGGACTCCCGACCCTCAACTCCCCCTACTGCCAGTGACATGGGCGTGACTGTAGGGGCAGAGGGAATCAGAGAAGACTCCCCACCCCCAACTCCCCAACCGCCAATTGAGAGGGCCTGACGGTAGGGGCGAAGGGAAACAGAGGACACTCCAGACCCCCAACTCCTCCTACCGCCAGCAGAGTGGTCATGATTTTAGGGGCTGAGGGAAGCAGAGGGGATCCTCGACCCCCAACTCCCATTACCACCAGTGGCGACACCCAAGGTCTTAGCCGCCAACTTCTGACGGCGTGCCCACCAAAGGGGTCCGGAGAAATTAAACTATTGACTCCCAGACCACAGCTCCACAGCACTGGAGCTTAGATGAATGACAGAGAGAGTGCTCAGTCGTTCAGGAAATAGGGCACACTGTGGGGCTGAAAGTGTAACCAAATCCTTGGGGAACCACCTCCGGTGAGCAGGAGCTGGCTGGCTGACAGGAGGAAAGGGAGGAGGGGCCGTAGAAGTGAAACAGCTCTGGACTAACAGGATTGAGAGACTCCCAGGAGCCACCTTACAGGGATTGCTGTAGACACATAGAGGACAAAACTCAGCTCAGAGGGCACAGCTCTGCCTACGGGAAGAAAAGAAAATGGATCTCTAAGACTTAATTTTATTTCTTATTTTATTTTCTCTCTCCCCCTTTCCTTCTTTCTTTCCCCTTTCAAGTTTTATTGTTCTTTCCATTCTCCTCTATTCTATCTATCTCCCTCTCCTTCTTTCTTTTCAAGAGCACCTTCCTTCCCCTTCCCCCCAACTTTCATACCAAGCATTACATCCTCCATTACGTGTAATTGTCTAAATGCAAATAGGTGAATGTTTTGAGGCCATCTATAGGGCTCCTAAATACCTAGCTACTACCAACACCCTGATCCAATCAACGGTTAGTATCCCCCTTCAGTAGAGCAACCTTCTAAAGTAGCCAAGACATAATAACCCTTATACATTCATAGCACTTAACCTAAAGTCCTAAGAACAAACAACAAATCACTATATGCATACATAATCCAGAAGCCCTTTATAAATTTAATGAATCAGCTTTAAATTACAATAAAGCCCAACATCTCTAGGCATAATCTCCCACCACAAAGGAGAGACAACAGAGATATACAAAGCCAAAACAAATGTATAGGAGAAAGCAGTTACAAAGCAGTCAAACAGAGCTGGAAAGTAACGTGAACAACATGAAAAAACAAGGGAAAAAAGGTTTACAGACAATGCAGGATAACTTAAATCTACAGGAGGACCTAGTAGCATCAGAAACATGGACAGGGAAAGAAATCAAGGCATACCTAACTCAGATGGAACGGAATATTAGAGAAGACATGAGACAGCAAGTCCAAACATTGAAAGTATATTTTGAAAACGAACTAAACAAACAAATTCAAACTGCAAAGAATGAGCTTTACCAGGAGATAGAGATCTTTAAAAAAAAACCAAACAGTAATCCTAGAAATGCAAGAAACCATAAACCAGATTAAAAACTCTAACGAGAATATTACAAATAGACTAGATCAAGTAGAAGTCAGAACATCAAATAATGAAGACAAAGTTTATCAACTTGAAAAGAATATAGTCAACACAGAAAAGATGCTTAAATCTCATGAGCAATCTATCAAGAGATATGGGATCTCATAAAGAAACCAAATTTGAGAGTCATTGGGATAGAAGAAGGCACAGAGGTTCAAACTAAAGGAATGGACAACTTAGTAAATGAAATAATCCTAGAAAACTTCCCAGAGATGAAGGATGGAATGGATTGCCAAATCCTGGAAGCCTACAGAACCCCAAACATCCAAAACCATAATAGACCAACTTCAAGACATATAATTGTGAATATAGCCAACATACAGAAAAAGGAGAGAATATTAAAAGCTACGAGAGAAAGGAGGCGGATTACATTCAGGGGTATACCAATTAGGTTAATGACTGATTTTTCATCACAGACTTTGAAAGCGAGAAGATCCTGGAACAATGTATTTCAAATGCTGAAAAATAATGGATTCCAACCAAGAATACTGTATCCAGCAAAATTAAGCTTCAGATTTGACAATGAAATTAAAATATTTCACGATAAACAAAAGCTAAAAGAATTTGCAGCCAGAAAACCAGCACTTTAAATCATTTTGGGCAAAATTCTACAAGAAGAGGAATGGAAAAATAGTGCCCAAAACTAACAGTGGGAGGTATCTCAGTAAAGGGGGAGGAAAATAACCAAAAAGTAAAAACTAGCCAAACTAAAATAAATAAATAAATAAACAGGACTGGAAGTACAAATCATATTTCAATTGTAACCTTAAATGTTAATGGCCTAAACTCACCAATCAAGAGACATAAGCTAGTAACCTGGATCAAAAAAACAAATCCAACAATATGCTGCCTTCAGGAGACTCATATGATAGGAAAAGACATACACAGGCTGAAGGTGAAAGGTTGGGAAAAATCATACCACTCACATGGCCCTCAGAATCAAGCGGGAGTGGCCATACTCATATCGAATAAAATCAACTTCAAACCTAAGTTAATCAAAAGGGATAAAGAAGGACACTATATCCTATTAAAAGGAACCATCCACCAACAAGACATAACAATTATCAATTTGTATGCACCAAACAATGGTGCAGCAACATTCATAAAACAAACTCTCCTCAAGTTCAAGAGTCAAATAGACCACAACACAATAATTATGGGTGACTTCAACACACAGCTCTCACCATTAGACAGATCCTCCAGACAAAAGCTGAATAAAGAAACTATAGAACTCAATAACACAATCAATAACCTAGACTTAACCGAAATATATAGAATATATCAACCAACATCAAGTGGATACACGTTCTTCTCAGCAGCACATGGATCTTACTCAAGGATAGATCATATATTATGCCATAGGACAACTCTTAGTAAATATAAAGGTGTGGAGATAATACCATGCACCATATCTGATCATAATGGAATGAAACTGGAAATCAGTGATAAAAGAAGGAAGGAAAAATCCTGCACCACATGGAAAATAAACAATATGTTACTGGATGATCAATGGGTTACAGAAGACATAAAGGAGGAAATCAAAACATTCTTAGAGATAAATGACAATTCAGACACAACATACTGGAATCTATGGGACACAATGAAAGCAGTTTTAAGAGGGAAATTCATTTCCTGGAGTTCATTCCTCAAAAAAAGAAAAAAACCAACAAATAAATGAACTCACACTACATCTCAAAACCCTAGAAAAGAAAGAGCAAAACAACAGCAAATATAGCAGAAGACAAGAAATAATTAAAATTAGAGCGGAAATCAATGAAATTGAAACAAAAAAAAATTGAAAAAATTGATAAAACTAAAAGTTGGTTCTTTGAAAAAATAAATAAGATCGACAGACCCTTAGCCATGCTAACAAAGAGAAGAAGAGAGAAAACTCAAATTACTAACATTTGGGATAAAAAAGGCAATATCACAACAGACACCACAGAAATACAGACGATAATTAGAAAGTATTTTGAAACCCTATATTCTAACAAAATAGAAGACAGTGAAGATATCGATAAATTTCTTAAGTCATATGATCTGCCCATATTGAGTCAGGAAGAAACACACAATTTAAACAGACCAATAACAAAGGAAGATATAGAAGAAGCCATCAAAAGACTACCAACCAAGAAAAGCTCTGGACCGGATGGGTATACAGCGGAGTTTTACAAAACCTTCAAAGAATTAATACCAATACTTTTCAAGCCATTTCAAGAAATAGAAAAAGAAGGAGCTCTTCCAAATTCATTCTATGAGGCCAACATCACCCTGATCCCAAAACCAGACAAAGACACTTCAAAGAAAGAAAACTGCAGACCAATATCTCTAATGAACATAGATGCAAAAATTCTCAATAAAATCCTGGCGAATAGAATACAAAAGCATATCAAAAAAATGTGCACCATGATCAAGTAGGATTCATCCCTGGGATGCAAGGTTGGTTCAATATACGGAAATCAATAAATGTTATTCACCACATCAATAGACTTAAAGATAAGAACCATACGATCATCTCGATAGATGCAGAAAAAGCATTCGACAAAGGACAGCATCCCTTTATGTTCAAAACACTAGGAAAACTAGGGATAACAGGAACTTACCTCAACATTGTAAAAGCTATATATGCTGAGCCCCAGGCTAGCATCATTCTAAATGGAGAAAAACTGAAGGCATTCCCAGTAAAATCTGGAACAAGACAGGGATGCCCTCTCTCACCACTTCTATTTAATTTAATCCTTGAAATACTAGCCAGAGCAATTAGACAGACAAAAGAAATTAAAGGCATAAAAATAGGAAAAGAAGAAATTAAAATATCACTATTTGCAGAAGACAGGATCCTATACCTAGAAGACCCAAAAGGGTCTACAAAGAAACTACTAGAACTAATAAATGAATTCAGCAAAGTGGCAGGATATAAAATCAACACGCATAAATCAAAGGCATTCCTGTATATCAGCAACAAAACTTCTAAAATGGAAATGAGGAAAACCACCCCATTCACAATATCCTCAAAAAAATAAAATACCTGGGAATCAACCTAACAAGAGAGGTGAAAGATTTATACAATGAAAACTACAGAACCCTAAATAGAGAGATAGAAGAAGATCTTAGAAGATGGAAAATTTACCCTGTTCATGGATAGGCAGAATCAACATCATCAAAATGGCGATATTACCCAAAGTTCTCTACAGGTTCAACGCAATGCCAATCAAAATCCCAACGGCATTTCTTGTAGAAATAGATAAAGCTATCATGAGATTCATATGGAAAAACAAAAGACCCAGAATAGCAAAAGCAATTCTAAGCAGGGAGTGTGAATCTGGAGGTATAGCAATACCAGATTTCAAACTGTACTACAGAGCAATAGTAACAGAAACAGCATGGTACTGGTACCAAAACAGGCAGGTAGACCAATGGTACAGAATAGAGGACACTGAGACCAATCCACAAAATTACAACTTTCTTATATTTGATAAAGGGGCTAAAATCATGCAATGGAGAAAGGATAGCATCTTCAACAACTGGTGCTGGGAAAACTGGAAATCCGTATGCAACAAAATGAAGCTGAACCCCTTTCTCTCGCCATGCACAAAAGTTAATTCAAAATGGATCAAAGAGCTTGATATCAAATCAGAGACTCTGTGTCTGATAGAAGAAAAAGTTGTCTCCGATCTACATATTGTGGGGTCAGGCTCCAAATTCCTTAATAGGATGCCCATAGCCCAAGAGTTAAATACAAGAATAAACAAATGGGACTTAATTAAACTAAAAAGTTTTTTCTCAGCAAGAGAAACAATAAGAGAGGTAAATAGGGAACCTACATCCTGGGAACAAAGTTTAACTCCTCACACTTCAGATAGAGCTCTAATATCCAGAATATACAAAGAACTCAAAAAATTAAACAATAAGATAACAAATAACCCTATCAACAAATGGGCCAAGGACCTGAACAGACACTTCTCAGAGGAGGACATACAATCAATCAATAAGTACATGAAAAAATGCTCACCATCTCTATCAGTCAGAGAAATGCAAATCAAAACCACCCTAAGATACCATCTCACTCCAGCACGATTGGCAGCCATTATGAAGTCAAACAACAACAAGTGCTGGCAAGGATGTGGGGAAAAGGGTACACTTGTACATTGCTGGTGGGACTGCAAATTGGTGCAGCCAATATGGAAAGCAGTATGGAGATTTCTTGGAAAGCTGGGAATGGAACCACCATTTGACCCAGCTATCGCCTTTCTCGGTCTATTCCCTGAGGACCTTAAAAGAGCATACTATAGGGATACTGCCACATCAATGATCATAGCAGCACAATTCACAATAGCTAGACTCTGGAATCAACCTAGATGCCCTTCAATAGATGAATGGATAAAAAAAAATATGTGGCATTTATACACAATGGAGTATCACGCAGCACCAAAAAAAGACAAAATCATGGAATTTGCAGGGAAATGGATGGCATTAGAGCAGATTATGCTAAGTGAAGCTAGCCAATCCTTAAAAAAACAAATGCCAAATGTCTTCTTTGATATAAAGAGAGCAACTAAGAACAGAACAGGGAGCAAGAGCATGAGGAAAAGATTAACATTAAACAGAGACGAGTGGGGGGAGAGAAAGGGAGAGAGAAGGGAAACTGTATGGTAATGGAAGGAGACCGTCATTGTTACACAAAATTACATATAAGATTTTGTGAGGGGAAAGGGGAAAAAAAAAACAAGGGAGAGAATTGAATAACAGCAGATGGGGTAGAGAGGGAAGATGAGAGGGAAGGGAATGGGGGATAGTAGGGGATAGGAAAGGTAGCAGAATACAACAGTCACTAATATGGCATTATGTAAAAATGTGGATGTGAAACCGATGTGATTTGGCAACTTGTATTTGGGGTAAAAATGGGAGTTCATAACCCACTTAAATCAAATGTATGAAAGATGATATGTCATGAGCTTTGTAATGTTATGAACAACCAATAAAAAAAAAAGGCTAGCTTTAGGGCTAGATTTGAGGTTTTGTGTTAGGGCTAGGGCTAGTGTTAGGGCTAGGGCTAATGTCAGGTCTAGGATTATGGTTAAGGATAGTTTTATGGTTAGGTTATTGCTAGGTCAAGTGTAAGGATTACATTTAGGGTAAGAGTCAGGTTTAGAACTAGGTGTATTATTAGGGTCAGAGTCCTGGTAGGGTTTGGTTTAGATTAAGGTTTAGAGTTAAACGTTGAATTAGCGTTAGCATTAGGGTTAGAGTTAGGGTAACGGATAGGGTTAGGTTTAGGGTTCAGGTTAAATTTAGAGTAATGGATAGGGTTAGTGTTAGTGATAGGGTTAGTGTTAGGCCTAGGGTTAGCATTTGAGTTTGGCTTATTTGTAGGTTAATGGATAAGTTCAGAGCTAATGTTAGTGCTAGTGTTAAGGTTAGGATTAGGGCTAGGGTTAGGGTTAGGCCTAGGGATTGTGTCAGGGTTAGATTTAGAGTAAGTGTTAAGATATGAGGTAGGGTTAGGTCTAGAGCGATGGTTATGTTAGAGTCAGGGCTAGTGTTATGGTTAGGGTTACGATTAGGGCTAGGTTTAGGGCTATGATAAGGCTAGGTTTGTATGGTGTTTATGGCTAGCATTAGCACTATCAGTTAGGGTTAGGGTTAGGGTTAGAGTTAGGGCCAGAATTAGGACTAGTGTTGTGTCTAGGGACAGGGTTAATCTTTGGGTTAGGTTAAGGGTTATTTTTAGGGTAGTGCAAGGTTTTTGTTTAGGCCTAGGGCTAGATTTATGACTATATTTAGGATTAGGTTTGGTCTAGTGCCTGTGTTACTGTTAGGTTTAGGTACAGGTTTACTGGTAGGGTAGGTGTAGGGTCAGGTTTAGGGTTAATGTGAGGTTTAGTTCTAAGGGTCAGGATTTTGGTTAGAGTTACAGCTAGAAGAAGGCCTAGGGTTAGGACTAGTAATAGTGTTGGGGATTGGGGTAGGCTAAGTATTAGGGTTAGGACTAGGTAACATTAGGGTGAATATTTGGCTTAGGGAAAGGGATGGGTTTAGAGGTAGGTTTAGGGTAGGGACTGGTTTAGGGATAGGGTTAGGGTTACGGATAGTCTTAGGGTTAAACCTAGGGTTAGAGCTTGGATTAGTGCTAGGATTTGTGTTAGCTTTAGGGCTACGGCTAATGAAAAAACTTGGTTTCTGATTAGGGATAGATCTAGGGTTAGAGTTAGGGCAATGTATAGAGCTAGGGTCAGTGTTAGGATCCAAGTCAGGGTCAGGGTTATGTCTAGGGTTAGGTTTAGCACTGAAATTATGGCAAGGATTAGGGCTAAGTTTAGGGTTAGTGTTTGGTTTAGGTTTAGGGTTAGGATTAGAGTTGTGGCTCAGTTTTGTTTTAGGGCTAGGGTAGGGTTAGGGCTAGTTTTCTGATTAGCATTAGGGTCAGGGCTAGTGTTAGGGTGAGCTTTAGGCTTAAGTTTAGGGTTAGATCCAAGTTTAGGGCTAGGGCAAATGTTAGGGCTAAGGTTGGGGCTAGGGATAGGGCTAGAGTTTGGGTTGTGGTAAGGGATAGGTTTAGAACTAGGGATAGAGCTGGGTGAGAGTTAGAGTTAGGGCTAGGGATAGGATTAGGTTTAGGGTTAGTGCTAAATTAGGGCTAGTATTAGGGCTAGGGTTAGTGTTACGTTTAGGCTGACATTTAGTGCCAGGGTTAGGGTAATGTATGATGTTACAGCTCCGTATTGGGTAGGTCAAGTGATAAAATTACTGATAGGGCTAGGGTTAAGGTTATGGTTAGGATTAAGTCTAGGATTAGTGCTAGAATTAGGGCTAGGTTTTTTGTTAGCATTAGGGCTAGGACTGGGGATAGGGCTAATTTCAGGTCTAGGGTTATGGTTAGTGATAATTTAGGGTTAGGTTTATAGCGAGATCTATTGTTAGAGTTAGGTTGAATGCTAGGGTCAGATTTGCAGCTACGGTATTATTAGGGTCAGAATCAGGTTTGGGGTATGTGTTAGGTTAAGTTTTAGGCTTATGTCTCAAATTAGCATTAGGGTTAGTGTTAGGGTTAGGGTAATGGATATGGTTAGGTTTAGGGTTCAGTTTAGGTTTAGGGTAATGGACAGCCTTAGGGTTAGGAATAGTGTTAAGGTTAAGCCTATGGATAGAATTCCATTAGGGTTATGGTTAGGGTAATGAATAGGATTAGAGCTACAGTTAGGGCTAGGTTTATGGTTAGGATAGAGCTATGGTTAGGGTTAGACCTAGATTTAGAATTCAGTTCGGGTTATGTTTAGGGTAATAAATAAAATTAGAGGTAGGATTAGGGCTAGGGTTATGGTTAGGATTAGGGCTATGGTTCGGGTTAGGGCAAGGTTTAGTTTTTGGGTTAAGTTTATGTTAAGTGTTAGAACTAGGGTCAGGGTTATGGATAGGGTTAAAGCTAGGGTTAGGGCTCAGATTAGGGCTAGGTTTTCTATTTGATTAGGGCTAGCTTAGGGTTAGGACTAGTTATTTTGGGTTAGGTTAGAGATAAGGTAGGACTACGGCTATTGTAAGAACTAGAGTTAAGATTAGGGCTAGTTTTAGTGTTAGCATTAGTTCTAGGTTTAGTGTTTAGATTAGGTTTATGTTTAGGGAGGTGATTAGAGATAGAGTTAGTGTAAGGGTCAGAGTCAGGATCAGTGTTACTGATAAGGGTTACTGATAGGACTCAATTTAGGGCTAGGATTAAGGCTACGTGTAGGGTTAGGTTTTGTGTTAGGGATAGGGTAAGAATTAGGGATAGGGTAATGTCAGGTCTAGCATTACCGTTAGGCTAGGGTTAGGTTAGGACTATGGCTCAGTTTTGCTTTAGAGATAGGACTAGTGTTAGGGCTAGTTTTAGGATTAGCGATAGTGTTAGGGCTAGTGGTAGGATGAGGTTTAGGCTTAGATTTATCATTATGGTTAGATCTAGGTTTAGGGCTAGGGCCTGCATTAGGTTTAAGGTTAGGGCTAGTGTTAGGGTTATGGTAATGCATAGGGTTAGAAATAGAAATAATACTGAGGTGCTATTAGAGTTATTATTTGGGCTAGGGTTAGGGATAGGTTTAGGGTTAGGACTAAATTAGGCTAGGATAAGTACTAGGGTTAGTGTTAGGGTTAGGCCTAGGGTTAGGGCTAGGATTATGGTTAGTGTTAGGGTTAGGGTTAGATTCAGGAGAAAGGATGGGATTATAGCTAGGTTTAGATCTAGGGTTCGTGTTAGAATTTGATTTAGGGCTAGGGTTAGGGTTCTGGTTAGGATTAAGGCTAATTTTAGTGCCAGGATGAGGGTATGTGTTAGGGCTAGGGCTAAGATTAGGGCTAATGCTAATGTCAGGTCTAGGTTCATAGTAAGTGGTAGTTTTATGGTTAGGTGATGGCTAGGTCAAGTGTAAGGGTAACGTTTAGGATAAGGGTCAAATTTAGAACTAGGTGTTTTATTAGGGTCAGGGTCTGGGTATGGTTTGTTTTAGGTTAAGGTTTAGGGTTAAAGCTTGTATTAGCATTAGGGTTTGGTTTAGGATTAGCGTCATGGATAGAGTTAGATTTAGGATTCAGGTCAGGTTTAGAGTAATGGATATGGTTATTGTTAGCAATAGGGTTAGCGTTAGGCCTAGGGTTAGCATTTGGTTTAGGGTTATCTTTAGGGTAGTGGATGGGTTAGAGCTAAGGTTAGGGCTAGGGTTAAGGTTAAGTTTATGGCTCAGGTTAGAGTTAGGCCTAGGGTTAGTGTTAGGGTTAGATTTAGGGTAAGTATTAGGGTTTGAGCTAGCGTTAGGTCAAGGACGAGGGTTAGGGTTAGAGTCAGGGCTAGGGTTACGGTTAGGGTTAGTGTTATGATTAGGGAAAGGGTTAGAGTTTGAGCTAGGTTTAGGACTAGGGTGAGGGTTAGGGTTATGTCTAGGGTTATGGTTAGGGTTACAATTAGGGCTAGGTTTAGGGCTAGGGTAAGGGCTAGGTTTGTGTGATGTTTATGGCTAGCATTAGGGCTATGGGTAATGTAAGAGCTTGGGTTATGGTTATGGCTAGTTTTAGGGTTAGGGTTATGGATAAGTCTAGTCTTAGGGTTAGGTTTTGGGTTAGGATAAGGTTTAGAGCCAGGGTTTGTGTTAGGGTAAGCATCAGTGTTTGGGTTAGTGTTAGGGCCAGAATTAGGAATTGTGTTGAGTCTATGGATACAGTTAGTCTTTGTGTTAGGTGAAGGGTTATTGTTAGGGCTAGTTCAAAGTTTTTGTTTAGAACTAGGGCTAGATTTATGTCTCTACTTAGAATTAGGTTTGGTCTAGTGGTAGTGTTACTGTTAGGTTTAGGTATAGGTTTACTGGTAAGGGTAGATTTAGGGTCCTGTTTAGGGTTAGTGTCAGGTTTAGATCTAGGGTTAGTGTTAGGGTCAGAATAAGGATCAGGGTTTGGGTTAGGGATAGAGCTAGAATGAGGCCTAGGGTTAGGACTAGTAATAGAGTTAGAGTTTGGGATAGGGTAAGGATTTGTGTTAGGACTAGGGTAGCATTAGAGTGAGGGTTTGGCTTAGGGTAAGAGGTAGGATTAGAGGTAGGGTTAGAATTAGGGGTAGGGTTAGGGTTAGAGTTAGTCTTAGAGTTAAACCTAGGTTGAGTGCTTGGATTAGCACTAGGATGTGTGTTAGCATTTGGGCTACGGCTAATGAAAGAACTTGGTTTCTGATTAGGGCTAAATCTTGGTTTAGCATTAAGGCAATGTTTAGAGCTAGGGTTAGTGTTAACGTCTGAGTCAGAGTCAGGGTCATTTCTAGGGTTAGGTTTAGGACTCAAATTAGGGCTAGGTGTAGTGTTATGGTTTGGTTAAGGTTAAAATCTAGGGTTATGGTCAGTTTTGTTTTAGGGCTAGGGTAGGGTTAGGGCTAGTTTTTAAATTAGCATTGGTGTTAGGGCTAGTTTTAAGGTGAGATTTAGGCTTAAGGTTAGGGTTTGATCCAGGATTAGGGGTAGGGCAAAGATTAGGGCTAAGGTTGGGGCTAGGGATAGGGCTAGGTTTTGGGTTATGGTAAGGGATAAGTTTAGAACTAAGGACAGGGCAAGGGTGACAGTGAGAGTGTAGTCTTAGGGATATGGATAGGGTTAGGTTTACTGTTAGGGCTAAATTAGGGCTAGGATTATGCTAGGTTTAGTGTTAGATTTAGGCCTAGGTTTAGGGCTAGGGTTAAGGTTAGTATTGGCATTAGGGTAAGGTATGATGTTACAGCTATGTTTTGTGCTAGGAAAAGTGATAAAATTAGGGTTGAAGCTAGGGTTAAGATCAGGGTTAGGTTTAAGGCTAGGCTTAGAACTAGGATTAGGGCTAGGTAAAGGGCTAATGTCAGGTCTAGGGTTCAGGTTAGGCTAGGGTTAGGAATAGGGCTATGGCTCAGTTTTGTTTTAGAACTAGGCGTAGGGTTAGGGCTAGTTTTATGATTAGCGATAGTGTTAGGGCTAGTGGTAGAGTGAAGTTTAGGCTTAGATTTATTGTTATGCTTAGATCTAGGTTTAAGTCTATGGCTAGGGTTAGGGCTAAGTTTAGGGCTAGTGTTAGGGTTATGGTAACAGATAGGGTTAGAACTAGAAATAGGGCTAGGGTGAGTGTTAGAGGTAGTCTTTGGGCTAAGGTTAGGGGTAGGTTTAGGGTTACGGATGAATTAGGGCTAGGATTAGTGCTAGGGTTAGTGTTAGGGTTAGGCCTATGGTTAGGGTTAGTGTTAGTGTTAGATTTAGGATTAGGTGTAGGGGAAGGAATAGGGCTATAGTTAGATTTAGGGCTAGGGGGTGGATTCGAATTAGGGTTAGGACTAAGGTTAGGGTTTGGGTTAGGATTCAGACTAGCTTTAGGGCTAGGCTTAGGGTTTGTGTTAGGCCTATGGCTAGGATTAGGGGTAGGGATAATGTCAGGTCTAGGTTTATGATTAGTATTAGTTTTAGTGTTAGGTTATGGCTATGTCTAGTGTAAGGTTTAGGTGTAGGGTAAGGGTCAAGTTTAGAGCTAGGTGTATTATTAGGGTCAGGGTCTGGGTAGGATTTGGTTTAGTTTAAGGTTTAGGGTTAATGCTTGAATTAGCAGTGGGTTAGGTTTAGGGTTAGGGTAATGGATATAATTAAATTTATTGTTCTGATTAGGTTTAAAGTAATATATAGGCTTAGTGTTAACTATAGGGTTATCATTAGGCCTAAGGTTAGCATTTTGGTTAGGCTTTTCTTTACAGTATGGATAGGGTTAGAGCTAAAGTTAGGGCTAGGGTTAAGGTTAAGATTAGGGTTAGGGTTAGGATTAGGCCTAGGGTTAATGTTAGGGTTAGGTTTAGTGTAAGTGTAGGCATTTGAGCTAGAAATAGGGCTAGGGTGAGTGTTAGGGTTTGAGTCAAGGCTAGTGTTAGGTTTAGGGTTATGTATATCTTTAGGCTAAGGATTAGAGTTTGAGCTAGGGTTAGGGCTAGGGCAAGGGTTATCATTAGTGTTACATCTAAGGTTATGGTTAGGGTTATAATTAGGGCTAGGTTTAGGGCTAAGACAAGGACTAGGTTTTGTGTGATGTTTAGGCCTAATGTAAGGGCTTTGGGTAATGTAAGAGCGAGGTATATGATTGTGGCTAGTTTTCAGGTCCGAGTTATGGATGTCTAGTTTTAGGGTTAGGTTTTGGTTTAGGATAAGGTTTAGAGCTAGGGTTTCTATTAGATTAAGGGTCATTGTTGGGTTAGGGTTAGTTTTATGGTTAGGGCCACAACTAGGACTAGTGTTGGGTCTAGGGATAGGGTTAGTCTTTACGTTAGGTTAAGGTGTATTGTTAGGGCTAGTGCTAGGTTTTTGGTTAGGTATAGGGCTAGATTTATGACTCTATTTAGGATTAGGTTTGGTCTAGTGCAAGTGTTATTGTTAGGATAGGTATAGGTTTACTTGTAGAGGTAGTATTATGGTTCAGTTTAGGGTTAGGGTCAGGTTTAGATCTAGGTTTAGTGTTAGGGTCAGAATAAGAGTCAGGGTTAGGGTTAGGGTTAGAGCTAGAATGAGGGCTAGGTTAGGACTATTAATAGAGTTAGGGTTTGGGTTAGGCTGAGGATTATGGTTATGACTAAGGTAGAATTAGTGTTAGGGTTTGGCTTAGGGTAAGGGATAGGATTAGAGGTAGGGTTAGGGTAAGTGTTAGGCTTAGGCTTAGTGTTCAGTTAAGGGTTAAACCTAGGATTAGGGCTCGGAATAGGGCTAGGATTTGTGTTAGCATTAGGGCTATGGCTAATGAAAGAATAGGATTTCAATTTGGGCTAGTTCTAGGTTTAACATTAGGTCAATATTTAGAGCTAGGGTAACTGGTAGGGTCTGAATCAGGGTCAGGGTTATTTCTAGGGTTAGGCTTAGGACTCACATTAGAGCTATGTTTAGGGCTAGATATAGTGTTAGGGTTTGGTTTAGCTTAAGGGTTAGGGTTAGGGTTCTGGCTCGGGTTTGTTTTAGGGCTAGGATAGTGTTAGGGCTAGTTTTCCGATTAGCATTAGGATTAGGGCTAGTGTAAGAGAGAGCTTTAGGGTTAGAACCAGGTTTAGGGCTAGGATGAAGGTTAGGTCTAGGATTCGGGCTAGAGATAGGGGTAAGGTTTGGGCTATGGTAAGGTATAGGTTTAGAACTAGGGATAGCGCTAAGGCGAGAATTAGAGTTAGTCTTAGTGCTACTGATAGTGTTAAGTTTAGTGTTAGGGCTAAATTAGGGCTAAGTGGTAGGTTTAGGCCTAGGTTTAGGGCTAGTGTTAGGTTTAGCGTTAGGGTTAGGGTAAGGTATGGTGTTACAGCTACATTTAGGGGTAGGGCAAGGCATAAAATTAGAGTTAGGGCTCGTGTTAATGTTAGGGTTAGGATTAAGGGTAAGCTTAGGGATAGGATTAGGGCTAGGAGTATTTTAGGGTTAGGTCTAGTATTAGGGATAGGGCTAATGTCACGTCTAGGGTTATGTTTAGGTATAGTTTTATGGTAAGGATTATGGTCCCCGTCTATTGTAAGTTTTAGGTTAAGTGTTAGGATCTGGTTTACAGCTAGGGGTATTATTAGGGTCAGAGTCAGTGTTAGGGTTTGGGTTAGGTTAAGGTTTAGGCTTAAGGCTCAAATTAGCATTAGGGTTAGTGTTAGGGTTAGAATAATGGATATGGTTAGGTTTAGGGTTAAGGTTAGAATTAGAGTAATGGACAGGTTTAGGGTTAGGGATAGTGTTAGGTTTAGGACTAGAGATAGAATTCAGTTAGGGTTATGATTAGGGTAACAGATTGGATTAGAGCTACAGTTAAGGCTAGGGTTATGGTTAGGTTAGGGCTATGGTTAGGGTTAGGCCTAGCGTTAGAATTTGGCTTGGCTTATGGTTAGGGTAATGGATAAGATTAGAGCTAGGGATAGGGCTAGGATTATGGTTAGGACTAGGGCGATGGTGTGGGTTAGATTTCAGGTTAGGACAAGGTTTGGTTTATGGTTAAGTTTAGGTTAAGTATTAGGACTAGAGTTAGGGTTAGGGCTAGGATTAAACCTAGGGTTAGAGCTCTGCTTAGGGTAGGTTTTGGGTTAGGTTAGGCCTATGTAGGACTATGGCTAGTGTTAGAACTAGGGTTATGATTAGGGCTAGTATTAAGTTCCGCTTATGTCTAAGTCTACTGTTTACATTAGGTTTTGGTTTAAAGTGATGATTAGAGATAGGGTTAGTGTTACAGTCAGAGTCAGGATCAGTGTTACTGATCAGAGTTAGGGATAGACTCAGTTAGGGCTAGGGTTAAAGCTAGGTGTAGGGTTAGAGTTTGTGTAAGAGTAAGAATTTGGGATAGGGCTAATGTCATGTATAGGATTATGATTTGGTTAGTGTTAGGTTTAGGGCTTTGGCTCAGTTTTGGTTTACTGCTAGGGCTAGGATTAGGGCTACTTTCAGGATTGGTAATAGTGTTAAGGCGAGTGATAAGGTGAGGTTTAGGCTTAGATTTATTGTTATGGTTAGATCTATGTTTAGGGCTATGGTTAGGTTTGAGGCTAAGGTTAGGGCTAGTGTTATGATAACAGAAAGATTTATAACTAGAAATAGGGCTGGGGTGAGAGAGTTAGTCTTAGGACTAGGGTTAGGGTTAGGTTTAGGTTTAGGGCTAAATTAGGTCTAGATTTAGGGCTAGGGTGAGTGTTAGTGTTAGGCCTAGGGTTAGGGCTAGGGTTAGGATTAGTGTTAGATTTAGGGTTAGGGTTAGGGGAAGGGATGGGGTTATAACTAGGTTTAGGGATAGGGCAAGGGTTAGAATTAGGGTTAGGGCTAGGGTTAGTGTTAGTGTTAGGCTTAGGGTTCGGGTTAGGTTTATGGTTAGGGTTAGTGATAATTTTACATTTAGGGATAGGGTTAGTGTTAGAATTTTAGGGTTACAGTTAAGGCTAATGTTAGGTTTATGGTTAGGGTTTGTTTAGGGTTAGTGTTAGGCTTAGGGTTACTGTTAGGATTAGGGTTATGGTCAAAATAAGGGTTAGTATTAGTATTAGGGTTAGGGTTAAGGTTAGGGTTAGAATTAAATTAGGTTAGTGTTATGGTTAGGGTTCGGTTAATGTTATGGTTATGGTTAGGGTTAGGGTTGTGTTAGGGTTAAAGTAAGGGTTATGGTTAGGGTTAGGGTTAATGTTAGGGTTATGGTTGGGGTTAGGGTTAATTTTAGGGTTAGGGTTAGGGTTAGTGTAGGGTTAAAATTAGCGTTAAGTTTGGGGTTACTGTTAAGATTAGCTTTAGGGATAGGATTAGGTTAGGGTTACTGTTCGGGTTGGGGTTAGGGTTAGGGTTATTGTTCGCATTAGGGGTGAGGCAAAGAAATAATGTTTGGTATAGGTTTAAAGGTAGAGTTAGGGATGGGGTTAGTGTTAGGGTTAGTGTTAGGGTTAGGGTTAGTGTTAGGGTTAGTGTTCGGGTTACTGTTAGGGAATATGTTTTCGTTATGGTTTGGGTTAGGGTTAGTTTTAGAATTAGGGTTAGGGTTAACGTTAGTTTTTGGGTTAGCGTTATAGTTAGGTTTAGGGTTAGTTTTAGGGATAGGGATAGTGTTAGTGATTGGATTAGGGTTAGGATTAAGTGAGTTATAGGGTTAGGGTTAAGGTCAGTGTTAGTTTTAGTGTTAGGGTTAGGGTTAGAGATAGAATTAGGGACAGGGTTAGGTTTAGGGTTAGGTTAAGTGTTGTGTTTTGGTTAAGGTTGGAGTTAGAATTAGAGTTATGGTTAGGATGAGGGATATGGTTAGGGATAGGGTTAGGGTTAGGAGTAGTGTTAGGGTTAGTGTTAGGTTTAGGGTAAGGTTTAGGGTTAGGGTTAGTGTTATTGTTAGGATAAGGGTTACGTTTATTGTTAGGGTTAGGTTTAGAATTAGGGTTAGGCTTAGGATTAGAGTTAATGTTAGGTTTAGTGTTAGTGTTTGTGTTAGGGTTAGTATTTGGGTTAGGGTTAGGGTTACAGTTAAGATTAGGTTTATGGTTAGGGTCATGGTTAGTGTTAGGGTTAGTGTTAGGTTTAGGCTTAGTGTTTTTTATAGGGTTAGGGTTAGGGTTAGTGTTAGGGTGAGAGTTCTTGTTAGGGTTAGGGTTAGGGTTAGGGTTTGGGTTGTGTTAGGGTTTGTGTTAGGATTATAGTTAGGATTAAGTTTAGTGTTACGGTTACGGTTATGATTAGGGTTAAAATTATGGTTAGGGTTAGAATTAAGTTAGGTTTAGGGTTAGGGTTAGTGTTAGTGTTAGGTTTAGGGTTGGGTTTAGGGTTCGTGTTAGAATTAGGGTTAGGTTTAGGTTTAGGGTTAGGTTAGGGTTAGGGTTACCTTTACTGTTTGGTTTAGGTTTATAATTAGGTTTAGTGTATGTGTTAGGGTTAGGTTAGGGCTAGGTTTAGATTTAGGGTTCATGTTGGGGTTAGGGTTAGCTTTAGTGTTAGGTTTAGGTTCAGTATTAGGGTTAGGGATAGTGTTAGAGTTTAAGTTAGGTTTAGAGTTTTGGTAAGGGTTAGGTTTACATTTAAGTTTATGGTTATGGTTAGGGTTAGGTTTAGTGTTAGGTTTAGAGTTATTATTTGGGTTAATCTTAGGATTATGATTAGTGTTTGTGTTAGGGATAGAATTAGGTTTAGGTTTCAGTTTAAGGTTAGTGTTAGTTTTAGATTTAGGGTTACAGTTATAGTTAGCGTTAGGGTTAGGTTTTTATAATGTTAGAGTTAGGGTTTGTGTTAGGTTTAGGGTTTTTTTAGGGTTAGGGTTAGACTTAAGGTTAGGGTTATGGTTAAGATTATGGTTAGATTTAGGGTTAGTGTTAGTGTTAGTATTAGGGTAAGTGTTAGGGTTATGGTTAGGTTTATGCTAATGTTAGGGTTAGGGTTAGGGTTAATGTTAGTGTTATAGTTAGGGTTAGGATTAGGGTTAGGTTTTGGGTTAGTGTTAAGGTTAAATATAAGTTTAGTGTTAGGGTTATTGTTAGCATTAGGGTTAGGGATAGGGTCAGGTAAGGGTTAGAATTCGGATTAAGTTAGGGATAGGGTTGTGGTTTGAATTAGGGTTTGTGTTACGGTTAGAGATAACATTTGGGTTAGATTTAGGGTTAGGGTGTGGGTTTGTGTTAGGTTATCATTAAGGTTTTCATATTGCAGTTTGCTTTAGTGTTAATATTAGTGTTAGAGTTAGGGTTAGGTTTTGTGTTAGGGTTAGGGCTAGGTACAGTGTTAGGGTTAGGTGTAAATTTTGGTTATGGTTATGGTTAGTGTTACGGTTAGTGTTAGGTTTAGGGTTAGGATTAGTGTTTCGCTTAGGGTTAGAGTTAAGTTTAGGGTTTGTGTTAGGGTTAGGATTAGAGTTAGTTTTAGGTTTAGGGTTAGGTTTAGGGTGAGGCTTAGGGTTAGTGTTAGGGTTAGTGTTAGGGTAAGTGTCAGTTTTAGGGTTACAGTTAGGGTTAGGGTTTGTGTTGCAGTTTGCTTTAGTGTTAATGTTAGGGTTAGGGCTATGGTTAGTGCTAGGGTTAGGGTTAGGGTTTGTGATAGGGTTAGGTTTATGGTTACAGTTAGGAATAGTGTTAGGATTTTGGTTGTGTTTAGGATTAGTGTTAGTTTTAGGGTTAGGATTAGGGTTAGTGTCAGGTTTAGAGTTAGATTTAGTATTAATGTAAATTTTTAGGGTTAGGATTAGTGTTTGGGTTAGTGTTAGGGTTATGGTTCAGTTTAGGTTTTGGGTTAGGGTTATTGTTAATGTTATTGTTATTGTTAGGGTGAGTGTTACTGTTAAGATTAGGTAAGGGTTAGGGTTAAGGTTAGGGTTAGTCTTATGGTTAGAATTAGGGTTAGGTTTAGGGTTAGGATTACGGTTAGTGTTAGGTTTCAGGTTAGGTTTAGGGTAGGGTAAGGTTTAGGGTTATTGTTAGGGTTAGGGTTAGAGTTTGTGTTAGGGTTAGGTTTAGTGTAAGTTTTAGGGTTAGGGTTAGGGTTAGTGTTAAGGTTAGAGTTAGTGTTTGGGTTAGTTTTAGGGTTAGGGTTAGGGGTAGAGTTAGGGTTACGGTTAGGATTTGGGTTAGTGTTAGTTTAGGGTTAGGGTTAGGGTAAGTTTAGGGTTAGGGTTATGGTTAGGGTTAGGGTTTGTGTTACAGTTAAGGTTAGTTAGGTTTAGGGTTAGGGTTAATGTTAGCATTAGTGTTAGGTTTAGGATTAGTGTTAGTATTAGGGTTAGGGTGAAGGTAATGTTTAGGATTAGGATTAGGGTTATGATTAGAGTTAGTGTTACTGTTAGGGTTAGTGTGAGTTTTAGGGTTAGGGTTATGCTTAGGGTTAAGATTAGTGCTATGTTTAGGGTTAGGGTTAGTGTTATGATTAGGATGAGGGTTAGCCTCAGGTTTAGGGTTAGGGTTAAGTTACGGTTAGTGTTAGTGTTAGGATTAGCATTAGGGTTGGTTTAGGTTTCGGGTTAGGGATAGGGTTAGGGTTAGTTTTACTTAGGGTTAGGATTAGGGTTAGGATTTGTGTTAGGGTTAGTGTTAGGTTTAGGGTTAGTGTTAGATTTAGGTTTAGGTTTAGGTTTAGTGTTAGGCTTATTGTTAGTGTTAGGCTTAGTGTTAGTGTTAGGGATATGGTTAGGGTTAGTTTTAGGGTTAGGCTTAGTGTTAGATTTAGGGTTAGGGTTAATATTTGTGTTTGATTTGGGTGAAGATAAGGTTTAGGGTTAAGATTAGGGTTATGATTACAGTTAGTGTTACTGTTACAGTTTGGGTTAGGGTGAGTGTTAGGTTTAGGGTTTGGTTTAGGGTTAAGGATAGTGTTAAGTTTAGGGATACTGCTATGGTTAGGGTTACAATTAGGATTAGGTTTAGGTTTAGGTTTTGGTTTAGGGTTAGGGTTATTGTCAGTGTTAGGGTTAGGATTAGGGTTCGTGTTAGTACTAGGGTTGGTGTTAGGTTTAGGGTTAGTTTTACGGTTTGGCTTATTGTTAGTTTTAGGGTTAAGTTTAGGATTAGGAATAGTGGTAGTGTTAGCGATAGGTTTAGTGTTACTGTTAGGTTTAGGGTTAAGGTTAGGGTTAGTGTTAGATTTAGGGTTAAGCTTAGGGTTATTTTTATGGTTAGGTTTAGAGTTACGTTTAGTTTTAATTTAAGGGTAAGGGTTAGGTTTAGTGTTAGGGTTGGGTTAGTGTTAGGGTTAGAATTACTATTAGGGTTAGGAATAGGACTAGTATTTGGTAAGGGTTAGTGTTAGGTTTAGGGTTAGTGTTAGTTTTAATGTTAGTGTTAGTGTTAGAGTTAGGGTAAGAGTGAGTTTTAACTTTAGTGTTAGGGTTAGGGTTATGGTTAGTTTTAGGGTAGTGTTAGGATTACAGTTAGGGTTAGTGTTAGGTTTAGAGTTAATGCTAGGTTTAGGTTTAGTGTTAGGGTTTGGTTTAGAGTTAGGGTTAGGTTAGGGTTAAGGTTAGCGTTAGGGTTCATGTTAGGGTTAATATTAGGGTTACGTTAAAGTTAGGGTTAGAGTTAGAGTTAAGGTTAGGGTTTGGTTTAGGGTTAGGGTTAGGGTGAGAGTTAGGTTTAGGTTTCGGGTTAGGGTGAGGGATATTGTTAAATTAGGATTAGCATTAGGCTTAGTTAACAGGGTGAGGTTTAGGATTTGGGTTCAGTTAGGATTAGGGTTAGTTTTAGGTTTAGGGTCATGGTTATTTAAGGGTTAGGGTTAGTATTATTTGATTTAGGGTTAGGATTATTGTTAGTGTTAGAATTAAAATTACTGTTAGCGTTAAGTTTTGTGTGTTAGGGTTAGGGTTAGGGTTTCATTTATGTTTTATGTTAGGCTTAGGGTTAGGGTTAGGTTTAGCTTTATGGTTAGTACTAGGGTTACCTTGTTAGATTTAGTATTATTTTTAGGTTTAAGGTTAGGGTTGGAGTTAGTGTTGGGGTTAAGATTAAGATTAAGTGTTAGTGTTTTGGGTTAGTGTTAGGTTTAGGGTAAGGTTTAGGCTTACGGTTAGTAATAGGGTTAGGGTTAGTGTTATGTTTAGAATTAGTGTTATGGTTAGTGTTAGGTTTAGGTTTATTTAAGGGTTAGGGTTAAAGTTAGGTTAGGGTTATGGTTCGTGTTAGGGTTAGGGTTAGGGTTAGGTTTAGTTTTAGGTTTAGGGTTAGTGTTAGTGTTAGTGTTAGGGTTAGGGTTAAGGTTATTGTTAAGGTTAGGGTTAGGGTTAGTGTCAGGTTTAAGGTTAGGTTTAGGGTTAGTGTTAGCATTAGGATTAGGGTTAGGTTTATGGTTAGTTTTAGGTTTAGGGCTAAGGTTAGTGTTAGTGTTAGGGTTAGGGTTAATGTTACATTAGGGTTAGGGTTATTGTTAGGGTTAGGCTTAGGTTGAAGGTTAGGGATAGACTTATGGTTAGTGCTAGTGATAGGGTTAGCTTTAGGGTTAGAGATAGTTTTAGGGTTAGGGTTAGCATTAGTGTTAGGTTTATGATTAGGTTTAGAGTTAGGATTAGGCTTAGTCTTAGTGTTATGGTTAAGGTAAGGGTTAAGGTAAGTCTTAAGATAATTTTTAGGGTAAGGTTTAGGGTTTACTTTAGAGTTGTGGTTAGAATTAGGGTTAGTGTTAGGTTTAGGGTTAGGGTTAGGGTTATTGTTAGGTTTGGCGTTAGGATTTATCTTAGGTTTACGGTTAAGAATATGTTTAAACTTCCAGTTACAGTTAGGATTAGGGTTAGGTTTAGGGTTATGTTTAGGGTTAGGTTAGTGTTATGGTGAAGTTTAGTGTTAGGGATAGGTACAGGTAATGATTAGGGTTTGGGTTTGAGTTAGGGATAGGATTAGGGTTAGTGTTAGTTTTAGGTTTAGGGTGGGGGTTAGAGCTAGGGTTAGGGGTATTGTTAGTTTTATGTTAGTTTTATGATTAGAATTAGGTTTACTGTTAGGGTTAGAGTTAGAGTTAGGATTAGGTTTAGTGTTAGGGTTAGAATTAGGATTAGGGTTAGGTTAGGGTTATGGTATGGTTAGGGTTAGGGTGAGGGTTTGTTTTAATGTAAGGGTTAGGGTTAGTGTTAGGTAAATGGTTAGGGTTAGGGTGAGGTTTAGGGTTAGTGTTAGGGTTAGGGTTGGGTTTAGGGTTATATTTAGGGTTAGGTTAAGGTTAGGGTTTGGCTTAGGTTTTGTGTTAATGTTAGGGTTAGAGTTAGTGTTATGGTGAAGGTTAGTGTTAGGGATAGGTATGCGTTATGATTAGGGTTTGGGTTTGAGTTAGAAATAGGATTAGGGTTAGTGTTAGTTTTAGGTTTATTGTGAGGGTTAGAGTTAGGGTTTGGGTTATTGTTAGTGTTAGTTTAGTTTTATGATTAGAATTAGGTTTAGTGTTAGTGTTAGAATTAGGATTAGGGTTAGATTAGGGTTTAGTGATGGTTAGGATTATGTGAAGGTTGTTGTTAATGTAAGGATTAGGGTTAATGTTAGGTTTAAGTTTAGGGTTATGGTTAGGGTTAATGTTACAG
This sequence comes from Marmota monax, assembly GCF_021218885.2. Taxonomy (NCBI): domain Eukaryota; kingdom Metazoa; phylum Chordata; class Mammalia; order Rodentia; family Sciuridae; genus Marmota; species Marmota monax. The sequence goes on along the minus strand of NW_026692836.1, from coordinate 475,546 downwards.
TTAGGATTAGGGTTAGGTTTAGCTTTGCAGTTTGGGTTATGGTTATAGATAGTTTTAGGTTTAGTGTAAGGGTTTGGGTTAGTCTCAGTGTTAGATTTAGGGTTAGGATTAGGGTGAGGGTTAGTGTCTGGGTTTGGTTAGGCTTAGGGTTCAGGTTAGGTTTAGGGTTAGGGTTACAGTTAGGGTTAGGATTAGGGTTGGAGTTTGGGTTAGTATTAGTGTTAGGGTTAGGGTTAGGGGTAGGTTTGGTGTTAGCATTAGGTTTTGGGTTTGTATTATGGTTAGAATTAAGGTTAGGGTTAGAGTTACAGTTAGGATAAGGGTTTGGTTTAGGTTTAGGTTTAGGGTTAGGGTTAGAGTTAGTGTTAAGTTTAGGGTTAGTGTTAGTTTTAGAGTCAGAGATCTTGTTAGGTTTAGGGTTAGGTTTAGGGGTAGTGATAGGGTTAGAATTGTGGGTTGGGTTAGTGTTAGGTTTAGGGTTGGAGTAGTGTTGAGGTTAGTGTTAGGGTTTGAGTTAGGGTTATGGTTAGGTAAGGCTTAAAGTTGAGGTTAGGTTAGAATTAGTGTTATAGTTTGGTTTAGGGTGTGTGTTAAGGTTAGGGTTAGGTTAGTGTTAGTGTTACGGTTATGGTTAGGGTTAGAGTTAGATTTAGAGTTATCGTTAGGGTTAGTGTTTCAGTTAGGGTTAGGGTTAGGTTTAGGTTTAGTTTTAGGTTAGGGTTTGTTTAATGGTTAGGGTTAGAGTTAGGGTTCATATTAGTGTTAGTGTTAGGGTTAGGGTTAGGGTTAGGATTAGGGTTAGTGTTATGGTTAAGGTTATGTTTAGGGTTAAAATTAGTGTTTGGGGTAGTGTTAGAGTTAGATTTTTGGTTAGTGTTAAAGTTAGTATTAGGTTAGGGTTAGTTTATGGTGAGGTTTAGGGTTAGTGTTAGGGTTATGGTTAGGGTTAGGGATAGGGTGAGGGTTCATGTTAGGGTTACAGTTAGGTTTAGTGTTAATTTTAGGGTTAGGCTTAGGGTTAGTTTCGGGTTAGTGTTAGGGTTTGAGATAGTTTTAGCATTAGGCTTTGGGTTAGGGTTATAGATAGGTTTAGGTTTAGTGCTAGGATTAGGGTTATGGTTAGTGTTTGGTTTAGGTCTAGGTTGAGGGTGAGGGATAGGGTTAGGGTTATTGTTAGTGTAAGGGTTAAGGATAGCCTAAGGTTAGGGTTAGGGTTAGGGTTTGTTTTAGGGTTAGTGTTATGGTTAGGTTTAGGTTTAGGATTACAACTCGTGTTAGAATTAGGATAAGGGTTAGTGTTATGTTTAGAGTTTATGTTAGGTTAATGATAGGTTTAGGGTTGGGGTTAGGATTAGGGTTAGTGTTAGGTTTAGATTTAGGCTTAGGGTTAAGATTCATGTTAGGGTTAAGTTTAGGGTTAGTGTTAGGGTTAAGATAAGGGTTAATGTTCGTGATATGCTTAGGTTTAGGGTTAGTGTTATGTGTAGAGTTAGGTTTAGCGTAGGGTTAGGGTTAGGGATAGGTTTAGGGTTACAATTAGTGAAAGTGTTAGGTTTAGGGTTAGGGTTAGTGTTAGGTCAGGGTATGAGTTAGGTTAAGGTTCTAGTTATGGTTAGGTTTGGGTTTGTATTACGGTTAAGATTAGGTTTAGGGTTAAAGTTAGTGTTAGGGTTAGGGTTAGGTTTAGGTTAAGGTTTAGGGTTAGCTTAAGGGTTATGGTTAGAATTAGTGTTAGTGTAAAGTTAGGGTTAGGGTTAGTGTTAGCATTAGGGTTAGGGTTAGTGTAAGACTTAAAAGTTAGGTTTTGTGTTAGGGTTACTGATAGTATTATGTATACACTTACAGTTACTCTTAGGATTAGGGTTAGGGTTAGGTATAGGCTTAGGGTAGATTAGGATTAGGGTTAGTTTCATTGATATTGTTATCTTAGGGTTAGGGTTACGTTTCGGGCTAGGTTGGGGTTAGGGTTAATTTGGGGTTAGGGTTAGGTTTAGGGTTAGTTTTAGGTTTATGCTTAGGGTTACTGTTAGGTTTAGGGTTTGGGTTAGGATTAGGGTTAAGGTAAGGGTTAGCATTAGTGTTTGGTTTAGGGTTATAATGGGGTTTAGGGTTCGTGTTAGTGTTACATTTAGGGTTATTTTTAGGTTTAGAGTTAGGGTTATGGTGAGGTTTAGGTTTAGGGTTAGGTTTCGTGTTATTTTTAGGGTTCGGATTATGGATAGTTTTAGGGTTAGGGTTAAAGTTAGTGTTAGTGTTAGTGTTAGGGTTAGGGTTAGAGTTGGGGTTAGGGTTTCTGTTAGGGTTAGGGATATGGTGAGATTTAGGGTTAGTGTTATGGTTGGAGTTATGTTTTGGGTGAGGTTTAGGCTTAGTTGTATGGTTAGGTTTAGGGTTTGTGTTAGGTTTATGGTTAGGGTTAGTGTTAGTGTTAGGGGTAGTGTTAGAATTTGGGTTTGGTTATGTAAGCATTAGTGTTACGGTTATGTAAAATTTAGGATTATGGTTTTGATTAGGGTTGTTGCTAGGTTTATGATTAGGTTTAGGGTCAGTGTTAGGTTTAGGTTTAGCGTTAGGTTTTGTGTTAGCTTTACGGTTAGTTTTATGGTTAGGTTTACGGTTACGGTTAGTGTTAGGGTTTGGGTTAGGTTTAAATATAGGATTATTTTAGGTTTAGGGTTAAGGATAGGGTTATGGTTAGGGTAGGGTTAGTGTTAGGTTTGGGATTAGGGTTAGGGTTATGCTTAGGGTTAGTGTTAGCGTTAGGGTTAAATTATGGTTAATTTTAGTTTAGTGTTAGGGTTATATTTAGCTTTAGGGTTAGGTTTAGGGTTAGGTTAGTGTTAGTGTTAGGGTTAGTGTTAGGATTAGGGTTAGTGTTAGAATTAAGATTCATATTAGGGTTAGGGTTAGAATTAGGCTAAGTGTGAGGGTTAGGGTTAGGGTCAGGGTTACAGTTACAGCTAGTGTTATGTTAGGGTTAGGGTTATGTTTAGGTTTTGGTTTAGGGTTAGTGTTTGTGTTACAGTTAGGGATAGGGTTAGGTAAGGGTGAGGGTTAAAGTTAGATTAGAGTCAGATTTAAGGTTTGGGTTAGGGTTTTTGTTAGGGTTAGAGTTAGAGTTAGTGTTAGTGTTAGTGTTAGGGTTAGGGTTATGGTTAGTTTAGGGTTGGTGTTATGATTAGGGTTAGGGTTAGATTTAAGATTCAGATTATGGTTAATTTTAGGTAAGTGTTAGATTTAGGGTTAAAATTAAAGTTAGTGTTAGGATTAGGGTTAGGGTTAGGGTTAAGATTGGTTTTATGGTTATGGTTATGGTTAGGGTTAGTGTTAGGTTTAGGGTTATATTAACGGTTAGAGTTAGTGTTATGTTCAGGGTTATGTTTAGGGTTAGTGTTTGTGTTAGGGTTAGTGTTAAGGTTAGGTAAGGGAGAGGGTTAGGGTTAGATTAGGGTCAGGGTTATTTTTTTTTTTTTGCTTATGGCTTGTGTTAGGGTTAGAGTTAGAGTTAGTGTTAGTGTTTTGGTTAGGGTTAGTGTTAGTGTTAGTGTTAGGGTTAGGCTTAGGTTTAGGGTTGGTGTTAGGGTTAAGATCTCATTTTTGGTGAGGGGGTAGGCTTAGAAAATTGGTTAGGGTTGGTGATAGTGTTAGGGTTAGGGTTAGTGTTAAGGCTTTTGTTAGTTTTAGGATTAGAGTTAGGTTTAGGTAAGGTTTAGCATTAGAATTAGGTTATGGTTAGGGTTATGGTTTGGGTTAGTGTTTGTTTTAGCTTTAGGGTTAGAGTTAGGGTTAGGATTAAGGTTATGGTTAGTTTTAGGGTTTGGTTTAGGGTTAGTGTTAGGTTTAGTGATACGATTGTGATTAAGTTTAGGTTTATTATTATGGTTATTATTAGGTTTAGGTTTAGTGTAAGGTTTAGGGTTTGGGTTAGGGTTAGTGTTAGGATTAGGGTTAGGGTTAGGGTTTGTGTTAGGGTTACAGTTAGGGTTAGAATTAGGGTTCATTTTATGGTTTGGTTTAGGGTTAGTTTTAGGTGTACGTTCAAGGTTAGGGTTAGGGTTAGTGTTTCATTTAGGGTTAGGGTTAGGATTACTGTTTGGTTTAGGGTTAGAGTTAGGTTTAGTGTTACTCTTAGGGTGGGGTTTGGGGTACAGTTTGGTTTAGGGTTAGAACTAGAATTCGGGTTAGGGTTAGCATTAGGTGTATAGTTATTTTTAGAGTTAGTTTTAGATTTAGATTTAGATTTAGGATTAGGGTTAGTGTTTGGGTTAGTGCTAGGGTTAGTTTTAGGGATAAGATTGGGGTTATGGTTTGGGATAGGGTTAGGGTTAGGTTTAGGGTTACAGTTTGGGTTAGTGTTAAGGTTGGTATTTGGTTTAGTTTTAGGGTTAGGGTTAGGGTTAGTGTTAGGGTTAGGGTTAGATTCTGGGTTAGGGTTAGGTTTAGAGGAAGGGTTAATTTTAGGGTTTGTGTTAGGGTTAGGGTTAGGGCTAGGGATAATTTTAATGTCAGGGATAGGTTTAGAGATAGGGTTAGTGTTAGCGTTGGGTTTAGCATTAGGTTTAGTGTTATGGTTTGGTTTAGGGATAGGTTTAGATTAAGTGAAAGCGTTAGGTTTAGGGTTAGGATTAATTTTAGGGTTAGGGCTATGTTTAGTGTTAGGGTTAGGATTAGGTTTAGGGTTAGTGCTAGGGTTAGGGTTAGGGTTAGATTTAGTGTTAGGGTTAGGTTTTGTGGTAGAGATCATGTTAGGGTTACGATTATGATTAGGGTTAGTGTTTGTTTTAGGCTTAGTTTTAGGGTTAGGTTTAGTTTTAGGTTAATGGTTAGGGATAGGGTTAGGTTTAGTGTTACAGTTAAGGTTAGGTGTGGGTTTAGGCTTAGTGTTTGGTTTAGCACTAGGTTTAGGTTTAGTGTTAGGTTAATCTTAGCGTTATGGTTAGGATTAGGGTTAGGTTTATGGTTAGGTTAGGTTTAGGGTTACTGTTAGGGTTAGGGTCATGTTAGGGTTAGAATTAGTCTTATTGTTAGTGTTATTGTTAGGGTTAGGGTTAGGGATATTGTAAGGGTTAGTATTAGGGTTAGAGTTAGGGTTAGTGCTAGGTTTAGGTTAGGGTTAGTGTTCAGTTTAGTGTTAGATTTAGGGTGAAGTTTAGGGTTAGGTTTTTTTGTTAGGTTTAGGGTTAGGGTATGGGTTAGGATTACAATTAGATTTAGGGTTAATGTTAGGGTTAGGGTTAGGGTTAGGTTTAGTGTTAGGTTTAGCATTAGGGTAAGAGTTAGGGATAGTGTCAATGTTAGAATTAGGGTTAGTGTTAAGTTTGGGTTAGTGCTAGTTTTAAGGTTAGGGTCAATGTTTGGTTTAGAGTTAGATTTAGGGTGAAGTTTAGGGTTAGGGTTAGAGTTATCGTTAGAATTAGGTTTAGGGTTAGGATTAGTGTTAATGTTAGGGTTAGGTTTAGGGTTAGTGTTAGGATTAGAGATAGGTTTTGGGTTAGGGTTATGGTTAGGGCTAGGATTATGATTAAATTTAGGCTTAGTATTAGGGTTAGGGTTAGGGTTAGTGTTAGGTTTAGCATTAGGGTAAGGGTTAGAGATAGTATCAGGGTTAGTAATAGGGTCAGCTTTAAGGTTAGGGTTAGTGCTAGGTTTAAGGTTAGTTTTAGTGTTTGTTTTAGAGTTAGATTTATGGTGAAGTTTAGGGTTAGGATTAGAGTTATTGTTAGAATTATGGTTAGGGTAAGGATTAGTGTTACGGTTAGGGTTAGGTTTAGGGTTAGTGTTAGGCTTAGAGATAGGGTTTGGGTTAGGGTTAGGGTTTTGTTATGGTTAGTGTTAAGTTCAGGGTTAGGGTTTGTGTTAGGTTTCGGTTTAGGGTTAGGATAAAATTTAGGGTTATGATTAGAGTTAGGGTTAGCATTTGTGTTAGTGTTATGGTTAGATTTAGGGTTAGGTTTAGGGTTAGACTTCGTGTTAGGGTTTGTGTTAGGTTTAGTGTTAGTGTAGTGTTAGGGTTAGAGTATTTATTAGAGTTAGGGTTAGGGTTAGGATTGGTTTAGTATTAGAGTTAAGTTTAGGGTATGTTTTAATGTTAGGATTAGGGTTACAGTTTGTGTTAGGGTAAATGTTAGGGTTAGTGTTAGGTTTAGGGTTACGGTTAGGGTTAGGGTCAGGGTTACTGTTTTGGTTTGCGTTAGGGTTAGTGTTATGGTTGGGGCTATGGTTAGGTTTAGTGTTAGGATTAGGGTTAGATTTAGGTTTAGGGTTAGTGTTAGTTTTAGGGTTATGGTTATGTTTAGGGTTACTGTTAGGGTTAGGGTTAGGTTTAGTTTTAGTGTTAGGGTTAGGGTTTGTTTTCGTGTTAGGTTTAGGGTTATGATTAGTGTTAGGGTAAGAATTGGTGTTAGTGTTTGTTTTATGGTTAGTTTTAGTGTTAGGGATAGGTTTAGGGTTTGTGTTAGTGTTAGTGTTAGGGTTAGGGTTAGTGTTAGGGTTAGTGTTAGTTTTAGGGTTATTTTTTGTGTTAGGGTTAATATAAGGGTTAGTGGTAGAGTTAGGGTTACGTTTAGGATTAGGGTTAGATTTAGTGTTAGTGTTAGTGTTACGTTTAGGATTAGGGTTAGGTTTAGTGTTAGTATAGTGTTAGGGTTAAAGTTTGGGTAGGGTTAGTGTTATTCTTAGATAAGAGGGTTAGGGTTAGGTTTAAGGTAGAAATAGTGTTATGGTTAGGGATAAGTTTAGCGTTAGTGTTAGAGTTAGATTTAGGGTTAGGATTATTGTTAGAGTAAAGTTAGGGTTAGAGTTAGGGTTCGGTTTAGGCTTAGTGTTAGGGATAGGGTTAGGGTTTATGTTAGGAATAGTGTTAGGGTTAGTTTTAGGGGTATGGTTATTGTCACGGATAGCATTAGGGTTAGATTTAGGGTTAGGGTTAGGGTTATGGTTAGTGTTAGGTTAAGGTTAGGTTTAGAGTTATGGTTAGTTTTAGGGTTAGGGTTAAGTTTAGGGTTTGTGTTAGTGTTTGCATTAGGGTTAGGGTTAGGGTTAGTGTTAGGTTAAGGTTAGGTTTAGATTTATGGTTAGTTTTAGGGTTAGGGTTAGGGTTCTTGTTAGGATTACTTTTAGTGTTAGGTTAGAGTTATGTTTGTGTTACGGTTAGGGTTAGTGTTATGATTAGGGTTATATTTTGTGTTAGGGTTAGGGTTAGAGATAGGCTTTTGGTAAGTGTTAGCTTTAGGGTTAGAGTTATGGTTAGAGATAGTGTTAAGGTTAGGGTTAAGTTTAGTGTTAGTGTTAGTGTTAGGGTAACAGTTAGTGTTAGGGTTAGGGTTATAATTTTTGTTAGGGTTACGGTTTTTGTTAGGGTTAGGCTTAAGGTTATGGTGATAGGGTTAGGGTTAGGGTTCAGTTTGGTTTAGGGTTAAGGTTAAGGTTTGTGTTAGGTTTAGATTTAGAGTTAGGGTTAGTGTTAAAGTTACTGTTATGTTTAGGGTTGAGGTTAGGGTTAAGGTTAGTTTTAGGGTTAGGGTTAAGGTTAGGATAAAGTTAGGGTTAGGTTATGGTTAGGATTATGGTTAGGGTTAGAGTTCATTATAGGGTTAGGTTAGGATTAGTGTTAGGATTAGTGATGGGGTTAGGGTGAGGTTTAAGGTTATTGTTAGAGCTAGGGATAGGGTTAGCATTAAAGGTAGGGATAGTGTTAGATTTAGGGATAGGTTTAGAATTAGTGTTAGTGTTAGGGTTATCGTTATGTTTATTGTTAAGTTTCAGTTTAGGGTTATGGTTAGGCCAAGGTTTAGGGTTAGAATTAGAATTAGGGTTAGTGATAAGGTTAGGTTTAGCAATAGGGTTAGAATTAAGGTTTGGGTTAGTTTTAGAGTTAGTTTTAGGTTTAGGTTTAGGGTTAGTATTAGGTTGACTGTTAGGGTTAGGGTTAGGGTTACTGTTATGGTTAGGATTAGAGTTAAGGTTAGGGATAGTGTTAGGATTAGGGTTACGGTTTAGGATAAGGTTTAGGTTTAGGGTTAGGGTTATTTTTAGTGTTAGTGTTAGTGTTAGGGTTAGGGTTATGGTTAGCGTTAGTGTTAGGGTTAGGATAAGTGTTAGTGTGAGGGTTAGTTTTAGCATTAGGGTTTGTGTTTGGTTAGGGTTAATGTTAGGGTTAGGGTTACAGTTAGGATTAGGATAAGGTTTAGGGTTAGTGTTAGAGGTACTGGTAGGGTTAGGATTAGGCTTAGGGTTAGTTTTAGTGTTAGGTTTGGGTTTGTGTTAGCTTAAGGGTTAGGGTTAGTGTTAGTGTTAGGGTTACAGGTAGGATTAGGGTTAAGTTTAGGTTTAGTGTTAGTGTTAGGTTTTGCATTAGGGTTTCTGTTAGGGTAGTTTTAGGATCAGGATTAGGGTTAGTTTTAGGCTTAGGTTTAGAGTTAGTGTTAGTGTTAGAATTAGGGTTGGTTTTACAGTTAGTTCTAGGATTATGGTTAGGGTTAATGTTATGGATAGGGTTAAGTTTAGGGTTAGGTTTAGGGGTAGGGTTGGTGTTAGGATTAGGGTTCGGGTGAGGGATAGTGTTAGGGATAGTGATAGGTTTTTGGTTTGTGTTAGGGTTAGTGTTACAATTTGGTTTAGGGTTAGGTTTAGGGTTAAGGTTTGTGTTAGTGTTAGGGTTAGGTTTATAGTTAGGGTTACAGATAGAATTAGGGTTAAAGATAGGTTTAGGTTAGGGTTAATGTTAGGTTTAGTGTTACATTTAGGGTTAGGATTAGGTTTAAGTCCTAGTGTTATGGTTAGGGTTAGGGTTAGTGTTAGGGTAAGGGTTAGGGTCACAATTACATTTTGGTTGAGGCTTAAGTTTAGGGTTAATATTAGTGTTAGGGAGAGGCTTAGGCTTAGGGGTAGTGTTAGGTTTAGGTTTAGGATTAGGGTTAGAATTAGTGAGGATTATGGTTAAGGTTAGTGTTAGGATAAAGTTTATTGATAGGGTTAGGTTTAGGGTTAGTTTCTATTTAAGGTTAGATTTTGATTTAGAATTAAGTTTAGGGTTAGTGTTAGCATTAGGTTTATGGTTAGGATTGGGTTAGGGTTGTGGTTAGGATTAGTGTTAGTGTAAAATTTTGCTTTAAATTTAGGATTAGCATTAATATTAGGGTTAAGGTTAGGTTTAGGGTTAGTTTTAGTTTTAGGGTTAGGGTTAAGTTTAGGGTTAGTGTTAGGGTAAGGCAAGGGTTAGTATTAGGGTTAGGGTTAGTGTTAAGTTTAGAATTAGGGTTCGTATTGGATTTAGGTTTAGTGTGAGTGTTAGGGTTAGGGTTAGTATTAGGTTTAGGGTTATGGATAGGGTTAGGTTTAGAGTTAGGGTTAATTTTAAAGTTAGGGTTAGGTTTAGGGTTAGGGTTATTGTTAGGTTTAGGGTTAGGTTTAGTGGTAGGTTTAGTGGTAGGTTTTGTGTTAGGGTTTGGGCTACGGTCAGGTTTAGGGTTACAGATCGGGTTAGGGTTGGATTTAGGGTTAAGTTTTGTGTTAGGGTTAGTGTTAGGTTTTTGGTTACAGTTAGGTTTAGGGTTAGGATTATGATTAGGGTTTATGCTAGTGTTAGGTTTAGGGCTATGGTTAGGTTTAGGGTTAGTGTTACAGTTAGTTTTATGTTTAGGTTTAGATTTAGGGTTAGTGTTCATGTTAGGTATAGGGTTAGGGTAAGGGTTATGGTTAGAATTAGAGTTAAGGATAGGTTTAGTGTTAGGTTTAGTTTTAGGGTTTCGATTAGGTTTAGGGTTAGTGTTAGGGATAGAGTTAGGGTTAGTGGTAGTGTTAGAGTAAGAGTTACACTTAGGGTTATGTTTAGGGTTAGTGTTAGGGTTAGGGTTAGGCATATGGTTATGTTTAGAGTTATGGTTAGGGTTAGGTTTATGGCTAGTGTTAGAGTTAGTGTTAGAGTTAGTGTTAGGATTTGTTTTAAAGTTCTTATTAGAGTTAGGGTTAGGGTTAGTGTTAGTGTTAGTGTTAGAGTTAGGGTTTCTGTTAGGGTTATGGTTAGGATTAGATTTTGTGTTAGGGTTATGGTTAGGCTGAGGGTTAGAATTATGGATAGAATTTGGGGTAAATTTAGAGATAGGTTTAGTGTTAGGGTTAGTGTTAGGATTACGGTTAGGTTTAGGGTTAGTGTTAGTGTTAGGTTTTGTGTTAGCATAACGTTTAGGGTTACTTTTAGTGTTAGGGCTAGTGTTAGGTTTATGGTTTCAGTTAGGGTTAGTGTTAGGATTAGGGTTAGGGTTAGTGTTAGGTTTAGGGTTAGGCTTAGGGTTAGTGTTAGGGTTAGTTTTACATGTAGGTTTAGGGTTAGGTTTAGTGTTAGGGTTAGGATTAGGTTTAGGGCAAGGGTTATGGTTAGAATTAAGTTTAGGGTTAGTTTTAGTGTTAGACCTAGTGTTTGGGTTAGGTTTAGGGTTAGTGTTAGGGTAAGTGTTAGTGTTTGTGTTAGCTTTAGGGTTAGTGTTACAGTTAGGATTATGGTTAGGTTTAGCATTGGGTTAGGGTTAGTGTTAGGATAGGGTTAGGGTTATTGTTATGTGTAGGGTTAGGGTTTGTGTTAGGATTAGGGTTAGGGTTTGACTTGGGATTAGGTTTAGATTTATTGTTAGCATTTGAGTTACACTTAAAATTGGGTTAGGGTTAAGGTTAATGTTAGTGTTAAATTTTGTGTTAGGGTTAGTGTTAGGGTTAGTGTTAGAATTAGGTTTAGGGTTAGGGTTAGTGTTAGAATTAGGGTTAGTGTTAGAATTAGGGTTAGGTTTAGGGTTAGTTTTAGGGTTAGGGTAAGGGTGACGTTTAGGGTTACTGTAGGGTTTAAGGTAAGGTTTAGTATTAGGTTTAGGGTTAGTTTCAGTGTTAGAATTAGGGTTTGTGATAGGGTTCTGGTTAGGGTGAGTGTTAGTGTAAGGATTAGGGTTAGGGTAACGTTTGTGTTAGTATTAGGGTTAGGGTTAATTTTAGTGTTAGTGTTAGGGTTAGGGATAGATTTAGAGTTAGTGTTAGTGTTAGGGTTAGGGTTAGTGTTATGGTTATGTTTTGGGTTAGTGTTATGTTATGGTTCGGGTTAGGTTTACTATTAGTGTTAGAGTTATGATTAAGATTAGTGTTAGGTTAAGGTTATGTTTATGGTCAGGGTTAGGTTTATGGTTTGTGTTAGGTTTAAGTTTAAGTTTAGGGTTTGTTTTAGGGTTAGGGTTAGTGTTATTTTTACAGATAAGATTAGCATTATATTTAGGGTTAGATTTAGGGTTAGGTTTAGTGTTAGGATTATGATTAGATTTAGAGTTAGAGTTAAGGTTAGGGTTAGGGGTAGAGTTAGTGTTAGGGTTAGGGTTAGTTTAAGGGTTAGTGTTAAGTTTGGGGTTATGGTTAGGGTCAGAATTAGTGATAGGATTAGGTTTGGGGTTAGGTTTATTGTTAGCGTTAGGGTTAGGGTCAGGGTTAGTGTAAGTGTTAAGGTTAGGGTTAGTGTTAATGTTAGGGTTAGGGTTATGTTTAGGGTTGGGTTTAAGTTTAGGGTTTGTGTTAGCGTTAGGATTAGTGTTAGGGTTAAGATTAGGGTTAGTTTTAGTTTTAGTTTTAGGGTTATGGTTAAGTTAAAGATTCGTGTTATGGTTAAGTTAAGGGTTAGGATTAGGTTTAAGGTTAGTGTTAGGGTTAGAATAGGTGTCCATAATATAGATAGGGTTGACGGTGAGTGTTTGGGTTAGGATTAGGTTTAGTGTTAGTTTTTGTGTTAGGGTTAGGGTTAGGTTTTATTATAGTGATAGGATTAGGGATAGGTTTAGAGTTAGTGTTAGGGTTAGGGTTAGGTTTAGGTTTAGTGTTATGATTAGTATTCAGAGTAGTGTTAAGGTTAGTGATAGGGTTAGGTTTATGGTTAAGGTTAGTGTTAGGGTTAGGGTTAGTGTTATGTTTAGGGTTTGTATTAGGGTTAGTTTTAGGTTTGAGTTAGGATTAGGATTAGGGTTATTGTTAGGGTTAGTGTTACAGTTAGGATTAGGATAGGGTTAGCGTTAATGTTAGTGTTAAAGTTTTTATTAGGGTTAGTGTTAGAATTAGGTTAAGGGTTAGGATTACTGTTAGAATTAGCTTTAGGGTTAGTGTTAGGGTTAGTTTTAGTGTTAGGTTTAGGGTTAAGTTTAGGATTAGTGTTAGGTTTAAGGTATAATTAAGATTAGGGTTAGGGTTAGTATTAGTGTTAGGGTTAGTGTTACGATTACACTCTGGGTTAGGGCTAGGGGGAGTGTTAGGTTTAGGGTAACTCTTAGGGTTAAGTTTTTGTTAGTGTTTGTGTTAGGGTTAGTGTTAGGTTTAATTATAGTGTTAGGGTTAGGAATATTTTTAGAGTTAGTGTTAGGGTTAGGGTTAGAGTTAGTGTTAGAGTTAGGGTTAGTTTTATGGTGAGGGTTAGTAACAGGGTTAGGGTTAGAGTTAGTAATAGGGTAAGTGTTGAGTTTAGGGTTAGGTATAGGGTTAGTTTTAGGGTTAGGGTTATTGTTAGAATTAGTGTTAGGGTTAGTGTTGCAGTTAGTGTTAGTGTTAGAGTTAGGGTTAGACTTAGGTATTGAGTTGGGATTAGGGTTAGTTTTAGAGTTAGTGTTAGGCTTAGTTTTAACGTTAGGATTACATTTAGGTTTAGATTTAGTGTTAGGTTTAGTGTTAGGGTTAGGGTTTGTGTTAGGGTTAAGTTTAGGAATAGGCTTTTGTTAGGGTCAGCTTTAGGTTTAGCGTAAGATTTACGGATGCGATTAGGTTTATATTTAGAATTAGAATTACAGTTAGGTTTAGTGTTAGGATTACGGTAATGTTTAGAATTAGAGTTAGTATTAGTGTTATGGTTAGGGGCAGGGTTAGTGTTAGTGTTAGTGTTAGGGTTAGGGTTATTGTTAGAATTAGGTTTAGGGTTAGGGTTAGGGTTAGGTTAAGGGTTGGGTTAAGGTTTAGGGTTAGTTTTAGTGTTAGGTTTACTAACCATAAGTTAGTGTTAGGGTTAGGATTACATTAGAATTACCATTAGTGTTAGGGTTAGGAATACGTTTAGTGTTAGGGTTAGGTTTAGGGTTATGGTTGGGTTTTTTGTTAGGGTTAGGGTTAGGGTTAGTGTTAGAGTTAGGGTTACAGTTAGGATTATGGCTAAAGTTAGAATTTGGGTTAGTGTTAGCGTTAAGATTACGGTTAGGATTATGGTTAGGTTTATATTTAGGGTTAGGGTTAGTTTTGTTTTAGGGTTTTGGTTAATGTTAATGTTAGGGTTAGTGTTCAGGTTGGAATTATGGTTAGAATTATTGTTAGGTTGGGGTTAGGGTTAGGGTTAGTGTTAGGGTTAAGGTTAAGGTTAGGTTTAGTGTTAGGGTTTGGATAAGGTTTAGGGTTAGTATTAGGGTTGTGTTAGGGTTATGGTTAGTGTTTAGGTTATCATTAGGTTTAGGCTTAGGGTTATTGTTATGGTTAGTGCTAGGTTTAGGGTTAGTGTTAGTGTTAGGTTTAGGTTTAGTGTTAGTGTTAGGGTTAGGGTTAGTGATAGAGTTAGGGTTAAGTTTAGGGTTAGTGTTAGGGTTATGGTTATTTTAGGGTTAGTGTTAGGGTTAGCATTAATGTTTGTGTTAGTGTTAGGGTTATGGTTTGACTTAGGGTTTGTGTTAGGTTTAGGGTTAGAATTAGGGTTAGGGTTACAGTTACAGTTAGGGTTACGGTTACAGTTAGGTTTATGGTTGGTTTTAGAGTTACAGTTATAGTTAGCATTATGGTTAGTGTTAGATTTAATTTTAGGGTTAAGGTTTGGGTTTGTGTTAGGTTTTGTTAGGGTTAGGGTTTGTGTTAGGGTTAGTGTTAGGGTTACGATTAGGAGTAGTGTTAGATTTAGAATTAAGTTTATGGTTAGGGTTAGTGTTCGGGTTATGATTAGGTTTAGAGTTATGTTTAGTGTTATTTTTAAGTTTAGGTGTAGGGTTAGAGTTAGTGTTATGGTTAGGGTTAAGGTTAGGTTTAGTGTTAGGGTTAGGATTAGATTTAAGTTTAGGGTCGGGCTTATGGTTAGGGTTAGGTTTAGTGTTATGTGTAGGTTTAGGGTTAGGGTTAGGATTAATGTTAGGTTTTGGGTTAGTTTTTGTGTTAGTGTTAGGGTTAGGGTTAGACATAGAATTTGTGTTAGTTTTAGGGTTAGAGTTGGGATTAGGGTTACCGTTAAATTAGGGATAGAGTTAGGGTTAGGGTTAGTGTGAGGTTTAGGTTAGTTTTAGGATTAGTGTTAGGGTTAGGTTAGGGTGTGTGTTAGGGTTAGGGTTAGTGTTAGAATAGGGTTATGTGTAGAATTAGGGTTAGGGTTAGGTTTAGGGTTAGTGTTTGGGTTTGCGTTAGGGTTAGTAATAGAGTTAGTTTTAGGGTTAGTGCTAGGTTTAGAGTTAGGGTGTGCGTTAGGGTTAGTGTTAGGTTTAGGGTTATGTTTTGAATTAGTGTTAGTTTTAGTGGTAGTTGTTAGATTTAGGGTTAGTGTTATGGTTAGGATTAAGGATTGTGTCAGGGTTAGGGTTAGGGTTAGTGTATGGATAGGGTTAGTGTTAGTGTTATGGTAAGGATTAGGGTTGACAATAGTTTAAGTTCAGGGATAGACTGAGGTTTAGTGTTAGGGTTAGGTTTATGTTTATGGTTATGGTTAGGGTTACGTTTAGGTTTAGGGTTAGGTTTGATAGGGTTTTGGATGGGTTAGGCTAAGTGTTAGTGTTAGGGTTAAGGTTAAGTTTTTTCTTAGGGTTAGTGATAGGTTTAAGGTTAGGTTTAGGGAATGGGTTAGTGTTAGGGTTAGGGTTGTTTTTACAGTTAGTGTTAGGGTAATGTTAGGGTTAGGGTTAGGGTTAGTTTAAGCATTAGGTTTAGGATTAGGTTTAGGGTATTTTTAAGGGTCAGTTTTAGGTTCAGGTTTAGGTTTTTGTTAGGTTTAGGGTTAGGGTTAGATGTTTTTTAGGTTTAGGTTTTTGTTAGGTAGGGTTATGGTTAGAGCTTTTGTTAAGGTTAGTTTTAGTGTTTGGGTTTGGTTAGGGTTAGTTTTAGGGTTAGGGTTAGTATTAGTGTTAGGGTTAGGTTTAGTGTTAGGGTTAGTGTTAGGTTTAGCATTAGATTTAGGGTTTATTTTAGGTTAAGTTTACAGTTAGGGTTAGAGTTTCAGTTAGGATTATGGTTAGTGTTAGGGTTAGGTTAGGATTAGTCTTAGGGTTTGTGTTAGGGTTAGGGTTAGGGTTAGATTTAGGATTAGTGTTAGGATTAGGGTTAGTGTTATTGTGAGGGTTATTATTAGGGTTACGTTTAGTGTTAGGGTTAGTGCTATGGTCAGGGTTAGTGTTTGTTTTCATGTTATGGTAAGGTTTACGCTTAGGGTAAAGGTTATGGTAAGAGTTATTGTTAGGTTTAGTGTTAGTTTAGTATTGGGGTTAGGGTTAGGGGTAGTGTTAGTGTTAGAATTTGGGTTAAGTTTAAGGTTAGCATTAGGGTTAATGTTAGGGTTAGTTTTAGGGTTAGGGATAGTGTTAGGGTTAGGGTTAGAGTTAGGGTTAGGGTTTGGTTTATGGTTTCAGTTAGATTTAGTGTTAGGTTTATGGTTAGGGTTAGTGTTAGGATTAGTGTTAGGTTTAGAGTTAGAGTTTGTGTTAGTTTTAGGTTTAGGTTTAGACATAGAATATGTGTTTGGTTTAGGGTTAGAGTTAGGGTTAGAGTTACAGTTAGTATTAGGTTTAGGGTTAGGGTTAGTGTGAGTGTTAGTGTTAGTTTTTGTGTTAAGGTATGTGTTAGGTTTAGGGTGTGTGTTAGGTTAGGGTTAGAAAAGGGTTACGTGTAAGATTATGGTTAGGGTTAGTGTTAGTGTTTGGGTTTGCATTAGGTTAGTAATGGGGTTATTTTTAGGGTTTGTGTTAGGGTTGGTTTAGGGTTAGTGTTAGTGTTAGGATTTGTGTTATTGTTAGGGATAGGATTAGGTTTAGGACTAATGTTAGGGTTATGGTTAGGGTTATTTTTAGGGGTTGGGTTAGTGTTAGGGTTAGGATTAGTGTTTTGTTAGCCTTAGGGTTAGGGTTACTGTATGTTTAGGGTTAGTGTTAGTGTTAGTGTTAGGGTTAGCAATAGTTTAAGTTTAGGGATAGGTTGAGGTTTAGTGTTAGGGTTAGGTTTATCATTAGGGTTAGGGTTTGTTAGGTTTAGTTTTAGGTTATGGTTAGGGTTGGTGATAGGGTAATGGATGGATTAGGGTTAGTGTTAGTGTTAGGGTTAGGGTTAAGGTTTGTGTTAGGGTTAGTGTTAGGGTTTAGGTTAGGCTTAGGGAATGGGTTAGTGTTAGAGATAGGGTTATGTTTATGGTTAGTGTTAAGGTAATGTTAATTAGGTTTAGGTTTAAGTTTAGCTTTTGTTTTAGGGTTAGTTTTAGGGTTAGGGTTAGGTTTTTTTACGTTTAGGATTAGGGCTAGAGGTTTTGTTAGGGTTAGGTTTAGGGTTAGGGTTAGTGTTAGGATTGGGTTAGGGTTAGGGTTAGTATTAGAGTTAGCATTACAGTAGGTTTAGTGTTAGTGCAAGGGGTAACATTAGGGTTAGGGTTAGGGTTAGGGCTAGTCTTAGTGTTAGGGTTATGCTTAGGGTTAATGTTAGGTTTAGTGTTTGGATTAGTGTTAGGTTTAGGGTTAGGATTAGTGTTAGGGTTAAGGTTAGGGTTAGGATTAGGGTTAATTTTAGGTTTAGGTTTAGACTAAGGCTTTGTGTTAGGTTTAGAGTTACAGTTAGGGTTAGAGTTTCAGTAAAGGTTAGGGTTATGGTTAGAGTTAGGTTTAGGATGAGTGTTAAGTTTAGGGTTAGTGTTAGTGTTAGGGTTAGGCTTAGGGTTTGTGTCAAGTTTAGGGTTAGGGTTAGTGTTAGGTTAGGTTTAAATGTAGGATTATGTTTAGGGATAGGGTTAGTGTTAGTGTTAGGTTTTGTTTTAGGGTTAGTGTTCTGGCTAGTGTTAGTGTTAGGGTTAGGGTTGGGTTAGGTTTAGTGTTAGGGTTAGTTTTAGGGTTTGTGTTAGGTTTAGTGTTAGGGTTAGGTCTAGGTTTAGGATTAGTGTTAGGGTTAGGGATAGGATTAGGTTTACGTTTAGTGTTAGGGTAGGGGTTATTCTTAGGTTTAGGGTTAGGGCTTTCTTAGGCTTAGTGTTAGTGTTAGTGTTAGGGTTAGGATTAGGGTTAACAATAGTGTTAGTCTTACAGATAGGTTTAGGGTTAACGTTAGGTTTAGGGTTAGGATTAGGGTTAGTGTAATGCTTAGGTTTAGGGTTAGAGATAGGGTTAGTGTTTAGCACTAGAATTAGGTTTAGGATTAGTATTTGGGTTTGTGTTAGGGTTAGGTTTGGGGTTAGGTTTAGAGTTAGGGTTAGTTTTAGGGTTAGGGTTAGTGTTAGTTTAGGATTAGGGTTAGTGTAATTCTTAGGTTTAGGGTTAGAGATAGGTTAGGTTTAGCATTAGGGTTAGGTTTAGGATTATTATTAGGGTTTGTTTTAGGGTTAGGTTTTGGGTTAGGTTTAGAGTTAGGGTTAGTTTTAGGGTTAGGGTTAGTGTTAGCGTGAGGGTTATCATTAGGGTTCGGTTTAGTGTTAAGATTAGTTTTATGGTTAGGGCAGGGTTAGGGTAAGGTTTATGGTTAGGGTAATGGTTATACAAGGGTTATTTTTATGTTTAGTGTTAGGTTTTTTTATTAGAGTTAGTATTAGGGGTAGTTTTAATGTTAGAATTTGGGTTAAGGTTAGGGTTAGGGTTAGTGTTAGGGTTAGAGTTAGTGTTAGGGTTAGGATTATAGTTATCTTTAGGGTTAGGGTTAGCGTTAGGGTTAGCATTACAGTTAGTGTTAGGGTTAGCATTAAGTTTAGGTTTAGTGTTAGGGTTATGGAATGTGTTTGTTTTAGGGTTAGGTTTAGGGTTAGTGTTAGAGTTAGGGTTACGGTAAGGATTAGGGTTAGTGTTAGGATTAGTGTTAGGTTTAGGGTTTGCATTAGTGTTAGTTTTAGGGTTAGTGTTAGGTTTAGGGTAGGGTTAGTGTTAGATTTACTCTTAGGTTTAGGGTTAGTGTTCGTGTTAGGGTTAGGGTTATGTTTACGGTTAGTGTTAGGATAGGCTTAGGGATAGTGTTAGGGTTAGAGTCAGTGTTAGGGTTAGGGTTATGGTTCTTCTTAGGGTTAGGATTAGGGTTAGTTTTAGGCTTAGGGTTAGGGTTAGATTTGGAGTTAATATTAGTTCTAGTATTAGGGCTAAGTCTAAGGATAAGACAAGGGTTAGGGCTTGGGTTAGGGTTAAGCTAACGGATACATTTAGAAATAGGGAGAGTTAGATTTAGTCTTAGGGCTAGGGTTATGGTTAGTTTTAGGGATAGGGCTAAATTAGGGCTAGGATTAGGGCTAGGGTTGATGTTCATCTTAGGCCTAGCATTAGAACTAGTGTTACAATTATGTTTAGGGTAAGGGATATTGTTATAGCTAGGTTTAGAGTTAGGGTGAGGGATATAATTAGAGTTAGGGCTAGGGTTAGGTTTAGATTATGAATAAGGCTAGATTTAGGTCTAGGATGAGGGTTAGGTTTGTTGTAGGCTTAGGTCTAAAATTAGGAATAGGACTAATGTCAGGTCTAGTGTTACAGTTAGGGTAGATTTAGGGTTAGGTTTGGGTTTAGGTCTAGTGTAAGTGTTAGGCTTAGGGTAAGGTCAGGTTTAGACCTAGTTGTATTTTTAGGGTAAGGATCCAGTTTATGGTTTGTTTTAGGTTAAGGTTTAGGGAAAGGCCCAAATGAGCATTAGGGTTAGGGTTAGGGTAATGGATAGGGTTAAGTTGAGGGTTCAGGGTAGGTTTAGGGTAATGAAGAGATTTTGGGATAGCAATAGGATTAGGGTTAGGCCTAGAGTTAGCATTAGGATTAGGATTATCATAAGGATAATATATAGGATTAGAGCTAGGTTTAGGGCTAAGTTTATGGTTAAGACTAGGGATTGAGTTAGGGTTAGGATTGGGTTAAGGCTAGTAACCCTATCTTAGGGTAACATTAGGATTAGTTTTAGGGTTTAGGGTTAGGTTTTGAGCTTGGTTCGTCCTAGGGCGAGGGTTAGGTTTAGTGTTAGGTCTAGGGTTAGGGTTATGGTTATGGTCAGGGTTAGGTTTAGGTATGGCTCGGGATTTCATTAGGGTAAGGTTAGGTTTAGAGTAATACATTGGGTTAGATGTAAGGTTAGCTTTAGTGTTAATGCTGGGTTTAGGGTTAAGTTTAGTTTTAAGGCTGGGTTTATTGTTTGGTTTAGGGTAAGGGTTAAGCTTTGAGGTAGATTTAGGGCTAAAGCAAGGATTAGGTTTAGGGTTAAGTGTAGGATTAGGTTTAGGGTTTGTGTTAGGGTTTTGGTTAGAGTTATGGCTAAGGTTATCACTACGGTTAGGGTTAGAGTTAGGATAATGGCTAGGGTTTGAGCTAGGGTTAAGTTTAGGAATAGGGCTAGGGTTAGGGTTATGGGTAGAAATAGGGCTAGGTTTATATTTAGGCTAAGGTTATTCTTTGAGCTAGGGTTAGGACTAAGGTGAAGGTTAGGTTTAGGGTTAGCGTTAGAGCTAGGTTTAGGGTGAGGGTTATGCTTAGGGTAGGTTTAGGCCTCAATTTAGTGTTACGTTTTATGTTAGGTTTAGGCCCAGGGTTATTGATGTGGGTAATGTAAGATCTAGGATTCTAATTATAGCTAGTTGTAGGGTAAGAGTTATGGATAGGTCTAGTGTTAAGTTTAGATGTTGGTTTATTGTCAGGTTTAGAGCTAGGTTTAGTGTTAGTGTCAGGATCAATGTTTAGGTTAGAGTTAGTGTTAGGGTAAAAGCCAGAATTAGAACAAGGTTAGGTATAGCTGTAGGGTTAGAGTTTGGATTAAGTTAAGGGTTATTGTTAGGGATAGGACTAAGTTTTTGTTTATGTCTAGAGCTAGAATTATCTCTAGATTTAGGATTGGGTTTAGGTTTAGGGCTAGTGATAGTGTTAGGTTTAGGTATAAGTTTTCTGGTAGGGCTAGTTTCAGGGTTTGATTTAGGATTAGGGTCAGGTTTAGACCTATAATTAGTGTTAGGGTCAGAATAAGGGTGAAGTTTAGAGTTAGGTTTTGGGTTCCAGTTAGAGCTAGAATGAGGGATAGTGTTAGGATTAGTAATAGGATTAGTGTTTGGTTTAGCCTAAGGATTAGGATTAAGACTGAGGTTAGCATTATGGATAGGTTTTGGCTTAGGGTAAGGGATAGGGTTAGAGCTAGGATTAGGGTTATGTTTCGGGCTAGGATTAGGGTTAGGGATAGGTTAAAATTTAGTGTTAGGGCTTGGATTAGTGCTATTTTTGTGTTAGGGTTAGGGCTAGGGTTATGTCTATGGTCAAGGTAAGAACTAGTGTTATGATAAGGGTTAGTTTTAGGGTTAGGGTTTGGGCTAGGAATGGTGTTAGCATTAGCTTAGGGTTAGGGTGATATTTAGAGCTAGGGTTAGTGTTTGAATAAGAGTCAGTTTCAGGGTTAGTTTTAGGCCTAGGACTCAAATCAGAGCTAGGGTTATAGCTAGTTATAGGGGTAGGGTTTGGTATAGGGTAAGAATTAGGGTTAGTGCAATGGCTCGGTTTTGTTTTATGGCTAGAGCTAGGGTTAGGGCTAGTTTTAGGATTAACATTAGTGTTAGGGCTAGTGGTATGATGAGGTTTAGGCTTAAGTTTAGGGTTAGATTTAGAGTTATGGTTAGATCTAGGGTTAGGGCTATGGCTAGATTTAAGGTGAAGGTTAAGGTTAGTGTGAAGATTACAGTAACAGGGTTAGAAATAGAAATAGGGCTAGAGTGAGAGTTAGTCTTAGGGCTAGGGTTAGAGGTAGGGTTAGGGTTAGGGCTAAATTAGGGCTAGGATTAGCGTTTGGGTCAGTGTTAGGGCTAAGTCTAGGGTTAAAGTTAGTGTTAGTGTTAGGTTTAGAGTTAGTTTTAGGGGAAGTGAAGGGGTTATATCTAGGTTTAGGGCTAGGACGAGCTTTAAAATTCAGGATAAGTCTAGGGTAAAGGTGAGGGTTAGGATTAAGGCTAGGTTTAGGGCTAGAATGGGGGCTAGGATTTGTGTTAGGGTTAGGGCTAGGAATAGGGCTAGGGCTAATGTTAGGTCTAGGGTTCTGGTTAGGGACAGTGTTAGGGTTAGGTTTATGGCTAGGTCTAGTGTAAGGGTTAGGTTTAGTGTAGGGGTAAGGTTTAGAGCTAAGTATATTATTAAGTTCAGAGTCAGGTTAGGGTTTGGTTTGGGTTAAGGTTTAGAGTTAGGTATCGAATTAGTATTAGGGTTAAGAACTGGCTTTATCCAGAGGGGAGGAGCTGGGTCACCGCCCGTGCCTGGAGCAGGCCCAGCGGCTTGCCGGCGTGGTGGTGCATGACCCCAATTGGAGAGGGGGCGGAGCGGAGGCGCCACCCGCACCCGTAAAGTGGGCAGACTTGCGACCCAGTGGTACATGGGCGTGGTAGGAGGGGCAGGGCAGAGCCGCTGCCCATGCCTGCCAGGTAAGCAGACCTGCTGCAGACTGGTGGGTAAGGCCCAGCGGCCTGCCAGTGTGGTACACACATCACCCCAACTGGAGTAGGGACAGAGCAGAGCCTTCACCCGCTCCCGGATCAGGCCCCTCCGGTGTGGTGGTCACGTGACCGCAATTGGAGTGGGGGCGGAGCGGAACCACCACCCGTGCCTGCAGGGTGGGCAGACCTGCAACCAACCTGCAGATCAGGCCCAGTGGTCCACGGGTGTGGTAGGAGGGGCAGGGCAGAGCCACCGCCCATGCCTGCAAGGTAGGCAGACCTGCAACAGACCGGCAGATCAGGCCCAGCAGCCTGCCGGCGTGGTACACACTTCACCCCAATTGGAGTAGGGGCAGAGCAGAGTCACCGCCCGTGCCAGGAACAGGCCCAGCGACCTGCCGGCGTGGTAGTCACGACACCCCAATTGGAGTAGGGGCAGAGCAGAACTGCCACCCATGCCCGAAAGGTGGGCAGACCTGCGACCGAGCAGCTGGAGAGGCCCAGTGGTCTGCTGGTGCAACAGATAAGTCACCCCATTTGGAGTAGGGGCAGAGCAGAGCCGCCGCCCGTGCCTGCAAGGTAGGCAGACCTGCGACCGACCGGTGGAGCAGGCCCAGCGGCTGGCCGGGGTGGTAGGCATGTCACCCCAATTGGAGTAGGAGCAGAACAGAGCCTTCGCCTGTGCCCAGAAGAGGCCCAGAAATCTGCGGGTGTGGTAGACAACTCACACTAATTGGAGGGGGGCAGAGCAGAGCCACTGCCTGTGCCTGCAGGGTAGGCAGACCTGCAACCGACCAGTGGATTAGGCCTGGTGGCCTGCCGGCGTGGTAGACACATCACCCCAATTGGAGTTAGGGCAGAGCAGAGCCGCCGCCTGTGCCTGCAAGGTAGGCAGACCGCTGCCCGACCCTGCAAGGGAGACTTTTCAACTACACAAGAGCAATATAAATATATAGGGGAAAGAAAAATTTCAAAAACACAACAGTTTCACCAAGCAGAAAGAAATGCAAGCAGTATGAAAAGACAAGGAAAGAAAGGACCACAAGCAATGCAGGTCAACTCAACTTTAGAAGAGGTAACAGCTGCAGCAGATGGAATGTCAGATAAAGAATTCAGGATATACATGCTTCAGATGATCTGGAGTATCAATGAAGACATTAGACAGCAAAATCAGACAATGAAAGATCACTTCGACAATGAATTACACAAACAAATCCAGGAAGCAAAGGATCAAATATACAGGGAGATAGAGGTTATAAAAAACAAACAAACAGAAATCCTAGAAATGCAGGAAGTAATAAACCAATTTAAAAACTCAATGGAGAATACTACCAGCAGAGTAGAACACTTAGAAGACAAAGTATTTCAATGAACATGTATTCTCCATTGTATTCTCCATTCAGATACAAATGTAATTCAATGTAATTCAAATGTAATTCAACGGATACAAAGTAATTCAATGAAGACAAAGTATTTCAACTTGAAAAGAACATAGACAGCTCAGCAAGACTGTTAAGAAACCATGAGCAGAACATCCAAGAAATATGGGATAACATTAAGAGACCAAACTTAAGAGTCATTGGGATACAGGAAGGTACAGAACACCAAATCAAAGGAATGAGCAATCTATTCAATGAAATAATACGAGAAAACTTCCCAGACTTGAAGAATGAGAAAGAATCAAAAATCCTAGAAGCCTACAGGACGCTGAATGTGCAAAATCATAAGAGATCCACACCTAGACACATTATAATGAAGATGCCCAACATACAGAATAAGGAGAGAATTTTTTTTTAAATTTTTTATTGTTGGTTGTTCAAAACATTACAAATTTCTTGACATATCATATTCCACACTTTGATTCAAGTGGGTTATGAACTCCCACCTTCACCCCATACACAGATTGCAGAATCACATCAGTTACACATCCATTGATTTACATATTGCCATACTAGTGTCTGTTGTGCTCTGCTGCCTTTCCCATCCTCCACCATCCCCCCTCCCCACCTCTCCCCTCCCCTCCCCTCCTCTATCTCTACCCCTTCCACTGTATAACCCTGAGGGTCTCCTTCCATTTCCATGCAATTTCCCTTCTCTCTCCCTTTCCCTCCCACCTCTCATCCCTGTTAAATGTTAATCTTCTTCTCATGCTCTTCGTCCCTACTCTGTTCTTAGTTACTCTCCTTATATCAAAGAAGACATTTGGCATTTGTTTTTTAGGGATTGGCTAGCTTCACTTAGCATAATCTGCTCTAATGCCATCCATTTCCCTGCAAATTCTATGATTTTGTCATTTTTTAATGCAGAGTAATACTCCATTGTGTATAAATGCCACATTTTTTTTTTATCCATTCATCTATTGAAGGGCATCTAGGTTGGTTCCACAGTCTTGCTATTATGAATTGTGCTGCTATGAACATCGATGTAGCAGTGTCCCTGTAGCATGCTCTTTTTAGGTCTTTAGGGAATAGACCAAGAAGGGGAATAGCTGGGTCAAATGGTGGTTCCATTCCCAGCCTTCCAAGAAATCTCCATACTGCTTTCCAAAGAATTTTAAAAGCTACAAGAGAAAGGAAGCAGATTACATTTAGGGGTAAGCCAATCAGGATAACAGCTGATCATTCAACACAGACTCTGAAAGCTAGAAGATCCTGGAATAACATATTTCAAACACTGAAAGAAAATGGGTTCCAACCAAGAATTGTGTATCCAGCGAAATTAAGCTTCAGGATGGAAGATGAAATTAAACCCTTCCACAATAAACAAAAGTAAAAAGAATTTGCAGCTAGAAAACCATCTCTTCAAAACATCCTCAGCAAAAAATTACAGAAAGAGGAAATGGAAAATAACAATGAAAACCAAAAGTGGGAGGTAGGACAGTAAAGGGGGGGAAATAATCAAAGAGGAAAACAAACCATGTTTAGTAACAGAAATAAACAAATATGGCTGGAAGAACAACCCATATCTCAATAATAACCCTAAATGTTAATAGCTTAAACTCACCAATTAAAAGACACAGGCTAGTAGAATGGATCACAAAACAAGACCCAACAATATGCTGCCTACAGGAGACGCATTTGATAGGAAAAGACATACATAGGCTGAAGGTGAAAGGTTGGGAAAAATCATATCACTCATATGGACTTTGGAAACAAGCAGGAGTATCCATACTCATATCAAATAAAATAGATTTCAAGCCAAAGTTAATCAAAGGGATAAAGAGGGACACTACATACTGCTCAAGGGAACCATACACCAACAAGACATAACAATCATAAATATATATGCCCCAAACAATGGTGCAGCTATGTTCATCCAACAAACTCTTCTCAAGTTCAAGAGTCTAATAGACCACCATACAATAATCATGGGAGACTTCAACACACCTCTCTCACCACTGGACAGATCTTCCAAACAAAAGTTGAATAAGGAAACTATAGAACTCAATAACACAATTAACAACCTAGACTTAATTAACATATATAGAATATACCACCCAACATCAAGCAGTTACACTTTTTTCTCAGCAGCACATGGATCCTTCTCAAAAACAGACCATATATTATGTCATAGGGCAACTCTTAGACAATATAAAGGAGTAGAGATAATACCATGCATCTTATCTGATCATAATGGAATGAAACTGAAAATCAACGATAAAAGAAGGAAGGAAAAAGCATACATCACTTGGAGAATGAACAATAGGTTACTGAATGATCAATGGGTTATAGAAGACATCAAGGAGGAAATTAAGAAATTCTTAGAGATAAATGAAAATACAGACACAACATATCGGAATCTATGGGACACATTGAAAGCAGTTCTAAGAGGAAAATTCATTGCTTGGAGTTCATTCCTTAAAAAAAGAAAAAAAAACAACAACAAATAAATAATCTCATACTTCATATCAAAATCCTAGAAAAAGAAGAGCAAAACAACAGCAAAAGAAATAGAAGGCAAGAAATATGAAAATCAGAGCTGAAATTAATGAAATCGAAACAAAAGAAACAATTGAAAATATTGACAAAACTAAAAAATAAACAAAATCGACAGACCCTTAGCCATGCTAGTGAAGAGAAGAAGAGAGAGAACTCAAATTACTAGCATATGGGATGAAAAAGGCAATATCACAACAGACACTTCAGAAATACAGAAGATAATCCAAAATTATTTTGAATACTTATACTCTAATAAATTAGAAGATAGTGAAGGCATAGATAAATTTCTTAAGTCATATGATCTGCCCAGATTGAGTCAGGAAGATATAGACAACCTAAACAGACCAATATCAATTGAGGAAATAGAAGAAACCATCAAAAGACTACCAACTAATAAAAGCTCAGGACTGGATGGGTATACAGCAGAGTTTTACAAAACCTTTAAAGAGGAACTAATACCAATACTTTTCAAGCTACTTCAGGAAATAGAAAAAGAGGGAGAACTTCCAAATTCATTCTACGAGGCCAACATCACCCTGATACCTAAACCAGACAAAGACACTTCAAAGAAAGAAAACTACAGACCAATATCTCTAATGAACCTAGATGCAAAAATCCTCAATAAAATTCTGGCGAATCGGATACAAAAACATATCAAAAAAATTGTGCACCATGATCAAGTAGGATTCATCCCTGGGATGCAAGGCTGGTTCAATATACGGAAATCAATAAATGTTATTCACCACATCAATAGACTTAAAAATAAGAACCATATGATCATCTCGATAGATGTGGAAAAAGCATTCGACAAAGTACAGCATCCCTTTATGTTCAAAGCTTTAGAAAAACTAGGGATAACAGGAACATACCTCAATATTGTAAAAGCAATCTATGCTAAGCCTCAGGCTAGCATCATTCTGAATGGAGAAAAATTAAAGGCATTCCCTCTAAAATCTGGAACAAGACAGGGATGCCTTCTCTCTCCACTTCTGTTCGATATAGTTCTTGAAACACTGGCCCAAGCAATTAGACAGACGAAAGAAATTAAAGGCATCAAAATAGGAAAAGAAGAACTTAAATTATCACTATTTGCAGATAACATGATTCTATACCTAGCAGACCCAAAAGGGTCTACAAAGAAACTATTAGAGCTAATAAATGAATTCAGCAAAGTGGCAGGATATAAAATCAACACGCATAAATCAATGGCATTTCTGTATATCAGCGACAAACCCTCTGAAATGGAAATGAGGACAACCACTCCATTCACAGTATCTTCAAAAAAAATAAAATAAAATAAAATACTTGGGAATCAACCTAACAAAAGAGGTGAAAGACTTATACAATGAAAACTACAGAACCCTAAATAGAGAAATAGAAGAAGATCTTAGAAGACGGAAAAATATACCCTGTTCATGGATAGGCAGAACCAACATCATCAAAATGGCAATATTACCAAAAGTTCTCTATAGGTTTAATGCAATGCCAATCAAAATCCCAATGGCATTTCTTGTAGAAATAGAGAAAGCAATCATGAAATTCATATGGAAAAATAAAAGACCCAGAATAGCAAAAACAATGCTAAGCAGGAAGTGTGAATCAGGCGGCATAGCGATACCAGACTTCAAACTATACTACAGAGCAATAGTAACAAAACCAGCATGGTACTGGTACCAAAACAGGTGGGTGGACCAATGGTACAGAATAGAGGACACAGAAACCAATCCACATAACTACAGCTATCTTATATTTGATAAAGGGGCTAAAAGCATGCAATGGAGGAAGGATAGCATCTTCAACAAATGGTGCTGGGAAAACTGGAAATCCATATGCAACAAAATGAAACTGAATCCCTTTCTCTCGCCATGCACAAAAGTTAACTCAAAATGGATCAAGGAGCTTGATATCAAATCAGAGACATGCCGTCTGATAGAAGAAAAAGTTGGCTACAATCTACATACTGTGGGGTCGGGCTCCAAATTCGTCAATAGGACACCCATAGCACAAAAGTTAATAACTAGAATCAACAAATGGGACTTGCTCAAACTAAAAAGTTTTTTCTCAGCAAAAGAAACAATAAGAGAGGTAAATAGGGAGCCTATATCCTGGGAACAAACTTTACTCCTCACACTTCAGATAGAGCCCTAATATCCAGAGTATACAAAGAACTCAAAAAATTAGACAATAAGATAACAAATAACCCTATCAACAAATGGGCCAAGGACCTGAACAGACACTTCTCAGAGGAGGACATACAATCAATCAACAAGTACATGAAAACATGCTCACCATCTCTAGCAGTCAGAGAAATGCAAATCAAAACCACCCTAAGATACCATCTCACTCCAGTTAGATTGGCAGCCATTATGAAGTCAAACAACAACAAGTGCTGGCGGGGATGTGGGGAAAAGGGTACACTTGTACATTGCTGGTGGGACTGCAAATTGGTGCAGCCAATTTGGAAAGCAGTATGGAGATTTCTTGGAAAGCTGGGAATGGAGCCACCATTTGACCCAGGTATTCCCCTTCTCGGTCTATTCCCTAAAGACCTAAAAAGAGCATGCTACAGGGACACTGCTACATCGATGTACATAGCAGCACAATTCACAATAGCAAGACTGTGGAACCAACCTAGATGCTCTTTAATAGACGAATGGATAAAAAAAAATGTGGCATTTATACACAATGGAGTATTACTCTGCATCAAAAAATGACAAAATCATAGAATTTGCAGGGAAATGGATGGCATTAGAGCAGATTATGCTAAGTGAAGCTAGCCAATCCCTAAAAAACAAATGCCAAATATTTTCTTTGATATAAGGAGAGTAACTAAGAACAGAGTAGGGACGAAGAGCAGGAGAAGAATATTAACATTAAATAGGGATGAGAGGTGGGAGGGAAAGGGAGAGAGAAGGGAAATTGCATGGAAATGGAAGGAGACCCTCAGGGTTATACAAAATTACATACAAGAGGAAGTGAGGGGAAAGGGAAAAATAATACAAGCGGGAGAAATGAATGACAGTAGAGGGGGTAGAGAGATAAGAGGGAATGTTCGGGGAGGGGAGTGGGGATAGTAGAGGATAGGAAAGGCAGCAGAACACAACAGACACTAGTATGGCAATATGTAAATCAATGGATGTGTAACTGATGTGATTCTGCAATCTGTATATGGGGTAAAAATGGGAGTTCATAACCCACTGAATCAAAGTGTGAAATATGATATATCAAGAAATTTGTAATGTTTTGAACAACCAACAATAAAAAAAAATTAAAAAAAAAGAACTGGCTTTACAATTAGGGCTCGTTTATGGTTAGAGTTAGGGTGAGATTTAGGGTTACAGTAATGGATAGGGTTAGGTTTAGGATTCAAGTGAGGTTTAGAGTAATGTATAGGGTTAGTGTTAGGGATAGGGTTAGGGTTTGACCTAAGGTTAGCATTTGGATTAGGCTTATGTTTAGGATAATGGATAGGGTTAGTGCTAGTGTTAGGGCTTGGGTTAAGCTTAGGATTAGGGCTAGAGTTAGGGATAGGCATAGGGTTAGTGTTAGAGCTAGTTTTAGGATTAGGGTAAGTGTTTGGGTTTGAGCTAGGGTTAGGGCTAAGGTGAGGGTTAAGGTTAGAGTCAGGGCTATGGCTAGGGTTATGGTTAGGGCTAGGATTAGCATTGGGTTCAGGGTTATGTTTAAGGTAGTGGATAAATTTAGATCTAAGATTGGGCTATGGTTACAATTAGGATTAGGGCTAGCATTATCGTTAGGGTTAGGACTAGGGTTATGTTTAGGGTAAGAGTTAGAGTTTGAGCTAGGGTTAGGGCTAGGGCAAGTGTTAGAGTTAGGGTTTGGGCTAGATTTTTGGTTAGGGTTATGCTTAGGTATAGGGTTAGGGTTAGGTTTTGTGTGAGATTTATGGCTAGAATTAGGGCTATGTGTAATGAAAGAGCATGATTTATGGTTATGACTAGTTTTAGAATTAAGGTTATGGATAGTTCTATAATTATATTTAGGTTTTGGGTTCGGATAAAATTTAGAGCTAGGGTTTGTGATAAGATAAGGGTCAGTTTTCGGGTTAGCATTGAGTTTAGGGTTAGGGCCAGAATTAGAACTAGGGTTAGGTCTAGGGGTGGTTTAATCTTTGCATTAGGTTAATTATTATTGATAGGGATAGGGCTAGGATTTATAGAGTCATCACTATATTAAGATTAAGTTTAGATCTAGTGCTAGTATTATGGTTAGGTATAGGTTTATCCAATAGGGCTAGTGTTAGGGTTTGGTTTAGAGTTAGGGTCAGGCTTAGACCTTTGGTTAGTATTAGGGTCAGAATAAGGGTCAGGGTTAGGCTTGGGCTTTGGGACAGGGTTAGAGATAGAATGAGGCCTAGGGTTAGGACTAGTAATAAAGTTAGGTTTGGGGGTAGGCTAAGGATTAGGGTTAGAACTAGGGTAGCATTAGGGTGAGGTTTTGACTTAGGGTAATGGATAGGGTTAGAGCTAGCTTTAGGGTTAGGGCTAGAGTTAGATTTAAGGTTTGGGTTAAAGATAGGGTTAGGACTCAGATTAGGGTTAGGTTTTGTGTTAGGGTTCAGGCTATGGCTCACGTAAGAACTGGCTTTATAATTCAGGCTAGTTATATGGTTAGGGTTAGGGCAAGATCTAGTGTTTGGGTTATGGTTAGGGTTAAGGTGATGTTTAGAGCTAGGGTGGGTTTCAGGGTCAGAGTCAGGGTCAGTATTAGTTGTAGGGATAGGGTGAGGACTAGGTGTAGCATTGGGATTTGGTTAAGGTTTAGAGTTAGGGTTAGGACTATAGCTCAGTTTTGTTTGAGGGCTGTGGCTAGGTTTAGGGCTAGTTTTCAAATTAGCATTAGGGTTAGGGCTAGTGTTAGGGTGACATTTAGGTTTAGGGTTAGGGTTAGATTTAAAGTTAGGATTAGATCTAGGTTTAGGGCTAGGACTAAGTTTAAGGCTAGGTTTGAGATAGGGTTAGGGCAAGGCTTTGGGTTATGGTAAGGGAAAAGGTTAGAAGTAGTGATAGGGCTAGGTAAGAGTTAGAGTTATCTTAGGGCTAGGGATATAATTAGGTTTAGGGTTAGGGCTAAATTAGGGCTAGGATTAGAGTTAGGATTAACATTAGGGCTAGGCCTTGTTTTAAGGCTAGTGTTAGGATTAGGGTTAGGGTATGGTATCATGTTATAGCTAGGTTTAGAGTTAGGGCTAATGTTAGAATTAGGATTAGGATTAAGGCTAGGTTTACAGCCAGGATTAGGGCTATGGTTTTTGTTAAGCATAGGGCCAGCATTAGGGCTAGGCCTAATGTCAGGTCTAGAGTTATGGTTAGGGATAGTTTTATGGTTAGGTTTATGGCTAGTTATAGTGAAAGGTTAGGTTGAGGGTTAGTGTCAGTTTTAGAGCTAGGGGTATTATTA
Organism: Marmota monax; assembly: GCF_021218885.2. Taxonomy (NCBI): domain Eukaryota; kingdom Metazoa; phylum Chordata; class Mammalia; order Rodentia; family Sciuridae; genus Marmota; species Marmota monax. Next base: position 444,616 of record NW_026692836.1, on the reverse strand, counting down.
AATTCAGAGTCAGGGTCAGGGTTTGTTTAGGTTGAGGTTTAGGGTTAGGGCTCAAATTAGTTTTAGGGTTATATTTAGGGTTAGCATAATGGATATGGTTAGGTATAGGGTTCATGTTAGGTTTAAGGTAAATGATAGGGTTAAGGTTATCCTAGGGTAATCATTAGGGATAGAGTTATGGTTAAGCTAATGGATAGAATTAGAGCTAGAGTTAGGGTTAGGGTTATGGTTAGAATTAAGGTTAAGGTTTTGATTAGGTTTAGGTTTAGGGTTAAGTTTAGGATTAAAGCCAGATTTAGGGCTCAGATTAGGGTTAAGTTTTAGAATAGCTTATGGATAGGGTTAGGGCTATGGCTAATGTAAGAACTAGGGTTATGATTATGGCTAGTTTTATGATTAGGGTTATGGCTAGGTAAAGTATTAGTGTTAGGTTAAGCTAAGGGTGATGATTTGAGATGGAGCTATTGTAAGGATCAGAGTCAGGGTCAGTGTTAGTTTTAGGGTTAGGAATAACACTCGAATTACAGACAGGGTTAAGGCTAGGTGTACTGTTAGGTTTTGTGTTAAGGTTAGGGCAAGAATTAGGACTAGGGCTAATGTCAGGTATAGGGTTACAGTTAGGTTAGGATTAGCGTTAGGGCTATGGCTTGGTTTTGTTTTAGGTCTAGGGCTTGGGTTAGGACTAATTTTTGGATTAGCGATAGTGTTTGGGCTAGTGGTATGGTGAGGTTTAGGCTTAGGTTTAGGGTTAGATTTAGAGTTATGGTTAGATATAAGGTTAGGGCTAGGGTAAGGGCTAAGGTTAGGGCTAGTGTTAGGATTATGGTAACAGATAAGGTTAGCACTAGAAATAGGTCTAGGGTGAAATTTAGAGTTAGTCTTAGGACTAGGGGTAAAGTTAGGGTTACAGTTAGGAATAAATTAGGGCTAGGATTAAAACTAGATTTAGTGTTAGGGTTAGGCCTAGGGTTAGTGCTTAGGTTCAGGTTAGTGATAGTGTTAGGGTTAGGGTTAGGGAAAGGGATGTGGTTATACCTAGGTTCAGAACTAAGGTGAGGGTTGAAATTAAAGATTGAGCTAGGATTATAATTCAGGTTAGGATTAAAGCTAGGTTTATGGCTAGGGTGAGGTCTAGATTTTGTGTCAGGTTTAGGGAAGAATTAGTTAGAGGGCTAATGTCAGGTCTAGGGTTAGGTTAGGGATACTGTTAGGGTTAGTTTTATGACTCAGTCTAGTGTAAGTATTAGGTTACAGGTTTAGAGCTAGATGTATTATTAGAGTCAGTGTCATTTTTATAGTTTGATTTAGGTTATTGTTTAGGCTTAGGGCTCAAATTTAGCATTAGGGTTAGGGTTAGAGTAATTGATAGGTTTAGATTTAGTGTTCTGGTTAGGTTTAGGTAATGGATAGGGTTTGTGTTAGCAATAGGTTTAGAGTTAGGCCTATGGATAGCATTTGGGTTAAGCTTATGTTTAGGTTAATGGATAGGTTTAGGGCTAGGTTTATGGTTAGGATTATGGGAGGGATTAGGGTTAAGATTAGTTTTAAGCCTAGGGTTAGTGTTAGGGTTAGGTTTAGGGTACATGCTAGGGTTTGAGCTATGGTTAGGGCTAGGGCAAATGTTAGGGTTAGTGTCAGGTATAGGTTTAGGATTAGTGTTGAGTTTAGGGCTAGGGTTAGCGTTAGGGTTATGTTTAGGGTAATGCATAGAGTTAGATGTAGGGTTTGGCCTTGGTTATGGTTAGGATTAGGGCTAGGGTTAGGATTAGGGTTAGGGTTAGGGATAGGGTTATATTTATGGTAAGGGTTAGTTGTTTGATCTAGGGTTAGGTCTAAGGCGAGAGTTAGGTTTAGGGTTAGGTCTAGGGTTAAGTTAGGGTTACACTTAGGGCTAGGGTCAGGGCTAAAATTAGGGCTAAGTTTTCTGTGAGGTTTAGGGCTAGCATTAAGGCTATGGGTAATGTAAGAGTTAGGGTTAGGTTTATGGTGAGGTCTAGTGTTAGGGTTATGGCTAGATTTTGGGTTAGCATAAATTTTAGAGCTAGGGTTTTTTTAATAGTAGGGTCTTTGTTTGTGTTAGGGTTAAGTGTATTTTTGAGGCCACAATTAGAGCTAGTATTAGGTCTAGGGGTAGGGTTAGTGTTTGGGTTAGGTTAAGGGTTATTGTTAGGGTTAGGGCTAGGTTTTTTGGGGGGCTAGTGCTAGAGATATAGCTAGATTTAGGATTAGGCTTTTGTCTAGGTCAAGTGTTAAGGCTAGTTTTAGGTATAGGGTTACCCATAGGGCTAGTGTTAGGGTTCAGTTTAGGATTAGTGTCAGGTTTAAACCTAGGATTAGAGTTAGGGTCAGAATATGGGTCAGGGTTAGGGTTAGGGTTTGGGTTAGGTTTAGAGCTAGAATGAGGGCTAGGGTTAGAATTAGTATTAGATTTATGGTTTGGGGTAGGCTAAGGATTAGGGTTAGGACTAAGATAGCATTAGGTTGAGGGTTTGGTTTAGGGTAATGGATAAGTTTAGAGCTAGGATTAGGGCTAGTGTTAGGGTTAGAGATAGGGCTAGGCTTAAGGTTAGGGTTAGGTTTAATGCTAGGTTTAGGTCTTGGATTAGGGCTAGGAATTCTGTTATTACAGGGCTATGGCTAATGTAAGAACTGGCATTATGACTAGGGTTATTTTCAGGGTTAGAGTTCGGGCTAGGTCTAGTGTTTGGTTTAGGATTAGGGTAGGGTGATGTTAAGAGCTAGGGTTAGTAATAAGGTGTGAGTTAGGGTCAGGTTAAGTTGTAGAGTTAGGGTTAAAACTCAAATTAGGTTTAAGTTAGGGCTAGATATAAGCTTAGGGTTTAGTTTTAGGTTAAGGCTTAGGGTTAAGCATATGACTCGGTTTTGTTTGAGTGCTAGGGCTAGAGTTAGGACTAGTTTTCCAATTAGCATTAGGGTTAGGGCTAGTGTTAGGGTGAGGTTTAGGCTTAGGTTTAGGGTTTGCTTTAGAGTTAGGGTTAGGTCTAGGTTTAGAGCTAGGGTGAACTTTGGGCTAGTTTGGGGGCTAGGGTTAGGGCTAGGGTTTGGGTTATGGTAAGGGATAGGTTTAGAACTAGGGTTAGTGCTAGGGTGAGAGTTAGGGGTAGGGTTAGTATGAGGGTTAAATTAGTTCTAGGATTAGTGCTAGGGTTAGTGTTAGGGCTAGGCCTAGCTTTAGGGCTAGGTTTAGGGTGAGGATTAGTGTAATGTATGATGTTATATTAGGTTTAGGACGAGGGTCAAAATAGCGTTAGAGCTAGGGTTAGGGTTAGGATGAGGATTAAGCCTAGGTTTAGGGCTAGGATTAGGGCTAGGTTTAGGGCTAGGATTATGGCTTGGTTTTGTGTTAGGGTTAGGGCTATGATTAGGGGTTGGGGTAATGCCATGTGTAGGTTTATGATTAGGGTTAGTTTTGGTTTAGGTTTATGGATAGTTCTAGTGTAAGGATTAGGTTGAGGGTTAGGGTCAGGTTTAGAGATAGGGTTATTATTAGGGTCACAGTAGGTTAAGGTTTGGGTTAGCTTAAGGTTTAGAGTCAGGGTTATCATTAGCATTAGGGTTAGGGTTAAGGTTAAGGTAATGTCTATGGTTAGGTTTAGGCTTCAGTTTAGGTTTAGGGTAATGGATAAAGTTATGGTTAGAGATAGGGTTAGGGTTATCCTAGGGTTAGCATTAACGTTAGGGTTATGGTTAGAGTAATGGATCGGATTATAGCTAGGGTTAGGGCTAGAATTATGGTTAGGATTAAGGCTAGGGTTAAGTTAAGGGTTAGGGCAAGTTTTAGTGTTAAGGTTAGGTTTAGGGTAATGATTGGGGCTATGATAAGGGTTAGGGTTAAAACAAGGTGTAGGACTCGAATTAGGGATAGGTTTTGGATTAGGTTAGGGCTAGGATTAGGGCTACAGCTAATGTAAGAACTAGAGTTATGATTGGGGCTACTTTTAGGGTTATGGTTAGGGATAGGTCTAGTTTTCTGGTTAGGTATACTTTTAGCGTGATGTTAGAGCTAGGGTTTGTGTTAGGGTCAGAGTCAGGGTCAAGGTTAGTTTTAGGGTTAGGGTAGGGTAGGACTGGAATTAGGGCTAAAATTAGGCTAGGTGTAAGTTTAGGTTTTGGTTTAGGTTAAGGGTTAGGGTTAGAGCTATGGCTCTTTTTTTGGGGAGGGGCTAGGACTAGGTTAGGCCTAGTTTTAGGATTAGCATTAGTGTTAGGGCTAGTGTTAGTGTGAGGTTTAGGCTTAGGGTTAGGATTAGATTTAGAGTTATGGTTTGAACTAGGGTTAGGGCTAGGTCTAGTGTTAGGGCTAAGGTTAGGGCAAGTGTTAGGGTTATGGTAAGGGATAGGGTTAGATCTAGGAATAGGGTTGGGTGACAGATTTAGTCAGTGCTAGTGTTAGGGTTAGGGTTAAGGCTAAATTAGGGCTAGGGTCAGGTCTAGGATTACTATAAAGATTAAGTCTAGAGTTAGAGTTAGGGTTAGATTTAGGGGAAGGGATGGGGTAATAGCAAGTTTCAGAACTAGGGAGAGGGATAAAGTTAGAGATAAGGTTAGAGTTACGTTTTGGGTTAGGATCAGCTAGGTTTAGGGTAGGATGAGGGCTTGAATTTGTGTTAGGGTTATGGCAATAATTAGGGCTAGGACTAATAACAGGTATAGGGTTATGATTAGGGGTAGTTTTAGGGTAAGGTTTATGGCTAGATCTAGTGTCAGAGTTAGGTTTAGGGTAAGGTTCAGATTTGGAACTAGGGGTATTATAATGCTCAGCGTCAGGTTTTGTGTTTGGGTTAGGTTGAGGTTTAGGTTTAGGGCTCAAATTAGCATTAGATTTAGAGATAGGTTTAGGGTAATGAATAGGGTTAGGTATAAGCTTCAGGTTACTTTTAGGGTTCAGGTTAGGTTTAGGTTAATGAATAGGTTTAGAATTAGGTCTAAGGTTAGCATTAGGTTTATGGTTATCGTTAGGCTAATGGATAGAGTTAGAGCTAGGGTTAGGGCTAAGATTATGTTTAGGGTTAGGGCTAGAGTTAGGGTTAGTGTTAGGTTTTAGGCTAGGGTTAGGTTCAGGGTATGAGTTAGGGTTTGAGCTAGGGTGCTAAGGCTAGGGTTAGGTTTAGAATTAGGACTAGAATTAGGGTTAGTATTAAGGTTAGTTCCAGGGTTATCATTAGGGTAAGGGTAGTGGACAGGGTTAGATCTTGGGTTAGGATTAAGGTTAGGTTTAGGTTTAAGACCAGGGTTACTGTTAGGTTTAGTGTAACTGTTAGGGTTTGAGCTAGGGTAAGGACTACGGTAAGGGTTAGCTTTATGGTTAGGTCTAGATTTAGGTATTCAGTTAGGTTTAGAATAGGTTTAGGGTTAGGGTTAGGGTTATCATAAGGTTTATGGTTAGGTTTAGGGTAATGGGTGGGGTTAGAGATAGGGTTAATGCTAAGGTTATATTTAGGCTTATGGCTAGGGTTAGGTTTTGGGTCAGGGTTCAGGTGTGATCTAGGATTAGGTTAAGAGTAAGGGTCAAGGATTGAGTAAGTGTTAGGGCTAGGTTGAGGCTTCAGGGGAGAATCAGGTCTAGGGATAGAGTTAGGGTTACGGTTATGGCTAGGTTTAGTTTTAGGTTTAGGGTTATGGTTAGGGTAATGGATAGAGTTTGAGCTTGGGTTTAGGCTATGGATATGGTTAGGATTATGCCTAGGATTAGGGTTTGGGTTTGGCCTAGTGTTATATTTAGGTTAAGGATTAGCTTTTGAGCTAGAGTTAGGTCTAATGCCAGGTCAAGGGTTAGTTTCAGCATTAGGTCTAGCAATAGGACTATGGTAGGTTAAGGGTTAGGGTTCTGGTTAGGGCTAGGGTTATCATTAGGTTTAAGATAAGGGTTAAGGTAATGGGTATGGTTACATGTAGGTTTATGTTTAGGGTTAGGGTTAGATTTAGTTTGAGGGTTAGTGTGAAGGCTATGGTTATTTTTAGGTTTATTTTACAGGTTTCGGTTTGAGCTAGGTTTAGGACTATGGCAAGTGTTAGGTTTAGGGTTAGGTCTAGGGTTAGTTTTCCAGTTAGGGTTAGGGTTACTGCTAGGGTTATCAATAGGGTTAGGGTTACAGTTAGGGTAATGTGTAGGTTTAGAGATAGTTTTAGGGATAGGGTTAAGTTTAGGGTTAGGGATAGGATTAGGGTTAGAGTTAGGCATAGATCTAAGTTTATATTTAAGGTAAGATTTAGGCTTTGAGTAAGGTTTAGGACCAAGGCTAGGATTAAGGTTAGGATTAGGGCTAGGGTTAGGGTTAGGTTACACTTAGGGCTAGGTTTAGGCCTAGGATTCACTGTAGGTTTTGTATTAGGTTAAGGCACAGGGTTAGGGTTATGGGTAATGTAAGATCTAGGATTATGATTAGGGCTAGTTGTAGGGTTCGGGTTATGGCTAGGTATAGTGTTAGGTTTAGGTTTTTGATTAGGGTCAGGTTTAGAGATATCTTAGTATTAAATATAGGGTCAGTGTTCAGGTTAGAGTTAGAGTTTACGTTAAAGCCAGAATTAGGACTAGGTTTATGTCTAGGAGTAGGGTTAGTCTTTGCGTTAGAGTAAGGGTTATTGTTAGGGCTAGCGCTAGGTTTTTGTTTAGGTCTAGGGCTAGAGTTAAGGCTAGATTTAGGATTAGTTTTAGGTCTAGGGTTAGTGGTAGGACCAGGTTTAGGTATAAGTTTACTGGTAGAGCTAGTGTTAGGGTTTGGTCTTGGGTAAGGGTCAGATTTAGACCTAGGGTTAGTGTTATGATCAGAATAAGGGTAAGGGCTAGGGTAGGGTTTGGGATAGGGTTATAGCTAGAATGAGGGCTAGGGTTATCAATATTTATAGGATTTGGGTTTTTGATTAGCCTAAGGATTAGAGTTAGGTCTATGGTTACCATTAAGGTTAGGGATTTGCTTATGGTTAGGGATAGGGTTAGAGCTAGTGTTAGGGGTAGGGTTAGGGTAAGTGTAAGATATGATGTTACAGCTAGTTTTACGGATAGGGTGAGGGCAAAATTAGGGTTAGGGAGAGGGTTAAGTGTAGGATTATCCTTAAAGCTAGTTTTAGGCCTAGGATTAGGGATATTGATTTTGTGAGGGTTAGGCTAGCATTAAGGCTAGGGCTACTGTCAGGTATAGGGCTATGGTTAGGGATAATTGTTGGGATAATTTTATGGCTAGGTATAGTATAAGGGTTAGGATGAGGGTTAGGGTCACGTTTAGAGGGAGGGGTATTATTACGGTCAGGGTCAGCGTTAAGGTTCGGTTTAGGTTTAAGTTTTAGGATTAGGACTCGAGTTAGCATTAGGGTTAAAGTTAGAGTTAGGGTAATGATATATTTAGAGTTAGGGTTCAGGTTAGGTTTAGGATAATGGATAGTTTAGGGTTAGGGTTAGTGCTAGGGACAGGCTGACGGTTAGCATTAGGGTAAGGGTTATGGTTAAGGTAATGGATAGGAATAGAGCTAGGGTTACGGCTAGTGTTATGGTTAGGGTTTTGGCTATGGTTAGTGTTAGGTTTAGGGTTAGTGCAAGGATTTATGTTAGGGTTAGGTTTAGGGTAAGGGTTAGGGCTAGGTTTAAGATTATAGTTAGAGTTAAAGTTATGGTTGGGTCTTGGATTAGGGCTGGGTTTTGGTTATGTTAGGGCTCTTGTTAGGGATACGGCTAATGTAAGAACTAGGGCTATGATTAGGCTTGGTTTTAGGGATACATTTAGGACTAAGTCTAGTTTTAGGATTAGGTTTATGTTAAGGGTGATGTATTGAATTAGGGTGAGTGTTAGGTTCAGAGTCAGGGTCAGAGTTCATTTTAGTGTTCGGTATAGGACTTGAATTAGGGGTAGGCTTGGGCTAGATGTAGGGTTAGGATTTGATTTAGGTTAAGGGTTAGGGTTAGTTCTATGGTTCGGTTTTGTTTTAGGGATAAGGCTAAAGTTAAGGGTAGTTTTATGATTAGCATTAGTATTATTGCTAGTGATAGGGTGACTTTAGGCTTAGGGGTAGATTTAGAGTTATGATTAATTCTAGGGTTAGGGCTATGGCTAGGTTTAGAGCTAAGGTTAGGGCTAGTGTTTGGGTTATGGTAAGGGAGAAGGTTAGAACTAGGAATAGGACTAGGGCAATAGTTAGAGTTAGTCTTAGGGCTAGGGTTAGGGGTAGGGTTAGGGATAAATTAGGGCTAGGAATAGGTATATGGTTGGTGTTAGGCTTAGGCCTAGGATTAGGGCTATGTTTATTGTTAGGTTTGGTTTTAGTTTTGGGCGAAAGGATTCCTGTTTGATTTCCACATCCATTTCCATTTAAACATAGGGGTCAAAATGAAGTGAAACTTTAAAATACAAAGTGTTCATGTAGTGAACCATTGAATTGAGAAGAGAATACCTTGGGAGAATACTAAGGCAAGATTAAAGATGACTCCTGCCCAGTATCAAAGAAATTTGAACAAAACTAACCTTCACACTAAAATTACCTCTAACCCTAGCCCTAGCCCTAACCTTAAACCTAACACTAACCCTAAGGTGATTAGAGAACCAATGATCCTAGAATCCCCACACTTGGGGAGCCTTGTTGGGCAAGCTAAGTGATGAATCCTACACAACACCAAACAAATCTGACAAAACAAATTTTGGAGGTATTTCAGTACATGCATATTTTCCTGTTTTATCCTATATGGCTCTTATATAAAGATGTTTTTGCATGCTTTACCTTAGGTCTACTTTCACAAGGAACATACCAGAGTCCCCACAGATAACTGATTGAGTGTGTGAAGTTTCAAGGAGCTAGCACAAACCCTGTTTGATTTTCAGCTCCATTAACTTACCCGTATAGGTCAAAATGAAGTAAAATCTTAAAATACAAAATGTTCCTGACAGTGAACCTGTGAACAGAGAAGGCCTAAACCTGTGGAACAGAGTAAATCTACATAAAAGATAAATCTTGCCAAGTATCAAAGAATTTTGAATAAAACCAACTCTAACCCTAACACTAGCTCTAAACTTAGCTCTTTCCCTAACCCTAACATTTTTATGGAAACTTTGATTGTAGAAGTTCCAAACTTGGGCAACATAGTGGGGAAAGCTAAGGGATGAATGATGATCAGTATCAAATAAATCTGACCAAATAGTTGATGAAGTATATCAGTACATGCACATTTCCCTGTTATCTCCTAAAGGACTCTTGGATAAAGTTGTTTTTACCTGCTTCAGCTTAGGCCTACTGTCAAAATAACAAACCACAGATTGCTCACAGAGAATTGATGGAGTGTGAAGTTTCAAGCAGCTAGCACCAATGCTGTTTGATTTCCAGCTCCATTTCTATTTACCTGTATATGACAAAATGAACTGAAACTTTAAAATACAAACTGTTCCTTACAGTGAACCATTGAACTTAGGAGGCCCCAAAATGTGGAGTATAGTAAGGATAGGAGAAAAATGAATCCTTCCCAGTATCAAAGAAATTTGAACAAAACTAACTCTAACCCTAATACTAGCTCTAACACTAGCCATCTTAACATAAACCTTAACATAAAACATAAAATCTTAACATAAACCTTAACTTGTTCAAAAAACTGTTGATACTAGAAGTCCCAAACTTGGCAAGCCTAGTGGGCTAAGCTATCAGATGAATCCTATGCAATATCAAATAAATAACACCAAATCATTGGGGTGGTATTTCAGTTCATGCATGTTTCTCTTTTCCACTAAAGGGCTCTTGGATAAAGTTGTTTTTGCCATCTTAATCTTAGGGGTACTTTCACAAGGAACAAACCAGAGAGTTCCAACAGAGAACTGATTCAGTGTTTGAAGTTTCAAGCAGCTAGCACCAACCCAGTTTGATTTCAACATCCATTTTCATTTACCTATTTGGTCAATATGTAGTGAAACCTTAAAATACAGTGTTTCCCTGATGGCAAACCATTGAAATGAGAAGATCCAAACCTGGGGAGCATATTGAGGCTAGGTAAAAGATGACTTCTTCCAAGTATCCAAGAAATTTGAACAAAACTAACTCTCACATTAACACGACATTTAACACTAGCCCTAACACTAAACCTAACAGTAACTCTAACCTGATTAGAGAACCATTGATTCTAGAAGTCCCACACGTGGAGAGCTTTGTAGGGCAAGCTAAATGATGAATCCCATGCAGTATCAAACAAATTTGAGTAAATAATTATGGTAGGAATTTCAGTTCATGCATATTTCCTGCTTTCTCCTAAAGGGCTCTGAGATAAAGTTGTTTTTGCATGCTTCAGCTTATGTCTACACTCACAACGAACATACCAGAGTCTCCCCACAAAGAATTGAGGGTGTGTGTGCAGTTTCAAGCAGCTAGCATAAACCCTGTTTGATTTCCAGGTCCATTTCCATTTGCTCGTATAGGTCACAATGAAGTAAAATGAAAATACTAACTGTTCCTGAAACCATACAGTTGAACCGAAAGGCCTAGACCTGGGGGACAGAGTAAGGTTAGTTAAACATTAATCCTGGATTGTATCAGAGAAATTTGAATAAAGTAACTGTAACCCTCACACTACCTCTAATCCAGACGCTAAACATTAACATAGCCCTATTCCCTAACCCTAATTTTAACCCTAATTTTAACTGTAACCATTGCTCAAAACTTAGCTCTAATTATATCCATTACCATAACTCTAACCCTAAACCTAATGCTAAACGTAGCCCTAATCCAAACCTTTACCCTAAACTTGCTCTAACCCTAACCCTCACCCTAGTTTTCAATCTACCTCAAAGCATAACACTTACCCTAAACCTAACCATAACCCTAGGCATAATCATAACCCTAATCCTAACCCTAACACTAGACCTAATCCTAACCATAAACCTAGCCCTAAACCTAGCTGTAATCCTATCCTTTACCCTAAACTAAGCCTAACCCAAATACTAAAAATATTGCTAAACCTAACTCTATAACTATCCCTAATGCTATTCAAAACCCTAAACCTAACCTGAACCCTAAACCTAACCATATTAATTATCCTAAACCTAATATTAATTTGAGCCTTAACCCTAAACCTTAACTGAAACCAAACCCTAACTTGACCCTGACCATAATAATACACTTAGCTCTAAACCTGACCTTTATCCTAAACTTAATTTTTGCAGTATACCTATCCATAATCAAACCCTACAACTACCCTCAACCATAATGCTAGACCTGACATTAGCCCTAGCCCTAATCCTAGCCCTAGCCTAACACAAACCCTCATACAAACCATAAACATAGCCTTAATGCTAACCCTCACCCTAACTCTAATCCAAGACCTAATTCTAACAATAACCCTAGCCCTAACCTTAACTCTCACTGTATAAATTACCCTAAACATACCCCTTATCCTAATGCTAACCCTGGTAATAACCCTAACCCTATCACTATCCCCACAACTATCAATTACACTAAACCTAACCTGAACCCAAAACCTAACACTATCTTTACCCTAACACTAACCTTATCTTTAATTAGAACCATAAACCTAACTCAAACCTAAACCAAATGCTAACACTGACTCTGACCCTAGTAATTCCCCTAGCTCGAAACCTGACTCTTACCCTATACCTAACCATTACAATAGACCTAGCCATAAACCTTACCCTAAAACTATCACTAACTGTAACCCTAGACCTGACATTAGCCCTAGCCATAATCCTAGACCTAATCCTAACACAAACCCTAGACCTTATCCTAGCCCTAAAAAATAGCCTTAATTATAACCCTAACCCAAACACTAGGCCTAACACTAACACTAGCCTTAGCCCTAAACCTATTTCTAATTTAGCCCTATCCCTAACTACAACCCTAACCCTAGTCCTAAGACTAACTCTAACTCTCACATTAGATCTATCACTCATTCTAACCATATCCCTTACCATAACCCTAACCCTAGCCCTAAGGCTAGTCCTAACCCTTGCCCTATCTTTAGTCCTAGCACTTACCTTAGAAAAATCCTAACTCTAAATCAAGCCCTAACCTGAAGACTAAGCCAAACCCTAACACTAGCCCAAACCATTACACTAATCCTAAAACTAGCCCTAACCTAGCCCTAGCCCTAAAACAAAACCGAGCTATAGATATAACATTAACCCTTAACCTAAACCAAACCCTAACCTTAAACCTAGCCCTAATCCTATCCCTAATTTGAGTTGTAAGCCTAACCCTTAAACTAACCCTAAACCTGACACTGAACCTAACACTAATAGCTCTAAATATCATCCTAAACCTAAACCTAACCCTAACACTAACCCTAGCCCTAAAACCCTAAAACTAACCCTAAATATCACCCTAGTACTTACATTAGTCATAATCCTAATCCTATCTCTAACTTACCAAAACCTAGCACTAATCCTAGTTTTAACCCTAGCCCTATTCATAACCATAAACCTAGCCCTAAACTGATATCTAATTCTTTCCATTACCATAACCATAACACTAACACTAACACTAGGCATGAACCTAAACCTATCCCTGATCTTAACCCAATCCATTACCCTGAACCTAACTTGAACCATAAACCTAACCCTATCATTACCATAACCCTAACACTAACATTAATTTGAGTCCTAACTTTAAACCTTAACCTACCCAAACCATAAACCTGATCTTGACCCTAATAAAAACCATAGCTCTAAACTTGACCATAACCCTACACTTACCCTAGACATAGCCATAATCCTAACCCTAAAACTATCTGTAACCATAATTCTGGATCTGAAATTAGCCCTATCCCTAATTATAGTTGTAAATCTAAAAAAAAAAAAAAAAAACAAAAAAAAAACAAAAACAAAAACAAAAAAAAAACACATAGCCCTCATCCTAGCCCTAAGCCTAGCCTTAATCATAACCCAACCCTAACCACAACCCAAACCTAATTCTAACCCTCATCCTACCTGTATACCTAGCTGTAATTCCATCTCTTACCGAAGCTTAACCCTAACTCTAACGCTAACCTTAGGCTTAAGCCAAACAATAAACCTATCCCTAATCCTAGCATTAATTTAGCCTTACCTCTAACCCTAGCACTAACCCTAGCCCTAAGACTAACTCTAACTCTCATCCTATACCTATCCCTAGTTCTAACCCTATCCCTTACCGTAACCCTACCCTATCCCTAACCCTTGCCCTATTCTCTATCCCTATATCTAACCCTAACTCCAAATCTAACCCTATCTGTAAGCCTATGCGTAACACTTACACTAGCCCTAAGCCTAAACCTAGGACACAGCCAAAACCAAGCAATAGCCCTACCATTAAACATTAATTTAAACCAAACTCTAACACTAAACCTAGACCTATCCCTAGCCCTAATTCGAGTTCTAACCCTGACTTTAAAACTAACACTGACCCTGACTCATATCCAGTCACTCAACCTAGCTCTAAATACCACCCTCACATTAAAATGAATGCTAAGAATAACCCTAGCCATAATTTGAGTCCTATCCCTAACCCTAAAACAAACCTGGACCTAACTCTTATCCTAAAACAAACCCTAGCTATAAATATCACCTTAAACTTAAACCCAACCCTAACACTAAACCTAACCATAACCCTAAAACTAACCTAATTTTAACCCTAGTTCTTACATTAGCCATTGACCTAATGCTGTCCCTAACCCTAATATGAAAACTAGCCCTAATATGAGTCCTAAACCTAGATATAACCCTAACTCTAACCCTAACCATAGCCCTAACTCTAGCTCTAAACCAATCCCTTACCCTAAGCAAAACCCTAAACCTAAGGGTAACCAAGTCCTATCCATAATCCTTAGGCTAACCAAAACCCAAACCCTATTAATAGCCCTAACCCTAGCTCTTATTGTAGCTCTAAACCTATCCCAAATTCTAACCCTAACTCTGATCCTTATACGGACCCTACCACTAACCCTATGTGTAACCCTAACCCTAACTCTAACCCAAAACCTATGGTAATCCTATCCTTGACCTAATCCTGAACCTAACTCCCAGCCTAGCCCTAACCATAGCTCAAAGCCCAACCCTTATGCTAAACATAACGCTAACCCAAGTTCTAACCTTCACCCTAACCCTAAGTCAAGACCCAATCCTAACCATAACCCTAGCCCTAACCTTAATTCTAACTGTGTCCATTACCTTAAACATTACCCTTACCCTAATACTAACCCTAGGCCTAACCCTAACCCTATCGCTATCCCCAAACCTGTAAATTACCCTAAACCTAACATGAACCCTAAACCTAACCTTATCATTACCCTAACCCTAACTATAATGCTAATTTGAACCCTAACCCTAAACTCAAACTTAAACCAAAGCCCATGACCTATGACCTAAACCTAAAACAAAGCATATGACCCTCACACCAATAATTACCCTAGCTCTAAACCTTTCTGTTACCATATACCTAACCCTTACACTAGACCTAGCCATAAAACTACCCCTAAAACTACCCCTAACCATAACCCTACACCTGACTTTAGCCCTAGCCATAATCCTAGCCCTAACCCTAGGACAACCCTAGCCCTTATCCCAGCCCTAAACATAGCCTTAATTATAACCCTAACCCTAACCCTAGGCCTAAAACTAACACTAACCCTAGCCCTAATCTTAGCCCTAATTTAGCCCTATTCCTAACCCTAATCCTAACCCTAGCCCAAAGACAAACTCTAACTCACACCCTAGTCCTAACCCTAGTTCTAACCCTATACTTTACTGGAAGCCTAATCCTAGCCCAAACCGTAGGTTTAACCCTAGCCCTATTCATATCCCTGTCCATAACCCTATATCTAACCCTAACTCTAAATCTAACCCTAACAATAAGCCTAAACATTAACCTAACCTTAAGGCTAATCCTAAAACGAGACCTAACTCTGGACCTAGCTCTAAAACAAAACCAAGCCATAGACTAAAACTAATCTTTAACATAAACCAAGACCTAACCCTAAACCTAGCCCTAACCCTAGCCATAATTCGAGTTTTAAGCCGAACCCTAAAACTAACCCTGACCCTGACTCTGACCTTAACACTAACCCTAGTTCTAAACATCACCCTAACCCCTAAACCTAAACCTAACACTAGAGCTAGTCCTAAGCCTAAACCTAAAACTAGCCCTAATCATATCCCTGGTACTTTCATTAGCTGTAACCCTAACCATAGCCCTAATTTATCCCAAAACCTAGCCTTATTCTGAGCCCTAACCCTAGCTTTAACCCTAAACCTAACCCTAACCCTATCACTAATATTAAACATAATCCCAGCCATAACCCTAGCTCTAACCCTATCCATTACCCTAACCATAATCTTAATCCAAATGCTAACCCTAGGCCTAAACCTAACCCTATCTCTAATCTTCACCCTATCCATTACCCTAAATCTAACCTGAAACCTAAACCTAACTCTGTCATTACCCTGATCCTAAACCTAATGCTAATTTGATTGCTAATTTTAAACCTTAACCTATCCAAAACATTAATCATGACTGTGACACTAATAATACCCTTAGCTCCAAACCTGAACCTAACCCTAAACCTAATGCTTATACAAGACATAGCCATAAACCTAACCCTAAAACTATCTTTAGCCATAACCCTAGAGCTGAAATTAGCCCTAGCCATAATCTGAACCCTAAACCTAGCCTTAATCCTAGCCTAATCCATAACCCGAGCCCTAAACCTAATTCTAACCCTTACCCTAGCCCAAAACCTACCTATAACCCCATCCCTTACCCTAAACCTAACCATAACCCTAAACCTAACCATAACCCTCGCCCTAATCCTTGGCCTAACACTAACACTAACACTAAGCCTATCGATAATCCTAGCCCTAACTTAATTCTATCCTAACACTAACCCTAGACCTAAGACTAACTCTAACTCTTGCCCTAGCCCTGGCCCTAGTTCTATCCTTAGCTCTAGTCCTAAATCGGGATCTAAAATTAACTCTAAATCTAAACCTAACTCTAAATTTAACTGTTACCATAAGCCTAAACGAAACCCTAACACTCCCCCTCACCATAACGCTAATCCTAAAACTTGCCCTACCCCTGGCTCTAGCCCTAAAACAAAACCAAGCCATATCCCTAAACCTAACCCTTAACCTAAAGCAAACCCTAACCTTACACCTAGCCCTAACCCTAATTCTAAAAATAACTCTGAGGCTGACCCTAACACTAATACTAGCTCTAATCATTACCCTAAACTTAAATTAACCCTAACACTAGACCTAGCCTTAACCTAACCCTAAAACTAGCCTTAATCATAACCCTAGTGCATACATTAGTCATAGTCATAACCCTAGCATTAACCCTAACACAAATTCTACCCTGGATCTGAGCCCTAAGCCTAACTTTAACCCTAATCTCAACCCCAACACTAGCCCTAAACCTAACCTTAACCCTAGCGCTAAACCTAGCTCTAAACCTATCCCTTACCCTAAGCCAAACCGGAACACAAATACTAAACCTAGTCCTAACCCTAATCCTTAGCCTAACTTAAACTCTAACCTTATTACTAGTCTTAACCCTAGCCCTCATTCTAGCTCTAACCCTAAACCTGATCCTCATCTGAACCAACAGTAATCCTAGGTATAAAACTGACCCTAAACCTAAACCAAACCCTAATACTCTACCTGCTGGGAACCCAATACCTATACCTAAGCCTAACACTAGACCTAAACCCAAAGCTAATCCTAAATATAGCTATAACTCTAGCCCTAGACCTAAACAAAAAACTAGCACTAGCCCTAACAATAACCGTAAACATAATCCTAGCCCTAGCTCTAACTTGATTTAAACCAAACACTTACCCTATACCTAGACCTAACCCTAGTCCTAATTCTGGGTCTAACCCTAACCCTAACCCTATCCTGAAGATTGACCTTGACCCTAAAAAATAAATCAAGCTCTAAATCTGACTCCAACCCAAAACCTAGACCTAACACTAGAGCTAGCCATAACCCTAAACCTAAAACTAGCCATAAACATAACCCTAGCTTTTATATTACCCATAGTCCTAACACTAGCCCTACATCTAAGAAAAAAACTAGCCCTAATCCTAGGCCTAAACTTAGCTCTAATCATAAACCTAAGCCTATCCCTAACCCTAGCCTAACTCTAACATTAAACCTCACCTTAGAGCTAGCCCTAGCTCAAAGCCTAAACCTTACACTAAACATAACCCTAGCCCTAACTTAAATCCTAATTCTAAGCCTATCCCTAATCCTAACCCTAACACTAGCCCAAACTTTAGCTCTAACCATATGCATTAGCATAACTTTAACCCTAAAACCTAACCCTAATCAAAACCCTATCCCTAATACTAAACCTAACTCTAACTATAAATTTAAACTTAGAACTAAACCTAAAACTAACCCTTGCATTAGCCCTAACCTTAACCCAAACACTAACACTTATCCTAACCTAACCATTACCCAAGCCCTCAACTAACACTTACCCTAACCCTAACTCTTACCCTAAACCAAACCCTACACCTATTCCTAAACCTAACCCTAATTCTAGACTTAATCCAAACCATAACTTAGCCCTAACCCTAGCTCTATAACTATCCATTACACTAAACATAACCCTAAACCTGATGCTAACCCTAACTCAATTGCTAAACCTAACCCATACATTCCCCTAAACCTTAACTGAAAACTAAAGTAAACCCTTCCATTACCTTAACCTTAAACCTAACCCTAATGCTAATTTGAGCCCTAAACCTTAACCTTAATGTAAACCAAATGCTAACCCTGACTCTGACTGTGACCCTAGCTCTAAAGCTGACCTTTAACATAAACCTAACCCTTACACTAGACCTAATCATAACCTAACCCTAAAACTATCCTTAACCATAACCCTAGACCTGATTTTAGCCCTAGCCCGAGTCTTAGCCCTAAACTTGTCAGAAAATCTACCCCTCATCCTAGCCCTAAGCCTAGCTTTAATCCTAAACTGAACCATAACCCTAGGCCTAATCCTAATTCTAACGTTCACCATAGCCCTAAATCTAGCTATAATCCCACCCATTCCAATAAACTCAACCCTAACCCATATGGTAACCCTAACCCTAGACCAAACCCTAGGCTTAACCCTAACACTAACACTAGCCTTAATCCTAGCCCTAATTTGGCCCTAACCCTAACCCTAACCCTAAGCCTACTCCTAAGAATAACTCATTCTCACCCTAGACATATCCCTAGTTCTAATCATATTCCTTACCAATACACTATCCCTAGCGCTAACCCTAGCATGAGCCTTAACCCTAGACCAACCCTAACTCTAAATTTAACCCTAAATTTAAGCCTAAACTTCACTCTAACACTAGCCCTAACCCTGACACTAATCCAAAATCTAGCCTTAAACCTAGCCCTAGCCCTAAAACAAAACTGAGCCATAGCCCTAACCTTAGCCCTTCACCTACACCAAAACCTTACCCTACACCTAGCTCTAACTTAAGCCCTAATTTGAGTCCTAAACCTAACACTAAAACTAACCCTGATCCTGACACTTACCCTAACAATAACCCTTACTCTAAACATCATTCTAACTCTAACCTTAAAACTAGCACTAATGTAACACTAGTTCACACATTAGCCATAGCCCTAACCGTAGCCCTAACCAAACCCAAAACCTAGCCCTTATTTGAGCCTTAACCCTGGTTTTAAACTTAACCCTAACCCAAAACCTAAAACTAAATCTTAACCTAACCCTAGCCAGAATCCTAACCATAGCCCTAGTCTTATAAATAGCTCTAACCCTATATATTACCCTAATCATAACCATAACCCTAATGGTAAACCTAGGCCTAACCCTAACCTAAACCCTAACCCTCACCTTGTTCATTAACCTAAACCTAACCTGAACCCTAAAGCTAATCCTATGATTACCCTAACCCTAACCCTAATGCTAATTTGAGCCCTAACCCTAAACCTTAACCTAAGCCAAACCCTACTTCTGACCCTTTCTGTAATAATATACCTAGCTCTAACCCTGACCCTACCCCTAAACATAACCTTTATACTAGACCTAGCCATAAACCTAACCCTAAAACTATCCCTAACATAACAAGAGACCTGACATTTGCCATAGCTGTACTCCTACCCCTAAACTTAATTCAAACCATACCCCTAACCCTAACCCTAATTCTAAACCTAGCCCTAATTTTATTTATAAACCTAGCCCTAAGCTTAGCTATAACCCTATCAATTACCTTAAACATAACCCTAATTCTAATACTAACCCTAGGCCTATATCTAACCCTATCCTTAACCATAATCCTATCCATTATGCTAAACCTAACCTGAACCCTAAACCTAGCCCTATCATTACCCTAACCCAAACCCTAATGCTAATTTGAGCCTAACCCTAAACCCTAACCTAAACAAAACCCTAAACACGACTCTGACCCTAATAATACCCCTAGTATTAAATTTGACTCTTAACCTAAACCTAACCCATATGCTAAATATAGCCATAAACCTAACCCTAAAACTATACCTAACCATAACCCTAGACCTGGCATTCACCCTAACACTAATCCTAGCCCTAACCAAAACACAAACCTTACTCCTCATCCTAGCCTTTAACCTAGCCTTAATCATAACTCTAATGAAACCCTAGACCTAATCCTAATTTTAACCATTGTCCTAGCCCTAAACCTAGAAATAACCCCATCATTTACAATAAACCTAACCCTAAGCCTAAAACTAATCCTAGGCCTAAACATAAACATGAACCTAGCCCTATTCCTAACCCTAGTTAAGCCCTATGCCTAATCAAACCTAAGCCTAGCCCTAAGACTAACTCTCACTGTCACCCTAGACCTATCCCTATTGCTAACCCTATCCTTACCATAACCCTAATCCTAGCTATAAACCTAGAACTAATATTAGCCATATTCTTAGCCATAGACCTAACCATAGATCTAATCCTAACTCTAAATCTAACTCTAAACCTAAGCCTAAACCTAACCTTAACACTAGCCCTAAACCTAACACTAATCTTGAAACTAGTCCTAACCATAGCCCTAGGCCTAACACAAAACCGAGCCAGAGCCCTAACTTTAAAGCTTAACCTAAACCAAAACCTAACTCTACATCTAGCCCTAACCATATCCCTAATTTGAGTTCAAACCCTAACCCTAAATTTACCCCTGATCTTTATTTTGACCGTAATACTAACCCTAGCTCTAAACATCACCCTAAAGTTAAACCTAACCCTAACACTAAACCTAGTCCTAACCCTAATCTTATAACTAGCTCAAATCATATCCCTATTGCAAACATTGGCCATAACTCTAAGCCTAGACCTAACTCTAATCAAAACCTAGTTCTAATCTGAGACCTAACCCTAGTTTTAACCATAAACCTAACCTTAACACTAGCCCTAACCTTACCCTAAACGTAGCCCTAAACCTACGTCTAAACCTATCCCTTACCCTAAGCCAACAATAACTCTAATGCAAACCCTAGTCCTAACCCTAATCCTTAGCCTAACCCAAACCCTAAACCCACTACTAGTCCTAACCCTAGCCCTCATTCTAGCTGTAACCATAACTCAAACCTGACACTTATTCTGAACCTAATGATAACCGTAGGTCTAAACCTGACTACACCTAGCCATAAACCTAACCCTAAAACTAGCCCTAATCATAACCCTAGCTCTTAACTACCCATGGCCCTAACCCTAGACGTAAACTCACACAAAACCTAGTCCTAATCCTAGGCCTAAACCTAGCCCTAAGTGTAACCCTAAACCTAACCCTAGCCCTAACCCTAACCCTAACACTCCCCTTAGACTTAACCCTAGGTCAAAGCCTAAACTTTACCCTAAACATAACCCTAGCCCTAGCCCAAATCCTAACGTATCCCTAGCCCTAATCCTAACCTTAAAAGTAGCCATAACCATAGTTCTAATTCTATCCACTATCCTAACCCTAGCCCTAATCTTAACCATAAACCTAGCTCTAAACCTAGCTCTAATCCTATCCATTACTCTAACCATAATCCTAACCCTAATGCTAACCCTAGGCTTAACTCTAACTCTATCAAAATCCCTAAACCTATCAATTACCCTAAAACTAAACTGAATCCTTATTCTAAGCCTATTTATTACCCTAACCCTAACTCTAACCCTAATGCTAATTCGAGCCCTAAACCTAAACCTTAACCTAAACAAAACCCTAAATTATACACTGAACTTAATAATACACCTAACTCTAAACTTGACCCTTACCCTAAATCTAACCCTTACACTAGACCTAACCATAAACATAACCCTAAATCTCTCCCTAACCGTAACCGTAGACTTAATCCTAGACAATTACCAAAACACAAACCCTTGCTCTAAAATTTATCCTAACCCCAAAACTAACCCTAACACTAGACAAACCCTAAATCTACCCATAACTATAACCCTAGATCTTACATTATACATGCACCTAACACTAGCCCTAAACGTCACACACAACCTAGCCCTAATCCTAGCCCTAAACCTAGACCTAAGTGTAACCATAACCCTATCCCTAGCACTAAATTAACACTAGCACTGGCCCTAGCCTTAACCCTACTAAAACTCTAACCCTTACCCTAAACATAACCCTAGCCTTAACCCTAAAGCTAACCCTAAACCTAGCACCAATCCTAACTGTAACCATAGCACAAATCCTAGCACAAACTCTATTCATTACCTTAAACATAACCCTAAACCTAATGTTATCCATGGCCATAACCCTAACCCTAACCCTAACCGTAGCCCTGACTCTAACCCTAACCCTCAAACTAGCCCTAACACTAGCTCAATCCCTATCACATCTGCTAAACCTAACAATAACACTAACCCTAGGTCTATCTCTAAACCTAGCCAAAATCCTAATGTTAACACAAGCCCTAACACTAGCATTAACCATATCCTTTACCATAAACTTAAGCCTAATCCAAATGCTAACCCTAGACCTAACTCTAATCCTATCTCTAACACTAACCCTATCTATTACTCTAAACCTAACCTGAACCCTAACCTAACACTATCCATTACTTTAACCCTAACCCTAATGCTAATGTGAGCCCTAACCCTAAACCTAATCCTAAACCAAACCCTAAACTGGTCTCTGACCACAATAATACACCTAGCTCTAAACCTGACCTTTACCCTAAACCTAACTTTCCACTAGACCTAGCAATAAACCTAACCTTAACACTATCCCTAACTATAACCCTAGACCTGACATTAGCCCTAGCCCTAAACCTAGCTCTAAACCTAACACAAACCCTAGCCCTCATCATAGCCCCAAACCTAGCCTTAATATTAACCGGAACACTCACCCTATTCTTATACCTAATTTTAACCCTCGACCTAGCCCTGAACCTACGTATAACCTTATCCCTTCCCCTAAAATAATCATAACTCTAACACTAACATTAACCCTAATTCTAGCCCTAACAATAGACCTAACCCTAACACTAGCCGTAGTGATAATCTAGCCCTAATTTAGCCCTAACCCTAAGCAAACCCCTAACTTTAGCCCTAAGACTAACTCTAACTCTCACCCTAGCCCTATTTCTATTTCTAAACCTGTCCATTACCATAACTCTAACACTAGTCCTTATCTTAGCCCTAACCTTAGATCTAACCATAACTCCAAATCTAACCCTAACCTTAAGCTTAAACCTCACCCTACCACTAGCTGAACACTATTGCTAATCTTAAAATTAAACCTAGCCCTAACCGTAGCCCTAAGATAAAACTGAGCCATTACCCTAACCCTAAACATAACCTAAACCAAATCCTAATCCTACAACTAGCCATAATCCTAGCTCAAATTTGAGTCCTAGGACTAAATTAACCATTACCCTGACTCATATCCAAACACTAAACCTAGCTCTATATATATCACCCTAACCATAAAGCAAATGCTAACACGATTCCTAGCCCAAACACTAACCCTGAAACTAACCCTAATAATAAGCCTAGTTCTTACATTAGCCAGAGTCCTAACCCTAGCCCTAACCCTAACACTAAAATAGCACTAAACTGAGCCTGAAACTAGATTTAACCCTAACCCTAACCCTAACACTATCCCTAAACCTAGCTCCAACCCTATTCCTTACCCTAAGCCAAACCCTATCCATAATGCTAACCCTAGTCCTAATCATTACCCTTAGCCTAATTCAAACACTAACCCTATTACTAATCCAAACCCTAGCCCTTTTTTTAGCACTAATCCTAACCCAAAACCTAACCCGAACCTTCACCCTTATTCTTACCATAACAGTAATTATAGGTCTAAACCAGACCCTAACCCTAAACTGAACCCTGAAACTGTCCCTACCTGTAAACTTTTACCTAAACCTAACACTAACACTAGCCCTATACATAAACCTAATCCTAACTCTAGCCCTAGACCTAAACAAAAAGTTAATCCTAGCCCTAACAATAACCCTTAACATAAACCAAACAATAATGTTACCTACCCCTAGACCTAACCCTACTCTTAATGCTGGCTTTCACCCTAACTCTAAGCTGAACACTACCCTGACACTGACACTAAACCTAGCTCTAAAACAGACCCTAAACCAAATTCTAAACCTAACACTAGACCTAGCTATAACCCTAACTCTAAATGTAGCCCTAATTAGAACCCTAGATCTTACATTATTCATAGCACTAACCCTTGACCTAAACCTAATACAAAACCTAGCCCTAATCCAAGGCCTAAACCTACCGTAAGCATAACCCTTACCCTAACCCTAGCCTTAAGCCTAAGCCTAATGTTCACCTTAGACCTAAGGATAGCTCAAAGCCTAATCTTTGATCTAAACATAACCCTAGACTTATCCCTAACAATAACCCTAACCTTAGTCCTAATCCTAACTTTAATCCTAGCCCTAACACTAGCATTACCCTAACTAACCCTAAACCTAATGATAACCCTAGCCCTAAACATAACTGAAACCCTAACACAAACCATAAACCTAATCCTAGACCTAACGCTAAACCTAACCCTTGTCATAACCCCAACCCTAACTCAAACCCTAACCCTTAACCTAAACCCAATAGTAAACCTAGCCCTAAAACTAAACTTAAACCTAAAGCTAACCTTACATCTACCCAATCTATTACCCTAAACCTAAACCTAACTCGAATGAAAACCCTAGCCCTAACTCTAAACCTAACCCTTACCATAACTCTAACCCTAACCCTAGACCTAAAACTAGCCCTAACCCTCTCCATAAAACCAACCCTAGCTCAAAACCTTACATTTACCCTAACCATACTCTAAGCTAGGGTTACTAGCCCTAATCCAAACCGTAACACTAGCATTAATCCTAACAATAACACTAGCCCTAACCCTAGCTGTAACCCTATACATTACCCTTATGATAACCATATTCCTAATTTTAACCCTAGGCCTAATCCTAACCCTATCACAAACCCTAAATCTCTCCATTACCCTAAACCTACCCTGAACCCTAAAATTAACCCTATCCATTAACCTAAACATAACTCTAACCCTTATGCTCATTTGAGCCCTATCCCTAAACTTTAACCTAAAAAAATCCTAACCCTGATCCTGAACCTAAAAATATCCCTAGCTCTAAAACTGACCCTTACCCTAAATTAACCCTTACACTAGACCATGAAATAGACCTAATCATAAATCTACTCCTAAATGTAACACTTGACCTGACATTATCCCTAGCCCTAATTCTAGACCTAACCCTACAATAAACCCTAGCCCTCATCCTAGTCTTAAACCTAGCCTTAATTATAACCCTAACCCTAACTGTAGCCCTAATCCTAATTCTAACCGTCACTCTACATCTAAACCTAGCTATAACATATCCCTTACCCTAAACTTAACCCTAACACTAGCCCTAATGCTAGTCCTAAACTGAACACTAACTCTAGTACTAATCCTTGCCCTGATTTAGCCCTATCACTAAAATGAGCCATAACCTTAGCCCTAAGACTAACTCTAACTGTTGCCATAGCCTTATCCCTAGTTTTATCCCTATCCCTTACCATAACCCTAAACCTAGCCCTAACCCTTGCCTTATGCTTAGACCTAGCCCTAAACCTAGATCAAATCCTAATTCCAAATCTTAACCTAACCTTAGCCTAAGCCTAACACAAACACTAGCCCTAACCCTAATGCTAATCATATAACTAGCCCTAAATATAAACCTAGGACTAAAAATAAAACTGAGAAATAGGGGCTGGGGATGTTTCTCGTTTACCTGGCATGCAAGGGAGGCTGAGTCCGATCCCCAGCACCACATAAAAATAAAATTTGAAAAAAAGATGTTGTGTTGACCAAAAATTTATATATATATATATATATATATATATATATATATATATATATATATATATATATATATAAATTCTCTCTCTCTCTCTCTCTCTCTCTCTCTCTCTCTCTCTCTCTCCTCAACTTAAACTAAACCCTAACACTACACTTAGACCTAACCCTAACCTTAACCTTAAACTAACTCTGACCCTGAATCATATCCTATAAGTCACCCTAGCTGTAAACACCACACTAAACTTAAACCAAACCCTAACAGTAACCTTAGCCTTAACTCAAGTCATAACCCTAACCTTAAAAGTAACCCTGAAGCTGGCTCATATCCTAACAGTCACCCTAGCTCTAAACAACACCCTCATCTTAAACTGAACCCTAACAATAATCCCAGCCCTTATTTGAGTCCTAACCCTAACCCTAAAACTAACACAGTCTCTGAATCATATCCTAATACTAACCCTAGCTATAAATATCACCCTAACCTTATACCTAACCCTGAAACTAGAACTACTCCTAACCCTAAACCTAATTGTAACCCTAGTTCTTACATTAGCCATAACATTAGCCCTAACCTTAAAACAAAAACTAGCCCTAATCTGAGCCCTAAACCTAGATTTAACACTAACCCTAAACATAACTCTAGCCTTAACCCTAGCTCTAAGGATATCCCTTACCCAAAGCAAAACCCTAACCCTAAAGGTAACCCTAGACCTATCATTAATCCTTAAGTTAACCAAAATCCTTACCCTATTAATAGTCATAACCCTACCCTCACTCTAGCTCTAACCCTATTCCAAACCTCAATGCTAACCCTGACAATTATTTTGACCCCAACATTAACCCTAGGTCTAAACCTGACCATAACCCTAGACCAAACCCTAACACTAGCCCTAGACTTAAACCTAATCCTAAATGTAGCCTTAACTCTAGCCCTAGATTTAAACAAAAAACTATCCCTAGCCCTTAAAGTAACCCTTAACCTAACAAAAACACTAACCCTACCTCTACACTTAAACCTAATTCTCATTCTGGCTGTAACCATAACTCTAACTCTAATCCAAAAACTGACCCAGCCTTTAAGAGTAAGCCTACCTCTAAACCTTACCCTACACAAAAATCTAAACCTAACACTAGACCTAGCCATAATTCTAACCCTAAAACTAGCCCTAATCATACCCCTAGCTCTTACATTACCCACAGCCCTAACTCTAGGCCTAAACCTAACACAAAATCTAGAGCTAATTCTAGGCCTAAACCTAGCCCTAAGCCTAACCCTAACCCTAACACTAACACTAACACTAACTTAACAATCAATTAGCCCTAACCCTAGCTCAAAGCCTAACCCTTATCCTAAGTATAAACCTACACTTATCCCTAAATATACCCCTAACACTAGCCTTAGTCCTAAACTTAACCCTAGCCCTAAACCTAGCTCTAAACCTAACCATTACCCTAAACCTAAACCTAACCCTTTTGATAACTCTAGGCCTAAACATAACCCTAAACCTAACCATAAAACTAACCCTAGACCTAACCCTAATCCTCACATTTGCCATAGACCTAACCCTAGCTCAAACCTTAACCCTAATCATAAACCTAAACATAACCATACCCCTAACCCTAAACCTAAATCTCAATGTAACACTAACCAAAACCGTATGCCTACATCTAACCATATCCATTACTCTAACCCTACCCCTAATTATGATGCTAGCCCTAATCCAACCCTAACCCTAACCATACTCTAATCTTATCCGTAGACCTAATTCTAAACCTAACCCTCACCCTAGCCCTAACCAAGCTCAAAACCTAACCCTTATTCTAAACATAACCCTAGCCCTAACCCTATTTCTAACCCAAACCCTAACCCTAACTCAAGACCTATTCCTAACCATAACACTAGCCCTAACCTTAGCTCTAACCCTATCCATTATCCTAACAATCACCCTTACCCTAATGCTAACTCTA
Source organism: Marmota monax (assembly GCF_021218885.2). Lineage (NCBI taxonomy): Eukaryota > Metazoa > Chordata > Mammalia > Rodentia > Sciuridae > Marmota > Marmota monax. The sequence continues at coordinate 417,336 of NW_026692836.1, read as the reverse complement.
GGCCTAACACTAACCCTATGGCTAAACCTAACCCTATCAATTACCATAAACATAACCTGAACCCTAAACAAACACCAATCATTACCCTAACCCTGACCCTAATGCTTATTTGAGCCCTAACCCTAAACCCTAACCTCAGCCAAACTCTAACCTTATTCTGATCCTAATAATTCCTCTAGCTCTAAACCTGACCCTTTACCCTAAACCTGATCCTTACACAAGACCTAGTCCTAAACCTTATCCTAAAGCTGTCCTCTCCTAAACCATAACCCCACACCTGACATTAGCCCTAGCCCTAATCCTAGCCCTAACCCTAACAAAATCACCAGCCCTTATCCTAGCCCTAAACCTAGATTAATCCTAACCCTAACCCTAACCCTAACCCTAACCCTAACTCTAACCCAAATATTAACCCTAGCCCTAATCTTAGTCCTAATTTCACCCTATCCCTAAACCTAACTCTAACCCTAGACCTAAAAATAAATCTAACTCTCACACTAGCCCTATCACTATTTCTAACCCTATCCCTTACCACAACCCTAACCCTAGCCCTAAACGTAGTGCTAACTCTTGCCCTATCCATAGCCCTAGCACTAACCTTAGATCGAAGTCTAACTCTAAATCTAAACCTAACCAGAAGCCTAAGCCTAACCCTAACACTACCCCTAACCCTAACACCAATCCTAAAACTAGTCCTAATCCTAGCTCTATCCCTAAAAAAATGAGCCATAACCTCTTTCCCTAACCCTAAACTAAGCCAAACTGTAACAATACACCTACCCCTAACCCTAGACCTAATTCGAGGTTTAAGCTGAACCCTAAGACTAACCCTGACCCTGACTCTGACAATCACACTAAAACTAGCTCTAATCATCACCCTAACCCTAACACTAACCCTAACACTAAACCTAGCCCCAAACTTAATCTTAAAATTAGCCCTCATCATAACCCTTGTACTTACATTAGCCATAATCCTAACCCTAGGAGTAACTTAACCGAAAACCCAGCCCTAATCTGAGCCCTAACTCGATCTTTTACCCTAACCCTAACCCTAACCCTACCTTAATCATAACCATAACTCTAGCCCTAACCATATCCATCTATTACCATAACCCTAACCCTAATGCTAACCCTAGGCCTAAACCTAAACATATCTCTACTCTTATCCCTATCCATTTCCCTAAACTTAACAGGAACTCTAATTCTAAGCCTATCATTGCCTTAACACTTACCAATATGCTAATTTGATCCCTATCTTAACCTATCCCAAACCCTAACCTAGACCTTCACCTTAAAAATGCATATAGCTCTAAACTTGACCATAACCTAACATAAACCTTACACTAGATGTAGCCATAATCCTAACCCTAAAACTATCTTTAAACATAATTCTAGACTTCAAATTAGCCATAATACTAATCCTATCCCTAAACCTAAAACAAACCCTAGCCCTCATCCTAGCCCTAAACCTAGCCTTAATCATAACCCTAATCCTAACCCTTATTCTAAACATCACCCTACCTCTAAAACTAACCTAGCTTACCCTAAACTAAATCATAAATCTAACCTTAATTCTATGCTTAAGCTGAACACTAACCATAGACATAATCCTAGCCCTAATTTAGTCCTATCCCTAACCCTAACCCTAACCTTAGCCCTAAGACTAACAGTAATTCTCACACTAGCCCTATCACTAGTTCTAATCCTAGACCTTACCATAACCCTAACCCTAGCCCTAACCCTTTCCCTATCCTTAGTCCTAGCCCTAACCCTAGATCTAACCCTAACTTTAAATCTAACCCTGAACCTAAGCCTGAGCCTAACACTAAAACTAGCCCTAATTCTAATGCTAATCTTAATACTAGCCCTAACCCTAACCCTAGAAGTAAAATAAAACTGAGCAATAGCCCTAACCCTAAACCTTAACTTAAACCAAACCCTAACACTACACCTAGAACTAACCATAGACTTAATTTGAATCCTAACCCTAAGCTTAAAACTATACCTGACACTGATCATATGCTAAACTCACCCTAGCTCAAAACACCATCCTAAACTTAAACAAAAACTTAACAGTAGCCCTACCCTAATTAGAGTCCCAACACTAACCCTGACAATGATTCATATTCTAAAACTAACCATAGCTCTAAATATCACTCTAAACTTAAACTTAACTCTAACACTAGACCTACCCCTAACTCTAACCCTCAAACTAACCCTAATTGTAAGCCTAGTTCTTACATTAGCCATTGCTCTAACATTAGCCCTAACCCTAATACAAAAACTAGCCCTAATCTGACACCTAAACCTAATTTTAACCCTAACACTAACCCTAACTCTAGCTTTCCCCTAGCTCTAAGGCTATCCTTCATCCTACATGAAACCCTAACCCTACTGGTAACCCTAGACCTATTGCTGATCCTTAGGCTAACCAAAATCCTAAACTTATTAAAAATCTTGACCCTAGCCCTCATTCTAGCTCTAATTCTATCCCAAACCCGAACACTAATTCTGACACTTATTCTGACCCTAACACAAACCCTAGTTCTAAAACTGACCTTAACACTAGACCCAAACTGAACACTAGCCCTAAACTTAAACCTAATCCTAAATCTAGCCATAGCCCTAAACAAAAAACTAGTCCTAGGCCTAACAATAACCCTTATCCTAACACAAACACTAACCCTATCCCTAGACCTAAACCTTAGTCCTAATTTTGGCTGTATCCCTAACTTGAACTCTAACCCAAACACTGACTCTGCCTTTAACAGTAAACCTACTTCTAAACCTGACCCTAACTGAAAACGTAAACCTAACACTAAACCTCGCCATAACTCTAACCCTAAAACTAGCCCTAATCATAACCCTAGCTCTTACATTACCCATAGCCTTAACCCTAGGCCTAAACCTAACACAAAACCTAGAGCTAATCCTAGGCCTTAACCTAGCCCTAAGCATAACACTAACCCTAATTCTAGCACTAACCCAAACTTAACCCTCGCCTTAGTCCTAACCCTAGCTCAAAGCCTAACCCTTACCATAAACATAGACCTAGAACTATCCCTAAATCTAACCCTAAACCTAGACCAAATCCTAACCTTTACCCTATCCCTAACCCTAGCTCTAAACCTACCCATTACCCTAACCCTAACCCGAACCCTAATTGTAATCTTAGCCTTAACCCTAACATAATCCTAACCCTAAACAGAAAAATAACCCTAGGCCTAACCCTAAACTAATTCTCGCTATAGTCCTAACAATAGCTCAAAACCTAACCCTTACTATAAACCTAAACATAACCATAGACCTAACCCTAACCCTAAACTTAAATCTAAACCTACCCCTAAACCTAAGCCTATATCTAACCATATTCAATCCCCTAACCCTAATTATAACCATTCTTCTAACCATAACCCTAAACCTACCATAACTCTCTCCCTAGACATAACCCTGAACCTATCTCTTGCTCTAGCCATAACCATAGATCAGAATCAAACCCTTACACTAAACATAACCCTAACCTATCCCTAGTTCTAACCAATACTCTAACACTAACTCAAACCTAATACCAACCATACCTCTAGCTCTAACCTTCGCTCTAACTGTATCCATTACCCTATCCATAACCCCTAGGCCTAAATTTAGCTCAAGACCTAATCCTAACTGTAAATCTAGCCCTAACCTTAACTCTAACTGTATCCATTACCCTAAAAATAACCCTTTCCCTAATACTAACCCTAGGCCTAACCATAAGCTTATTGCTAACCTCAACCCACCAATTACCCTAAACCTAACCTTAACCCCAAATCTAACCCTATCATTACCCTAACACTAACCCTAATGCTAATTTGAGCACTAACCCTAAAATCAAACCTAAAACAAACCCTAACCCTGACACTGACCCTAATAATTCTCCTAGCTCTAAACCTGACCCTTACCCTAAAACTAACTCTTACATTAGAGCTAGCCAACACCTAACCTTAAAACTATCCATAACCATAACCCTAGACATGACATTAGCCCTAGATATAATCCTAGCCCTAACCCGAATACAAACCATAGCCCAAATTAGCCATAAACCTAGTCTTGATAATAACCCTAACCTTAAACCTAGGCCTAACTTAAAACCAACCTTAGCCCCAATCTTAGACGTAATTTAGCTCTATCCCTAACCCTAGCCCTAAGATTAATTCTAACTCTCTCCCTCGCCCAAAAACTAGTTCTAACCCTATCCCTTATTGGAACCCTAAACCTAGCCCTAACCCTAGGCCTAAGCCTAGCCATTTTCTTAGCCCTAGCCCTAACCCTAGATCTAACCCTAACTCTAAATCTAACCCTAATGAAAAGCCTAAACCTAACACTATTCCTACCCTAACCCTAGCACTACTCCTAAAACTAGCCCTAACTCTAGCCCTAGACCTAATATAAAACTGAGCCTTAGCCCTAACCCTAACCCTTAACCTAAACCAAACCCTGACCCTACACCTAGCCCTAACCCTAGCCCTAATTCGAATTTTAAGCAGAAACCTAAAACTAACCCTGAACCTGATTCTGATGCTAACACGAACCCTAGCTTTAAACATCACCCTAAACATAACCCTAAACATAACACTAGCCCTAGCCATAAGCCCAACTCTAAAACTATCCCTAATTGTAACCCTAGTACATATATTAGCCATAACCCTAAACCTAGCCCTAACTTAACCCAAAATCTAGCCCTAATCTGAGCCCTAATCTGAGCTTTAACCATAACCCTAACCATTACCCTAAATGTAGCACTAAAAATAACCACAAATTTAGTCCTAACCCTAGCTCTAACCCTATCCATTACCCTAACCAAAATCCACACCCTAATGCTAACCCTAGGCCTAAACCTTATTGTATCCCTAATCCTAACCCTATCCATTACCCTAAACCTAACTTGAAACCTCAACCTAACTATATCATTATCTTAATCCTAGCCAAATGCTAATATGAGCCCTAAATTTAAACCTTAACCTATCCCAAATACTAATCTCAACCCTGACCCTAACAATACCCTTAGCTCTAAACCTGACCCTATACTTAAACCTAACCTTACACTAGATGTAGCAATAAACCTAACCCTAAAACTATCTTTATCTATAAAGCTGGACATGAAAGTAGACCTAGCCCTAATCCTATCCCTAAACCTAGCCTTAACCCTAACCCAAACCATAACCCAAGCTTTAACTCTAATTCTAACCCTTGCCCTAGCCCTTAAGCTAGCTATAATCTCATCCCTTACCCTAAACCAAACCACAACCCTAAACCTAACCATAATACTAAACCTAACCATAATCCTTGCCCTAACCCAAGGCCTAACACTAACACTGAGGCTAGTGCTAACCCTAATTTAGTCCTATCCTACCCTAAACCTAGCCATAAGACTAATTCTAACTCTTGCCCTAGCCCTACCCCTAGTTTTATCCTTAGCCCTAGCCCTAACCCTAGATCTAAACCTAACACTATATTTAACCATAACCACAATCAAAAACCAAACTCTAACACTAGCCTTAACAATAATGCTAATCCTAAGACTTGCCATAACCCTCGCCCTAGCCATAAAACAATACCAAGCCATATCCCGAAACCTAAACCTTAACCTAAACCAAACCATAAACCTACACCTAGCCCTAACCCCAATTCTAAAAATAACTCTAAAAATCCTAGCTCTAAACATCACCCTAACCTTAAATTAACCCTAACACTAGACCTAGCCTTAACCCTAAACCTAAAACAAGCCCTAATCATAACACTAGTTTATACATTAGTCATTTTCATAACTCGAGCCCTAACCCTAACACAAAACCTACCTCTAATAATAGCCGTAACCCTAGCTTTAACCCTAATCTTAACCCCAACACTAGCCCTAACCCTAACCCTAGCCCAAACTCTAGCTCTAACCCTATCCCTTACCCTAAGCCAAACCCGAAACCAAATACTAACCCTAGTTCTAACCCTAATCCTTAGCCTAACTTAAACACTAACAGTATAACTAGTCCGAACCCTAGCCCTCATTCTAGTTCTAACCCTAACCCTGACCCTTATTCTGATCCTAACAGTAACCCTAGGTCTAAACATGACCCCAACCTTAAACCAAACCCTAACACTAGCCCTACCTGTAACCCTATACCTATACCTAACCTTAACACTAGACCTACACTGAAAACTAATCCTAAATATACCTATAATTGTAGCCTTAGACCTAAACAAAATCCTAGTTCTAGTCCTAACAAAAACCCTTAACTTAACCTAAACACCTACCCTATACCTAGACCTAACACTAGTCTTAATTCTGGCTCTAACCCTAACCCTGACCCTATCCTGAAAACTGACACTGACCCTAACATTAACCTATCTCTAAACCTGACCCTAACCCAAAACCTAGTCCTAACACTAGACCTAGCCATAACCCTAAACCTAAGACTAGCCCTAAACATAACCGTAGCCCTAACCCTAGCTTTAAACCTAATCTTAATCCTAACATTAACCCTAAACCTAACTATAGTCCTAACCCTAGCCCTAAACCTAACACAAAACCTAGCCATAATCCTATGCCTAAACTTAGCCCTAAGCATAAACCTAACCCAAACCCTAGCCCTAACACTAACCCTAACATTAACCCTTGCCTTAAACCTAACCCTAACTCAAAGCCAAACCCTTACCCTAAACATTACCCTAGCCCTATCCTAAACCCTAACCCTAATTCTAGCTCTAATCCTAACCTTAATCCTATCCCAAACTTTAGTTCTATCCTGGTCAATTACCCCAACCCTATCCTGAACATTAAACCTAACCCTAACCATAAACGTAACCCAAGACCTAACCATAAACCTAAACCTCACCATAGCCCTTACCCTAGCTGAAACATTAACCTTTACAGTAAACCTTATCCTAAGACTAGCCCTAATCCATACCCTAACCCTAACCCTAAGCTTAACCCTAAATCTAACATTATCCATTATGCTAAACCTAGCCATAACTCTAACCCTAAACCACACCCTAACCGTAAACATAACCCTAGACTAAACGTAAACCCTAGACTAAACGCCCTAGCCCTAACCCTAGCTCAAATACTAGCCCTTACCCTAACCTAACCATAACCCTAGCCATAAACCTAACACTTACCCTAAACCAAACCCTAGCCATATCCCTAAACCTAACACTAATAAAAGACTTAATCCAAACAATAAGCTAGCCCTAACCCTAGCTCTAAATCTACCCATTACACTAAACATAAACATAACCCTAATGCTAACCTTAACCCTATTGCTAAACCAAATCCATCCATTACCCTAAACCTTAACTGAAACCTAAACTTAACCCTATCCATTACCCTAACCCTAAGCCTAAACTAATTCAAACCGTAACCTAAACTTAGACCTAAAACAAATTCTAACCCTAATATTATCCCTAACTCTAAACTTGACCCTTACCCTAAACATAGCTCTGACACTAGACCTAGCCATAACCTAACCCTAAAATGATTCCTAACCATAACATTTGACCTGACATTAGCCCTAGTCCTAGTTCTAGCCCTGAACCTAACAGAAACCCTAGCCCTAAACCTAGTCTTAATCCTAACACAAAGTGTTACCATAGCCCTAATCCTAATTCTAACCATCACCCTATCTGTAAAGCTAGCTATAACCACACCCATTCCCCTAAACTTAATACTAACCCCAATGCTTATCCTAAATCTAGCACTGCCCCTAGGCCTAAACGTAACACTAACCCTAGCCCTAATCCTAGCCCTAATTTAGCCATAACCCTAACCCTAATCCTAGACCTAGTCCTAAATCTAAATCTAACTCTCATCTTAGCCGTTGCCCTAGTTCTACTCCTATACCTTACCATAAGACTAACCATAGCCCTGGATCCAACCCTATCTCTAAATCTAACCCTAACCCTAAGCTAAAACCTCACCCTAACACTAGCCCTAACCTTAACACTAATTCAAAATCTAGCCCTAAACCTACTGCTAGCCCTAAAACAAAACCGAGCCATAGCCCTAACCCTGTCCTAAAACATAGAAGTCAAGATGAAGAGAAACCTTAAAACACAAAAGGTTCCTGACAGCAAAACTTGAACTGAGAAGACCCAAACCTGGGGAAAATGGCAATTCTAGGTAAAAGATGAATCCTGACTGATATCAGAGAAATTTGAACAAAACTAATTCTAACCCGAACATTAGTTCTAACCCTAGCCCTAACACTAATTCTAAAACTAAGCCTTTCCTCTTTATAGAGCTTGATAATAAAAGTCAAAAACTTGGGGTGCCTAGTAGGGCAAAGTAACAGATGAATCCTGCCCATTATAAAAAATATCTAACCAAATAATTCAGGGAGGTGTTTCAGTACATGCCTATTTCCCCTGTTTTCTCCTAAAGTGCTCTTGGATAAGTTGTTTTTTTCATGTTTCAGCTTAAGGTACTTTCATAAGGAACAAACCAGCACATACCCACAGTGAAGTGATTGAGTGTGTGAAGTTTCATGCAGCCGGCAACAACACTGTTTGATTTCCAGCTCTATTTCCATTCACACCTATAGGCAATAATGAAGTGAAACCTAAAAATTCAAACTGTTCTTGACACTGAACCATTGAAACTTGATGGAACAAATATGGTGAGCCTACTAAGGCTAGGTAAAGGATAAATCCTGTATAGTATCAATGTAGTCCAACCAAAAAAAAAAATCGAAGCTCTTTCAGTACTTGTGTATTCTCCTTGCTCCTAAAGCACTCAGAGATAAAGTTGTTTCTTTCTACTTCAGCTTAGGGATACTTCACAGGAAACAAACAGAGAATATTCACTGAGAACTGATTGAGTGTGTTTGAAGTTTCAAGCAGCTAGCACAAACACTGTTTGATTTCCATTCACCCCTATAGAGCAAAAAGAAGAGAAACATGAAAATTGAAACTGTTCCTGAGAAAAAACCCTTTTACATAGGAGGCCCAAACATTTGGAGTATAGTCAAAATAGGAAAAATGTGAATCCTGCCGAGTATCATAGAAATTTTTTTAAAAAAACTAACTCTAACCCTAACACCAGGTATAAAGCTAGTACTAACACTAAATTTAACCCTAAACCTAATCTGTTTAGAGAAACTTTGATCATAGAAGTTTCAAAATTGGGGAGTCTAGTGGGGCAAGCTTCCAGATGAATCATGGGCAATTTCAAAAAAATCTGACAAAGTAATTTGGGGAGCTAATTTAGTACATGCATATTTCCCTGTTTTCTCCTAAAGTGTTCTCAGATAAATTTGTATTGCATGCTTCATCTAATTACCAATTTCACAAGGAACAAACCAGAGAGTGCCCACAGAGAACTGATTGAGTGTGTGAAGTTTCAAGCAGTTAGCACCAACATTGTTTGATTTCCAGCTCCATGTCCATTCACCCATGTAGGTCAAAATAAAGTGAATCCATAAAATACAAATTGTTCCTGTCATCAAAGAATTGAAACAAGAAGGCCAAAACATGGGGAACATAGTAAGGCTAGGTAAAAATGTACCCTCCCCAGTATCAAAGAAATTTTAACAAGAAAAACTCTAACCCTAACACTAGACCTAACTCTAACCTAACCTATTTAGAGAACATGTGATCATAGAAGTCTCAAAGATGAGGAGCCTAGTGGGGAAAGCTAACAGATGAATCCTGCCCAGTATCAAAGAAATCTGATCAAAGGATTGGGGGGAGGTAGTTCAGTATATGCATATTTTCCTGTTGTCTCCTAAAATGCTCTCACATAGTGTTGTTTTTGCATGCTTCATCTTTGGGATACTTTCACAAGGATAAAACCAGAGTGTCCTCACAGAGAACTTATTGAGTGTGTGAAATTTCAATCAGCTATCAAAAACCCTGTTTGATTTCCAGCTCCATTTCCATTTACTCATATAAATCAAAATGAAGTGAAAACTTAAAATGAAAACTGAAATACTGACAGCAAACCAGTGAACCTAGAAGCCCCAAACCTGGGGAATATAGTAAGGCTAGGTAAAAGATAAATCCTGCCTAGTATCAAAGAAATTTGAACAAACAACTCTAAACATAACACTAGATTTATCCTTAATCTTAACCCTACAGCTCACCGTAGCCTGTTTAGAGAACATTTGATCATAGAAGGCCCAAACTAAGGGAGCCTAGTGTAGCAAGCTAACAGATGAATCCTGCACAGTATCAAAGAAATCTGAGCAAATAATTGGGGGAAGTGTTTCAGTACATGCATATTTCTTTGATTTCTCCAAAAGTGCTCTGGGATGAAGTTGCTTTGCATGTGTCAGCTGAGGGCACCATTCACAAGGAACAAACCAGAGAGTACCCACAGAGAACTGATTGAGTATGTGCAGTTTCAAGCAGCTAGCACCATCCCTGTTAGATTTTGTGCTCCATTTCTGTTCAACAAAATAGTTCAAAATAAAGTGAAACCTTAAAATACAAACTGTTCCTGACAGCAAACCATTGAACCTGAAGGCCCAAACCAGGGAACATTGTGAGGCTAGCTAAAAGATAAGTCCTGCCCAGTATCAAAGACACATGAACAAAACTGACTCTAACCCCAACACTATCTTTAAACCTAGCCCTTACCCTAATCATAAAACTAACTCTAATCTGTTTAGGCAACTTTTTATCATAGAAGTTCCAAATTAAGGGAGCCTAGTGGGACAAGCGAACAGATTAATCTTGTGCAGTATCAAAGAAATCTGAAAATATAATGTGGGGAAATAGTTAAGTACATGTATATATCCCTGTTGTCTGCAACAGTACTTTCAGATACAGATGTTTTTGCATGCTTCAGCTTTGGAAAACTTTCACAAAGAAGAGACCAGAGTGCCCACATAGAACTGATTGAGTGTGTGCAGTTTTAAGCAGTGATCACCAACACTTTTTGATTTCAAGTTCCATTTCCATTTACCAGTATAGGTCAAAATGAAGGAAACCTTAAAATACAAACTGTTCCTGACAGCAAACCATTGAAGGGATAAGGCCCAAACCTGGGGAAAATAGTAAGGCTGGGTAAAAGACAAAGTAAGCCGAGTATCAAATGAATTTGAACAAAACTCATTCTTACTCTAACACTGGATCTAACCCAACCCTAACCTAATTCTAACCTGTTTAGAGTAACTATTATCAAAGAAGTCCCAAATTGGGGAGCCTAGCGGTGAAGCTTAACAACTGAATTTGTGCAGTATCAAAGAAAATTGATGAAAAATTATGGGAGATATTTCAGTACATTCATATTTCCCTGTTTTTTTTTCTTAAAGTGCTCATGAATAAATTGTTTTTAATGCTTCAGCTTACGGTACTTTCACAAAGAAAAACCAGAGTGCCCACGGAGAGCTGATTGAGTGTGTGAAATTTCATGTAGCTAGCACCAACCCTGTTGCATTTCTAGCTTCATTGCATTAACACCTATAGGCCATAATGAAATGAAACCTAAAAATTCAAACTTTTCCTGACACTGAACCATTAAATCTTGAAGGCCCAAACTTGGGGAGCCTACTAAGGCTAGGTCAAGGATGAATGCTGTATAGTATCAAATTAATCCAACCAAAAAATTTGAAGCTCTTTCAGTACATGTGTATTCTGCTTGCTCCTAAAGCACTCAGAGATAAAGATGTTACTTTCTATTTCATCTTAGGGCTACTTCCATGCCAAACACCAGATTATGCTCACTCAAATTGATGGAGAGTGTGAAGTTTCAAGCAGCTAGCCCAAACACTGTTCAATTTCCAGCTTCATTTCCATTCACCCTTATAGGGCAAAAAGAAGAGAAACATGAAAATTGAAACTGTTCCTGAAGGCAAACTCTTTATGTAGGAGGCCCAATCATTGGGACTATAGTCAAAATAGGAAAAAAATATTAATCCTGCACAGTATCAAAGAAATTTGAAAACAAACTAACTCTTACCTTAACACTAGGTCTAATGCTAGTTCTAACACTAACCCTAACACTAACCTTAACCTCTTTGGAGTCCCTTTGATCCTAGAAGTCCCACACTTGGGGAGCCAATTTGGGTAGGCTAATATATGAATTTTTCACAATATAAAAAAATCTGACCAAATATTTGGGGAGGTCTTTCAGTACATGCACATTTCCCTGTTTTCTCCTAAAGTGCTCTCTCATAAAGTTGCTTTGCATGCTTCAGGTTTGGGCTACTTTTAAAGGAATAAACCAGAGAATGCTCATAGAAAACTGATTGAGTGTGTGAGGTTTGAAGTAATTAGCACCAACCCTGTTGGATTTCCAGCTTCATTTACATTTACACACATAGGTCAAAATGAAATGAAAACTTAAAATACAAACTTTTCAGGAGAGCAAACCCTTGATCTAAGAGGCCCAAACCTAGATAATATATTAATGCTAGGTAAAAGTTGAATCCTGCCAAGTATCAAAGAAATTTGAACAAAACTAAATCTAACAAAACACTAGCTGTAATCCTAGCCCTAAACTAATACCAAACCTAACCTAACCTGTATAGAAAACCATTGATCATATTAATCCCCAAATAAAGGAGCCCAGGGGGGCAAGCTAACAGATGAATCCTGTGCAGTATCAAGGAAATCTGACAAAATTGGGGGAGGTATTTCAGTACTGCATATTTTCCTGTTTTCTCCTAATGAGCTTTTGTATAAATTATTTTTTCATGATTCAGTTTATGGTAATTTCACAAGGAACAACCAGAGAGTGCCCACAGAGAGATGATTGAGTGTGTGAAGTTTCAAGCAGATAGTTCTGACTCTTTTTGATTCACAGCTCCATTTTCTTTCAGGTCTATAGGCCATAATAAAGTGAAACCTAAAAATTCAAACTGTTCCTGACAGTGAACTGGCAAACCTTGAAAACCCAAATTTGAGTATCCTACTAAGACTAGGAAAAAGATGAATCCTGTAAAATATCAAAGTAATCCATGCAAAAAAGTTGAAGCTTGCTCCTAAAGTGCTCACAGATAAATCTGTTTCTTTCTAATTCAGCTTTGGGCTACTACCACAAGAAACAAATGGGAGAATGTGCACTGAGAACTCATTGGGGGTGTGAAGATTCAAGCAGCTAGCACGAAACCTGTTTGAGTCCAGGTCCTTTTCCATTCACCCCTATAGGGCAAAATGAAGTGAAAGATGAAAATTAAAACTGCTCCTGAGAGGAAACCCTTTTACCAAGGTACCCCAAACATGGGGAGCATACTAATAATAGGAAAAAGATAAATCCTGCCCAGTATCCAAAAAGTTGAAAAAAAAAAAAACTAACTCTAACCCTAACACTAGTTCTAACACTTGCCCTAACTCTAACCATAACCATAAGCCTAACCTGTTAAGAGAACCTTTGATAATAAAAGTTTTAAATTTGGGGAAACTAGTGTGGCAAGTTTTCAGATGAATCCTGCACAGCATCAAAGAATTCTGACCAATTAATTGGGGGAGGTATTTCAGCACATACCTATTGCCATGTTTTCTCCTAAACTGCTCTTCGAAAAACTTGTTTTGCATGCTTCAGCTTATTGCTACTTTACAAGGAAGAAACCAGAGAGTGCCCACAGACAATTGATTGAGTATGTGAAGTTTCAACCAGCTAGCACCAACCCTCTGATTTCCAGCTACATTTTCATTTACCATAGAGGTCAAAATGAGTGAGACATTAAAAACAAACTATTCCCAACAGCGAACCATTGAACTGAGAAGGCCCAAAACTGGGGCACATAGAAGGCTAGGTAAAAGATAAATCTTCCCAGTATCAAATAAATTTGAACAAAACAAACTCTAACCCTAACACTAGCTCTAAAACTAGCCCTAATCCTAACCGTAACACTAGCCATTACCTGTTTAGATAACATTGATCCTAGAAGTGCCAATCTTGGGGAGCCTAGTGGAGCAAGCTAAAAAATGAATACTGCACAGTATCAAAGAAATCTGATCAAATTGTTGCGAGACTTATTTCAGTACATACAGGTTTCTCTGTTGTCTCCCTAAGGGCTCTAGGATACAGTTTCTTTTGCATGATTCATCTTTGGCCTACCTTCAAAAGAAAGAAACCAGAGAGTGCCCACTGAGAATTGATTGTGTGAAGTTTCAAGCACCTCCTGCCAACTCTGTTTAATTTCCAGTTCAATTTTCATTCACATCAATAAGCCATAATGAAGGGAAACCTTAAAATACAAACTGTTCCTGACAGCAAACCATTGAATTGAGAAGGCCCAAACCTGTGGAGCATAGTAAGCTAAGTAAAAGATGAATCCTACCAAGTATCATACAAGTTTGAAGAAAATTAGGGCCACATGGTTGCTATCAGCTCAGATGGATGGCTCGGCTGTGCAGTTTCTCTGGGTACAGACAGCAGTCTCAGCCGCATGGGTGCTCTCTGTGCAGATGGAAGGCAGCACAGAAAACAGAGGCTTAGTTTGAGAGTCAACAGCAAAAGGTCACTCCAGACACAGCAAAAGGTCACTCCAGAACCACCCACCACACAAAACACCATACATGGGTAATAGATGGAATCCATCTTGCAAAACCTTACTTGCTATCTATCAGTGGGTATGGCTACCAGTTCTGTTCCACAGCTTATCAGGTAACCGGTTTCCAACTCCCCTACCTCCAGCTGTGATAACTCAATATTTTTCTCACAAGCTTTTGGGGGGTGTAGCTATCAATGCGGAACAGCAACTTTACAGGCACCTGGTTTACAATTCAGAGATTAAGAGTAGCAAGGCTCCAAATTGATGCTCAAGCTGTCTCACCCTGGCTACCTCGACCACCCTGAGCACAGAGACTCAAGCTAGGAATAGACAACTCCACCTACTGCAAGAAAATAAAACAGAGTTCTGATAGACATTTTTTTTTTCTTTCTTGCTTTTCTTTTCTTGCTCTTTTCATCCATTCTCCTCAACCCTTCCTTTCTGGTACTCACAACCTCAACATATGTGAAGTTTCCATGAAATTGGACTTTAAAAACTGAAACATTAGAATAGTATAATATACAGGAGTTGCATAGGCCCACCTCACCACCTGTTTATTTGTTCTTATTTTCTTTCTCCCTCTCTTTCTTTCTTTCCTTGTTAGTTTTTCTTCTTTTTTATTTCTCCCTCTATCCCACATTCAGCCTCCAAACTTTTACTATTTATACATAGGGTAATCTTATGAATACAAATAAGGAGTTTGAATTTATACATTCTTCCATAAATTCCCCCTGTCTATTCATTAGATCTCTCCTTCAAAGTTGCTAAGTTAGATTAATCACATACACTCAATTCTTTCTCCCTTAAGAGAGCATCCTACCCCTGACTCTCAGTTATCTATATACCACCAGAAATGGTATGCCTTTTTTGAAATTAATTACTATATTCTAAATAATAATTGAAGCCAACATGTGTTAGGTTAGGGTTAGATTTAGAGTTAGGTTTTGATCTATGGCTAGGGCTAGGTCTAAGGATAGGGCAAGGGTTAGGACTAGGGTTTGGGTTAGGTTTAGGATTATGGAAAGGGATAGGGTTAGAACTAGTGATAGGGCTAGTATGAGAGAGTTAGTCTTAGGGCTAGGGTTAGATTTAGGGTTAGGGTTAGAGATAGGGCTAAATTAGGGCTAGTGTTAGTGTTAGGTTTAGGCCTTGGGTTAGGGTTATAGTTAGAATTATGTTTAGGGTAAGGTATTGGGTTATAGCTAGGTTGAGGTCTAAGGCAAGTGTTAGTATTAGGGTTAAGGCTATGTTTGGGTTTAGGGTTATGATTAAGGCTATGTTTAAGGCTAGTATGAGGGATAATGTTTGTGTTAGGGTTAGGGCTAGTATTAGGGCTAGGGCTAATGTCAGGGCTAGGGTTACAGTTACGGATATATTTCGTGTTAAGTTTATGGCTTGGTCCAGTGTATGGGTTAGGTTTATACTAAGGGTCAGTTTTAGAGCTAGGGATTTATTAGGGTAAGGATCAAGGTGAGGGTTTGGGTTAAGTTAGGGTTTAGTTTTAGGGTTTGAATTATCATTAGTGTTTAGTATTAAGGTAATGAAAGGGTTAGGTTTAGGTTTTAGGTGTGGTTTAGTGTAATGGATAGGGTTAGACTGAAGATTAGGGGTAGGGTTATGTATAAGATTAGGGCTTTTGTTTTTTTTTAGGGTTAGGGTTTAGGTGTGGTTTAGTGTAATGGATAGGGTTAGGGTGAGGCCTAGGGTAAGCATAATGGGTTACCATTAGGGTAATGGATAGGGTTAGACCTAAGATTAGAGGTAGGTTTATGTGTAGGTTTAGGGTTTTTGTTTGGGTTAGGGCTAGTTTTTAAGTGTGGTTTAGTGTAATGTATAGGGTTAGTGTTAGGCCTAGGGTTAGCATAATGGGTTATCATTAGGGTAATTGATATGGTTACACCTAAAATTAGGGGTGGGAATATGTATAGGATTAGGGCTTTTGTTTGGGTAAGGGTTAGATTTTCGTTTATGGTTAAAGCTAGGTTTAGTGCCTGGGGATGTGGCTCAAGAAGCAGCATGCTCGCCTGGCATGTGCAGGGCACTGGGTTCAATCCTCAGCACTATATACCAATAAAATAATGATTTTGTGTCCACCGAAAACTAAAAAAATAAATATTAAAAAACTAGGTTTAGGACTCGTATTAAGGCTAGGTTTTGGGTTAGGTTAGGGCTAGGTTTAAGGCTATGGCTAATATACACAGTAGCATTATGATTAGAGCTAGTGATAGGGTCAGGGTTAGGGCTACATCTAGTGTTAGGGTAAAGTTTATGGTTACAATGATGTTTAGAGCTAGGTTTAATGTTAGGGTCAGAGTCAGAGTCAAGATTACTTTTCTGGTCAGGTTTAGGAGTAAAACTAGAGACAGGATTAGGGCTAGGTGTAGATTTAGGGTTTGGTTTAGGTTAAGTGTTAGGGTTAGGGTTATGATTCAGTTTTGTTTTAGGGTTAGGGGTAGTGTTAGGGAGAGTTTTAAGATTAATGTTAGGATTAGGGCTAGTGTTAGTGTGAGGTTTAGGCTTAGGTTTAGGGTAATATTTAGAGTTAGGTTTAGATCTAGGCTTTGAGCTAGGGGTAAGGATAGGGCTAGGATTAGGGCTAAGTTTACAGCTAGGTATAGGGTGATGGTAAGGGATAGGTTTAGAACTAGGTATAAGGCTAGGGTGAGAGTTTGATTTAATCTTAAGGCTAGGATTAGGGTTAAAAATAGGGCTAAATTAGGGCTAGGTTTAGAACTAGGGCTAGTGTTAGTGGTAGGCTTAGATTTAGGGCTAGGGTTAGTGTTAATGTTAGGGTTAGGTTTATTTTAAGGGATGAGATTATAGCTAATTTTAGGACTAGGGTGAGGATTAGATTATGGTTAGGGATAGGTTTAAGATTAAGGTGAGTTTTATGGCTAGAATGTGGGCTAGGGTTTGTGTTAGGATTAGGACTAGGATTAGAGATAGGGTTAATGTCAGGTCTAGGGTTACAGTTAGGGAGATTTTTAGGGTTAGGTTTATAGCTAGGTCTATTAAAAGGGTCAGGTTTCTTGTTAGGGTCAGGTTTAGAGCTATAGGTATTATTAGGGTCAGAGTCAGGGTTAGGGTTTTTATTAGATTAAGGTTTAGGTTTAAGGTTCAAGTTATCAGTACGGTTAGGTATAGGTTAATGATAGTTTTAGGTTTGGAGTACAGGTTAGGTGTAAGGTAATGAATAGGGTTAGGGTTAAGGATAGAATTAGGTTTCATCCTAGGGTTAGCAGAAGCTTCAGGATTATCATTAAGGTAATGGATAGGGTTAGAGCTAGTGATAGGGCTAGTGTTATGCTTAGGATTAGGTCTAGGTTTAGGTCTAGGTTTAGGGTTAGGGCTAAGGTTAGGGTTATGGTTAGCTTTAGGGTTTAAGCTAGGGTAGGGATTGGTTAGGACTAGGCTTTGCAATAGGTTATGGCTATGGCAAATGTAAGAACTTTGTTATGATTAGGACTAGATTTAGGGTTAATGTTGGAGGTAAGTATAGTTTTAGGGTTAGGTTTAGGGTTAGGTTGATGTTTAGACCTAGGGTTATATTAGTGTCAGGGTCAGTGTTCAGTTTAGGGTTATGGTTAAGGTGAAAGCCAGAATTAAGATCAGGGTTAAGATTAGGGGAAAAGTTAGTTTTTGGCTTTAGGATAAGGGTATTATTTGTTCTAGGGCTAGAGTTATGAATAGATTAGGATTAGCTTTATATCTAGGGCTAGTGTTAGGGTTAAGTTTAGGTATAAGTTTACCAGCAGGGCTAGTGTTATGGTTCACTTTAGGGTTACGTTCAGGTTTAGACCTATGATTAGTGTTAGGGTCAGAATAAGGGTCAGGTTTAGGGTTAGGGTTTGGTTTATGGTTAGAGCTAGAATGAGGACTAGGGTTAGGATTTGGGTTAGGTTAAGGATTAGGATTAGTATTATGATTAGGATTAGGTTTAGGTTTGGCATAAGGTAAAGGATAGGGTTAGTGCTAATATTAGGGCTACAGTTGGGTTTAAAGCTAGGTTTAGGGCTTAGATTAGGGCTAGATTTTGTGTTAGGGTTAAGGCTAGGTTTAGAGAAATGGCTAATGTAAGAACTATGGTTTTTAGGGTTAGTTTCAGGGTGATGGTTGTGGCTAAACCTCTAGTGTTAAGATTAGGTTTAAGGTTAGTGTGAAATTTAGAGCTATTGTTAGTGTTAGGTTATTAGTCAGAGTCAGGTTTAATTTTAGGGTTAGGTTTAGGACTGGAATCAAGGATAGGGTTACTGTAAGAGTTTGCTTTAGGGTTAGGGTGGTGTTTAAAGCTAGGGTGAGTGTTAGGATATGAATCAGAGTTAGGGTTAGTATTAAGGTAAAGTTAGGACTCGAATTAGGGCTAGGGTTAGGTCTAGGTGTAGTGTTAAGGTTTGCTTTAAGTTAAGGTTTAGGGTTAGGGCTATTGCTCGGGTTTGTTTTACTGCAAGGGTTAGGATTATACTAGTTTTATGGTCAGTGTTAGGGCTAGGGCTAGTGTTAATTTTAGGCTTAGGCTTAGGTTTAGTGTTAGATTTAGAGTTAGGGTTAGATCTAGTGTTAGGACTAGGAATAAAGATTAGGCAATGTTTATGGCTAGGTTTAGTGCTAGGTTTAGGGCTAGGGTTAGGGATAGGGTTAAGATTACAGTAATGGATATGGTTAGAATTAGGTATAGGGCTAGTGTGAGAGTTAAAGTTAGTCTTAGGTCTAGTGTTAGGGTTAGGGTTAGGGATAGGGTTAAATTAGGGCTAGAATTAGGGCTAGGGTCAGTGTTCATCTTAGGCCTAGCATTAGGGTTAGGGTTAGGGTTAAGTTTAGGGTAAGGAATGGCATTATACCCAAGTTTAGATATAGAGTGAGGGATAGAATTAGGGTTAGGGCTATGGTTAGGTTTAGGGTTATGATTAAGGCTAGGATTGGTGCTAAGATAAGGGCTATGGTTCATTTTAGGGTTAGTGCTAGGATTAGGGCTAGGGCTAATATCAGATCTATGATTATGGTTAAAGATAGATTTAGGGTTAGGTTTATGGTTACTTGTAATGTAAGGGTTAGGTTAGGGTTAGGGTCAGGTTTAGAGCTAGGGGTATTATTATGGTCAAGTTCTTTATTAGATGTTTGGGATAGGTTAAGGTTTAAAGTTAGGACTCAAATAAGTGTTATGATTAGTGTAAGTGTAAAGATAGGGTGGGGTTTTAGGGTTTCAGTTTGGTTTAGAATAATGCATAGGTTTAGGATTAAGGATAGGGTTAGGTTTAGGCTTAGGGTTATGGTTAAGGCAATGGATAGGGTTAGCGCTAGGGTTAGGGCTAGGGTTAGGGTTTTGATTAGGGCGAGGGTTAGGATTAGGGTTAGGTTTAAAACTTTGATTAGGGCTTGGATTAGGGCTAGATTTAGGGTTAAGTTAGTGCTAGGGTTAGTGGTAAGGCTAATGTAAGTACCAGGGTTACAATTAGGGTAAAATTTAGGGTTAGGGTTAGTGGTAGGTCTAGTTTTAGGTTTTGGGTTAGGATTTTGGATATGTTTAGCCTAGGGTTAGTATTATGGTCAGAGTCACGGGCAGTGTTAGTTCTAGTTTTCAGCTTAAAACTAGAATTAGAAGTAAGGTTAGGTTTAGGGTTATCGTTAGGTTTAGGTTAAGGGTTATGGTTATGGCTATGGCTCAGTTTTGTTTTAGGGCTAGAGTTAAAGTTAGATTTAGAGTTAGGGTTTGGGTTAGGGTTAGGCTTAGGGTTAGGGTTTGATTTAGAGTTAAAATTAAATGTAGATTAGGGCTAGAGATAATGATAGGGCTAGGGTTAGAGCTAGGGTTAGGGCTAGGATTAGGTTTCCAGTAAGGAATAGGGTTAGATCTAGGGATGAGGATAGTGTGAGAGTTAGATTTAGTCTTAGGGCTAGGGTTATGGCTAGGGTTAGGAATAGGACTAAATTAGGGAAAGATTAGGGCTAGGGTTATTTTTTTGGTTTAGGCCTAAAGTTAGGTTTAGGGTTAGGATTAAGGCTAGGCTTAGGTCTATGATAGGGCTTGGGTTTGTGTTAGGTTTAGGGCTAGTTTTAGGGCTATGGCTAATGTCAGGTCTAAGCTTATGGTTGGGGATAGTTTTAGGAATAGTTTTATGGCTAGGTCTAGTGTAAGGGTTATGTTTACTGTAAAAGTCAGCTTTAGAGCTAGGAGATTTATTAATGTCAGAGTCAGTGTTAGAGTTTGTTTGAGTTTAGGGTTTAGGGTTATGGCTTGAATTAGCACTACAGTGTGGGTTATGGTAATGGTAGGGTATTGTTTAGAGTTTGCCTTATGTTTAGGGTAATTGATAGGCTTAGGGTTAGTGATAGGGTTAAGGTTAGGCCTAGGGTTCGCATTAGGGTAAGGGTTATAGTTAGTATAATGGGTATAATTAGAGCTAAGTTTAGGGCTAGGTTTATGGTTAGGAGTAGGTCTTGAATTAGGGTTATGGTTAGGGTTAAAACTAGGGTTAGGCTTAGGTTTATGTTTAGCGAAAGGGTTAGGTTTTGAGCTAGGTTTAGGACTAGGGTGAGGGTTAGGTTTAGGGTTACTTCTAGGGATAAGATTATAACACTCATAGGGTTAGGGTTAGGATTAGGGCTAGTGACATCATTAGGGATAGGGTTAGGCTTAGGGTAATGTATACGATTAGTTGTAGATTTAGGGCTATGTTTAATGTTAAACTGAGGTTTAGGCTTAGAGTTAGGGCTATGGATATGTTTAGGTTTATAGTAACGGTTAGGGTTTGAGCTAGGGTTAGGTCTATGGCAAGTATGAATTTTAAGGTGAGGTCTAGGATTAGTTTTCCAGTTTTGTTTAGGTTTAGCATTATGCCTAGGATAATCAATAAGGTTAGGTTTAGGATTAGAGTAATGGGTTGGTTTAGAGCAAGGTTTAGGGCTAGGGTTAATGTTAGGATTAGAGAGGGTTAGGGTTAGATTGAGGGATAGGTGTAGGTTTATGTTTAGAGTAATATTTAGGCTTTGAGCTAGGATTAGGACTAAGGCAAGAGTTAGGTTAGGGTTAGGGCTAGGGTTAGGGTTAGGGTTATGCTTAAGGCTTGATTTAGGCCTAGGATTAGCTCTAGATTTTGTGTTAGGTTTATGGCTAGTGTTAGGGCTAGGGTTATGTTGAGGGTTAGTGGTAGGGTTAGGGTTATGGCTAGGTCTAGTGTTAGGTTTAGATTTTCGGGTAGGGTCAGATTTAGAGGTAGGTTTACTCTAAAGGCAGGGTCAGTGTTTGGATTAGAGTTAGTGTTAGGGTTACAGCCAGAATTATAGCTGTGTTTAGGTGTAGTGTTAGGGTTAGTGTTTGAGTTAGGTTAAGGATTATTGTTAGGGCTAGAGCTAGGTTTATGTTTAGGTCTAGGGCTAGAGATAAGGCTACATTTAGGATTTATTTTTAGGTCTAGGGCTAGTGTTAGGGTTTGGTCTAGGGTTAGGGTCAGTTTTAGACCTAGGGTTAGTGTTAGGGTCAGAATAAGGTTCAGGGTTAGTGTTAGGGTTTGGGATAGGGTTAGAGCTAGAATGAGGGCTAGGTATCAGACTATTAATAGAGTGAGTGTTTTGGTTAGCCTAAGGATTAGAGATAGGTCTAGTGTTACCATTAAGTTTAAGGTTTTCCTTAGGTTAAGGGATTGCCTTAGAACTAGGGATAATGCTAGAGTTAGGGTTAGGGTTAGGTTTTGGTTAAATATAGGTTTAGAGCTCGGATTAGGGCTAGTTTTTGTGTTAGGGTTAGGGCTAGATTTGGGCATTGGCTAATGTAAGAGCCAGGGTTAAAATTAGGGTTAGTTTTAGGGTTAGGGTTAGGAGTATGTCTAGTGTTAAATTTAGGTTTAAGGTTAGGGTAATATTTAGAGCTAGTGTTATTGTTAGGATATGAATCAGCATCAGGGTTAGTTTTAGGGTTAGGGTTAGGGCTCAAATAAGGGTTAGGTTTACTGTTAGTGTTCGGTTTAAGGTGAGTGCTGTGTTTAGAGCTAGGGTGACTCTTAGGATATCAGTCAGGGTCAGGGTTAGGTTTAAGGTTAGGATTATGACTTGAATTAGGGCTAGGGTTACTTTTGGGATTTGCTTTAAGTTTATGGTGGTCTTTAGAGATAGGGTCAGTGTTAGGATATGAGTCAGGGTCAGGGGAAGTTTTAAAGTTAGGGTTAGGACTTGAATTAGGGCTAGGGTTATGTCTAGGTGTAGTGTTAGAGTTTTGTTTAAATTAAGGTTTAGGATTAGGGCTGTTGCTCAGTTTGGTTTTATTCTAGGTTTAGGGTTTGGGCTAGTTATAAGATTAGCATGAGGGTTAGGGCTAGTGTTAGTGTTAGGCTTAGGCTTTGAATTCGGGTTAGATTTGGATTAAGTGTTAGATCTAGGATTAGGGCTAGTTCTAATTACAGGGCAAGGGATAGGGCTAGGTTTATGGATATGGTAACAAATAAGTTTAGAACAAGGGCCAGGTCTAGGGTAAGATTTAGAGTTAGTCTTAGGCCTAGGGTTTTGGTTAGTGTTATGGATAGGGCTAAGTTAGAGCTAGGATTATGGCTAGGGTTAGTGTTCAGCTTAGGCCTAGTGTTAGGGCTAGGGTTATAGTTAATTTTATGGTAAGGTATGGTGTTATAGCTAGGTTTAGAGAGAGGGTGAGGATTAGAATTAGGGATAAGGCTAGGGTTAGGGTTAGGGTTGAGACTAAGGCTAGATTTACGGCTAGGATGAGGGCTAGGGTTTGTTGTAGGGTGACATGCAGAATTAGGGCTAAGGCTAATGTCAGGTCTAGTGTTACAGTTTGGGGTAGATTTACAGTTAGGTTATTGTCTAAGTGTAGTGTAAGTGTTAGGCTTAGGGTAAGGGTCATGTTTATAACTAGGTGTATTTTTAGGGTCGGGATCAGGGTTAGGGTTTGTTTTAGGTTAAGGTTTAGGGATAGGGCTCAATGAGCATTAGTGTTAGGGTTAGGGTTATGGTAATTGATTGGCTTAGGTTTAGGTTTCAGAGTAGGTTTAGGGCAATGGAGAGCATTAGGGTTAGAAAAAGGGTTAGGGTTTAGCCTATTGTTAGCTTTATGATTAGGGTTATCATAAAGATTAATAGGGTCTGAGCTATGGTTAGGGCTGGGGTTAATTTAGGATTAGGTCTAGAGTTAGGTTGGGTTTTGGGTTAAGTCTTGTAACCCTAATGTAGGGTAGGGTTCAGGTTACATTTAGGCTAAAGATTAGGTTTTGAGCTAGGGTTAGGTCTAGGGCAAGGGTTAGGTTTTGTGTTATGGTCAGGGTTAGTTTTAGGGTTAGGGCTAGGGTTTTCATTAGGGTTTGTATTAGGTTTAGGGTAATACATTGAGTTAGATGTAAGGTTAGCTTTATGGTTATGGTTAAGTTTAGGTTTAAGTTTATTTTTAGGGCTAGGTTTACTTTTGGTTTTAAGGTAAAAGTTAGGGTTTGAATTAGGGTTACGACTGGCTATGGCACATTTTACGTTTAGGGTTAGGCCTAGGGTTAGGTTTATTATTTGGGTTAGGGTTTTGGTTTGGTTTACGGATAAGGTTATCATTAGGGTTAGAGTTAGATTTAGGATAATGCCTAGGGTTATAGCTAGTGTTAGGTCTAGGCTTAATGTTAGGATTAGGGCTTTGGTTAGGGTTATGGTTAGGGATATTCCTACGTTTATGTTTAGGATAAGGGTTAGGCTTTGAGCTAGGGTTAGGACTAAGGTGAGGGTTAGGGTTAGGGTTAGGACTAGGTTTAGGGTTAGGATGAGTGTTATGCTTAGGATCGGTTTAGGCCTCGATTAGGGTTAGGGTTATTTAAGTATTGTGTTAGTTTTAGGCCTAGAATTAGTGCTATGTGTAATGTAAGATCTAGCATTCTAATTAGAGCTAGTTTCATGGTTAGGGTTACAGCTAGGTTTACTGTTAGGATTACTTTTTGGGTTAGGGTCGGGTTTAAAGCAAGGTTTAATATTAGTGTCAGGGCCAGTGTTCAGGTTAAAGTTAGAGTTAGGGTGAAAGCCAGAATAGTCTAGGGTTAGGTCTAATGGTAGTGTGAGTGTTTGGTTTAGGATAAGGGATATTGTTAGGGCTAGGACTAAGTTTTTGTTTAAGTGATGGGTTAGAGTAATAGCTAGATTTAGGATTAGGTTTAGGTCTAGTGCTAGTGTTACGGTTAGGTTTAGGTATGAGTTTACTGGTGGGGCAATTTTTAGGTTTCGGTTTCGGTGTAGGATCAGGTTTAGACCAATAATTAGTGTTAGGGTTAGAATAAGGGTGATGGTCAGTGTGAGGTTTTGAGTTAGGGTTAGATCTAGAATGAAGGCTAGTGTTAGGATTAGTATTAGGGTTATTGTTTGAAGTTGGTTAAGGATTAGGGTTAGGACTAGAGTTAGCATTATGAATAGAGTTTGGCTTAGGGTACTGGATAGGATTAGAGATGGGGCTAGGGCTAGGATTAGGGTTAAGTTTAGGGACAGTTTTAGGTGTAGGGTTAGGGTTAAATCTAGTGTTAGGTCTTGGATTAGGGTTATTTTTGTGTTAGAGTTAGGGATAGGGTTTGGCAAAGGCCAATGTAAGAACTAGGGTTACGATTATGGTTAGTTTTAGGGTTAGGGTTTCAGCTAGGTCTGGTGTTAGCATTAGTTTTAAGGTTAGGGTGATATTTAGTGCTAGGGTTTGTGTTTGGATATGAGTCAGAATGAGGTTTAGTTTTAGGCCTAGGACTCGAATTAGAGCTCAGGTTATTGCTAGTTATGGGTTAGGGTTTTGTTTAGGTTAAGGTTTAGGGTTAGAGCAATGGCTCAATTTTGTTTTAGAGCTAGGGCTTGAATTAGGGCTAATTTTAGGATTAGCAAATAGTGTTAGAGCTAGTTATAGAATGAGGTTTAGGCCAAGATTAAGGTTAGATTTAGAGTTTTGTTTAGATCTAGGGTTAGGGCTAAGTTTAGGGCCATTTTAAGGGTTTCAGTAATGAATAGGGTTATAAATAGAAATAGATCTAGGTGTGTTAGAGTTATTCTCAGGGCTAAGGTCAGGAGTAGGGTTAAGGTTAGCGTTCAAATAGGGCTAGGATTACCACTATGATTATTATTAGGGTTAGGGCTATGGTTAGGACTAGGATTAGGGTTAGTTTTAGGGGAAGGGATGGGGTTATATAGCAAGGTTCAGTGCTAGGGTGAGGGTTATATTTAGGGATAGGGCTAGGGTGAGGGTTCAGGTAAGGATTAAATCTAGGTTTAGGGCTAGGATGAGGTCTAGGGTTTGTGATAGGGTTAGGGCTAGGATTAGGGTTAGGAATAATGTCAGGTCTAGGGTTATGCTTAAGGATACTGTTAGGAATAGTTTTATAGATAGGTTTAATGTAAGGGTTAGGTTTAGTGTAGGGGTCAGGTTTAGAACTAGGTTATTATTAGGGTCAGAATATGGGTTAGGGTTTGGTTTGGGTTAAGGTTTAAGGTTAGGGCTCAAATTAACATTAGGCTTAGGGTTAGGGTTAGAGTAATGGATAGATTTACGTTTACAGTTCAGGTTAGGTTTAGAGTAATGTCTAGGGTTACTGTTAGGGATAGGGTTAGGGTTTGGCCTAGGGTTAGCATTTGGTTTAGGCTTATGTTTAGAGTAATAAATAGGTTTAGTGCTGGTGTTAGGACTTAGGTTAAGGTTAGGATTAGGGCTAGGGTTTGAGTTACTCCTAGGGCTAGTGTTAGGGTTAGGTTTAGGGTAAATGTTAAGGTTTGAGCTACGGTTAGGGCTAGAGTGAAGGTTAGGGTTAGTGTCAGGTCTAGGTTTAGGATTATGGTTAAGTTTAGGGCTAGGGTTATCATTAGGGTTAGGGTTATGTTTAGGGTAATTGATAGGGTTAGAGCTGGACTTAGGGCTGGGATTATGGTTAGGAATAAGTGTAGGGTTAGTAGGGTTAGGGAAAGTTTCAGGGTTAGGGTTAGGTTTAGGGTAATGGTTTGGGCTAGGGTTAGGGTTGTAATGAGGTTTAGGGCTCAGTTTAGGTCTAGGTTTTGGGTTATGTTAGGGCTAATATCAAGGATATGACTAACATAAGAACTAGAGTTATGATTAGGGCTACTTTTAGAGTTATGGTTAGGGCTATTTCTAGTTCTAGGATTAGGTATACTTTTAGGGTGATGTTAGAGCTAGGGTGAGTATAAGGTCAGAGTCAGGCTCAAGGTTAGTTTTAGGGTTAGGTTAGGAATGGAATTAGGGTTAAGGTTAGGGCTAGGTGTAGGGTTAGGTTTTGGTTTATGTTAATGGTTAGGGTTAGGGCCATGGCTCGGTTTTGTTTTAGGGCTTGAACTAGACTAGGTCTAGTTTCAGGATTAGTGTTAGTGTTAGGGCTAGTGTTAGTGTGAGGTTTAGGCTTAGGGTTAGGGTTGGATTTAGAGTTATGGTTAGTTCTAGCATTAGGGCTAGGGATAGTGTTAGGGATAAGGTAAAGGCAAGTGTTAGGATTATGGTAAGGGATAGGGTTAGATCTAGGAATAGGGCTAGGGTGAGAGTTAGAGTTAGTCTTAGTGCTAGTTGTAGGGTTAGGGCTAAATTAGGGCTAGGATCAGATCTAGGATTAGTGTAAAGGTTAGGTCTAGAGTTAGAGTTACAGTTAGATTTGGAGGAAGAAATGGGATTATAGCAAGGTTCAGAAATAGGGCGAGGGAAAATTTGGGATAGGGCTAGAGTTAGCGTTTAGGTTAGGATCAAGGCTAGGTTTAGGGCTAGGATGAGAGTGAACGTTTGTGTTAGGGTTATGGCAAGAATTAGAGCTAGGGCTAACATCAGGTCTAGGGTTATGGTTATGGATAGTTTTCGGGTAAGATTTATGGCTAGGTCTAGTGTCAGAGTTAGGTTTAGGGTGAGGTACAAGTTGAGAGTCAGAGTCAGGTTTTGGGTTTGGGTTAGGTTGAGGTTTAGGGTTATGGCTCAAATTAGCATTAGGTTTTAGTTAGGGTTAGGGTAATAGATAAGATTAGGTTTAGGCTTCAGTTTAGGTTTAGAGCTCAGATTAGGTTTAGGGTAATGGATAGGGTTAGGGTTAGGCCTTGGGTTAGCATTAGGTTTATGGTTATCATTAGGGTAATTGATAGGGTTAGAGCTAGGGTAAGGGCTAGAGTTATGTTTAGGTTTAGAGCTAGAGTTAGTGTTAGGCTTAGGGTTAAGGCTAGGGTTAGTTTTAGGTTATGGGTTAGGGTTTGAGCTAGGGTTAGTGCTAAGGATAGTGTTAGGTTTAAGATTAGGGTGATCACTAGGGTTAAGGTAATGGACAGGTTTAGATGCCGGGTTAGGTTTAGGGTTAGGTTTATGTTTTGGACTAGGGTTAGTGTAAAGTTTAGCATAATTGTTAGAGTTTGAGCTAGGATTAGGACTACAGCAAGGGTTAGATTTATGGTTAGGTCTAGATTTACATTTGCAGTTAGGGTTTGAGTAGGTTTAGGATTAGGGCTAAGGTTATCGTGACGTTTATGGTTAGGGTTAGGGTAACTGATTGGTGTAGAGCTAAGGTTATATCTAGTTTTAACGTTAGGATTAGGGCTAGGGTTAGGGTTATTGTTAGGGTTAGGCTTATCATTTTCTTATGGTTAGGTTAAGGGTAAGGTTCAGGGATTGAGTAAGTGTTAGGGATAGGTTGAGGCTTCAGGTTAGAATCAGGCTAGGGATAGAGTTAGGTTTAGGTTTAGGGTTAGGGTTAGCGTTAGGGCTAGGTTTAGCCTTAGGTTTAGGGTTATGGCTAGGGTAATGTATAGAGTTAGAGCTAGAGTTTGGGCTATGGTTACTGTTAGGATTAGGGCTAGGATTGGCGTTAGGGTTTTGGCTAGGGTTATGTTTAGGGTAAGGGCTAGGGTTTGAGCTACTGTTAGTGCTAGGGCTAGGTAGAGGATTAGGTTCAGCCTTAGGTCTAGACACAGGATTATGTTAGGTTTAGGGTTATGGTTATGGTTAGGGCTAGGGTTATCATTAGGGTTATGATAAGGGTTAGGGTAAAGTATATGGTTAGATGTAGGTTTAGGTTTAGGTATAGGGTTAGATTTAGTTTTAGGGTTAATGTTAAGGCTACAGTTATGTTTAGGTTTATGGTACAAGTTGGGTTTTGAGCTAGGGTTAGGGCTATGTTGAGTGTTACTTTTATGGTGAGATCTATTGTTAGTTATCTGGTTAGGGTTAGGGTTACATTTAGAGTTAAGGCTAGGGTTATCAACACAGTTAGGTGTAGGGTTAGGTAAGGTGTAGGTTTAGAGCTAGGTTTAGGGTTAGGGTTAAGTTTAGGGTTAGGGCTAGGGTTAGGGTTTATAGTACAATATAGATCTAAGTTTATATTAATGGTAAGGGTTAGGCTTTGAGTAAGTTTTAAGACTAAAGCTAGGGTTTGGTTTAGGGTTAGGGTTAGGGCTAGGGATAGGGCTGGGGTTATGCTTATGGTAGATTTAGGCCTAGAATTTGCTGTAGGTTTTGTGTTAGGCTATGGGTAATATATGAGCTAGGATTATGATTAGGGCTAGTTGTAGGTTAGGGTTTGGGCTATGTCTAGTGTTAGATTTAGGTTTTTGGTTAGGGTCAGGTTTAGTGCTAAAGGCAGGGTCAGTGTTCAGGTTAGAGTTAGAGTTAAGATTAAAGCCAGAATTGGGACTAGGTTTATGTCTAGTTGTAGGGTTAGTCTTTGCATTAAGTTAAGGGTTATTGTTAGGGCTAAGCCTAGGTTTTTGTTTAGGTCTAGAGCTAGAGTTAAGGCTAGATTTAGGATTAGGTTTAGGTCTAGGGCTAGTGATAGAGTCTGGTTTAGGTATAAGTTTACTGGTAGGGCTAGTGTTACGGTTTGGTCTAACATTAGGGTCAGGTTTAAACCTAGGTTAGTTTTATGGTCAGAATAAGAGTCAGGGTTAGAGTTAAGGTTTGGGATAGGGTTGGACCTAGAATGAGGGCTAGGGTTAGGAGTATTAATATGGTGAGAGTTTTGATTAGCCTGAGGATTAGGGATGGGTCTCGGGTTATCATTAGTGTTAGGGTTTTGCTTAGGTTTAGGGATAGGGTTAGAGCTAGTGTTAGAGGAAGGGTTAGGGTTAGGGTTAGGGTTAAAGCTAGTTGTAGGGCTCAGATTAGGGCTAGTTTTGTGTTAGTGTTAGGGCTAGGTTTAGGGCAACAGGTAATGTAAGAACCAGGGTTAAATTTAGGGTTAGCTTTAGGGTTAGCGTTAGGGGAAGTTCTAGTGTCAGTGTTAGATTTAAGGTTAGGGTGATATTTAGAGCTAGAGTTACTTTTAGGAAAGGATTCGGGAATCAGGGTTAGTTTTAGGGTTTGAGTTAGGACTCAAATTAGGGCTAGGTTTACTGTTAGGGTTCAGTTTAAAGTTAGCATCGTGTTTAGAGCTAGGGTAAGTGTTAGGATATGAGTCAGGGTCAGGGCTAGTTTTAAGGTTAGGGTTAGGACTTGATTAGGGGTAGGATTAGTTCTTGTAGTAGTTTCAGGTTTGGTTTAAGTTAAGGTTTAGGTTTAAGTCTATTGCTCGGTATTGTTTTAGTCCTAGGGTTAGGGTTAGGGCTAGTTTTACAATTAGTATTTGAATTAAGGCTAGTCTTAGTGTTAGGCTTAGACTTAGGGTTAGGGTTACATTTATAGTTAGGTTTATATCTAGGATTAGGCTAGGATTAAGGATAGGGCAAGGGTGAGGGCCAGGGTTAGAGTTATGGTAAGGCATAGGGTAATAATTAGGGATAGGGCTAGTGTGAGAGTTAGAGTTAGTGATAGGGCTAAAATTAGAGTTAGGGTTTGGGATAGGGTTAAATTAGGGCTAGTATTAGGGCTAGGGTTAGTGTTCAGATTACGTCTAGTGATAGGGATAGGGTTAGGTTTATGTTTAGGATAAAGAATGATGCTATACCTAGATTTACACATAGGGTGAGGATTAGAGTTAGGGTTAGGGTTAGGGTTGGGGTTAGGGTTATGATTTAGGCTATGTTTAGGGCTAAGATTAGGGCTAGTGTTTGTTTTATATTCAGGGCTAGGATTAGTGCTAGGGCTAATATCAGGTCTAGGGTTATTTTTAAAGATAGTTTGAGGGTTAGGCTTAGGGCTACATCTAGTGTAAGGGGTAGGTTTATGGTAAGGGTCAGATTTAGAATTCTGGGAATTTTTAGGATTAGGATTTGGCTTATGTAAGAATTTAGATTTATGGCTCAAATTAGCATTAAGGTTAGGGTTAGGGTATAGTTAGGGTTTGCTTTAAGGTTCAGGTTTGGTTTAGGATAATTGATACAGTTAGCGTTAGTGATAGGGCTAGGGTTAGGCTTAGGGTTATCATTAGGGTAAGGACTATGGTTAGGATAATTGACAGGGTTAGAGCTTAGGTTAGAACTAGAGTTATAGTTAGGAATATGCCTTGAGTTAGGGTTAGATTTAGTGTTAGAACTACGGTTAGTGTTTGGTTTAGGGTTATGTTTGGCATAAAGGTTAGGTTTTCAGCTAGACTTAGGGCTAGGTTTAGGGTTATTTCTAGGGATAGGATTATGGTAGGGTTAGGATTAGGGTTAGAGTTAGGGCTAGGGTTATCATTAACATTAGTTTCAGGGTTAAGGTAATGGATAGGGTTAGGTTAGGTTTTGATTTTGGTTTTAAGTTAGAATTAGTGATAGGTTTAGGATTAGAGCTATAATTATGTTTAGGTTTATGGTTAGGTTTATGGTTTGATCTAGAGTTAGGGCTATGCTGAGGGTTAATTTTAGGGTTATATCTATGGTTAGTTTTCCAGTTCGGGTTAGGGATAACATTAGTGTTCGGGCCAGGATTAACAATAAGTTTAGGTTTAGGGTTAGGGTAATGGGTAAGTTTAGAGCTAGATTTAGAGCTAGGTTAAGTTTAGGATTTGGGCTAGTGTTAGTGTGAGAGTTAGGGATAGGTCTAGATTTATGTTGAGGATAAAGATTAGGCTTTGAGCTATCTTAGGACAAAGGCAAGGGCCAGGGTTAGGTATAGGGCTAGTGTTAGGGTTAGGGTTATAATTAGGGCTAGGTTTAGGCCTAAAATTAGCTCTATGTTTAGTGATAGGTTAGGCCTAGTGTTAGGGCTATGGGTAATGTAAGATTTAGGGTTTGGATTAGGGCTAGTTTTAGGGTTAGGGTTATGACTGGGTCTAGAATTAGGTTTAGGTTATGGTTAGTTTCAGGTTAGAGGAAGGTTTAGTGTTAAAGGTAGTGGGTGTTTGGGTTACAGTTAAAGTTAGGGGTAAGCCAGAACTAGGACTAGGTTTAGGTGTAGGATAAAGTTATTTTTTGGGTTGAGTAAAGATTTTGTTAGGGCTAGGGCTAGGATTTGTTTAGTTTTAGAGCTAGACTTCAGGCTATATTTAGGATTAGGTTTATGTCTAGAGCTAGTGGTAGGGTTAGGTTTAGGTATACAGTAACAAGAAGGGATACTGTTAGGTTTTGGTTTAGGGTTAGGGTCAGGTTTAGACCTAGGGTTTATGTTATCGTCAGAATAAGGGTCAGGATTAGGGTTAGGTTTTGGGATAGTGTTAGAGCTAGAAGGAGATCTAGGGTTAGGACTACTAATAGGGTTAGAATTTGGTTAGCCTAAGGATTAGGGATAATTCTAGGGTTACCATTAGAGTTAAGGTTTTGCTCAGGTAAGGTATAGGGTTAGGGCTAGGGTTAGGTTTATTGTTGGAGATAAAGCTAGGTTTACAGCTCAGATTAGGACTACTTTTTGTGTGTGGTTTAAGGCCAGGGTTAGGGCAATGGCTAATATAAGAACTAGGGTTACAATTAGAGTTAGAGGTAGGGGTAGGTCAAGAGTTAGGTTTAGGTTTAAGATTAGGGTGATATTTATAGCTAGGGTTATTGTTAGAATATCAGTCAGGTTAGGGTTAGTTTTAGGGTTGGGGTTAGGACTTGAATTAGGGCTAGGGTTACTGTTAGGGTTCAGTTTAAGTTTAGGGTGGTGTTTAGAGCTAGGATGAGTTTTAGGATATAAGTCAGGTTCAGAATTTTTTAAAGGTTATTATTAGGACTCGAATAGGGCTATGGTTAGATCTAGGTGTCATGCTATGGTTTGGTTTAAGTGAAGGTTAGTGTTAGGCCTGTTGCTCAGTTTTGTTTTAGTGCTATGGTTAGGGTTAGGGCTAGTTTTATGATTAAGTTTATGGTTAGGGCTATGGTTATGGTTAGACTTAGGATTAAGTCTAGATTTAAGGATTAGGGCTAGGTTTTCTGTTAGGTTTAGGACAAGAATTAGGGCTAGGACTAATGTCAAGCTTAGGTTTATAGTTAGTGATATTTTTAGGGTTAGGTTTTTGGCTAGGTCAAATTAAAGTGTTACATTTAGGGAAAGGGTCAGATTAATAGCTGAGGTATTACTAGGGTCAGGGTCAGGCTTCCGGTTTGGGTTAAATTAAGGTTTAGGGTTAAGGCTCAAATTAGCATTAAGGTTAGAATTAGGGTTAGGGTAATGGATAGTGTTAGGTTTAGGGTTCAGTTTAGGTTTAAGGTAATGGATATGGTTAGGGATCGTGATAGGTTTCAGGTTAAGTCTAGGGTTAGCATTAGGGTTATGCTTATTGTTAGGGTAATTTATAGGGTTAGACCAAGGGTTAGGGCTAGGGTAATGGTTTGGATTAGGGCTAGAGTTAGGGTTAGGGTCAGGGTTAGGGCGAGGGTTTCACTTAGGATTAGTTTTAGAGTATGGTTTAGGGTTTGAGCTGGAAGTTTTGCTATGGCTAAGGTTAATTTAGGGTTTGCTCTAGGGTTATGGTCATGGCTAGTGTTACGGTTAGGGCTAGGGTTATCATTAAGGTTAGGGTAATATGTTTAGATGTCAGGTTAAAGATAGGTTTAGGTTAGTATCAGGTTTAGGTTTAGAATTAGGGTTAGCATTTGAGCTAGCTTAGGTTTATGGTTAGGGTTAGGTTCATTATTAGTTCTAGGGTTAGGTTTATTTTTAAGGTTAGGGTAGGTTTAGCTTTAGGTCTACTGTTATCATTAGGGTTAAGTTTAGGGTTAGGGTAATGGTAGGGTTCAAGGTAGGATTAGGGCTAGGATTAAGGTTAGGATTAGGGCTGGGGTTAGGGTTAGGGTTAGGTCTTGGTTTAGTGTTAGGTTTAGGTTAAGTGTAAGGGTTAGGGATTGAGCTAGGTTTAGGGCTAGGGTGAGTGTTAGGTTTACAGTCTGGGCTGGGGTAATGTTAGGGTTAGGTTTAGGTCTAGGTTTAGCATTAGTTTTAGGGTTATGATTACTGTAATGTATACTATATAGTATCAATGTACTCCAACCAAAAAAATTCAAAGCTCTTTCAGTACTTGTGTATTCTCCTTGCTCCTAAAGCACTCAGAGATAAAGTTGTTTCTTTCTACTTCAGCTTAGGGATATTTCACAGGAAACAAACCAGAGAATACTCACTGAGAACTGACTGAGTGTGTGAAGTTTCAAGCATCTAGCACAAACCCTGTTTGAGTTCCAGCTTCATTTCCATTCACCCCTATAGGGCAAAAAGAAGAGAAAAATGAAAATTGAAACTGTTCCTGAGAGAAAATCCTTTTACGTAGGAGGCCCAACATTTGGAGTACAGTAAAACATAGGAAAAAGGTGAATCCTGCCCAATGTTACAGAAATTTTTGAAAAACTAACTCTAACCCTAACACCATGTCTAAATTTAGTCATAACACTAACTCTAACCCTAACCCTAATCTGTTCAGAGAACCTTTGATCATAGAAATTTCGAAATTGGGGAGTCCAGTGGGGCAAGCTTACAGATGAATCATGGGGAGTTTCAAAGAAATCTAACAAAATAATTGGGGGAGCTATTTCAGTATATGCATATCTCCCTGTTTTCTCCTAAAGTGTTCTCAGATAAATATGCATTGCATGCCTCAGCTTATTACTAATTTCACAAGGAACAAACCATAGAGTGCCCACAGAGGAATGATTGAATGTTTGAAGTTTTAAGCAGTTAGCACCAACGTTGTTTGATTCCCAGCTCCATGTCCATTTACCCATGTAAGTCAAAATGAAGTGAATCCGTAAAATACAAATTGTTCCTGTCAGCAAAGAATTGAACATAGAAGGCTGAAACCTTGGGAACATAGTAAGGCTAGGTAAAAATGTATCCTGCCCAGTATTAAAGAAATTTGAACAAGACAAACTCTAACCCTAACATTAGACCTAACTCTAACCATAAGCCTAAACCTAACCGGTTAGAGAACCTTTGATCATAGTTGTCTCCAAAAATTCTCTTGCATAGAGTTGTTTCTGCATGCTTCATCTTTGGAATACTTTCACAAGGAAAATACTAGAGCATCCTCACAGAGAACTGATTGAGTGTGTGAAGTTTCAAGCAGATTGTAGCAAAAATCCTATTTGATTTCCAGCTCCATTTCCATTTACCCATATAAGTCAAAATGGAGTGAAACCTTAAAATACAAAACTGAAATACTGACAGCAAACCAGGGAATCTAGAAGGCCCAAAGCTGGGGAACATAGTAAGACTAGATAAAAGATACATTTTACCTAGTATCAAAGAAATTTGAACAAAACTACTGTAAACCTAACACTAGCTCTTAATCTATCCTTAATCTTAACCCTACAGCTAACCCTAGCCTGTTTAGAGAACCTTTGATTGTACAAATATCAAAATAAGGGAGCCTAGTGGGGCAAGCTAACAGATGAATCCTGCACAGTATCAAAGAAACTGGAGCAAATAATTCAGGAAGTGTTTCAGTACATGAATATTTCCTTGATTTCTCCAAAAGTGCTCTGGGATAAAGTTGCTTTGCATGTTTCAGCTGAGGGCAACATTCACAAGGAACAAACCAGAGAGTGCCCACAGAGAACTTATTGAGTATGTGCAGTTTCAAGCAGCTAGCACCAACCCTGTTTGATTTCTTGCTCCATTTCTCTTCACCAAAATCGTTGAAAATAAAGTTAAACCTTAAAATACAAACTGTACCTGACAGCGAACATTTGAACTAAGAAGGCCCAAACCAGGGAATATTGTGAGTCTAGGTAAAAGATGAATCCTGCCCAGTATCAAAGATACATGACTCTAACCCTAACACTGGGTTTAAACCTAGCACTTACCCGAACCATAAACCTAACCCTAATCTATTTAGAGAACCTTTTATCATAAAAGTCCCAAATTAAGGGAGCATAGTGGGGCAAGCTAACAGATGAATATTGTGCAGTATCAAAGAAATCTGACCAAATAATTTGGGGAGGTTGTTCAGTACATGTGTATTTCCCTGTTGTCTCCAACAGTGCTTTCAGATAAAGATGTTTTTACATGTTTCAGCTTTGGGAAAAGTTCACAAGGAAGAAAGCAGAGAGTGCCCACATAGACTGGTTGAGTGTCTGCAGTTTCAAGCATCAAGCAACAACCTTGTTTGATTTTGAGCTCCATTTCCATTTACCTGTATAGGTCAAAATGAAGGAAACCTTAAAATACACACTGTTCTTGTCTTTGCGAACTGTTGAAAGTAGAAGGCCCAAACCTGGGGAAAATAGTAAGGCTAGGTAAAAGATGAATTATGCCAGGTATCAAATGAATTTGAACAAAACTCACTCTAACTATAACACTAGATATAACCGAACCCTAAACTAATTTTAACCTGTTTAGAGTACCTATGATCATAGAAGTTCCACACTTGGGGAGCCTAGTGGCACAAGTTAACAGATGAATCTTGTGCAGTAACAAAGAAATTTGATGAAAAATTGGGGGAGGTATTTCAGTACATTCATATTTACCTGTTTTTTTTTTTCTTAAAGTGCTCATGGATAAATTGTTTTTCATGCTTCAGCTTAAAGTACTTTCATAAAGAAAAACCAAAGAGTGCCCACAGAAAGATGATTGAGTGTGTGAAGTTTCATGCAGCTAGCACCAACCCTGTTTAATTTCCAGCTCCATTACATTCACACTTATAGGCCATAATGAAGTGAAACCCATTCAAACTGTTGCTGACCCTGAACCATTGAACCTTGAAGGACCAAACTTGGGGAGCCTACTAAGGCTATGTCAAACATGAATTCTGTACAGTATCAAATTAATCCAACCAAAAAATGTGGATATTCTGCTTGCTCCTAAAGCACTCAGAGATAAAGCTGTTACTTTCTACTTCATCTTAGGGCTACTTCCATGGCAAACACCAGATTAAGCTCACTGAAAATTGATGGAGTGTGTGAAGTTTCAAGCAGCTAGCCCAAACCCTGTTTGATTCCCAGCTTCATTTCCATTCACCCCTCTAGGGCAAAAAGAAGAGAAACATGAAAATTGAAACTGTTACTGAAGGTGAACCACTTGTGTAGGAGGCCCAAACATTGGGAGTATAGTCAAAATAGGAAAGAGATGAATCCTGCACACTATCATAGAAATTTGGAAAAAAAAAACTAACTCTTACCTTAACACTAGGTCTAATGCTAGTCCTAACACTAACCCTAACACTAACCTTAACCGGTTTAGAGTACTTTGATCCTAGAAGTCCCACACTTGGAGAACCAAGTTGGGTAGGCTAACAGATGAATCTTTCACAATATCAAAGAAATCTGACCAAATAGTTGGGGAGGTAGTTCAGTACATGCATATTTCCATGATTACTCCTAAAGTCCTCTCACATAAAGTTGCTTTGCATGCTTCAGCTTAGGGCTAATTTTACAAGGAATAAACCATAGAATGCCTATAGAAAACTGATTGAGTGTGTGAGGTTTGAAGTAGCTAGTACTAACCCTGCTGGATTTCAAGCTCCATTTCCATTTATGTGCATAGGTCAAAATGAAATGAAAACTTAAAATACAAACTGTTCAGGAGAGTAAACACTTGACCCAAGAGGCCCAAACCAGAGAATATAGTAAGGCTAGGTAAAAGTTAAATCCTGCCCAGTATCAAAGAAATTTGAACAAAACTAAATCTACCAAAACACTAGCTGTAATCATACCCCTAAACTAATACTAAACCTAACCTAAACTGTTTAGAGAACCATTGATAATAGTAGTCCCCAAGTAAAGGAGCCTAGTGGGGTCAGCTAACAGATGAATTCTGTGCAGTATCAACGAAATCTGAAAAATAATTGGGGGAGGTATTTCAGTACGTGCATATTTCCCTGTTTTCTCCTAATGTGCTCTTAGATAAATTATTTTTCATGCTTCAGTTTAAGTTACTTTCACAAAGAATAACCAGAGAGTGCCCACAGGGAGCTGATTAAGTGTGTAAAGTTTCAAGCAGCTAGTACTAACTCTGATTTCCAGCTCCATTTTCATTCACATCTATAGGCCATAATAAAATGAAACCTAAAAATTCAAATTCTTCCTGACAGTGAACTGGCAAACCTTGAAAACCCAAACATGGGGATCCTACTAAGGCTAGGTAAAGGATGAATCCTGTACAGTATCAAATTAATCCAAGCAAAAAAAAATGAAACTTGCTCCTAAAGTGCTCACATAATGCTGTTTCTTTCTAATTCAGCTTTGGGCTATTTCCACAAGAAACAAATTAAATAATGTGCACTGAGAACTGATTGAGTGTGTGAAGTTTCAAGAACCTAGCACAAACCCTGTTTGAGTTCAGCTCCATTTCCATTGACCCGTATAGGGCAAAATGAAGTGAAACATGAAAATTAAAACTGCTACTGAGAGCAAACCCTTTTATCTAGGAGGCCCAAACATGGGGAGTATACTAAGAACAGGAAAAAGATAAATCCTGCCCAGTATCAAAAAAAGTTGTAAAAAACTAACTCTAATCCGAACACTAGTTCTAACACTTGCCCTAACTCTAACCATAAACCTAAGCCTAACCTGTTAAGAGAAACTTTGATCTAAAAAGTTTCAAACTTCAATATAGCTTTCTTCCTGTAACAATTAGCAGGGTGACAATAGATATGAGGAGAGAAAAGGGGATGACTAGTAATGGTTATGGAGTTTCTTCTTTTGGATGATGAAGATATTGTCAAATTGATGATATTGATGGTTACACAACTCTGAACAAACTAAAATCCATTGGGCTGCACATTTTAAATGAGTGAATTTTATATGTGAATTATTCCTCAATAAATATATTTAAAAAAAATAAAAAAAAAATAAAAAGTTTCAAACTTGTCGAGATTATTGGGGCAAGCTTACAGATCAAAAAATCTGACCAAATAATTGGGGGAGGTATTTCAGTACATGCATTTGCCCTATTTTCTCCTAAAATGCTCTTGGATAAATTTGTTTTGCAAACTTCAGCTTATGGCTACATTGACAAGGAAGAAACCAGAGAGTGCCCAAAGACAACTGATTGAGTATGTGAAGTGTCAACCAGCTAGCGCCAACTCTCTGATTTCCAGCTCCATTTGCATTTATCCACATAGGTCAAAATGAATTGAGACATTAAAAACAAACTATTCCCAACAGCGAACCAAGAAGGCCCCAAACTGGGGCACATAATAAGGCTAGGTAAAAGATAAATCCTTCCCAGTATCAAAGAAATTTGAACAAAACAAACTCTAACCCTAACACTAGCTCTAAAGCTAGCCCTAACCCTAACCTAACACTAATCCTTACCTGTTTAGAGAACCATTGATCCTAGAAGTGCCAACCTTGGGGAGCCTAGTGGAGCAAGCTAAAAGATGAATACTGCATAGGATCAAATAAATCTGATCAAATTCTTGGGAGACTTATTTCAGTACATACATATTTCTCTGTTTTCTCCTTAAGGGCTCTCAGATACAGTTTATTTTGCATGCTTCATCTTTGGCCTACCTTCAAAAGAAAGAAACAAGAGAGTTCCCACTGAGAATTGATTGTGTGAAGTTTCAAGCACCTCCTGCTAACCCTATTTGATTTCCAACTCATTTTTCATTCACCCCAAGAAGACATAATGAAGGGAAACCTTAAAATACTAACTGTTCCTGACAGCAAATTATGAACTGAGAAGGCCCAAACCTGTGGAGCATAGTAAGGCTAAGTAAAAGATGAATCCTGCCCAGTATCTTAGAAATTTGAAGAAAACTAGGGCCACATAGGTGCTCTCACTGCAGATGGAAGGTTCAGCTGCACAGTTGCTCTGGGCACAGACAGCAGTCTCAGCCATGCAAGTGCACTCAGCACAGATGTAAGGCAGCATAGAACACAGAGGCTTTGCTTGCGAGTCACCAGACCAACTCTGGACACAGCACAAGGTCACTCCAGAACCACCCACCTCACCAAACATCATACACAGGTAATCAATGGAAGCCATTTTGCAAAACCTTACTTGCCATCTGTCGGTTGGTTTGGTTTCCAGCTCTGTTCTGCAGCTGATCAGGTACCTGTTTCCAACTCCCCTACCTCAGGCTGATAAAACTCAAAAGATTTTTTTCTCACAAGTTTTGGGGGGCATTGCTATCAATGTGGAAAAGCAACTGTACAGGCACCTGGTCTCAGACATAAATGTAGGGAGGCTCCAGGTAGAAGCTCAAGTCCTCTCACCATGGCTACCTCCACCACCCTAAGCACAGAGACTCAAGCTAGGAATAGACAACTCCACCTACTAAAAGAAAAGAAAACAGAGTTTGGAGACACTTTTTTTCTTACTTTTGTTTTCTCGCTCTTCTCATCCATTCTCCTCTATCCTTCCCCCTCTGGTCCTCACAACCTCAACATATGTGAAACCAAGAACTTTGCAAGGAATTGGACTTTAAGAACTGGATCACCAGAATAGTATACTACAGAGGAATTGCATAGGCCCCACCTCATCAAACCCTTTATTTTCTCTTATTTTCTTTCTCTCTGTCTTTATTTATTTTCTTATTTATTTTCTTGTTTTTTTCTTTCCCCCTCTATTCCACTTTCAGCCACCCAAATTTTAATATTTATACATAGGATAATTTCATGAATACAGATAAGAAGTATGAATTTATACATTCTTCCATGTTTCCCCCTGTCTGTTCATTAGAGTTTTCCTCCAAATTTGCTAAATTAGATTAATCCCATACACTCACTCCTGTCCCCCTTAACATAGCGTCCTACCCCTGACCCTCAGTTCTCTATACATGACCAGAAATGGTATGCCTTTTATGAAACTAATGACTATATTCTAAATAATAATTTAAGCCAACATCTGTAGACACAGAGTCTAAATATAAATGTATTCATAATGGTTAGGCCTAGGCTTCATCTTAGGGTTAGATTAAAATTAGGTTTTGATCTATGGTTAGGGCTATGGCTAAGGATAGGGCAAGGTTTAGGATTAGGGTTAGGGTTAGGTTTAGGGTTATGGTAAGAGATAGGGTTAGAACTAGTGAAAGGGCTAGTGTGAGAGTTAGAATTAGTCTTAGGGTTAGGGTTAATGTTAGGGTTAGGGATAGGGCTAAGTTAGGGCTAGTGTTAGTGTTAGGTTTAGGCCTAGGGTTAGGGTTAGAGTTAGGGTTACATTAGGGTAAAGAATTGGGTTATAGCTAGGTTGAGGGCTAGGGCAAGTTTTAGTATTAGGGTTAGGGCTAGGGTTAGGATTAGTGTTATGATTAAAACTAGGTTTTTGGCTAGGTTGAGGGCTAATATTTTTGTTGGGGTTAGGGCTAGTATTAAGCCTAGGGCTCATGTCAGGTCTAGGGTTACAGTTAGGCATAGATTTAGTGTTAGGTTTATGGCTTGGTCCAGTGTAGGGTTAGGTTTACACTAAGGGTCAGTTTTGGAGCCAGGGTAATTATTAGGGTCAGTATCAAGGTGAGGATTTGGGTTAGGTTAGTGTTTAGATTTAGGGCATTAATTTTCATTAGGTTTAGGGTTAAGTTAATGAAAGGGTTAGGTTTAGCATTTAGGTGTGGTTAAGTGTAATGGATAGGGTTAGGCCTAGTGTTAGCATAAGGGTTGGGTTATCATTAGGGTAATGGATAGGGTTAGACCTAAGATTAGGGGTAGGGTTATGTATCGGATTAGTGCTTTTGTTTGTGTTAGGGTTAGGTTTATATTTAGGATTAAAGCTAGTTTTAGGGGCTGGGGACTTTGCTCAAGCGTTAGTATGCTCACCTGGCATGCACAGGGTGCTGGGTTCGATCCTCAGCACCACATACCAACAAAATAAAGACGTTGTGCCCACCAAAAACTAAAAAAAATAAATATTAAAAAAAAACAAGGATTAGGACTCAGATTAAGGCTAGGTTTTGGGTTCCGTTAGGGCTTGGGTTAAG
This sequence comes from Marmota monax, assembly GCF_021218885.2. Lineage (NCBI taxonomy): Eukaryota > Metazoa > Chordata > Mammalia > Rodentia > Sciuridae > Marmota > Marmota monax. The sequence goes on along the minus strand of NW_026692836.1, from coordinate 375,770 downwards.
GCTACGACTAATTTACAAAGTAGTGTTATGTTTAGCTTTAGTGATAGGGTAAGGGTTAGGGCTAGGTCTAGTGTTAGGGTTAACTTTATGGTTACAATGATGTTTAGAGCTAGGTTTAATGTTAGGATCAAAGTCAGGGTCCGGATTAGTTTTCAGGTTAGGGTTAGGACTGGAATTAGAGATAGGATTAGGGCTAGGTGTAGGGTTAGGGTTTGGTTTAGGTTAAATGTTAGGGTTAGGATTATGATTTGGTTTTGTGAGAGTATAGGGCTAGGGTGAGAGTTTGAGTTAGTCTTAGGCTAGGGTTAGGGTTTTATTGTTAGGGTTATGGTTAGGTTTAGGTTAAGGAATAGGATTATAGCTACTTTTAGGCTAGGGTGAAGATTAGAAGTAATGTGAGGGTTAGGGTTGGGTTTATGCTTAAGGTGAGGTTTATGGCTAGGATGTGGGCTAAGGTTTGTGTTAGGGTTAGGACTAGGATTAGATCTAGGGCTAATGTCAGGTATAGGGTTACAGTTAGGCAGAGTTTTAGGGTTAGGTTTATAGCTAGGTCTATTGTAAGGGTTAGGTTTCATGTAGGGTAAGGTTTAGAGCTATGGGTATTATTAGGGTCAGGGTCAGAGTTATTGTTTTTCTTAGGTTAAGGCTTGAATTATCATTACACTTAGGGATAGGTTAATGATTGTTTTAGGTTTAAAGTTCAGGTTAGGTGTAGGGTAATGAATAGGGTTAGGGTTAGGGATACGATTAGGGTTCAGCCTAGGGTTAGTGGAAGCATTAGGGTTATCATTAGGGTAATGAATAGGGTTAGAGCTAGAGATAGGACTAGTGTTATGCTTAGGATTAGGTCTAGGTTTAGGCTTAGGTTTAGGGTTAGGGCTAAGGTTAGGGTTATGCTTAGCTTTAGGGTTAAAGGTAGGGTAGGGCTTGGGTTAGGGCTAGATTTTGTGATAGGTTAGGGCTACAGCAAATGTAAGAACTTTTTATGAATAGGGCTAGTTCTAGGGTTAATGTTAGAGCTAAGTATAGTTTTGGGGTTCGGTTTAGGGTTAGGGTTATGTTCAGAGCTAGGGTTAGTGTTAGTGTCATTGTCAGTGTTCAGTTTAGGGTAATGGTTAATGTGAAAGCCAAAATTAGGACTAGGTTTAAGTCTAGGAGAACGGTTAGTATTTGGCTTTAGGCTAAGGGTTATTGTTAGGGCTAGGGCTAGTATTTTCTTTAGATCTAGGGCTAGAGTTATGCCTAGATTAGGATTAGGTTTAGGTGTAGGGTTAGTGTTAAGGTTAGGTTTAGGTATAAGGTTACAATAGGGCTAGTTTTTGGGTTCAGTTTAGGGTTAGGTTCATGTTTAGACCTATGATTAGTATTAGGGTCAGAATAAGGGTCAGGGTTAGGGTTAGGGTTTGGGTTATGGTTAGAGCTAGAATTAGGAGTAGGGTTAGGACTAGTAATAGGGTTAGGGTTTGAGTTAGGTTAAGGATTAGCATTAACATTGGGATTAGCATTAGGTTTAGGCCTTGGTTTAGGGTAAGGTATAGAGTTAGAGCTAGGTTGAGGTCTAAGGTTTAGGGCTAGGGTTAGGGTTAAAACTAGGTTGAGGGTTGAGATTAGGGCTACTTTTTTGTTAGTGTTAGGCAAGGTTAAGAACAATGGCTAATGTAAGAAATAGGGTTTTTAGTGTTAGTTTTATGGTTATGGTTAGGGGTTAAACCTCTAGTGTTAGGATCAGGTTTAAGATTAGGGTGAATAATTTTTTTTTGGATAATGTTAGTGTTAGGTTAATAATCAGGGTATGTTTTAATTTTAGGGTTAGGGTTAGGACTCCAGTTAAGGCTAGGGTTAATGTAAGGGTTCAGTTTAAAGTTAGGGTGCTGTTTAGAGCTAGGCTGAGTTGTAGGATATGAGTCAGAGTCAGAGTTAGTGTTAAGGATAAGTTTAGGACTCGAATTAGGGCTAGGATTAAGTCTAGGTATAGTGTTAGGGTTTTGTTTAAGTTAAAGTTTAGGGTTAGGGCTATTGCTCGGTTTTGTTTTACAGCTAGTGTTAGGTTAGGGCTAGTTTTATGATTAGCATTAGGGCTAACGCTAGTGTTAATGTTTGGCTTAGGCTTAGGTTTAGGGTAAATTTAGCATTAGGTTTCCATCTAGGGTTAGTACTAGGAATAAGGATTAGGCAATGGTTATGGCTAGGGTTAGAGCTAGGGTTAGGTCTAGGGTTAGAATTACGGTAATGGATAGGGTAAGAAGTAGAAATAGGGCTAATGTGAGAGTTAGAGTTAGTTTTAGGGCTAGTGTTAGGGTTAGGGTTGGGATAGGGATAGGCTTAAATTAGTGCTAGGATTAGGGCTAGGGTTAGTGTTCACCCTAGGCCTAGCATTAGGGTTAGGTTAGGGTTAAGTTTAGGGTAAGGAATTATGTTATAGATAGGTTTAGAGAGAGGGTGATGGTTGGAATTTGGGTTAGGGCTATGGTTAGGGTTAGGATTATTATTAAGGCTAGGTTTAGGGCTAGGATAAGGGCAACAATTTTTTTTAGGGTTAGGGCTAGGATTAGGGCTAGGACTAATATCAGATCTAGGGTTATGGATAAAGATCATTTTAGGGTTAGGTTTATGGCTACATGTAGTGAAAGGTTTAGGGTTAAGGTCAGGTTTAGATCTAGGGGTATTATTAGGGTCAAGGTCTGTGTTAGAAGTTTGGGATAGGTTAAGTTTTAAAGTTAGGACTCGAATTAGTGTTATTGTTAGTGTTAGTGTAATGATAGGGTGAAGTTTAGGGTTTATGTTTGGTTTAGGGCAATGCATAGGGTTAGGGTTAGGATTAGGGATAGGGTTAGGTTTAGGCCAAGGGTTATGGTTACAGCAATGGATAGGTTTAGAGCTAGGGTTAGGGCTAGGGTTATGGTTTTGATTAGGGCTAGGTTTAGGTTTAGGGTTAGGGTTAAAACTCGGTTTAAAACTCAGATTAGGGCTAGGTTTTGGGTTAAGTTAGTGCTAGGGTTAGGGTAAGGCTAATGTAAGTACCAGGGTTACAATTACAGCTAAATTTAGGTTTAGGGTTAGTGGTTGGTCTAGTGTTAGGTTTAGAGTTAGTGATAGGGTGATGCTTAGACTAGGGTTAGTATTTTGTTCAGAGTTAGGGTCAGTGTTAGTTCTATTTTTTCTGCTTATCACTAGAATTAAAGCTAAGGTTGCAGTTAGGGTTAGGGTTTGGTTTACATTAAGGGTTAGGGTTAGGGCTATTGCTTGGTATTGTTTTAGGACTAGGGCTAGGATTAAGGTTACTTTTAGGATTAGCTTTAGGGTTAGGGCTAGTGTTAGGTTTAAGTTTAGGCTTAGGGTTAAAGTTAGATTTAGAGTTAGGGTTAGGGTTAGGCTTAGGGTTAGGGTTAAATTAAGTGTTAAAATTAGATCAAAGTTAGGGCTAGGGCTAATGATAGGGCTAGGGTTAGGGCTAGGTTTAGGGATAGGATTAGGATTCTGGTAAGGGATAGGATTAGAACTATGGATGAGGCTAGGGTGAGAGTTAGAGTTAGGGTAATGGATATGATTAGATGTAGATTTATGGCTATGTTTAATGTTAGATTGAGGTTTAGGCTAGAGTTAGGGTTATGGTTATGTTTAGAGCTAGGGTTAGGGCTAGGGTTAGGAATAGGACTAATTTAGGGTTAAGATTCAGGCTAGGGTTATTTTTCCTGTTAGGCCTAAGGTTAGGTTTAGGGTTAGAATTAAGACTAGGTTTAGGGCTAGGCTAAGGCCTGGGGTTTATGTTAGGTTTAGGGCTACGATTAGGGCTATGACTAATGTCAGGTCTAGGCTCACGATTGTGGATAGTTTTAGGATTAGGATTATGGCTAGGTCTAGTGTAATGGTTAGGTTTAGTGTAAGGGTCAGTTTTTAAGCTAGGAGATTTATTAGGTTCAGGGTCAGTGGTAGAGCGTAGTTGAGATTAGGGTTTAGGGTAAGGGCTTGAATGAGCATTAGGGTGTTGGTTAAAGAAATGTTAGGGTTTTGTTTAGAGTTTACATTAGATTTAGGGTAATTGATAGGGTTAGGGTTAGTGATAGGGTTAAGGTTAGGCCTAGGGTTTGCATTAGGGTAAGCATTAGAGTTAGTATAATGGATAGCCTTAGAGCTAAGTTTAGGACTAGGTTTATGGTTAGGAATAGGTCTTGAATTAGGGTTAGGGTTAGGGTTAAAATTAGGATTAGACTTAGGGTTATGTTTCACATAAGTGTTAGGTTTTGAGCTAGGGTTATGTCTAGTGTGATGGTTAGGTTTAGGGTTACTTCTAGGGATAAGATTACAGTACTTATAGGGTTAGTGTTAGGATTAGGGCTAGGGACATCATTAGGGTTCGGGGTAAGTTCAGGATAATAGATAAAACTAGATGTAGATTTAGGGATATGTTTAATATTAAATTGAGGTTTAGGCTTAGATTTAAGGCTATGGTTATGCTTAGGTTTATAGTAAGGGTTAGGATTTGAGCTGGAGTTAGGTCTATGGCAAGTGTGAGGTTTAAGGTTAGGTCTGGGATTTGTTTTCCAGTTAGGTTTAGGTTTAGCGTTATGCCTAGGATTATCAATAAGGTTAGGTTTAGTTTTAGAGTAATGGGTAGGATTTGAGCTATGTTTAGGGCTAGGGTTAAGGTTAGGATTAGGGCTAGGGTTAGGGTTAGATTGAGAGATAGGTGTAGGCTTATGTTTAGGGTAATGTTTATGCTTTGAGCTAGCGTTAGGACTAAGGCGAGCGTTAGGTTAGGGTTAGGGCTATGGTTAGGGTTACTGTTATGCTTAAGGCTTGGCTTAGGCCTAGGATTAGCTCTAGGTTTTGTGTTAGGTTTAGGCTTAGGGTTAGGGCTATGGGTAATGCAAGAGCTAGGGTTATGGTTAGGGCTAGTTGTAGGGTTAGGGTTATGGCTAGGTGTAGTGTTAGGTTTAGATTTTCAGGTAGGGTCAGATATAGAGACAGGTTTACTCTAAAGGCAGAACCAATGTTTGGGTTAGAGTTAGAACTAGGGTGACAGCCAGAATTAGGACTAGGTTTAGGTTTAGGGTAGGGTTAGTGTTTGATTTAGGTTAAGGATTATTGTTAGGGCTATGGCTAGGTTTATGTTTATGTCTAGGGCTAGAATTAAGGCTATTTTTAGGATTTGGTTTAGGCCTAAGGCTAGTGTTAGGGTTTGGTCTAGTGTTAGGGTCAGTTTTAGACCTAGGTTTTGTGTTAGGGTCAGAATAAGATCAGGGATAGTGTTAGGATTTTGGATAGGATTAGAGCTAAAATGAGGCTTAGGGTTAGGATTATTAATAGGGTTATGGTTTTGGTTAGCCTAAGGATTAGGGATAGATCTTGGGTTATCCTTAGATTTAGGATTTTGCTTAAGGTAAGGGATTGATTTAGAGCTAGGTTTAGGGCAATGGTTAGGGTTAGAGTTAGAGTTAAGGCTAGGTTTAGAGCTCGCATTAGGTCTAGTTTTTGTGTTAGGGTTAGGGCTAGAGTTACGCCAACAATTAATGTAAGAACTTGGGGTACAATTAGAATTCGTTTTAGGGTTAGGGATAGGGGTAGGTTTAGTGCTAGGGTTAGGTTTAAGGTTAGAGTGATATTTAGGGCTAGGTTTAGTGTTAAGATAGGAGTCAGGGTCAGGGTTAGTTTTAGGGTTAGGGTTAGAACTCATTATAGGGCTAGAGTTACTGTTAGGTTTTGGTTTAAGTGAGGGTGGTGTTTAGAGCTAGGTTGAGTGTTAGGATATGAGTCAGGGTCAGGGTTAGTTTTAAGGTTAGGGTTAGGACTCAAATTAGGGATAAGATTAGGTCTAAGTGTAGTGTTAGGATTTGGTTTAAGTTAAGGTTTACTGTTTGTGCTTTTGCTTGGTTTTATTTTAGTCCTAGGGATAGGGTTAGGGCTAGTTTTATGATTAGCATTATGGTTATGTCTAGTGTTAGTGTTAGGCTTAGGCTTAGATTTAGGGTTAGATTTGGTGTTAGGGTTAAATTTGGAGTTAGAGCTAGATCTAAGGTTAGAGCTAGGACTAAGGATAGGGCAAGGGTTAGGGCTAGGGATAGGGTTATGGTAAGGAATAGGGTTAGAACTAGGGATAGAGCTAAGGCAAGAGTTAGTGTTAGTCTTAGGGCTAGGGTTAGGGTTAGAGATAGGGCTAAATTAGGGCTAGGATTAGGGCTAGGGCTAGTTTTTGGCTTAAGCTTAGGGTTAGGGTTAGAATTAGGGTTAAGTTTATGGTAAGAGATGGTGTTATTGCTAGGCAAGTTTGGGTGAGGGTTTAAATTAGGGTTAGGGCTAGGGCTAGGGCTAGGGTTAGGGTTATGATTAAGGCTAGATTTAGAGCTAGGATTAGGGGTAGTGTTTGTTTTAGTTTTAGAGCTATGATTAGGGCTAGGGATAATTTCATGTCCAGAATTATAGTTAAAGATAGTTTTAGGGTTAGGATTATGACTATGTCTAGTTTAGGGTTAAGATCAGGTTTAGAGCTATGCGTTTTATTAGGGTCAAGATCTGGGTTATGGTTTGGGATAGGTTAAGGTTTAAAATTAAGGCTCAAATTAGTGCTAGGGTTAGGGATAGGGTAATGATATGGTTATGTTTAGGGTTCAGTTTAGGTTTTGGGTAATGGATAGGGTTAGGATTAGGGATAGGGTTAGGTTTAGGCCTAGGATTAGCATTAGGATTAGGGTTTTGGTTATGGTAATGGACAGAGTTAGAGATCGGTTTAGAGCTAGGTTTGTGGTTATGATTCGGTCTAGTGTTGGCATTAGGGTTAGGGTTAAATCTAGGTTTAGGGCTCATATTAGGGCTAGGTTTGGGATAAGTTAGGGCTAGGGCTAGGGTTACGGCTACTGTAAGTAGTAGGGTTATGATTAGGGCTAGTTTTAGGGTTTTAGAGCTATATTTAGTGTTAGGTTTAGGTTTAGGGTTAGATGGTGTTTAGAGCTAGGGTTAGTGTAATAGTAAGAGTCATGGTAAGGTTTAGTTTTATGGTTTGGGTTTAAATTAGATTTAGGGCTCAGGTTAGGGCTAGGTGTACGGATAGGGCTTTGTTTAGGTTAAAAATTAGTATTAGAGCTATGTGTCAGTTTGGTTTAGGGCTACATTTAGGGTTAGGGCAAGTTTTAGGATTAGTGTTTAGGTTAGGGCTAGTGTTAGTCTTAGGCTAAGGCTTCTGGTTAGAGTTAGAATTAGAGTAGGTTTTTTGATCTATGTTTAATGCTAGGGCTAAAGATAGGGCAAGGGTTATGGCTAAGGTTAGGGCTAGGGTTAGGGTTATTGTAAGGGATAGGGATAGAAGAGTGATAGGGCTAGTGTGAGAGCTAGAGTTAGTCTTAGGGCTAGGGTTAGGGCTAGGATTAGGGATAGGGCTAAATTACAGCTAGAATTAGAGTTAGGACTAGGGTTAGGGCTAGTTTTAGAATTAGCATTAGGGTTAGGGCTGGTTTTAGAACTAGCATTAGGGTTAGAGCTAGTATTAGGGTTAGGCTTTAGGCATAGGGTTAGGGTTAGATTTAGAGTTAGGTTTCGATCTAGGGTTAGTGCTAGGGCTGAGGATATGCCAAGGGTGACAACTAGGGTAGGGTTAGAGTTAGGGTTACGTTTAGGGTAAGAGATGTTGTTATTGCTAGGTTTAGGACTACGGTGATGATTAATATTAGGGTTAGGGTTAGGGTTATGATTAAGGCTAGATTTACAACTAGGATGAGAACTAGGGTTTATGTTAGTGTTAGGGATAGTATTAGGGCTGAAGCTAATGTCAGGTCTAGAGTTTCATTTAGGAATAAATTTAGTGTTTGGTTTATGGTTTGGCCCAGTGTAAGAGTTAAGTTTAGGGTAAGGGTAAGGTTTAGATCTAAGTATATTTTTTTAAGGTCAGGGTAAGTGTTAGAGTTGGGGCTAGGTTAGGGTTTATGTTTAGGGTAATGACAGGGTTAGGTTTAGGGTTTACTTTTGGTTTAGTGTAATGAATAGGGTTAGGGTTAGGCCTAGGGTTAGCATAAGGGTTAGGGTTATCATTAGGGTAATGGATAGGGTTAGACATAAGGTTAGGGCTAGGGTTATGTATAGGGTTAGGGCTAGGGTTAGGGTTTGGTTTAGGTTAAAGGTTAGGGTTAGGGCTATAACTCAGTTTTCTTTAAGGGCTATGGGTAGTGTTAGTGCTCATTTTAAGATTAGCGTTAGGATTAGTGCTAGTGTTAGCATGAGCTTTAGGCTTAAAGTTAGGGTTAGATTTAGAATTAGGTAGAGATCTAGGGTTTGAGATAGGGCTAAGGATAGGGCTAGGTTTAGGGCTAAATTTAGGGCTAGGTTTAGGGTTATGGTAAAGTATAGGGTTAGTACTAGGTATAGGGCTAGGGCGAGAGTTAGAGTTAGTCTGTGAGCTATGGTTAGGGTGAGAGTTATAGTTAGTCCATGAGGTAGTGTTAGTGTTAGCTCTAATGTTTAGAGCGAAGGTTAGTGTGAGTTTATGAGTCAGAGTTAGGTTTAGAGTTAGGGATAGGGATTAATTGGGGCTAAGATTAGGGCTAGGGTTAGTGTTTGGGTTAGGTCTAGGGTTACATCTAGGGTTAGTGTTAGTGTTACGGTTAGAGTTAGGTTTAGGTTTAGGGTAAGGGATGGTATTATAGCTAATTTTAGCGCTAGGGTGAGGATTAGAGTTAGCATTAGGGTTAGGGTTTTGATTAAGGTGAGGTTTATGGCTAGGATGTGTGCTAAGGTTTGTGTTAGGATTAGGGCTAGGATTAAAGTTAGGAATAATGTCAGGTCTAGGATATGGTTAGGGATAGTTTTAGGTTAATTTTATGTCTAGGTCTATTGTGAAGTTTAGTTTTATTGTTAGGATCAGGTTTAGAGCTAGGATATTTTAGGGTCAGGGTCTGGGTTAGGGTTTGTTTAGATTAAGGTTTAAAGTTAGGGCTTGAAATAGCTTTAGGGTTAAGGATGGGGCAACAATAGGGTTAGGTTTAGGGTTCAAATTAGGTGTAGATTAATGAATAGGGTTAAGGTTAGGGATAGGATTTGGGTTTCACCCAGGGTTAGCATAAGGGTTAGAGTTACCATTATGGTGATGGATAGGGTTAGAGCTAGGAATATGGCTAGGGTTATGGTTAGGATTAGGCCTAGGGTTAGACTTAGGTTTAAGGTTAGGGCTAGGGTTATGGTTAGGATTAGATATAGGGTTTAAGCCAGGGTAGGGCTTGGGTTAGGGATAGGTTTTTGGATAGGTTACGGCTATGGCTAATGTAAAAACTAGTATTAAGATTAGGGCTAGTTTTGGGATTAATGTTAGGGCTAGGTGTAGCTTTAGGGTTATTCTTAGGGTTAGGGTGATGTTTTAGACCTAGGGTTAGTGTTAGTGTCATGTTCAGTGTTCTGGTTAGGGTTATGGTTAGGATTAAACCCAGAATTAGGACTAGGATTAAGTCTAGGAGTAGGTTTTGTGTTTGGGTTAGGTTAAGGTTTATTGTTAAGGCTAGGTATAGATTTTTCTTTAGGTCTAGAACTAGAGTTATTGCTAGATTTAGGATTATGTTTAGGTCTAGGCCTAGTGTTAGGGTTAGGTTTGGGTATAAGTTTACCAGTAGGGCTAATGTTAGGGTCAGTTTAGCGTTAGGTTCAGGTTTAAACCTACAATTAGTGTTAGGGTCAGAATAAGGGTCAGGGTTAGGGTTAGGGTTTGGGTTATGGTTAGAGCTAGAATGAGAACTAGGGTTAGAACTAGTAATAGGGTTAGGATATGGGTTAGGCTAAGGATTAAAAGTAGGACTAGGGTTAGCATTAGGGTGAGGGTTTTGCTTAGGGTAAAGGATGGGGTTAGAGCTGGGGTTAGGGCTAGGGTTAGGGTTAAATTTAAGATTCAGTTTAGGGTTAAAGCTCGGGTTATGGCTTGGATGAGAGCTAGTTTTGTATTAGGGTTAGGGCTAGTGTTAGGCTTATGGCTAATGTAGGAACTAGGGTTACATTTAGGTTTAGTTTTAGGGTTATGTTAAGGGCTAGGTCTAGTGTTATGGTTAGGTTTAATGTTAAGGTAATGTTTTGAGCTAGGTTTAGTGTTAGGTTATGGGTCAGTGTCATGGTTTGTTTCAGGGTTAGGGTTAGGACTCAAATTAGGGCTAGGGTTAGGGCTAGGTGTAGGGTTAGGGTTTGGTTTAGGTTAAGGGTTGGGATTAGGGGTATGGCTCAGTTTTATTAAAGGGCTAGGGCTAGGGTTAGGACTAATTTTAGGATTAGCATTAGGGTTAGGGCTGGTTTCAGGTTTAGGCTGAGGCTTCAGGTTAGGGTTAGATTTAAAGTTAGGTTTCAATGAAGGGTTAGTGTTAGGACTAAGGATAAGGCAAAGGTTATGACTACCTTTAGGGCTAGGGTGAAGTTTACAGTAGGGATAGGGTGAGAACTAGGGATAGATCTGGCATGGGAGTCATAGTTAGTCTTAAGTCTAGGGTTAGGGTTAGGAATAGGGCTAGATTAGGGCTAGGATTTGGCTAGGTTTAGTGTTAGGGTTAGGGTTAGGGCTAGAGTTAGGGTTAGTGTTAGGGTTAGAGCTAGGGTTAGAATTAGGGTAAGGGTTAGGGTTCAAACTAGAGTTAGGTCTAGGGTGAGTGTTAGGTTTCGTGTTAAGTCTAAGGTTCGAGTTATGATTATAGTTATGGTTAGGGTTACTCTTAGGGCTAGGGTTTTCTTTAGGGTTAGGGTTAGATTTAGGGTAATGGATTGGATTAGATATAAGTCTTAGGGTTAGGGTTTAGGGTTAAAACTAGGTTTATGGCTAGGTTTAGGGTTAGGTTCAGGGTAAGATTTAGGGTTTGAGTTAGTTTAAGGCTGTGACAAGGGTTAGTTTTAGGGTTAGGTTGAGAGTTATGTTTATAATTAGGGTTAGGGTAGGGTTAGGTTTAGAGCTAGGGTTATAATTAGAGTTAGTTTTAGGGTTAGGATAATGACTAGGTTTAGAGCTAGGGTTAAGGTTAGGATTAGGGCTAGAGTTGGATTTATATTTAGGGAAAGGTCTAGGGTTACGTTTAGGCTAAGTGTTAGGCTTTGAGATACAGTTAAGAGTAAGGTGAGGGTTAGGGCTATGTTTAGGATTAGGGTTATGCTTATGGTAGATTTAGCCCTCAGATTAGGGCTAGGTTTTGTGTAAGGTTTAGGCCAAGGGTTAGGGCTATGGGAAATGTAAGATCTAGGGTTCTGATTAAGGCTAGTTTTAGGGTTAGGACTATAGTTAGGTCTAGTGTTAGGTTTTCCGTTTTGGGTTAGGGTCAGTTTTAGAGCTAGGTTTAGTGTTAGTTTCAGGGTCAGTGTTCAGGTTAGGGATAGTTTAGGGTTAGGTTTTGGCTACGTCTAGCGAAAGGGTTACATTTAGGGTAAGGGTCAGGTTTAGAGCTAGTGGTATTATTAGGGTTAGGGTCAAGGTGAGCGTTTGGTTTAGGTTAAACTTTAGGGTTAGAGTTTGAATTAGTGTTAGGTTAGGCTTAGGATTAGGGTATTGGATAGGGTTAGGTTTAGGTTTCAGTTAAGGTTTAGGGTAATGGATGGGTTAGGTTTAGCAATAGGATTAGGGTTAGCATTAGGGTTATGGTTATGGTTTTTTTTTTTTTTTTGTAATGGATAGGTTTAGAGCTCAAGTTAGGGTTAGGTTATGGTTTGGATTAAGTCTAGGATTAGGGTTAGGTTTAGGGATACGGATAGGGTTTTGTTTAGAGTAAGTGTTAGGGTTAGGGTAAGTGTTAGATTTAGGGAAAGAATTAGTGTTTGAGCTAGGGTTAGGGCTCTGGTGATGGTTAGGTTTAAGTTAGGTCTAGGGTTATGTTTACGGTTAGGACTTGGTTTAGCATTAGGGTTATGGCTAGGGTTTTCATTAAGGTTAGATTTAGGGTAATGGATACTGTTAGAGTTAGGGTTAGGGTATGGGTTAGGGCTACTCTTAGGATTAAGTTTAGTGTAAGCCTTAATGTTACAGCTAGGGTAAGGTCTATGGTGAGGGTTAGGTTTAGGGTTAGATATAAGGTTATGTTTATGGTTAAGGTTAGTTTTAGTGTTAGCGATAGGGTTATAATTACAGTTATAGGGAAAGGGTTAGGGTAATAAATAGGGTTAGAGTTAAAGTTCAGAATAGGATTAAGGTTAGGATTAGAGCTAGGATTAAGTTAGGCTTTAGGATAGGGCAAGGGTTATTTTAGTGTAAGGGTTTGGCTTTGAGTTAGGGTTAGGTCTAAGGCAAGGGTGAATGTTAGGGTTAGTTTTATGGCAAGGATTAGGGTTAGGATTATGCTTAGGGCCAAGTTTAGGTCTAGAATTAGGACTAGTTTTTGTGCTGGGTTTAGGGCTACGGTTAGGGCTGTGGGTAATATAAGAGCTAGGGTTATTATTGGGGCTAGTTTTAGGGTTAAGGTTATGGATAGGTCTTGTGTTCGGTCTAGGTTTTGGGTAAGGGTCAGATTTAGAGCTAGATTTATTGTTAGGGTCGGTGTCAGTGTTCAGGGTAGGATTAGGGTTAGGTTAGAGCCAGAATAAGGACTAGTGTTAGGTCTGGGAGTAGGGTAAGTGTGTGGTTTAGATTAAGGGTTATTTTTAGGGCTAGAACTAGGTTTTTATTTATGTCTAGGGCTAGAGTTATAGCTATATTAGGATTAGCTTTGGGTCTAGGTCTAGCGTTAGGCTTAGGTATAGGTATAGGTTTACTGGTAGTGCTAGTGTTAAGGTTTGGTTTAGGGATAGGGTCAGATTTAGACCTAGGTTTACTGTTAGGATCAGAATAAGTGTCAGGGTTAGGGTTAGAGCTAGAATGAGGGCTAGGGTTAGGACTAGTAATTGGGTTAGAGTTGAAGTTAGGCTAAGGATTAGGATTAGGACTAGGGTTACCATTTGGATTAGGGTTTGGCTTAGGGTAAGGGAAAGGGTTAAGATTAGTATTAAAGCTATGGTTAGGGCTTGGATTAGTGTAGGATTTGTGTTAGGGGTAGGGCTAGGGTAGGACAATGACTAATGTACAAACTAGGGTTATGATTAGGGCTAGTTTTAGGGTTAGAGTCAATACTACGTCCAGTGTTAGGGTTAATTTAAGGTTAGGGTGATGTTTAGAGCTAGGATTAGTGTTAGGGTCAGCGTCAGGGTCAGGGATAGTTTTAGAGTTAGGGTTAGGTCTAGGTTAGGGTTAGGGTTTTGGTTTAGGTTAAGAGTTAGGTTTAGGGCTTCAGCTTGGTTTTGTTTTATGGCTAGGGCTAGGGTTAGGGCAAGTTTAAGAATTAGTGTTATTGTGAGGAGCATGTTAGTGTTTGGTTTAGGCTTATGGTTACTGTTAAATTTAGAGTTAAAATTAGAGCTAGTGCTAAGGATCGAACTAAGGATATAGGTAGGGCAAGATTTAGAGTTAGTCTTAGGGCTAGGGTTAGGGTTAGGATAGGAGTAAATTAGGGCTAGGATTAATGCTAGGCTTAGTGTTAATGTTAGGGTTAGGATGAGGGTTAGGGCTACATTTTGGGTTATGATTAGTTTTAGGGTAATGGCAAGGTTTAGGGTAATGCATGGGGTTATAGCTAGTTTAGGGCTAGGGCGAGGGTTAGAATTAGGTTTAAAGCTCAGGTTATGGTTTGGGTTACAATTAAGGCCAGGTGTAGGGCTAGGATTAGAGCTAGGGATAATTTCAGGTCCAGCATTGTGGTTAAAGATAGTTTTAGTGTTAGATTTATGGCTATGTCTAGTGTAAGGGTTAGGTTCAGTGTTAGGTTCAGCTTTAGAGCTAACGGTATTATTAGGGTCAGGGTCACGATTAGTGTTTAGGATACGTTTAGATTTAAATTTAGGCCTCAAATTAGCATAAGGTTAGTATTAGGGTAATGATAGGGTTATGTTTAGGTTTCAGGTTAAGATTAGGGTAATGGATTGGGTTAGGAATAGGGATATGGTTAGGTTTAGGCATAGGGTTGGCATTAGGTTTAGGGTTATGGTTAAGGTAATGGATAGGGTTAGAGCCAGGGTTAGGGCTAGGGTTATGGTTATGATTAGTGCTAGGTTTAGGGTTAAGGTTAGTGTTAGGATTAAAGCTTGGTTTAGGGCTCGAATTAGGGCTAGGTTTTGGGTTATGTTAGGACTAGTATTAGGGTTACAGCTAATGTAAGTACTAGGGTTACAATTAGGACTAGTTTTAGTGTTAGGGTTAGGGCTAGGTCTAGTGTTAAGTTTAGGTTTAGGGTTAGGGTGATGTTTAAAGCTAGGGTTAGTTTTAGGGTCAGAGTCTGGGTCAGGACTAGTTTTAGGGATTGGCTTAAAACTTGAAGTAGGGCTAGGGTTAGTGCTATGTGTAAGGTTTTGGCTTGGTCTAGGTTAAGGGTTAGGGTTAGGGCTATGGCTCAGTTTTGTATTAGAGCTAGGGCTAGAGTTAGGACTAGTTTTATGAATAGTGTTAGGGTTAGGGTGTTAGGGCTAGTGTTAGGTTTAAGTTAAGGCCTAGGGTTAGGGTTAGGTTTAGATTTAGTTTTAGATCTAGGGTTAGGGCAAGGGCTAAGGAAAGGGCTTGGGTTAGGCCTAGGGTTAAGGCTATGTTTAGGGTTCTGGTAAGGAGTAGGGTTAGAACTAGTTTTAGGGATAGGGTGAGAGTTAAACTTAGGGCTAGATTTAGAGTTAAAGTTAGAGATAGGGCTAAATTAGGGCTAATATTAGGGCTAGGATTAGTGTTAGCATTAGGCCTAGGCTTAGGGTTAGGGTGATGATTAAGACTATTTTTAGGGCTAGGATAAGGGCTAAGATTTGTGTTAGGTTTAGGGATAAGATTATGTCTAGGTATAATATCACGTCTAGGGTTATGTTTAGGGATAGTTTAGGGTTAGGTTTTTAGCTAGGTCTAGTGTAAGGAAGGGTTAGGTTTAGGGTAAGAGTCAAATTAGAGCTAGGGGAATTATGAGCATCAGGGTCAGGGTTAGGGTTTTGTTTTGTCTTTTGTTTAGGGTTATAGCTCAAATTAGCATTAGGGGTAGGTTTAGAGTATTGATATGGTTATGTTTATTGTTCAGGTTAGGTTTAGGTTGATTTATAGTGTTGGGATTAGCAATAGGGTTAGGGTTAAGCCTAGGGTTATCATTAGGGTAAGGGTTATGTTTAGCAAAAAGGATACAGTTATAGATAAGTTTAGTTCTAGTGTTATGGTTAGGATTATGTCTTGATTAGGTTAGGGTGAAAGTTAGAACTAGGGTTAAGGTTAAAGTTAGGGTAAGAGTTAGATTTTGAGCTATGGTTAGGTCTACAGCAAGGGTTAGGTTCATAGTTAGATCTAGGGATAGGATTATGGTAGATTTAGGGTTAGGGTTAGGGTTAGGGCTAGGGTTATCATTAGGGTTAGGGTAATGAATATGATTAGATGTAGTTTTAGGGTTAGGGTTATATTTAGGTTCAGGGATAGGGTTAGGACCATGGTTACGTTTAGGTTTATATTAAGGGTTAAGGTTTGAGCTATGGTTAGGGCTATAGCAAGTGTTAGGTTTAGGGTTAAATCTAGAGTTAATTTTCTGTTCAGGGTTGTGATTAAGGCTAGAGTTACCAATAGGGTTAGGGTTAGGTTTAGAGTAATGGAAAGGTTTAGAGCTAGGGTTAGGGCTAGGCTTAAGGTTAGGATTAGGGTTAGGGTTAGGGCTAGATTTTGGGATAATTCTAGATTTATGTTTACAGTAAAGGTTAGGCTTTGAGCTAGGATTAGGACTCAGGTGAGGTTTCAGGTAGGCTTAGGGCTAGGGTTAGGCCTAGGATTAGCTCTAGGTTTTGTGTAAGGATTAGGCATAGGGTTAGGGCTGTGGGTATAGTAAGATCTAGGGTTATAATTGGGTCTAGTTTTAGGGTTAGGGTTATGGCTAGGTCTAGTTTTAGGTACAGATTTTCAGTTAGAGTCAGGTTTAGAGGTAGGTTTACTGTTAAAGGCAGGGTCATTGTTTGTGTTAGAGTTAGATTTTGTGTTACAGCCAGAATTAGGACTAGGTTTTGGTGTAGGGGTAGGGTTAGTTTTGGGTTCAGGTAAGGATTATTGTTACGTCTAGGACTAAGTTTTTGTTTAGGTCTAGGGCTAGAGTTAAGACTAGCTTTAGGATTAGGTTTTAGTCTAAGGCTAGTGGTAGGGTTAGGTTTAGGGATAAGTTTACCGGTAGTGCCAGTGTTAGGATTTGGTCTAGGTTTAGGGTCAGGTTTAGACCTAGGGTTAGTGGTAGGCTCAGAATAAGTGTCAGGATTAGCATTATAATTTTGGATAGGATTAGAAATAGAATGAGGGTTAGGGTCAGGAATATTAATGGGGTTAGAATTTTGGTTAGCCTAAGGATTAGGGATAGTTCTAGGTTTAACATTAATGTTAGGATTTCTCTTAGAGTAAAAGATAATTTTACAGCTAGTGTTAGGGCTAGAGTTAGGGTAGGGTTAGTATTAAAGCTAGGTTTAGCACTCGTATTAAGGCTAATTTTTGTGTTAGTATTAGGTCTAGGGTTAGGGCAATCACTAACGTAAGAACTAGTGTTACAATTAGGGTTAGTTTTAGGATTAGGGGTAGGGGTAGGTCTAGTGTTAGTCTTAGGTTTAAGATTAGGGTGATATTTAGAGCTATAGTTAGTGTTAGGATATGAGTCAGGGTCAGGATTAGTGTTAGGACTCAAATAACTCCTAGGGTTACTGTTAGGTTTTGGTTTAAGTTTTGGATGGTGTTTAGAGCTAGGGTGAGTTTACGATGAGTCAGGTTCAGTGTTAGTTTTTAGGTTAGGGTTAGGACTTGAATTAAGGCTAGGATTAGGTCTATGTGTAGTGTTAGGGTTCGGGTTAAGTTAAGGTTTAGGGTTAGGGCTATTTCTCGGTTTTATTTTACTGCTAGGATTAGGGTTAGGGCTAGTTTTACTATTAGCATTAGGGTTAGGGTTAGTGTTAGTGTTAGGCTTAGGACTAGGTTTTGGGTTAGATATAGAGTTAGGGTTAGATCTAGGGGTTGGGCTAGACTAAAGATATCACAAGGGTTAGGGCTAGGGTTAGGGCTAGGATTAGGTTTATGGTAAGGGATAGGGTTAGAACTAGGGATAGGGCTAGTTTGAGAGTTAGAGTTAGTCTTAGGGGTAAGGTTAGGCTTAGGGTTAGTGATAGGACTAAATTAGGGCTAGGATTAGGGTTAGGGTTAGTGTTCAGTTTAAGCATACTGTTAGGGTTGATGTAGGATTAAGTTTAGGGTAAATTTAAATTAAGTTTAGGGTAAGGTAAGTTTAGCGTAAGTTTAGGTTGATGTAGGATTAAGTTTAGGGTAAGTGGTGTTATATCTAGGTTTAGAGGTTGGGAGATGTTTAGAATTAGGTTTAGGGTTATGTTTAGGGTTAAGGTTATGCTTAAGACTAGGTTTAGGGCCAGTATGAGGGCTAGGGTTTGTTGTAGTGTTAGGACTAGGATTAGGAGTACGGCTAATTTGTGGTCTAGAATTATTTTTTAAGATAGTTTTAGGGTTAGGATTATGGCTACGTCTAGTATAAGGGTTAGTTTTAGGGTTAGGGTCAGGTTTATGTTTAGGGATATTATTAAGATGAAGGTCTGGGTTAGGGTTTGAGATAGTTTAAGGTTTAAATTTTGATATCAAATTAGCATTAGAGTTAGGGTTAGGGTAGTGATAGGCTTAGTATTAGGGTTCATGTTAGGCTTATGGTAATGGATAGGAATAGGATTAGACATACGTTTAGGTTTAGACCTAGGGTAAGCAATAGAGTTAGTGTTATGGTTATGGTAATGCATAGGGTTAGAGCTAGGGTTAGAGGTAGGTTTATGGTTATTATTAGGGCTAAGTTTAGGGTTAAAACTCATGTTAGGGCTTGGATTATGGCTAGGTTTTGGTTTAAGTTAGTTTTAGGGTTAGGGTTATGGCTAATGTAAGTACTAGGGTTAAAATTAAGACTAATTTTAGGTTTAAAATTAGGGCTAGGTTTAGTGTTAGCAATAGGTGTAGGGTTAGGGTGATGTTTAGAGCTAGGGTTAGGTCTATGGCTAATGTAGGAATGTGGGGTTATGATTAGGGTTAATTTTAGGGTTAGAGTTTGGTCTAGGTCTAGTGTTAGCATTATCTTTAGGGTTAGTGTTATATTTAGAGCTAGGGTTTGTGTTAGGGTATAAGTCAGGGTCAGTGTTAGTTTTAGGCCTAGGACTCGAATTAGAGCTAGGTGTTTATGAATAGGTGTAGTGTTAGGACTTGGTTTAGGTTAATGTTTAGGGTTAGGGCAATGGCTTGGTTTTGTTTTAGGGCTAAGGCTAGGGTTAGGGATAGTTTCAGGATTACCGAGAGTGTTAGGTCTAGTGATAGGGTGAGGTTTAGGTTTAGGGTTAGGGATAGATTTAGAGTTATGTTTAGATCTAGGGTTAGGTCTAGGACTAGTGTTAGAGCTAAGGTTAGGGCTTGTGCTAGGGTTATGGTAAAAAAATAGGGTTAGAACTAGAAATAGGGCTAAGGCAAGAGTTAGAGTTAGTCTTAGGTCTAGGTTTAGGGATAGGGTTAATGTTAGAGCTAAATTAGGGCTAGAATTAGTGCTATGGTTAGTGTTAGGGTGAGGCCTATGGTTAGGGCTAGAATAGGGTTAGTAATAGGATTAGGGTAAGAGTTAGGGTTAGAGTTAGGAAAATGGATGGAATTATATCTAGGTTCATGGCTAGAGTGGGGGTTAATATTAGGGATAGGGCTATGTTTAGGGATCAGGTTAGGATTAAGGCTAGGTTTAGAACTAAAATGAATGCTAGGGTTTGTATTAGGGTTAGGGCTAGGATTAGAGCTAGGGCTAATGTCAGGTGTACGCTTATGGTTAGGGTTAGTTTTAGGGTTAGGTTATGGCTAGGTCTAGTGCAAGGGTTGGGTTTAGGGTAAGGGTGAGGTTTATAACTAGGTGTATTTTCAGGGTCAGGGTCCAGATAGGGTTTGGTTTAGTTTAAGGTTTAGGTTAAGGCTTGAATTAGCATTAGGGGTAGGGTTAGGATTAGGATAATATATAGGGTTAGGTTTAGGGTTCAGGTGAGGTTTAGAGTAATGGATAGGGTTAGTGTTAGTGATAGGGTTAGCATTAGGCCAAGAGTTAGTATTTGGGTTAGGGTTATCTTTAGGGCAATGGATAGGATTAGAGCTAAGTTTAAGGCTAGTGTTAAGGTTAGGGTTAGGACTAGGGTTAGGGTCAGGTTAGGTTTAGGGCAAGTGTTAGTATTTGAGGTAGGGTTAGGGCTAGGGCTAGGGCAATTGTTAGGGTTAGAGTCAGGGCTAGGTTTAGGGTTTGGGCTAGGGTTATGTTTAGGGTAAGGGTTAGAGTTTGAGCTAGGGTTAGAACTAGGGCAAGGGTTAGGGTTCGGTCTAGGGTTATGGTTAGTGTTACAATTAGTGCTAGTTTTAGGGCTAGTTTAAGGCTAGTTTTGTGTTAGGTTTTAGCTAGTGTTAGGGCTTTGGGTAACTAAGAGCTAGGGTTAGGTTTTGGCTAGATTTAGGGTTAGGGTTATGGATAAGTCTAGTGTTAGGGTTAGGTTTTTAGTTAGGATAAGGTTTAGGGCTAGGGATTGTGTTAGGATAAGGGTCTTTGTTTGGGTTAGGGTTAGGGTTAGGGTTATGGCCACAATCAAGACTAGTGTTGGGTCTAAGTATATGGTTAGTCTTTGTGTTAGGTTAAGGATTATTGTTAGGCCTAGTGCTCGGTTCTTGTTTAGGGCTCAGGCTAGATTTATGACTCAATGTATGATTAGGTTTGGTCTAGTGCTAATGTTCCTGTTTGGTTTAGGTATAGGGTTACCGGCAGGGGTAGGGGTAGGGTTTGGTTTAGGAGTAGGGTCAGGTTTTGAAGTAGGGTTATTGTTAGGTTCAGAATAAGAGTCAGGTTTAGGGTTAAAGTTTGGGTTAGGGGTAGAGGTAGAATGAGGGCTAGGGTTAGGACTAGTAATAGAGTTAGGGGTTGGGGTAGGCTAAGGATTAGGGTTAGAACTAGGGTAGCATTAGGGTGAGGGTTTGGCTTAGGGTAAGGATAGGGCTAGAGCTAGAATTATGGTTAGGTTTAAGGTTAGGGCTAGGGTTAGGGTTAGTTTTAGGTTTAAACCTAGGGTTAGGGCTCAGATTAGGGATAGGATTGTTTTAGCATTAGGGCTGTGGCTAATGTACTAACAAGGTTTCCAATTAGAGCTTGTTTTAGGGTTAGCTTTAGTTGAAAGTTTAGAGCTAGAGTTAGTATTAGGTTCCAAGTCAAGATGAGGGTTATTTCTAGGGTTAGGGTAAGGACTCAAAATAGGGCTAAGTTTAGGGCTAGCTGTAGGGTTAGGGTTTGGTTTAGGTTAAGAGTTAGTGTTCAGGTTGTGGTTCAGTTTTGTTTTAGGGCTAGGGTAGTGTTAGGGATAGTTTTCCAATTATCATTATGGTTAGGGCTAGTGTTAGGGTGAGGTTTAGGCTTAAGTTTAGGGTTAGATTCAGGTTTAGGGCTACAACAAAGATTAGGGCTAGGGCTTGGGCTAGACATAGGGCTAAGTTATGGGTTATGGTAAGGGATAGGTTTATAACTAGGGATACGTCTTGGGCAAGAGTTAGAGTTAGTCTTAAGGCTAGGGATAAGGTTATGTTTAAGGCTAGGGATAAATTAGGGAAGAATTAGCACTAGGGTTAGTGTTAGGTTTAGACCTAGGATTAGAGTTAGTGTTAGGGTTGGGTAAGGTATGATGTTACAGCTAGGTTTAGGACTAGGGCAAGGGATAAAATAGGGTTAGGGATAGGGTTAAGTTTAGGGTTAGGATTTAGGTTAGGATAGAGCTAGGATTAGGGCTAATGTTTGTGTTAGGGCTAGGGGTAAAGACAGGTCTTGGGTTATGGTTATGGATAGTTTTAGGGTTAGGTTTATGGCCAGGTCTATTGTAAGGGTTAGGTTGAGGATTAGGGTCAAGTTTACAGCTAGGGGTATTATTAGGATCAGAGTCAGGGTTAGGGTATGGGTTAGGTTAAGGTTTAGGGTTAGGGCTCATATTAGCATTAAGGTTAGACTTAGGGTTAGCATAATGGATATGGTTATGTTTAGGGTTCAGGTTAGTTCTAGAGTAATGAACAGCGTTAGGGTTAGGGATAGGGTTAGAATTAGTACTAGGGCTAAATTTGGTTAGATTTATGGTTAGGATAATGGATAGGATTAGAGCTACATTTAGGGCTAGGGTTATGGTTATGTTAGGGCTATGGTTAGGGTTAAGCCTAGGGTTAGAATTCAGTTGGGGTTATGGTTAGGCTAATGGATAGGATAGAGCTAGGGTTAAGACTAGGGTTATGGTTAGGATTAGGGCTATGATTTGGGTTTCAGGTTAGGACAAGGTTTGATTTTAGGGTTTGGTTTATGTTACTGATACGGCTAGGGTTAGGTTTAGGGGTAGGGTTAAAGCTAGGGTTAGGGCTCGGGTTAGGACTAGGTTTTGAGTTAGTTTAGGGCTAGGGTAGGTCTAAGGATAATGTAAGAACTAGGGTTACGATTAGGGCAGTTTTAGGGTTAGCATTAGGTCTAGGTCTAGAATTAGGTTTAGTTTTAGGGTGATGATTAGAGATAGGGTTATTGTTAGGCTCATAGTCAGGATCAATGTTACTTTTAGGTTTAGGGATAGAACTCAAATTAGGGCTAGGGTTAAGGCTAGGTGTAGGGTTAGGGTTTGTGTTAAGGTTAGGGTAAGAATTAGGGATAGGGCTAACTTCAGGTCTAGGGTTATGGTTAGGTTAGGGTTAGGTGTTAGGACTATGGCTCAGTTTTGTTTTAGAGGTAGGGCTATGGTTAAGGATGGTTTTAGGATTAGTGATGCAGTTAGGGCTAATGGTAGGGTGAGGTTTAGACTTAGATTTATTGTTATTGTTGGATCTAGGTTTATGACTCGGGCTAGGGTTAGGGCTAACGTGAGGGCTAGTGTTAGGTTTACGTTAACAGATAGGGTTAGAACTAGAAATAGGGCTAGGGCGAGAGGTAGAGTTAGTCTTAGGGCTAGGGGTAGGGGTATGTTTAGGTTTAGCACTAAATTAGGGCTAGGATTAGTGCTAGGGTTAGTGTTATTGTTAGCCTAGGGTTAGGGCTATGGTTAGTGTTAGTGTTAGGGTTAGGTTTTAAGGAATGGATGGTGTTATAGCTAGGTTTATGGCTAGGGCAAGGGTTAGAATGTGGGTTAGGGCTAGGGTTAGGGTTCGGGTTAGGATTAAGGCTAGGTTTAGGGCTAGGATGAGGGTTTGTGTTTGGGATAGAGCAAGGATTAGGGCTAGGGCTAATGTCAGGTCTAGGGTTATGGTTAAGGATAGTTGTAGGGATAGTTTATGGCTAGGTCTAGTGTAAGGGTTAGGTTTAGGTTAAGGGTAAGGTTTATAGCTAGGTGTATTATTAGGGTCAGGGTCCTAGTAGGGTTTGGTTAAGGTTAAGGTATAGGGTTAAGGCTTGACTTAGTGTTAGGGTTAGGTTTAGGGTTAGGGTAATGAATAGGGTTAGGTTTAGAGTTCAGGTGAGGTTTAGAGTAATGGATAGGGTGAGTGTTAGCAATAGGGTTAGCATTAGGTTTAGGGTTAGCATTAGGTTTAGGCTTATCTTAAGGGTAATGTATGGGATTATAGCTAAGGTTAGGGCTAGTGTTAATGTTAGGATTCAGGCTAGGGTTAGGGTTAGGTTTAGGTTTAGGGTAAGTGTTAGCATTTGAGCTAAGGTTAGGGCTATGGTGAGTGTTAGGGTTCGAGTCAGGGTAGGGTTAGGGTTATGGTTAGGGTTATGTTTAGGGTAAGGGTTAGAGTTTGAGCTAGGTTTAGGTCTAGGGTTAGGGTTAGGATTAGGATTAGGTCTAGGGTTACTGTTAGGGTTACCATTAGTGCTGGTTTTAGGGCTAAAACCAGCACTAATGAGCTGGGTTTTGTGTGTCGTTTATGTCTAGCATTAGGGCTATGAGTAATGTAAGAGCTAGGTATATGGTTATGGCTAGTTTTAGGGTTAGGGTTATGGGTAAGTCTAGTGTTTGGGTTAGGATAAGTTTTAGAGATAGGGTTTGTGTTAGGGTAAGGGTCATTGTTTGGGTTAGGGTTAGATTTAGGGTTAGGGCCAGAATTAGGACTAGTGTTGGGTCTAGGGATAGGGTTAGTCTTTACATTAGGTTAAGGGTTATTGTTAGGGCTAGTGCTAGGGTTTTTTAGGGCTTGGCCTAGAATTATGACTCAATTTAGGATTACTTTTGATCTAGTGCTAGTGTTACTGTGAGGTTTATGTATAAGTTCACTGGTCAGGGTAGGGGTAGGGTTCAGTGTAATGTTAGGGTTAGGTTTTGCACTAGGGTAAGTGTTAGGTAAAGAATAAGGATCAGGGTTGGTTACAGTTTGGGATAGGCTTTGAGCTAGAATGAGGGCTTTGGTTATTACTAGTATTAGAGTTAGGGTTTGGTGTAGGCTAAGGATTAGGGTTAGGACTAGGGTAGCATTAGGGTGAGGGTTTTTCTTTAGGTAAGGGATAGGGTTAGAGGTAGGATTAGGTTTAGGTTTAGGTTTAGGGTTAGGGTTAATAATAGGGTTAAGTCTCTGATAAAGGCTAGGATTTTTATTAGCATTAGGTCTACAGTTAATGTACTAACTAGGTTTCCAATTAAGGCTAGTGTTAGGGTTAACATTAGGGCTATGTTTAGAGCTAGAGTTAGTGTTAGGGTCTGAGTCAGGTTCTGGGTTATTTGTAGGTTTAGTGTTAGGCCTCAAATTAGGGCTAGGTTTAGGTCTAGGTGTAGGGTTAGGGTTTGATTTAGCTTAAGTGTTAGGGTTAGGGTTATGGCTCAGTTTTGTTTTCGGGCTAGGGTAGGGTTAGGGCTAGTTTTTAAGATTTAGTGTTAGGGATAGTGTTAAGGTAAGGTTTAGGCTTAAGGTTAGGGCTATATCCAGGTTTAGGGCTAGTGCAAAGATTAGGGCTAGGAATAGGGCTAGGTTTGGGTTTATGATAAGGGATAAGTTTAGAGCTAGGGATAGGGCTAGGACAAGAGTTAGAATTAGTCTTAGGGCTAGGGATAGGGTTAGGTTTAGGGATAGGGCTAAATTAGGCTAAGATTAGAGCTAGATTTACTGTTAGTTTTAAGCCTAGGTTTAGGGCTAGGTTTAGGGTTAGTGGTAGTGTTAGGATAAGGTATGTTACACCTAGGTTTGGGGCTAGGGCAAGGTATAAAATAGGGTTAGGGCTATGGTTAAGTTTAGGGTTAGGATTAAGGCTAGGATTAGGGCTATGATTATTTATCTAGGTTGTGTGTTGGGGTTAGGGCTAGGATTTGAGCTAGGGCTAATGACAAAACTAGGGTTATGTTTAGGGATAATTATAGGGTTAGATTTATGGCCACATTTATTGTTAGGGTTAGGTTGAAGTTTATGGTCAGAGTTTCATCTAGGCATATTATTAGGGTCAGACTCAGGGTTAGGGTATGGGTTAGGTTCAGGTTTTGGTTAAGAAGTCCAATTAGCTTAGGGCTAGGCTTAGGTTTAGGGTAATGGATATGGTTAGGTTTAGGGTTCAGATTATTTTGGGGGTAATGGATAGGATTAGTTTTAAGGTTAGCATTAGGGTTAGATCTAGTGTTAGGCTTAGAGATAATTTTGTTAAAATATCTTTGATACTGGGAAGGATTCAAGTTTTACCTAGCCTTATTATGCTTCCCAGGTTTGGGCCTTGTAGTTTCAATGCATCCGTGTAAGGAACAGTTTGTAATTTAATGTTTCACTTCATTTTGCCCTATAGAGTTAAATGGAAATAGAGCTGCAAATTAAACAGGGTTGTTTCTAGCTGCTTAAAACTTCACACACTCAATCAGTTTTCTGTCAGGACTCTCTTCTTTCTTCCTGGTGAAAGGAGCCCTAAGGTGAAGCATTGAAAAACCTCTATATTTGATAGCCCTTAATGAGAAAACAGGAAAATATCAATATACTGAACTACCACTCCAATTATTGGGTCAGATTTCTTTCATACTGCACAGGATTTATCTCTTTCGTTTCCCCACTTGGCTCCCCAAGTTTGGGACTTCTGGATTAATAATTCTTTAAACAGGATAGGGTTAGAGCTAGGGTTAGAGTTAGTGTTAGGTTTTGTTACTTTTGTTCAAATTTCTATGATACCGTATAGGATTCATCCTTGACTTAGCCTTAGTAGGCTCCCCAAGTTTGGGGGTTCAAGGTTAAATTGTTCACTGTCAGAAATAGTTTGAATGTTTTAGCTTTCACTTCATTATAGCCTATAGGTATGAATGGAAATGAAGCTGGGAATCAATCAGGGTTGATGCTAACTGCTTGAAACTTAACACACTCAATCAGTTCTCTGTGGGGATTCTCTGATTTCTTTTTTTTTTTTAGTGTTGCCCAAAGCTGAAGCATGCAAAAGCAACTTTATCCATGAGCCCTTAGGAGAAAACAGGGAAATATCCATGTACTGAAATATCTCCCACAATTATTTGATCAATTTTCTTTGATACTGTGCAAGATTCATCTGTTAACTTGCCCCATTATGCTCGCCAGATTTAGGACTTCTAAGATCAATGGTTTTCTAAAAGGGTTAGGATTTTATTTAGGGTTAAGGATAGGGATAGAGTTAGCTAGTGTTAGGATTAGAGCTTGCTTGTTCCAATTTCTTTGGTACTAGGAAGGATTCATCTTTAGCCTTACTATGCTCCCCAGATTTAGGCCTTCATGATTCAATGGTTCACTGTCAGTAACAGTTTGCATTTTAAGGTTTCACTTCATTATAGCCTATAGATGTTAAAGCATATCAAGCT
Organism: Marmota monax; assembly: GCF_021218885.2. Taxonomy (NCBI): domain Eukaryota; kingdom Metazoa; phylum Chordata; class Mammalia; order Rodentia; family Sciuridae; genus Marmota; species Marmota monax. The sequence continues at coordinate 350,036 of NW_026692836.1, read as the reverse complement.
GGAAATCAAACAGGGTTGGTGCTATCTGCTTGAAAGTTCACACACTTAATCAGATCTTGGTGGGCACTCTCTGGTTTCTTTCTTTTGAATGTAGCCCAAAGGTGAACCATGCAAAAGTAACTTTATTCTAGATCCCTTTAGGAGGAAAAACAAAAATATGCATGTACTTAAATAACTCCCCCAATTATTGGGTCAGATTCCTTTGATACTGCACAGGATCCTTTTTTTTTGCTTGCCTCACTAGGCTCCCCACATTTGGGAATTCTTAAATCAATGGCTCTCTAAACATGTTAGGGTTACGGTTAGTGTTAGGGCTAGGTTTAGAGCTAGTGTTAGGGTTAGAGTTAGTTTTTTTTTTTTTTTTCAATTGTCTTTGATACTTGGCAGGATTAATTTTTTACCTAGCCTTTATTATGCTCCCAAGGTCTAGGTCTTCTTGGTTCAACAGTTTGTTATCAGCAACACTTTGTATTTGAAGGTTTCACTTCATTATGGCCTATGGATGTGAATGGAAATTGAGCTGGAAATCAAAGAGGGTTGGTGTTAGATTCTTGAAAATTCACACACTCAATCAGTTCTCTGTGGGCACTCTCTGGTTTCTTTCTTTTGAATGTAGGCCAAAGCTGAAGCATCCAAAAGAAACTTTATCTGAGAGCCCTTTAGGACCAAAAAGGGAAATATGCATGTACCAATTACCTCCTCCAATTATTGGGTCAGATTTCTTTGATACTACACAGGATTCATCTGTTATCTTGCTCCACTAGGCTTCCAAGGTTGGTGCTTCTAGTATCAATTTTCTCTAAACAGGTTAGGATTAGTGTTAGTGTTAGAGTTAGGATTAGATCTAATGTTTGGGTTAAATATAGTTTTATTCAAATTTCTTTGATATTGGAGGTTTTACATTTTACCTAGCCTTATTATCCTCCCCAGGCTTGGGCCTTCTAAGTTCAATGATTCTGTTTCAGGAACAGTTTATAATTTAAGGTTTCACTTCATTTTGCCCTATATGGATAAATGGAAATGGAGCTGGAAATCAAACAGGAAAGGTGCTAGCTGCATGAAATTTCACACTCATTCAGTGCTCTGTGGGCCCTGTATTCTTTCTTCCTGGTGAAAGCATCCCTAAGCTGAATCATGCAAAAACTCTTTATCCAATATCCTTTGATGAGAAAATAGAAAAATATGTATGTACTGAAATTCCTCCCCCAATTATTGGGTCAGTTTTCTTTGATACTGCATAGGAATCGTCTGTTCGATTTCCCCACTATGCTCCCCATGTTTGGGCCTTCCCGGTTCAGTGGTGCACTGTCAGGAACAGTTTGGATTTTAAGATACACTTCATTGTGGCCTATAGGTTTGAATGGAAATTGAGCTGGAAATCAAACAGATTGGTGCTAGTGGCTTGAAACTTCCCACATTGAATCAGCTCTCTGTGGGCACTCTCTGGTTTCTTTCCTTTGAATGTAGCACAAAGCTGAAGCATACAAAAGCAACTTTATCATTGAGCCCTTTAAAAGAAAAGAGGAAAATATGCATGTACTGAAATACCTTCACCAATGTTTGGGTCAGATTTCTTTGATACTGCAGAGGATCCAGCTGTTAGCTCGCCTCACTAGGCTCCCCATGTTGGAAACATCTTGGATCAATGGTTCTCTAGACAGGTTAGGATTAATGTTTGGGTTAGGCTTAGGACTGGAATTAGAGCTAGTGTTAGGTTTCTTGTTAGTTTTGTTCAAATTTATTTGATCCTCTTCAGGATCCATCTTTTAGCTAGCCTTATTATTCTCTCCAGGTTTGGGCCTTCTTTGTTCAAGAGTTTGTTGTTGGGAAGAGTTTTATTTGAAGATTTCACTTCATTGTGGCCTATATATGTGAATGGAATTTGAGCTGTAAATCAAATAAAGTTGCTGCTAGCTGCTTAAAACTTCACACACTCAATCAGTTCTCTGTGTGCACTCTCTTGTTTTCTTCCTGGTGACAGTAGCCCTAAGCTGAATCATGCAAAAACTATTGTATCTGAGATCCATTTAGGAGAACACAGGGAAATTTGATTGTACTGAAATATCTCCCCTATTTATTGAGTTAGATTTTTTGATATTGCACAGGATTCATCTATTTGCTTTCCCCACTAGGCTCTTCAAATTTGGTTCTTCTAGGATCAATGGTTCCCTAAAAAAGTTAGTGTTAGTGTTGGGGTTAGGGATAGGGTTAGACCTAGTTTTATGGTTAGAGATAGTGTTGTGCAAATTTCTTTGATACTGGGCAGGATTCACCTTTTCCCTAGCCTTATTATGCACCCTAGGTTTGGGCCTTCTAGGTTCAGTGGTTCCCTGTCTGAACAGCTTGTATTTTAAGGTTTCACTTCATTTTACCCTATACAAATAAAAGAAAATGGAGCTGAAAATCAAACAGGGTTGGTGCTAGCTGCTTGAAAATTCACACACTCAATCAATTCTCTGTGGGCACTCATTGGTTTCTTTCTTTTGAAAGTAGCCCTAAGCTGAAGCATGCAAAAACAACTTTATCTGAGATCCCTTTAATAGAAAACAAAGAAATATGCATGTACTGAAATACCTCTCCTAATTATTGTGTCAGATTTCTTTGATACTGCACAAAGTTCATCCGTTTGCTTGCCACACTAGGCTCCCCAAGTTTGAGAATTCTAGGATCAATGGTTCTCTAAACAGGTTAGGGTTAAGTTTAGTGTTTGTGTTAGGGTTAGAGTTAGGGTTAGGGTTATATCTAGGGTTAGGGTTAGAGTTAATTTTGTTCAAAAGTCTTTGATACTGGGCAGGATTTATCTTTTAACTAGCCTTACTATGCTCCCTAGGTTTTGGCCTTCTCGGTTCAAGGGTTCACTCGCAGGAACTGTTTATATTTGAAGGTTTCACTTCATTATGGCCTATGGGTGTGAATGGAAATTGAGTTGGAAATCAAACAGGGTTGGTGCTAGCTGGTTGAAACTTCACACCCTCAATCAGTTCTCTGTGTGCACTCTCTGTTTTATTTCTTTTAAATGTAGCTCAAAGCTGAAGCATGAAAAGCAACTTTATCTGAGAACCCTTTAGGAGAAAAGAAAAAAATATATATTAATTTTTTAAATACCTCCCCCAAAGATTGGGTTAGATTTCTTTGATACTGCCCAGAGTTCAACTGTTAGCTTGCCCAACTATGGTCCCCCATTTTGGGACATCTAGGATCAATGGCTCTCTAAACAGGTAAAGCTTAGTGTTAGGGTTAGGATTAGGGTTACATTTAGGGTTAGAGCTAGTGTTAGGTTTAGAGTCACTTTTATTCAAATTTCTTTGATACTGCACTGGGTTCATCTTTTACGTAGCCTTACTAGGATCTCCAGTTTTTGGCATTCTTACTTCCAGGGCTCAGTCTCAGGATCAGTTTGTAATTCAGGTTTCATTTCATTATGGAGTATAGGTGTGTATGGAAATCAAGCTGGAAAACCAAAAGAGTTGGTCATAACTGCATGAAACTTCACACACTCAATACGTTCTCTGTAGGCACTTTATTGTTTCTTCCTGGTGAAATCAGGCCTAAGCTGAAGCATGCAAAAACAACTTTATCCAAGAGCCCTTTAGGAGAAAAGAGAAAAGAATGCATGTACTGAAATACTTCCCTCAATTATTGGATCAGATTTCTTTAGTAGTGCCCAGGATCCAACTGTTAGCTTGCCCCACTGGACTCCCCATGTTTGGGACTTCTAAGATTAATGGTTCTCAAAACAGGATAGGGTTACGTTTAGGTTTAGGCTTAGGGCTAGTGTTCGAGATAGGGTTAGGGTTAGAGTTAGTTTTGTTCAAATTTCTTTGATATTGGGCAGGATTCATTCATCTTGTACCTATCTTTACTATGCTTCCCAGGTTTGGGCCTTCTCGCTTCAGTGGTTCACTATCAGAAACAGTTTGTACTTTAAGATTTTACTTCATTAAGGCCTATAGATGTGAATGGAAATCAAGCTGGAAATTAAACATGGTTGGTGTTAGGTTCTTGAAAATTCACACAGCAATCAGTTCTATATGGGCACTCTCTTGTTTCTTCCTGGTGAAAGTAGCACTAAGCTGAAGCATGTAAAAACAACTTTATCATTGAGACCTTTAGGATAAAACATGGAAGTATGCATGTACTGAAAATCTCCCCCAATTATTGGGTCAGATTTCTTTGATACTGCACAGGATTCATTTGTTTGCTTTCCCCACTAGCCTCCCCAAGTTTGGGACATCTAGGATCAACAGTTCTCTAAACAGGTTAGGGTTGGTTTAGGGTTAGGGTTAGGGCTAGTGTTAGAGCTAGTGTTAAGTTTAGAGTTTGTTTTCTTCAATTTTTTTTCTGGTGAGAAAACTGGCTGGAAACCCACCTCAGTTCATCATCTTGTGGCTCAGGTTATTTTTTGAATGCATTAACCAATCAATCATCTTATGCCTAATGTAACCACACTATGAGGATGTTCTAAATATTACTATCATCAGTAAGGGTCTTTGTCCCTAGGGGAGGGTTTTTCTAAGTTAGAAGTTCCATGTCGAAGCTCCTGGCTATCAGTTTCCTGGCCTGGCAGCTTGGCAATGCTAACCACAAGTGCCAAGGATGTGGTTTCACTAATGTGTCGCTAGAGCAGAGCATCCAATCATGCAGGTGTTTCTATCAGGCCTGAACAATGTAGTTTCTTCAAGCACTCCAAGCTTCCTGAACAAGTGTAGATTCTTTAAGCACTCTGAACTGATCATAGCTGCTAGCTGTAAACTGGAAGTTATTCCAACATTTTCTCCATTTTCATTAAATTTTGTTGCTAAAGGATAACCATGATGAGAGAAGAAAGGAAGAGGGAAAGACATAGAAAAAAGAGAAAAGAACAAGAAAGCAAAATGGGAAAAGATCAAGTCATAGCCCATTCCTATAGTTGAAGTTGAACCTGCTGTGGTGAGAGGGTAGCTGATGCTGACTAGGTCTTGGTCTGTCACTTGAGTCCTGATATGAGCTGGTCATGGGAAGCAAAGCAGCCATGGGGTCAGGAGACCTCTCTCAGAAGGGATAAAAACTTAGGCCTTTGCACAGGTGGGTGATAAGGTTCTGTGCCTTACCTTTTTTGGTCCCCAGGTTTTCTCCTTATGGCCCATCTGAGACTGTGTCTGTCTTAGGTTGTTACTCCCTTGAGGAATCTTACCCGTCTTTGACTAACCAGCCATCCTCTGGTGCCAAACAGGCTGATGTGGAGTGTGCAAGGCATTGCCCCAAGAGAGTTCTCTGCCTCCTATATAGATGATGTCCTTGTGGCCTCCATGCCAGTATTTACCTTAGGATCAGGAAATTCAGGTTTCTTCTCTGTGGAGGTCCCATCTCACAGGACTGAGCTGCTGAGGCTGCATTCAGGAAGGAAGGAAATATAACATAGACAGACAAACAGTAATATAGTAACTTAGCTGAGAGAGACTGATAGATAAAGAGGAGAGCAGTGTTAAGACTTGGGGCATGATCACTCAAAGAAAACTGGCCTTTAGTTGGTACTACTTATATCCTGTCCATATCCAGCATCCATACAGATGTTGAGGAATCATTATTTACATTGTGACTTTCCTTATATGCATGAACTGACATAACTTGTTTTGTCTCTACTTTGTTGAGCCTTTTTTTGAATCATCTTAAAATAACATATACTAAAACAAGAAAAACTATGCCAAAACCAGCGAGGATCCAATTAGTAGGGTCAATTAAAACTGACAATTTATCCCATAGTCACTGTAAGATTGAGGGGATAAGAATTAGCTCTGCTCTAGTTTCATTTAGGCTGAAGATCTGAGCATGCAGCATCATAGTGAAATTTCTAAAAGTCTTATCTCAAGGTCCCTTAAGTCTACTTGTTAGTTCAAGCTGAGCTTCTGTTACATTTCTTACTGAGATAGGAGTTTGACAGACATACAGAAATTCAATTGAAGCATATCAATTTTTCATCCATAAGGCCAATCTGTTGTTGTAACATTAAGATACTTCCTTGAAAGGGCAGGTTTAGTCACTCCTGGGTGGTCTGGGCTTAAGTGGAGCACTGCACTACCTGATTAATGGTTGCAGCATTTCCTATTTACTTGGTCAAAGCTACACCAGCAGTGGTAGCTGCTGTGACTGCAGAGAGGGACCAGCTATAATGGCAGCAGTAATCCCAAAATCTTGCCTAACTCTGGGAAGGGAAATATCTTCTGTAAAGTGAACCTCTTGAATGGAGGAGTCATCCTCTGTTGGGAATCATAAGATAAGGGTGTGTTCTCATTAGCACTACTGTCTTAACAAAAGAATTCCAATAATTGGTTAACTCACATTGGGAAACATCACAATTAAGATGACTATTTTTGTGATTTTGAGTGTAAGTTACAAAGACAAAGAGTGGCTTAACACATACATGGCCTTTAGTAGCACATTTAGCTAAGGGTATTCAAAATAACCATTAAACCAAATGGCATCCATGGTGTCAATAGGACTAAAATCTATACATTTGTAAGCACCACATAACAATTGTTTGCCTAATTACAAAAAGTGTCCTGACTGTCTTTTTTTTTTGTATTTTGAGCATTTGTCATCCAATCTGTATGATATGTAAATATTAATGTATTTGTTTCTGTTAAAAATCCCATTCTCCATCCACATTTTGTATAGGGTCTGAAACAAATAATAAACTCATAAGAAATTAAATAGAGTCTAGAGAGGGAGAGACAATCTCTGCAAGATATAGCTCTTAGATATTACCTTCATTGATGTCCTCAAATTTTTTCCGTGGACATCTCTGCAGAAAGGGTTGGGACTAATAATGTGAGTCTCTAGTATGAGGGGGCATGGTTATGCCACTAGGCACATCATTAACAGAGACTATGTTTGCTTCTCCTTCTAAGGAAAGTGGCCAAAAAGCTATAATGCCTTCTACCCCTGGCTCCCAAAGAATATTATTGTGAAGGCAAATTGTAGACTGACACAATCTCTGTGCCTTTGACACATCCCTTAATATAGTAAAGGCCCATGAATGATAAAGTGAGAGTGACATATTCCAAGGGTGCCTTGCTGTTGGGTCAGATGTAACTGGGCATCTTGAGGAAACATTATACTAATGTTTATGCAAGAAATAAAATACAGTATTACCCAAAGCAACAGGTAAAAGAATCCCTGGAGATGGAGTCCCCACCCACCAAGCAGTGTACTGCAGGCTGAATAACAATATGATGCACAATAGCATAAATGGGGTCCTTCTCTGCATTGATGCAAAAGAAGGGGAAAGTCCAATTAAATTCCCAGCAACAGCATAAGCTATTTCGAATTGGTTGGGTGTGGTCCTTCTGGTTGGGTGCAGGAGAGTGATGAGGGCAGCAGTTGCAACTGTGGTTGTGAGGACCACAAGGCTTATGATGACATTGATCCAGGAGGCTCTTAATGTCCTCCTGAGTTTTGTCCCTGGGATGCACTCTGAAATATTTTAGAGAGAAGTATATGCAACATCTTGATCATGATTAATTGATCCTGAATGTCTCTCCTGGTTTTTTAACTGCAGTGGCATGAGAATTTTGCTCACTGAAGGGTTTTTTGCCACTAGATGGTGATAGAGGCTCTCTACCAGAGGAGAACTGTCATGCAGACAGCAGCTGTTTGTGAGTGATAGCTATCTGCAAAGCATTTTTTCCCTCATGGGACATATTTTGAAGTGTGTTCATTTGCTTAGACAGGCCAGAATATGGCCTTGAGTTATCAGGCCGTTAGGCAGAGGCCTTTCTTCCTCCATCCTTATCTGTTGTGCACTTACCTCTGAGTTTGCAGGTTATAATTGCACATGTAAGCAAGAAGAGAGTAGCAGGGTTCTGTCTCTGGCAGGTGACATGGTCTGTGCTTGATCTGATAGGGCTTTGATATCACCCTAGGTTATCTTGTGAGCCCTCTGGTGGGGAGGTAGTGATGACCTCTTCCTCTACTTTTGCCTCAGTCTCTGAGGCCAGTGGCTGGTCTGACATTTCTTGCTGGTACCCAAATGGGGTGAGATTCCTGTAACATATGTAAACCCTCCACCCATGGTTAAGAGAAGCCCTTGCATCACTTGCATTTGTTATGGGATACTTTCATGAGTCCATAGGTAGAGAGGAAGATCCCAAGAGGGGGGGGCAATGCTTATGCGCTGCTATTTTCATAGAAAATTTTGAAATTGAAGGAAAATATAAATCAGATAAGATTCTTTTCAAGTCATTATGAGGAGAGTTGTTAAGGTTTCTTATGTGTTCTTACTATAATGCCTTGACTCTAAGGGCTATAGGGAATCCCAATTAAATAATGTATATGTCAACCATTGCAAATTCCTTGAAATGTCTTGTTAGTATAGATTGGCCCTTATTTAATTTTAATAAACATGGAAATATCCATAAATTTAAGACATTTAAGTACATGGGAGATGACAATTTTTGCATCTGGGGCAGGATGTCTTGGGGCCAGGGAGGCTGCCATTCTTAAGACAGTAATGCTCAATGTGGCCTGACTGATTACAGCCCTATCAAATGGGATCAAATCTGTATTAAGAAGGCCCATCATTTTTTTAACTGATAGTTTGTTAAGGGCAGCTCTTAACGCCTGATTGGGCCCTGAAGTGGGGGCTTATTTCCTTTGCAGCAGAGATCCATTTCGAAAGGGATTCGATGCGTACTGGGGCAATTGCAGCCCTAGTTCTGTGGTTGCTCCTTCCCATGCCAATAGTTTAACTAATGAGCCTTAAGTAGGGCCAGGTTGAATGAGCTTCCCGATTGCCTGGATTACTCTAGATAAGAAGTCAGGAAACCATACATGGGGGCCTTGGATTATTTTTCTGAAAAATTCCTCATATATATTTTTTAAGAGTTCTTAAAGCAATGTCTTTAACTTTTCAAGATGCCTAATATAGGAACCTAAGATGTTGACATAGAGGGCCTTGACTAAGACAAACAAAAGGTGTGTTTAGGGTCCAAAGTCTTGTGTTTAGTGGGGGACATCCTTGTCTTGTTAGACCAAGGACGTATGCCCACACAGTGTCTCTGGAGCAGAGTTCCCCTTAACAGAAAATCAAGGTTCCAAATTCTTGGAGGGCCAATCCCTTTTGTGAATTTGTTGGGTGAACCAGTGGGAAGGAGGGGTCATAATGTGATGCCAGTCCTTATGAGTGTGTGCCTCAACTCAGGGTTCCAATGGTATGACAAAGACAAGGAAAGGGGGTAGAAGAGGGGGTTCCTTGCTCACCTTCAAGGAACCGACAACACACAGAACACAAACAGGGTGTACTACAGAAAATCCTACCTAAAACCTTACCTGAAATCAATGAGATGGCCAGTCCAACAAGCAATGGTAAATGAAGGATAGATGCTGGAAATGTTTGTTTATAATATTTAGCAATTATCCTAAGTGGAAAAAACATCAAATTATTTACTCATCTTTTGGCTATGGCTTTTGGGAGGGACAGCAGTAAGTCTTGCTTTATCAGAGGACTGAAAGGGATATTGGTAAGAAAAAAAAGATATCTTTCTTTGAAAAATATGCTATTGATTGATCTTTATGGAGACAAGAGACTATTCTACCATGAAAACAGTGTCCTTAGTTTCTTTTCATTTTGTAAGAGGGAGAGAGGAGAGAGAGAGAGAGAGAGAGAGAGAGAGAGAGAGAGAGAGAGAGAGAGAGAGAGATTTTTTAACAGTTTTTTTTTAGTTTTCGGTTGACACAACATCTTTATTTTATTTTTATGTGGTGCTGAGGATCGAACCCAGCGTTCTGCGCATGCAGACAAGCACGTTACTGCTTGAGCCACATCCCCAGCCCAGTGTCCTTAGTCTCAATAGGGATTGTGAGATACCTAGTGAGAACAATCCAGGCATCTTGTATTAACCTTCAAAGGTAATTAGGAATAGTAGGAGTAATAGGCTGTCAAATTGAGAATTAGTATTGCTATAGCCACAGAGATTTTGATGGTAGCTAATTGTTTATGACATCATCATGACTCATAATTAAAATAAAAGGGAAGTTTATTAAAGTCTCACAAGATCTGAGTAATGAAACTAATTTGACTCTGCTAAAAAGATATTTGGTTTAGGCCAACCTGATATATAGAAGTCATGATCCATCTAGACCCAAATTCATAACAGAGATCCTTGAAATAAATGAAGGCCAGGTAAAAGTAGAAAGAAGTCTGCAATAAATTCTCAAATATGTTTGGTAAATCTTCTTTCTATTTCTGACCCACATAACCAAACACCAAATAAAGGAAAGTGGGAGGAAATGTTTGATATAATTGAACAGTGACCCTGAGTTAAAGTCAATATGTAAGCTGGAGATGGTACTATTAATGTGCTGTGGATCATAGCTGGAACTTCAGGAGAGGCTCATGAGAAGAATGCATTTTCACCATACTGCATTTTCACCATATTCCATTGTGTATATATGCCACATTTTTTTAATCCATTCATCCATTGAATGGCATCTAGGTTGGCTCCACAGTCTAGCTATTGTGAATTGTGCTGCGATAAACATTGATGTGGCTGTATCCCTGTAGTATGCGGTTCTTAGGTCGTTTGGGTATATTGTGAAAAGAGGAATAGCTGTGTCAAATGGTGGTTCCATTCCAGGCTTTCCAAGGAATCTCCAGACTGCTTTCCAAATTGGCTGTGCCAGTTTGCAGACCCACCAGCAGTGTATGAGTGTCCCTTTTTACTCTCATCCTCACCAGCACTTGTTGTTGTTTAACTTCATCATGGATGTCATTCTTACTGGAGTGAGATGGTATCTTAGAGTAGTTTTAATTTACATTTCTCTTATTGCTAGAGATGATGAACATTTTTTTGTATATTTGTTGATTGATTATATATCTTCTTCTGAGAAGTGTCTGTTCAGGTCCTTGGCCCATTTGTTGATTGGGTTATTTGTTTTGGTGTTTAATTTTTTTGAGTTCTATGTATACCCTTGAGATTAGAGCTCTATCTGATGTGTGAGGGGTAAAAATTTGTTCCCAGGATGTAGGCTCACTATTCACCTCACATATTATTTCTCTTGCTGAGAAAAATACTTTTTAGTTTGAATCCACCCAATTTGTTAATTCTTGGTTTTAATTCTTGTGCCATAGGTGTCTTATTAAGGAATTTGTGGCATAGTCTCACGTGATGGAGATTAGGGCCTACTTTTTATTCTATTAGATGCAGACTCACTGGTTTAATCCCTAGATCCTTGATCCATTTTGAGTTAACTTTTGTGCATGGTGGGGAATAGGAATTCAATTTCATTTTGAGGCATATAGATTTCCAGTTTTCCCAGCATCATTTGTTGAAGATGCTATCTTTTCTCCAGTGCATGCTTTTTGCACCTTTGTATAATATAAGATAGTTGTAATTGTGGGTTAGTCTCCATGTCCTATATTCTTTACCATTGGTCTACTAGCCTGTTTTGCTGTCAGTACCATACTGTTTTTGTTCCTCTTTCTCTGTAGTATAGCTTAAGTTCTGGTATAGTGATACCACCTGTTTCACTCGTCCTGCTTAGAATTGCTTTAGCTATTCGGGGTCTCTTATATTTCCAGATGAATTTCATGATTGCTTTTTTATTTCTATGAGGAATGTCATTGGGATTTTGATTGAAATTGAATTGAACATGTATAGTGCTTTTGGTAGTATGGTCATTTTAAAAATATCAATTCTGCCTATCATAAGCAGATAGATCTTTCCATCTTCTAAGATTCTCTTCTATTTCTTTCTTTAGGGTTGTATAGTTTTCATTGTAAATATCTTTCACCTCTTTTGTTAGTTGATTACCAAGGTATTTTTTTTAGGATATTGCGATTGGGGTAGTTTTCCTCATTTCCTTTTCAGAGAATTTGTCACTGATATACAGAAATGCCTTTGATTTATGGGTGTTGATTTTATATCCTGACACTTTGCTGAATTCATTTACTAGTTCTAGAAGTTTCTTGGTAGAACTTTTTGGGCCTTCTAGGTATAGAATCATATCATCAGCAAATAGTGCTATTTTAAGTTATTCTTTTTCTATAGTTATTCCTTTAATATCTTTTGTCTAATTGCTGTGGCCAGTGTTTCAAGAACTATGTTGAATAGAAATGGTGAGAGTGAGCATCCCTCTCTTGTTCCAGATTTTAGAGGGAATGTTTTTCTCTGTTTAGAATTATAGTGAACTGGGCCTGGGGATGTGGCTCAAGTGGTAGTGTGTTCCCCTGGCATGCGTGTGGCCCGGGTTCTATCCCAGCACCACATCCAAAGATGTTATACCCTTGGAAACTAAAAAATAAATAAATATGTAAAAATTCTCTCTCTCTCTCTCTCTCTCTCTCTCTCTCTCTCTCTCTCTCTCTCTCTCTCTCTTTAAAAAAAAGAATTATACTGGCCTGAGGCTTAGCACAGATAGCTTTTACAATGTTGAGGTCAGCTTCTGTTATCCCTAGTTTTTCCAGTGTTTTGAATATAAAGCGGTGCTGTATTTTGTCAAATGCTCTTTCTGCATCTATTGAGATGATCATCATATGGTTCTTATATTTAAGTCTATTGATGTGATTAATTACATTTATTGATTTCCATATGTTGAACCAACCTTGCATTCCAGGGATTAATCCCACTGGTCATGGTGCACAATCTTTTTGATATGTTTTTGTATCCAATTTTCCAGAATTTATTGAGGATTTTTGCATCTATATTAATTAGAGATATTGGTCTGAAGTTTTCTGTCTTTGAGTTGTCTTTGTCTGGTTTTAGAATCAGGGTGATATAGGTTTCATAGAGTGAATTTGGAAGTACTCCATCTTTTTCTATTTCCTGAAATAGATTGTAGAGTACTGGAATTAGTTCTTTAAAGGTCTTGTCTGTATATCTGTACAGTCGTGAGCTTTCCTTGGTTGGTAAACTTTTGATAGTTTCTTCTATTTCCTCACTTGATATTGGATTGTTTAATTTGTGCATATCTTCCTGACTCAATTTGGGCAGATCATATCATTTAAGGAATGCATTGATGCCTTTGATATCTTCTATTTTATTGGAGTATAAAGTTTCAAAGTAATTTCTAATTATCTTCTATATTTCTGTAGTGTCTGTTGTAATATTGCCTTTTTCAGCCTGTATGCTAGTAATTTGGGTTCTCTGTCATCTTCTCTTCGTTAGCATGGCTAAGGGTCTGTCATTCTTATTTATTTTTCAAAGAACCAACTTTTAGTTTTGTCAATTTTTTTTTCAATCATTTCTTTTGTTTCGATTTCATTGATTTCAGCTCTGATATTAATTATTTCTTGTCTTCTACTGCATTTGCTGTTGATTTGTTCTTCTTTTTCTAGGGCTTTGAGATGTAGTGTAAGGTCATTTATTTGTTGGCTTTTCTTCTTTTAAGGAATGAACTCCATGCAATTAATTTTCCTCTTAGTACTGCTTTCATAATGTCCCAGAGATTTTGATATGTTGTGGCTGAGTTTTTATTTAACTGTAAGCATTTTTAATTTCCTCTTTGATGTCTTCGATAACCCATTGTTCACTCAGTAGAATATTGTTCATTCTCCATGTAAGGTAGAATTTTTTCTTCTTTATTTTATCATTGATTTCCAATTTCATTCCATGATGATCAGCTAAAATGCATGGTAGTATCTCTGTTCCTTTGTATTTGCTAAGAGTTGCCCTATGACATAATATATGGTGTATTTTTGAGAAGAATCCGTGTGCTGCTGAGAAAAAAAAAATAAGTGTATCCTCTTGATGTTAGTTGATATATTCTATAAATGTCAATTTTAAGTCAAAGTTATTAATTGCGTTATTGAGTTCTATAGTTTCTTTATTCAACATTTTGTTTGTAAAGTCTGTCCAGCGGTGTGAGAGGTGTGTTAAAATCATCCATGATTTTTGGGTTGTGGTCTAATTGACTCTTGAACTTCAGAAGAGATTGTTTGAAGAATATAGCTGCACCATTGTTTGGGGAATATATATTAATGATTGTTATGTCTTGTTGGTGTATTGTTCCCTTAAGTAGTATGTAGGTCATTTTTTATCTCTTTTGATTATTAACTTTGGCTGGAAGTCTATTCTATTTGATGTGAGTATGGATACACCTGCTTGCTTCCATGGTACATAGAAGGGTTATGATTTTTCCCAGCCTTTCACTTTCAGTCTGTGTATGACTTTTTCTATCAGATGAGTCTCTTGTAGGGGCAGCAAATTGTTGGATTTTTTTTAATCCAATCTAGCAGCATATATCTTTTGACTGGTGAGTTTAAGCCATTAACATTTAGGGTTACTATTGAGATATGGTTTGCATTCCAGCCATATTTTTTTATATTTGTTATTTAACTTGATTTTTCTCTTTGTTTAGTTTTCCCTTTACTGTACTACCTCCCACTGTTGTTTTTCATTTCTATTTTCATTTCCTCTTCATGTAATGTTTTGCCAAGGATGTTTTGAAGTGCAGGTTTTCTAGCTGCAAATTCTTTTAACTTTTGTTTATCATGGAAGGTTTTTATTTCATCTTCAAACCTGAAGCTCAATTTTGCTGGATACAAGATTCTTTCATTATCTTTCAGCATTTGAAATATGTTGTTCCAGGGTCTTCCAGCTTTCAGAGTCTGTGTTGAAAGATCAGCAATTAACTTAATTGGTTTACCCCTAAATGTAATCTGCTTCCTTTCTCTTGTGGCTTTTAAAAATCTCTCCTTGTTCTGAATGTTGGGCATCTTCAGATGTATTGCCCTTGTATAGTTCCAAAATCTCTCTTTTGTGGAGAAAAACAATGTTAACTGTTCCCAATATCAATAATACATCTTCTATGAGCATGTTTTCATTATTGATACATTTATAATTAGACTTTATGTTGGCTTCAAATATTATTTAGAATATAATCATTAGTTTCATAAAAGGCATATCAATTATGGTGGTGTATAGAGAACTGAGGGTCAGGGTAGAATGCTATGTTAAAGGGGAAAGGAATGAGGGTATGGTATTGATATAAGTTAGCAAGTTTGGAGGAGAACTCTAATGAATAGACAGGTGTAATTTATGGAAGAATGTATACATTCAAACTCCTTATCTGTTTTCAGAAAATTACCCTAAGTATAAAGCATAAAATTTAGGAGGTTGAAAGTGGGATAGAGGGAGGAAGAAAGAAAGAAAGAAAGAAAGAAAGAAAGAGAGGAAGAATGAAAATAAGAGAAAATAAAGGGGTGCTGAGTTGGAGCCTATGCAATTTCTCTATATTATACTATTCTGGTGATTCAGTTCTTAAAGTCCAATATCATGCAAAGTTCTTGGTTTCACACATGTTGAGGTTGTGAGAACAACCTTTATGAAACTAATGATTATATTCTAAATGATATTTTCCACAGGTTTGGACCTTCTTGCTTCAATGGTTTGCTGTCAGGAACAGCTTGTATTTTAAGATTTCCTTCATTTTGACTTATACGGGTTAATGGAAATGGAGCTTGAAATCAAACAGAATTGGTGCGTGCTGGTTGAAACTTCACACACTCAATCGATTCTCTGTGGGCACTGTCTGATTTGCTTCTGTGAATGTAGACCTCAGCTGAAGCATGCAAAAACAATTTATCTGAGACAACTGTAGAAGACAATAGGAAAATATGCATGTACTGAACTACCTCCCCCAATTATTTGGTCAGATTTCACTGACACTGCACATGATTCATCTCTTAACTTGCCCCCCTAGGCTCCCTTAGTTTGGGACTTATGTGATCAAAGGTTCTCTAAACAGACTAGGTTTAGTGTTATACTTAGGGTTAAGGCTAGCTTTAGAGCTAGTGTTATGGTTAGAGTTAATTTTGTTCAAATTTCTTTGATACTGGGCAGGATTTTTCTTTTACCTAGCCTTACTATGTTCACTATATTTGGGCCTTCTACGTTCAATTGTTCATTGTCCTGAACAGTTTATATTTTAAGGTTTCACTTCATTTTGAAATATTCTGGTGAGGAGAAATGGAGCTTGAAATCAAACAGGGTTGGTGCTAGCTTTTTGAAACTTCACACACTCAATCAGTTCTGTGTGGGCACTCTCTGGTTTATTCCCTGTGAATGTAGCCCTCAACTGAAGCATGCAATCAACATTGTCCCAGAGCCCTTTAGGAGAATTCAGGGAAATATGCATGTACTGAAACACCTCCCCCAATTATTTACTCAGATTTCTTTGATACTGCACAGGATTCATCTGTTAGCTTGCCCCACTAGGCTCCTCAACTTTGAGACTTCTATGATCAAATATTCTCTAAACAGTTTAGGGTTAGACTTTGGTTAAAGTTAGGGCTAGGGTTAGAGCTAGTGTTAGGGTTAGAGGTTCAAATTTTTTGATACTTGAAAAGATTCATCTTTAACTAACCTTACTATGTTCAGCAGGTTTGGGCCTTCTTGGTTCAATGTTTTTTTCAGGAAAAAATTTTATTTTAAGGTTTCACTTCATTTTGACCTACATGGGTAAATGAAATTGGAGCTGGAAATCAAACAAGGTTGATGCTAAATGCTTGAAACTTCACACACTCAATCAGTTTTCTGTGGGCCCTCTCTGGTTTGTTCCTTGTTAATGTAGGTCTAAGCAGAAGCATGTAAACAAAGTGTATCCGAGAGCACTTTAGGAGAAAAGAATGAAATATGAATATACTGAAATACCTCCCCCCAATTATTTGGTCATATTTCTTTGATACTTTCATCTGTTAGCTTGTCCCACTAGGATCACCAAATTTGGGACTTCTATGATCATAGGTTCTCTAAAGAGCTTAGCGTTAGGGTTAGGGTTAGGGATAGAGTCAGATCTAGCATTAGAGATACAGTTAGATATTTTCAAATTTATTTGATACTGGCAGTATTATTCTTTTCCTTACTCTTGTTATGTTCCCCAGTATTGAGCCTTCTCAGTACAATTGTTCACTGTCAGGGACAGTTTATACTTTAAGGGTTTATTTCATTTGGACCTCTATGGGTAAATGGAAATGGAGCTCAAAATCAAATAGCGTTGGTGTTAGCTGCTTGAAACTTCACACACTCAATCATTTCTCTGTGGGCACTCTCTGGTTTCTTCCTTGTAAAAGTATCCCAAAGTTAAGCATGCCAAATCAACTTTATCCAAGAACACTTTAGGAGACAACAGGAAAATATGCATGTACTGAAATACCTCCTCCAATCATTTGGTCAGATTTCGTTGATACTGCACAGGATTCATGTGTTAGCTTTCCCCACTAGTCTCCACAAGTTTGAGACTTCTATGGTCAAAGCTTCTCTAAACAGTTTAGGCTTAGTTTTAGGGTTACGTTTAGGGCTAGTGTTAGAGCGAGTGTTATGTTTAGAGTTAGTGTTGTTCAAATTTCTTTGATACTGGGCAGAATTCATCTTTTACCTAGCCTTACTATGTTCACCAGTTTTGGGCCTTCTTGTTTCAAGATTGACTGTCAGGAACAGATTGAATTTTAAGGTTTCACTTCATTTGAACCTATACAGGTAAATGGAAATGAAGCTGGAAATAAAATAGTGTTGGTGCTAGCTGTTTGAAACTTCACACACTCAATCCTTTCTCTGTGGGAACTCTGTAGTTTCTTCCTTGTGAACGTAGTCCTAAGCAGAAGCATGCAAAAACAATTTTATCCAAGAGCACTTTAGGAGAAAACAAGAAAATGTGCATGTCCTGAACTACCCCCCCCCAATTATTTGCTCTGATTTGTTTGATACTGTGCAGGATTCATCTGTTAGCTTGTTGCACTGGGCTCCCCAAGTTTGGTACTTGTATGATCAAAGCTCTATAAACAGGACAGGTTTAGATTTAGGGTTAGGTTTAGGACTAGGTTTAGAACTAGTGTTAGGGTTAGAATTAGTTTTGTTCAAATTCCTTTGATACTGGGCAGGATTTCTCTTTTACCTAGCCTTATTATGTTCCCCTGTTTTGGGACTTCTAGTTCAATTATTCACTGTCAGGAACAGTTTGTATTTTGAAGTTTCACTTCAGGTTTTCCAATATGGCTAAATCGAAATTGAGCTGGTCATCAAACAGGGTTGGTTCTACCTGCTTGAAATTTTAGACACTTAATCAGTTCTTTTGGGCACTTTCGGGTTTCTTCCTAGTGAAAGTTTTTCAAAGCTGTGGCATGCAAAAGAACATTATCCCAGAGCACTTTAAGGAAAAAAAAAAAAAAAAACAGGGGAAATAGGCATGTACTGAAACACCACCCCCCAATTGTTTTGTCAGAGTAAATACTGGGCAGTATTCATACGTTAGCTTGCCCTAATAGGTGCCCCAAGTTTGGGAATTCTATGATCGAAGGTCCTCTAAACAGGTTAGGGTTAGGGTTAGGGTTAGGTTCAGGTGTAAGGCTAGGTTTAGAACTAGTGCTATTGCTATAGTTAATTTTGTTTGAATTTCTTTGATACCAGGCAAGATTCATCTTTTACCTAACCTTACTATGTTCCCCAGGTTTGGTCCTTCTCAGTTCAAGGTTCGCTGTCAAGAACAGTTTGTGTTTTAAGGTTTCACTTTATTTTGACCTATATGGGTAATTGGAAATGGAACAGGATAACAAACAGGGTTGGTGTTAACTGCTTAAAACTTCACACACTCAATCAGTTCTCTGTGGGCACTCTCTGGTTTGCTTCTTGTGAATGTAGCCATAAGCTGAAGCATGCAAAGCATAGGTTTACTGTTACAGTGATGTTTAGAGCTAGGGATAGTGTTAGGGTCAGAGTCAGGGTCAGGGTTAGGGTTAGGACTTGAATTAGAGCAAAGTTAGGGCTAGGTGTAGGGTTAGGGTTTGGTTTAAGTTAAGGGTTGGGTTTAGTGCTATGTCTCAGTTTTGTTTTAGGGCTAGGGTTAGGGTTAAGGCTAGATTTTGGATTAGTGTTAGGTTAGGGCTACTGTTAGGGTGAGGTTTAGGCTTAGGTTTAGGGTTGGATTTATAGTTAGGCTAGGGCTAGGGTTAGGGCTAGGGCTTGGGTTAGGGATATGGTTAGGTTTACAGTAAGGGATAGGGTTAGAACTAGGGATATGGCTAGGAGAAGACTTAGAGTTAGTCTTAGGACTAGGCTTAAGGTTAATGTTAGGGTTAGGGATAAATTAGGGCTAGGATTAAGGCTAGGGTTAGTGTTAGGTTTAGGCCTAGGGGAGGGCTATGGTTACGGTTAGAGTTGGGGTTAAGATTAAGTTTAGGGGAATGGGTGGGCTTATAGCTATTTTTAAAGCTAGGGTGAGGGTTAGAATTAGGATTAGGGCTAGGGTTAGGTTTCAGGTTAGAATTAAGGATAGGTTTAGGGCTAGGATGAGGGCTAGGGTTTATGTTAGGGTTAGGACTAGGACTAGGGCTAGGGATAATGTCAATTCCAGTGTTACAGTTAGGGATAGTTTTAGGGTTAGGTTATGGTAAGGTCTAGTGTAAGGGTTACATATAGAGTAATTGTCAGGTTTAGAGCTAGGCGTATTATTAGAGTTAGGGTCAGGGTTAGCATTTTGTTTAGTGTAAAATTTAGTGTTAGGGCTTCAATTAGCATTATGGTTAGGTTTAGGGATAGGTTAATGGATAGGGTTAGGTTTAGGTTTCAGTTAAGGTTTAGTGTAATGGATGGGTTAAGTTTAGCGATAGGGTTAGAAGTAGCATTAGGTTTAGGGTTATGTTTAGTGTAATGGATAGGTCTAGAGCTAGGGTTAGGGCAAGGTTATGGTTTGGATTAAGTCTAGGATTAGGGTTAGGTTTAGGGATAGGGCTAGGGTTTGGTTTAGGGTAAGTGTTAGGGTTAGGGTAAGTGTTGCGGTTAGGGCTAGGGTTATGGTTTGATTAGGGTAAGGGTTAGTTTTTGAGCTAGGTTTAGAGCTAGGGCAAGGGTTAGGTTTACATTTAGCTCTAGGGTTATTTTTATGGTTAGGATTTGGTATAGGGTTACATTTAAGGCTAAGGTTTTTATTAGGGTTAGAGTTTGGGTAATAAATAATGTTAGATTTATGGTTAGGGTTAGGTTATGGGTTAGGGCTAGTGTTAGGTTTAGGTTTAGTGTAAGGATTAGTGTTTCAGCTAGCTTTAGGGCTATGGTGAGTGTTAGGTTTATGGTTAGGTCTAGGGTTACATTTATGGTTAAGGTTAGGTTTAGTGTTAAGGATAGGGTCATAATTAGTGATAAGGTTAGGGTCCGGTTAATGGATAGGGTTAGAGGTAATGTTTGGGGTAGGATTAAGTTTAGAATTAGAATTAGGTTTAGGGTTAAGTTTAGGGTCAGTGTTAGTGTTAGGGCTAGGGTTATGGTTATGGTTATGCCTAGGGATAAGTTTAGGCATAGGATTAGGGTTAGGTTTTGTGTTAGGTTTAGGGATAGGGTTAGGACAATGGGTAATGTAAAAGCTAGGGTTATGTTTAGGGCTTGTTTTAGGGTTAGGGTTATGGCTAGGTCTAGTGTTAGGTCTAGGTTTGGGGTTAGGGTCAAGTTTAGAGCTAGGTTTAGTGTTAAGGTCAGGGTCTGTGTTTGGGTTAGTGTTAGGATTAGGATTAGAGCCAGAAGTAGGACTAGGATTAGGTCTAGGGGTAGTGTTAGTGTTTGGTTTAGGTTAATGTTTATTGTTAGGGCTAAGGGTAGGTTTTTGTTTAGGTCTAGGGCTAGAGTTATAGCTATAATTAGGATTAGCTTTGGGTCTAGGTCTAGTGTTAGGCTTAGGTATAGGTTTAGGGTTACTGGTAGGGCTATGGTTAGGGTTTAGTTTAGGGTTAGGGTCAGGTTTATACCTAAGGTTATTGTTAGGGTCAGGTTTAGGGTTAGATTTAGAATTAGGGCTAGGTTTAGGACTAGTAATAAGTTAGAGTTTAAGTTAGGCTACCGATTAGGATTGGAACTAGAGTTACCATTTGGGTTAGAATTTGCCTTAGGGTAAGGGAAAGGGTTAGAGCTAGGTTTAGGGTAAGGGTTAGAGATAGTGTTAGCATTAAGAGTAAGGTTAAAGATAGGGTTATGATTACAATTATTTCTAGGGTTAGGATTAGGGATATCGTTAGGGTTAAAGCTTGGGTTAGGGCTCAGATTAGGGCTAAGTTTTGGGTTAAGTTAGGGATAGGGTTAGGGTTACAACTAATTTAAGTTCTAGTGTTATGATTAGGGCTCAGATTAGGGGTAGGATTTGTGTTAGGGTTAGGGCCAGGATTAGGACAACGACTAATGTACAAACTAGGGTTGTGATTAGGGCTTGTTTAGGGTTAGGGTTAAGGCTAAGTCTATTGTTAGGGTTAATTTAAGATTAGCATGATTTTTAGAGCTAGGATTAGTATTAGGGTCAGCATCAAGGTCAGTTTATTTTTAGAGTTAGGATTAGGGCTTGTGTAAGGTTAGGGTTTGGTTTAGGTTGAGGGTGAAGTTTAGGGCTATGGCTTGGTTTTGTTTTATGGCTGGAGCTAGGGATAGTGCAAGTGTTATGATTAGCATTATGGTTAGGGGTAATGTTAGGGTTTAGTTTAGGCTTATAGTAACGGTTAAATTTAGAGTTAGGTTTAGATTTAGATTTAGGTTTACATGTAGGCTAAGGACTAGGGCTATGGATAGGGCTAGGGCTAGAGTTAGAGTTAGTCTTAGGGCTAGGGTTAGGGTTAGGATGGGCTAGGATTTGTGCTTGGCTTAGTGTTAGTGTAAGGCCTAAGTTTAGAGCCAGGGTTAGGGTTAGGTTTAGGGTTATGGTTAGGTTTAGGGTTATGGTTAGGTTGAGGGTAAGGGAAGAGTTTATAGGTAGGTTTAGAGCTAGGACTAGAGTTAGAATTAGGCTTAGGGCTTAGGTTATAATTTGGGTTAAGATTAAGGTTAGGTTTAGAGCTAGGATTAGGGCTAGGGCTAATTTCAGGTCTAGCATTATGGTTAAAGATAGTTTTAGGGTTAGGTTTATGGCTACGTCTAGTGTAAGAATTAGGTTTAATGTTAGGATCAGGTTTAGAGCTAAGGGTATTATTAGGGTCAGGGTCGCAATTAGTGTTTGGGATAGGTTAAGGTTTAAAGTTAGTGCTCAAATTAGCATTAGGGTTAGGATTAGGGTAATGATAGAGTTAGGTTTTGGTTTCAAGTTAGATTTACTGTAATGGATAGGTTAGGATTAAGGATAAGGTTAGGTTTAGGCCTAGGGTTAGCGTTAGGGTTAGGGTTAGGGTTAGGGTTAGTCTAATGGATAGGTTTAGAGCAAGGTTTATGGCTAGGGTTATGGTTATGATGAGTTCTAGAGTTAGGGTTAGGGATAGAGATAGGTTTAAAGCTTGGGTTAGGGCTCAGATTAGGGCTAAATTTTGGGTTAAGTTAGCACTAGGGTTAGGGTTACAACTAATTTAAGTATGAGTGTTATGATTAGGGCTAGTTTTAGAGGTAGGGTTAGGGCTAGGTCTAGTGTTAGGTTTATGTTTATGGTTAGAGTGATGCATAGAGCTAGGGTTAATGTTAGGGTCTGAGTCAGGTTCAGGATTAGTTTTAGGATTTGGCTTAAAACTCGAATTAGGTCTGTTGTTAGGTGCTCGGTGTAGGGTTAGGGTTTGTTTTAGGTTAAGGGTAAGAGTTAGAGCTATGATTCGGTTTTAGAATAGGGCTAGGGCTACAGTTAGGGCTAGCTTTAGGAATAGCATTAGGGTTAGGGTTAGGGCTAGTGTTAGGTTTTGTTGTAGGCTTAGGTATAGGGTTAGATTTAGAATTAGATTAGATCTAGGGTTAGGAATAGGTCTAAGGAAAGGGCTAGGATTAGGCCTAAGGTTAGGGCAAAAATTAGGGTTCTGGTAAGGGATATTGTTATAACTAGGGTTAGGGCTAGGATGACAGTTAGAATTAGTATTTGGACTAGGGTTAGTGTTAGGGTTAGGCCTCGGGTTAGGTTAGGGTTATGATTAAGGCTATATTTAGAGCTAAAATAAGGGCTAGGGTTTTTGTTAGGTTTATGGCTAAGATTATGGCTAGAGTTAATATCAGGTCTAGGGTTATGGTTAGGCATAGTTTTAGGGTTAGGTTTTGGCTAGGTCTATCGTAATGGATAGGTTTAGGGTAAGGGTCAGGTTTAGAGCTAGGGGAATTATTAGTGTCCTGGTCAGGGTTAAGGTTTGGTTTAGGTTTGAGTTTATGTTTAGAGCTCAAATCACCATTAGGATTAGGGTTAGTGTAGTGATAGGGTTAGGTTTAGGGTTCAGATTAGGTTTAGGGTAATTGACAGTGTTGCGGTTAATGATAGGCTTAGGGTTAGGCTTAGGATTAGTATTAGGGTCAGGATTAGAGGTAGGTTTAGTGTTAAAGGCAGAGTCAGTGCTCAGGTTAGAGTTAGAGTTAAAGATAAATCCAGAATTAGGAGTAGGTTTAGGTCGTGGTGGTAGGGTTAGTGTTTGTGTTAGGGTAAGAGTTGTTGTTAGGGCTAGGGCTAGGTATTTCTTTAGGTCTAGTTCTAGAGTTAAGGCTAGATTTAGGATTAGGTTTAGGTCTAGTTCTAGTGTAGGGTTAGGTTTAGGTATAAGGTTTCTGGTAGGGCTAGTTTTAGGGTTTGGTCTAGCGTTATGGTCAGAATAAGGGTCTGTTTTAGGGTAAGCATTTGGTCTATGGTTAGAGCTAAAATGAGGGCTAAGGTTAGCAGTGTTATTAGGGTTTTTGTTAGCCTAAGGATTAGGGATAGGTCTAGGGTTACCATTAGGGTTAAGGTTTCGCTTGGGTTAAAGGATAGAATTAGAGCTAGGGTTATGGCAATGGTTAGGGTTAGGGTTAGGGTTAAAGCTATGTTAAGGGCTCATATTAGGGCTAGTTTTGTGTTACGGTTAGGGCTATGGCTAATGTAAGAACTAGGGTTACAATTGGAGTTAGCTTTAGGGTTAAGGTTAGGGATAAGTCTAATGTTGGGGATAGGTTTAAAGTTAGGTAATATTTAAAGCTAGGGTTAGTGTTAATATAGGAGTCAGGGTCAGGGTTAGTTTTAGGGTTAGGTTTAAGACTTGAATTAGGGCTAGGCTTACTATTGGAGTTTGGCTTAAGTTTAGGGTGGTGTTCAGAGCTAGGGTGAGTGTTAGGATATGAGTTAGTTTTAAGGTGAGGTTTATGACTCGAAGTAGGGTTAGGTTTGGTCTAGGTGTAGTGTTAGGGTTTGGTTTAAGTAAAGTTTTAGGGTTAGGGCTATTTCTCAGTTTTGTTTCAATTCAAGGGTAGGGGTAGGGCTAGTTTTGCCACTAGTGTTAGTGTTAGGGCTAGTGTTAGTGTTAGGCTTAGGCTTAGGTTTAGGTTTAGATTTAGAGTTAGATTTAGATCTAGGTTTAGGCCTATGATTAAGGATAGAGCAAAGTTTAGGTCTAAGGTTATGGTTATGGTAAGGGATAGGTTTTTTCAAACTAGTGATAGGGATAGGGCAAGTGATAGAGTTAGTCTTAAGGCTAGGGTTAGGGTAAGGGTTAAAGATATGGCTAAATTAGGGCTAAGATTAGGACTAGGGTTAATGTTCAGCTTGAGCCTATGGTTAGGGTGAGAGTTAGGGTTAAGTTTAGGGTAAGGGATGGTGTTATATCTAGGATTAGAGATAGGGATGAGGGTTAGAATTAGGGTTAGGCTATGGTTAGGGTTAGGGTTATGATGAAGGCTAGTTTTAGGGCTGAGATGAGGGCTAGAGTTTGTTTTAGGGTTAGGGCTAGAATTAGGGCTAGGGCTAATTTCCCATCTAGAATTATGGTTAAAAAAGTTTTAGGGTTAAGATTATACCTGCATCTAGTGTAAAGGTTAGGTTTAGGGTTAGAGTCAGGTTTAGTTCTAGGGGCATTATTAGGGCAACATCTGGGTTAGGGTTTGGAATAGGTTAAGGTTTCATTTAAGGCTCAAATTAGTGTTAGGGTTAGGGTTAGGGTAATGATAAGATTAGGTTTAGTGTTCATGTTAGGTTTTGGGTAATAGATATGGAAAGGAATAGGGATAAGGTTAGGTTTAGGCTTATTTTAAGATTAGGGTTAGGGTTCGGGTTTTGATAATGGATAGGGTTAGGGCTATGGTTAGGGCTATTGTTCTGGCTAGGGTTAGAGTTAGGGTTAGGGTTAAAGCTCGGGTATGGGCACGGCATATAGCTAGATTTGGGGTTAAGTTAGTGCTAGGGTTAGGGTTATAGCTAATGAAAGTAGTAGGGTTACAATTAGGGCTTATTTTAAGGTTAAGTTTAGGCCTGGTTTAGGGTTAGGGTTGGGTTTAGGGTTAGGGTGATGTTTAGAGCTAGGTTTAGTGTTATTGTCAGATTCAGGGTCAGGGTTAGTTTTAGGGTTCAGCTTAAAACTCAAATAAGGGCTAGGGTTATATTTCGGGTAAGGGTTCGGTTTAGGTTAAGGATTAGGTTTAGCACTATGGCTTGGTTTTGCTTTAGGGCTAGGGCTAGGGTTAGGGCTAGTTTTAGGATTAGCATTAGGGTTAGGGCTAGTGTTAGTTTAGGTTTAGGCTTAGTGTTAGGATTAGATTTAGAGTAAAGTTAGATCTAGTTTATGGCTAGGGCTAAGAATAAGGCTAGGGTTAGGGCTAGGGTTAGGGCTAGAATTAGGGTTATGGTAAGCGATAGGGTTAGAATTAGGTATAGGACCAGTGTGAGAGTTACAGTTAGTCTTAGGGCTAGGATTAGGGAAGGGCTAAATTATAGTTAAGATTAGGGATAAGGTTAGTGTTAGGATTAGGCCTAGGGTTAGTGTTAGGTTTATGATTAAGGCTATATTTAGGGATAAAATAAGGGCTATGATTTGTGTTAGGGTTAGGCTAGGATTATGGCTATGGCTAAAGACAGGTCTAGGGTTATGGTTAGGGATAGTTTTAGGGTTAGGTTTATGTCTAGTTCTATTGTAAGAGTTAGTTTTATGGTTAGGGTCATGTTTACATCTAGGGGTATTATTAGGGTCATGGTCAGGGTCAGGATTAGTGTTTGGGTTAGTTAAGTTTAGGCACTTTGGCTCAAATTAGCATTAGGGTTAGGGATAGGGTAACCATATGGTTAGGTTTATTGTTCAGATTAGGTGTTGAGTAATGGATAGGGTTAGAGCTAAGGTTAGGACTAGGGTTATGGTTATGATTAGGTCTAGGGTTAGGCTTAGGGTTAGGGTTAGGTTTAAGGATAGGGTGACAGTTAGGGTTATCTTTAGGGTTAAAGCTAGGGTAGGGCTTGAATTAGGGCTATTTTTGTGATAGGTTAGGGCTTTGGCTAATGTAAGAACTAGTGTTATGATTAGGGCTATTTTTATTGTTAATTAGAGGGCTAGGTAGAGTTTTAGGATTAGGTTTAGGGTTAGGGTGATGTTTAAACCTAGGGTTAATGTTACTGTCAGTTTCAGTGTTTGGTTAGGGTTAGGGTTAGGGTTAAAGCCAGAATTAGGACTAGGTTTAGGTCTAGGGGAAGGAATAGTGTTTGGGTTAGGCTAAGGCTTATTGTTAGGGCTAGATCTAGGTTTACATTTGGGTCCAGGGCTAGAGTTATGGCTAGATTTAAGATTAGGTTTAGGTCTAAGATGATTTGTACCATTAGGTTTAGGTATAAGATTAGCGGTAGGTCTAGTGTTAGGGTTTGGTTTAGGGTTAGGTTCAGGTTTAGACCTATGATTAGTTTTAGGGTCTGAATAAGGGCAGAGTTATGGTTAGGGTTTGGGTTATGTTTAGAGCTAGAATGAAGGCTAGGATTAGGACTAGTAATAGGGTTAGGGGTGGGTTAGCCTAAGAATAGGGTTAGTATTAGGGTTAGCATTAAATTTAGGGTTTGGCTTAGGGTAAATGATAGGGTTAGAGATAGAGTTAGGGCTAGGATTAGGGGTAAAGCTAGGTTTAGGGCTCGGGTTAGGACTAGTTTTTGTGTTAGGGTTAGTGCTAGTGTTAGGGCAAAGGCTAATGTAAGAATTGAGGTTACAATTAGGGTTAGTTTTAGGATTAGGGTTAAGGGTATGTATAGTGTTAGGGTTAGGTTTAAGGTTAGGGTGATATTTAGAGCTAAGTTTAGTGTTAGGATAGGAGTCAGGGCCAGGGTTATTTTTAGGGTTAGGGTTAGGACTTGAATTAGGGCTAAGGTTACTGTTAGGGTTCACTTTAAGGTTAGGGTAGTGTTTGGAGCTACGGTGCATGTTAGGTTATGAGTCAGGGTTCAGGTTAGTAATAATGTTAGGGTTAGGACCAGAATTAGTGATAAAATTAGGTCTAGGTGTAGTATTACGATTTGGTATAAGTTAAGGTTTAGGGTTAGGTCTATTGCTTGGTTTTGTTTTCCTTCTAGGGTTAGGGTTAGGGCTAGTTTTATGATTAGCATTAAGGATTAGGGCTAGTGTTAGTGTTAGCCTTAGGATTAGGTTTCGAGTTTGATTTAGAGTTAAGTTTAGATATAGGATTAGGGCTAGGAATTAGGATAGGGTAAGGGTTAGGGCTAGAGTTAGGGTTATGATAAGGGATAGGGTTAGAACTATGGATAAGGCTAGTGTGAGAGTTAGAGTTAGTCTTAGGACTAGAATTAGAGTTAGGGTTAGGAATAGGGTTTAGGTTAAATTAGGTCTAGTATTATGGCTAGGGTTAGTGTTTATCTTAGACCTAGCATTAGGGTTTTGGTTAGGGTTAAGTGTATGGTAATGGTTGGTTTTATAGCTAGGTATAGAGGTAGGGTGAGGGTTAGAATTAGGGTTAGGGGAGGGGTTAGGTTTAGGGTTATGATTAAGGCTAGGTTTAGGGCTAGGATAAAGGCTATGGTTTTTTAGGGTTAGGGCTGGGATAAGGGCTAGTGCTAATATCAGGTCTATAGCTATGTTTAAAGTTAGTTTTGGATTAGGATTATTGCTACATGTAGTGTAAGGGTTAGGGTCAGTTTTAGAGCTAGGGTTATTATTAGGGTCAGTGTCTGGGTTAGAGTTTGGTATAGGTTAAGTTTTAAAGTTATGGCTTGAATTAGTTTTGGGTTAGGGTTAGGGTAATGATAGGGTGAGGTTTGGGGTAAAGTTTGGTTTAGGGTAATGGATAGGGTTAGGATTAAGGATAGGGTTAGGTTTAGGCCTAGGATTATGGTTATGTTAATGGATAAGGGTAGAGCTAGGATTAGGGATAGTTTTGTGGTTATGATTCAGGCTATGGTTAGAATTAGGTTTAGGATTAAATCTAGGATTAGGGCTCAGATTAGGGCTAGATTTTGTGTTAAGTTAGAGCTAGGGTTAGGGTTATGGCTAATGTAAGTACTAGAGTTATGATTAGGGATAGTTTTAGGGTTGTGGTTAGGCCTAGGTTAAGTGTTAGGGTTAGGTTTAGGATTAGGGTAATGTTTAGAGCTAGGGTAAATGTTAGGGTCAGAGTCATGTTCAGGGTTAGTTTTAGGGCTCGTTTAAAACTCAAATTACAGCTATGGTTAGGTCTAATTTTAGATTTAGGGTTTGGTTTTCGTTAAGGTTTATGGTTATGGCTATGGCTTGGTTTTGCTCTAGGTCTTGGGGTAGGGTTAGGGCTAGTTTTAGTATTAGTTTAGGGTTAGGGATAGTGTTAGGTTTAGGTTTAGGCTTAGGGTTAGGGTTAGATCTAGGGTTAGAACTAGGGCTAGGATTATGATTCCTGTAGGGGATAGGGTTAGAACTAGGTAGAGGGCTAAGGTTAAAGTTAGAGTTAGTCTTAGGTATAGGGTTAGGGCTAAGGTTAGGGATAAGGCTAAATTAGGGCTAAGATTAGGGCTAGGGTAGAGTTAGGGTAAGGCCTAGGGTTCGTGTTATGATTAAGGCTAGGTTTAGGAGTAGCCTTAAGATAAAGGCTGAAGTTTTTGTTAGGGTTAGGGCTAGGATTATAGCTAGGGCTAATATCAAGTCTAGTTTTATGGTTAGGGATAGTTTTAGGGTTAGGATTGTGGCTAGGTCTGGTGTAAGGGTGAGGTTTAGGGTAATGGTCAGGTTTAGAGCTAGGGGAGTAATTTGTTCAGGGCTAGGGTTAGTGTTCAGCTTAGGCCTAGCCTTAGGGTTAGGGTTAAGTTTAGGATAAGGGATGGCATTATAGCTAGGTTTAAATTTAGAGTGAGGGTTAGAATTAGGGTCAGGGCTAGTGTTAGGTTTAGGGTAATGATTAAGGCTAGGTTTAGGGCTAGAATTAGGGCTAGAGTTTCTTGTGGGTTAGAGTTTGGTTAAAATTAGTGTTTAGGGTTAGGGCTCAAAGTAGCATTAAGATTAGGGTTAGGATAATGATAAGGTTAGGATTAGGGTTCAGATTAAGTTTAGGTTTATTCATAGGTTAGGATTAGGCTTAGAGTTAGCATTAGAGTAAGGGTTATGGTTAGGGTAATGGAAAGGGTTAGAACTAAGTTTAGGGCTAGGGTTATGTTTAGAAATAGGTTAGGTTTAGAGTTATGGTTAGGATTAGAAGTAGGGTTAGGATTATGGTTATGTTTAGCATAAGGGTAGGTTTTGACGTAGGGTTAGGGCTAGGGCTAGGGTTAGGTTTAGAGTTACTTCTGGAAATAAGATTATGGTAGAATTATGGACCGGGTTAGGATTAGGGCTGGGGTTATTATTAGGATTACGTTTATGGTTAAGGTAATGGATACAGTTAGATGTAGTGTTAGGGTTAGGGTAATGGTTAGATTTAGGTTTAGGTTTAGAGTTAGGGCTATGTTTCTGTTTGGTAAGGGTTAGGATTTGAGCTATGGTTAGGGCTATGGCGAGTGTGAGGCTTAGGTTTAGATCTAGAATTTCTTTTTCAGTTAGGTTTAGGGTTAGGGTTAGGCCTAGTGTTATCAATAGAGTTAGGGTTAGTGTTTGAGTAATAGTAGGTTTAAAGTAGGTTTAGGGCTAGGGTTAAGGTTAGAATTAGGGCTAGGGTTAGGGTTAGATTTAGGGAAAAGACTAAGTTTATGTTTAGGGTAAGGGTTAGGCTTTGAGCTAGGGTTTTGACTAAGGCGAGGTTTAGTTTAGATTTGGGGCTAGGTTTAAGGTTAGGGTTACACTTAAGGCCAGGTTTAGGCCTAGGTTTAGTTCTAGATTTTGTGTTTGGTTTAGGCCTAGAGTTAGGGCTATGGGAACTGTAAGAGCTAGGGTTATGATTAGAGTTAGTTTTAGGGTTAGGTTTATGGCTAGATCTAGTGTTACATTTAGGTTTCCAGTTAGGGTCAGGTTAAGAGGTAGATTTAGTGATAAAGGCAGGGTAAGTGTCTATGTTAGTGTTAGAATTAAGGCTGCAGCCAGAATTAGGACCTAGGTGTAGGGTTAGTGTTTGGGGTAGGTTAAGGTTTATTGTTAGGGCTAGGGCTAGTTTTTTTTTTATATCTAGGCTAGAATTAAGGCTAGATTTAAGATTAGGTTTAGGTCTATTGGTAGTGGTAGAGTTATATTTGTATAAGTTTACTGGTAGGGCTAGTGGTAGGGTTTGATCTAGGGTTAGGGTCAGTTTTAGACATAGGGTAAATGTTAGGGTCAGAATAAGGGTCAGGGTTAGCATTAGGGTTTGGGATAGGGTTAGAGGTAGAGTAAGGGCTAGGGTTAGGACTATTAATAGGGTTAGAATTTTGGTTAGCCTGAGGATTAGGGATAGGTCTAGGATTACCATGAGGGTTAGGAATTCGCTTAGGGTAAGGGATAGGATTAGAAGTAGGGTTAGGGATAGAGTTAGGGTTAGGGTTAGGGTTAAATCTAGTCTTAGGGCTCAGATTAGGGTTAGTTTTTTGTTAGGGTTAGGGCAATGGCTAATGTAAGAACTGGGGTTACAATTAAGTGTAGGGGTAGGGGTAGGTCTAGTGTTAGGAATAGGTTTAAGATTAGTGTGATAGTTATAGCTAGGGTTGGTGTTAGGATATGAGTCAGAGTCAGGGTTAATTTTACATTTAGTGCTATGGCTCAAATAAGGGCTAGGCTTACTTTAGTGTTTGGTTTAACTCTAGGGTGGTTTTTCGAGCTAGGGTGATTAATAGGATATGAGTCAAAGTCTGGGTTAGTTTTTAGGTTAGGGTTAGGACTCAAATTAGTGCTCGGATTAGGTCTAGGTGTAGTGTTAGCATTTTGTATAACTTAAGCTTTAGGGTTAGGGCTATTGCTCAGTTTTGTTTTAGTCCTAGTTTTAGGGTTAAGGTTAGTTTTATGATTAGCGTTAGTGTTAGGGCTAGTGTTAGGTTAGGCTTAGACTTAGGGTTAGAATTAGATTTGGAGTTAGGTTTAGATTTAGACTCAGGGCTAGATTTAAGAGTAGAGCAAAGGTTAGGGCTGGAGTTAGGGTTACATTAAGGGGTAGGGTTAAAACTAGGAATAGGTCTAGGATGAATGTTAGTGTTATTCTGAGGGCTAGGGTATACTTAGTGTTAGGGATAGGGCTAAATTAGGGCTAGAATTGGGGCTAGGGTTAGTGTTCAGCTTAGGCCTAGCCTTAGGGTTAGGGTTAAGTTTAGGGTAAGGGATGGCATTATAGCTAGGTTTAAAGGTAGAGTGAGGGTTAGAATTAGGGTCAGGACTAGTGTTAGGTTTAGGGTTATGATTAAGGCTAGGTTAAGGGCTAGAATGAGGGCTAGAGTTTGTTGTAGGTTTAGGTCTAGAATTAGGGCTAGGGCTAATGTCTGGTCTAGTGTTACAATTAGGTGTAGATTTAGGGTTAGGTTTATGGCTATGTCTAGTTTAAGGGTTAGGTTTAGGGTAAGGGTCATTTTTAGAGCTAGGTGTAATTTTAGGGTCAGTATCAGGGTTAGGGTTTATTTTAGTTTAAGGTTTAGGGATAGGGCTCAAATGAGCATTAGGGTTTGTTTAGGGTTAGGGTAATAAATAGGGTTAGGTTTTGGGTTCAGGGTAGGTTTAGGGTAATTGAGAGGATTAGGGTTAGTGATAGATTTAGGGTTAAGCCTAGGGTTAGCATTATTATTTGGGTTATCATAAGGGTAATGTATAGGGTTAGAGCTACTTTTAAGGTTAGGTTTATGGTTAGGATTAGGGCTAGAATTAGGTTTAGTGTTAGGTTTAGGGCTAGTAACCCTAGTTTAGGGTAGGGTTATGGATAGGTTTAGGATAAAGTTTAGGTTTTGTGGTAGCTTTAGGTATAGGGCGAGGTTAGTGTTAGTGTTAGGTCTAGGGTTAGGGTTATGTTTATGATCAGGGTAGGTTTAGGGTTGGGGCTAGGGTTCTCATTAGGGTTAAAGTAAGGTTTAGTGTAATAGATTGGGTTAGATGTAAGGTTAGCTTTAGGGTTACTTTATGTTTTGGGTTAAGTTTAGGTTTAGGTCTAGGTTTACTCTTTGGTTTAATGTAAGGGTAAGTGTTTGAGTTAAGGTTAGGGCTATGGCAAAGGTTAGGTTTAGGTTCAGGTCTAGGGTTAGTTTTATGGTTTGGGTTAGGTTTACAGTTAGGTTTATGGTTTGGTTTAGGTTTACATATTAGGGTTAGGGTTAGGCATAGGTTTAGGGCTATGATTAGGGATAGGGTTAAATCTAGTGTTATGGCAGGGATTAGGGTTATCATTAGTGTTAGATTTAGAGTTAGGGTAATGGCTAGGGTTAGACCTAGGGTTCAGGCTAGTGTTAGGGTTTTGGTTAGGGATAAGGCTATTGTTATGTTTAATATAAGGGTTAGGCTTTGTTCTAGGGTTAGGACTAAGGTCAGGGTTAGGGTTAGGGTTAGGACTAGGTTTAGGGTGAGGGTTATGTTTAGGGTAGGTTTAGGCCTTGGATTAGAGCTAGGTTTTGTGTTGGGTTTAAGCCTAGGGTTAGTGCTATGGGTAATGTTATACCTATGGTTCTAATTAGGGCTAGTTTTATGGTTAAGGTTATGGCTACATCAAGTGTTAGGTTTAGATTTTGGTTTAGGGTCAAATTTAGAGCTAGGTTTAGTGTTAGTGTCAGCGCCAATGTTCAGGGTAGAGTTAGGGTTAGAATGAAAGCCAGAATAAGGACTAGGGTTAGGTCTAGGGGTAGGATTAGTATTTGGTTTAGGTTAAGTGTTATTGTTAGGACTAAGTTTTTGTTTAAATTTGGGCTAGGGTTATCACTAGATTTAAGATTAGGTTTAGGTCTAGGGCTAGTGTTAGTGTTAGGTTTAGGTATAAGGTTACTGGTAGGGCTAGTTACAGGGTTCGATTTAATGTTAGGTTCAGGTTTACATCTATAATAGTGTTAGGGTCAGAATAAGGGTGAAGGTTAGGGTTAGGTTTTGAGTTAGGGTTAAAGCTAGAATGAGGGCTAGCGTTAGGACTAGTAATAGGGTTAGGGTTTGGATTAGGCTAAGGATTAGGAGTAGGACTTGTGTTAGTATTATGGATAGGGTTTGGCTTAGGGTAAGGGATAGGTTTAGACCTAGGTTTAGGGCTAGGATTAGGGTTAGGTTTAGGGCTATGATTAAGGATAGGGCTAAATCTAGTGTTATGGTCACATTAGAGCTATTTTGTGTCAGGGTTAAGGAAAGGGTTAGAGCTATAGCTAATGTAAGAACTAGAGTTACATTTAGGGTTAGTTTTAGGGTTAGGTTTTGGGCTAGGTCTTTGTTAGCATTAGCTTTAGGGTTAAGGTGATATTTAGAGCTAAAGTTAGTGTTTAAAAGAGAGTCATGGTCAAGGTTAGTTTTAGGCCTAGGACTCCAATTACAGCTAGGGTTATTGCTAGTTATAATGATAGGGTTTGGTATATGGTAAGGTTTAGGATTAGAGCAATGCCTTGGTTTTGTTTTAGGGCTAGGGCTAGGTTTGAGTTAGTTTTAGGATTAGTAATAGTG
Organism: Marmota monax; assembly: GCF_021218885.2. Lineage (NCBI taxonomy): Eukaryota > Metazoa > Chordata > Mammalia > Rodentia > Sciuridae > Marmota > Marmota monax. The sequence continues at coordinate 316,435 of NW_026692836.1, read as the reverse complement.
TTTGGACTAGTGGTAGGGTGAGATTTAGGCTTAAGGTTAGAATCGGATTTAGAGTTATGGTTACATCTAGGGTTAGGGCTATGGCTAGGGTTAGGGATAAGGTTAGGGCTAGTATTATTGTTATGGTAATGAATAGGGTTAGAAATATAAATAGGGCTATGAGGAGAGTTAGAGTTAGTCTTACCACTAGGGTTAGGGATAGGTTAGGTTAGGGCTGAATTAGGGGTATGATAGCACTAGGGTTAGTGTTAGGGTTAGGCATATGGTTAGGGCTAGGTTTAGGGTTAATATTAGGGATACAATTAGGGTTAGTTTTAGGGGAAGAAATGGGGTTATAACTAGGTTCATGTTTAGAGAGAAATTAGGGATAGGACTAGGGTGAGGGTTTTGGTTAAGATTAAGTCTAGGTTTATGGATAAGATTAGGGCTAGGGTTTGTGTTAGGGTTAGGGCTAGCATTAGGGCTAGTGCTAATGTTATGTATAGGGTTATCATTAGGGATAATTTTAGGGTTAGGTTATGGCTTGGTCTATTGTAAGTGTATGTTTAGGGTAAGGGTCAGATTTAGAGCTAGGTGTATTATTAGGGTCAGAGTCCGGGTTAGGTTTTGGTTTAGCTTCAGGTTTAGAGATAGGGCTTGGATTAGCATTAGGTTTAGGGTTAGGGTTAGAGAAATGGATAGGGTTAGGTCGAGGGTTCAGGATAGGTTTAGAGTAATGTATATGGTTAGTGTTAGCGATAGGGTTAGGGTTTGGGATAGCTAGCCTAGGGTTAGCATTTGGGATAGGTTTATATTCAGGGTAATGGCTTGGGCTACTGCTAGTGTTAGGGCTATGGTTAAGGTTAGGATTAGGGCTACGGTTAGGGTTAGGCCTAGTGTTAGGTTTTGTTTTAGGGTAAGTGTTATGGTTTGAGCTAGAGATGGGGCCAGGACGAGGGTAAAGGTTAGAGTCAGGGATACGGTTATGGTTAGGGTTAGCATTATGGCTAGGGTTAGCATAGGGTTAGGGTTATGTTTAATGTAATGGATAGAGTTAGAGCTAGGTTTTGGGCTATGATTACAGTTAGGATTAAGGCTAGGGTTAGGGTTAGGGTTAGGGCTAAGGTTAGGGTTAGGGTTATGCTTATGGCTAGGTTAAGGACTAGGATTAAGGCTAGGTTTTGTGTGAGGTTTAATGCTAGTGTTAGGTCTATGTGTAATGTAAGAGCTAGTTTATTTATTTATTTATTTTTAATTTTTATTGTTGGTTGTTCAAAACATTACATAGTTCTTGATATATCATATTTCACACTTTGATTCAAGTGGGTTATGAAGGAGTAGAGATAATACCATTCATCTTATCTGATCATAATGGAATGAAACTGAAAATCAACAATAAAAGAAGGAAGGAAAAATCATGCATCACTTGGAGAATGAACAATAGATCTAGGTTTTTGTTATGGCTAGTTTTAGGGTTAGGGTTATGGATAGGTCTAGTTTTAGGGTTAGGTTTGGGGTAAGATATGTTTAGAGCTAGGGTTTGTATTATAGTAGTGTTCAGTGTTTGGGTGAGTGTTGGGTTTAGGGTTAGGGCCAGAATGACAGCTAGGGTTAAGTCTAGGGGTAGTGTTATTCTTAGCATTAGTTTCACAGTTATTGTTAGGGCTAATGCTAGGTTTTTGTTTAGGGCTAGGGCTAGAGTTATGGCTATATTTAATATTAGGTTTAGGTCTAGTGCTAGTATTATGGTTAGGTTTAGGAATAGGTTTACTGGTAGGGCTAGTGTTAGGGTTTGGTTTGGGGTTAGGGTCAGGTTTAGACCTAGGTTTAGTATTAGAGTCAAAATAATGATCAGGGTTAGGGTTAGGGTTTCAGTTAGGTTTAGAAATAGATTGAGAGATAGGGTTAGTATTAGTGTTAGAGTTAGGGTTTGGGGCAGGCTAAAAATTAGGTTAAAACTAGGGTAGCATTAGGATGAGGATTTGGCTTAGGGTAAGGGATAGAGTTAGAGCTAGGGTTAGGACTTGTGTTAGGGTTAGGGATAGACTAAGGTTAACACAGGATTAGGGTTAAAGCTAGCGTTAGGATTCACATTACGGCTAGGTTTTCTGTTAGGATTAGGGATATGGCTAATGTAATAACTAGGGATCCAATTAGGGCTAGTTTTCTAGTTAGGTTTAGGGCAAGGTCTAGTGTTTAGTTTAGGTTTAGGGTTAGGGGATGTTTAGAGCTAGGGTTAATGTTTGGGTCTTTGTCATGGTCAGGGTAAGTTCTAGAGTTAGGGTTAGGACTTGAATTAGGGCTAGTGTTAGGGCTAGGTGTAGGGTTAGGATTTGGTTTAAGTTAAGGATTAGGCCTATGACTTAGTTTTGTTTGAGTGCTAGGGCTAGGGTTAGGGCTAGTTTTCCAATTAACATTAGGGTTAGGGCTAGTATTAGGGTGAGTTTTATGCTTAGGGTTAGGGTTATATTTAGAGTTAGGGTTAGATCATTGTTTAGGGCTAGGACAAAATATATGGCTAAGGTTGGGTCTAGTTTTAGGGCTAGGGTTTGGTTTATGGTAAGGGATAGGTTTATAGCTAGGGTTAGGTCTAGGGTGTGAATTATAGTTAGTCTTAGGGATATGATTAGGGTTAGGGTTAGGGCTAAATTAGTATGAGGATTAGTTCTAGGGTTATGTGAGGGCTATGCCTAGGTTTAGGGCTATATGAGTGTTAGGATTAGGGTAAGGTATGATGTTATAGCTAGATTTAGGGAGAGGATCAAAATACTGTTAGGCTAGGGTTAGGTTTAGTATTAAAACTAGTTTTAGGGCTTAGATTACTGCTAGGATTTGTATTAGGGTTAGAGCTAGGATTAGGGCTAGGGCTAATGTCAGTTCTAGGCATATGTTTATGGTTAGTTTTAGCATGAGATTTATGGCTAGTTCTAGTGTAAGGGTTAGGTTTAGTGTTAGGGTCAGGTTTAGTGATAGGGTTATTATTAGGGTCACAGTGAAGATTTGAGTTAGTAACTCAAATTAGCATTAGGGTTAGAGTTAAGGTTAGAATAATAGATATGGTTAGGCTTAGGGTTCAGGTTAGGTTTAGTGTAATGTATATGTTTAGGGTTAGAGATAGGATTAGGGTTACCCTAGGGTAACCATTAGGATTAGGTTTATGGTTAGGGTAATGTATAGGGTTAGAGCTAGGTTTAGGGCTAGTATTATGGTTAGGATTAAGGCTAGGGTTGGGGTTAGGTTTAGGGTTAGGGGAGTTTTAGGGATAGGGTTAGGTTTAGGGTAATGTTTAGGGCTAGGGTTAGGATTAGGGTTAAAACCAGGTGTAGGACGCTGATTAGGTCTAGGTTTTGGTTAGGTTAGGGCTAAGATTAGGGCTATGGCTAAAGTATGATCTAGGGTTATTATTAGGGCTAGTTTTAGGATTAGGGTTAGGCCAAGTCTAGTTTTAGGGTTACATTTATTTTTAGTGTGATGTTAGAGCTAGGGTTAGTGTTAAGGTCAGAATCAGGGTCAAGGTTAGTTTTGGGGTTATGGTAGGACTGGAATTAGGGCTAAGGTTAGGGCTAGGTATAGGGTTAAGCTTTGGTTTAAGTTAAGTTTTAGGGTTAGGGCTAAGGCTCGGTTTTGTTTTAGGGCCAGGATTAGGTTAGGGCTAGTTTTAGGATTAGCGTTAGTGTTAGGGCTAGAGTTAGTGTGAGGTTTAGGCTTAAGGTTAGGTTTGGATTTAGAGTTATGGTTAGATCTAGGGTTAGAGGTAGGGCTAGGATTATCGCTAAGGTAAGGACAAGTGTTAGGGTTATAGTAAAGGATAGGTTTAGAACTGCGATTAGGGCTAGGGTGATTGTTAGATTTAGTCTTAGTGCTAGTGTTAGAGTTAGGGTTTGGGCTAGGATCAGATCTAGGGTTATTGTTAGGGTTTAGGTCTAGGGTTAGGGTTAGGGTTAGGTTTAAGTGAAGTGATGGGGTTATAGCTAGGTTCAGAACTAAGGCAAGGGATAAAATTAGGGATAGGGCTAGAGTTAGGGTTCAGGTTAGGATGAAGGCTAGGTTTAGGGCTAGAATGAGGGCAAGCATTTGTGTTAGGGTTATGGCTAGTATTAGGGCTAGGGCTAATACCAGGTTTATGGTTATGGTTAGGGATAATTTTAGAGTAAGGTTCATGGCTAGGGATATTTTCAGAGTTAGGTTTAGGGTAATGATCAGGTTTAGAGCTTGGAATATTATATTGTAAGGGTCAGCTAGGGTTTTGGTTAGGATTAGGGCTAGAGTGAGGGGTTAGGGTTAGGGTTAAGGTTAGGGTTAGTGTTAGGTTTAGGGTATGGGTTAGGGCTTGAGCTAGTGTTACTGCTAAGTCTGGGATTAGGTTTAGAGTTAGGTCTAGGTTTAGGGTTAGTTTTAGTATTAGGGTTAGGGCTAGGATTATCATTAGGTTTAGGGTAATGGACAATGTTAGATGTGTTAGATGTCATGTTAGGGTTAGGATTTGTGTTAGGTTTAGGACTAGAATTATTGTGGGAGCTAGGGTTAGGATTATGGCAAGTGTTATGTTTACGGTTAGGTCTAGGGTTAGATTTACTGTCAGGGTTATTCTAGGTTTATGGTTCGAGCAAGGTTTATCATGAATTTTTGGTTAGGGTTAGGGTAATTGGTGGGGTAGAGCTAGGGTTACGGTTAGGATTAAGTTTATGATTAGGGCTAGGATTAGTGCTAGGTTTAGGATTATTGTTACTGTTAGGTTAAGGGTAAGGGTCAGGGATTGGTAAGGGTTAGGTCTAGGGTGAGGGTTCAGCTTAGAATCAGAGATAAGGATACAGGTAGTGTTAGGGTTAGGGCTAGGGTTAGCACTAGGTTCAGGGTTATGGTTATTGTAATGGATAGTGTTATAGCTAGGGTTTGGTCTATAGTTATGATTAGGATTAGGGCTAGGATTAGGGTTAAGGTTTGGGCTAAGGTTATTTTAGGGTAAGTGTTGGGGTTTGAGCTAGAGTTAAGACTAGGTCTATGTCAAGGTTTAGGTTCAGTGTTAGGTCTAGGGAAACAATTACGGTAGGTTTAGGGTTAGGGTTAGGGCTAGGGTTAGGATTAGGTTTAGGGTAAAGGATATGGTTAGATATAGGTTTAATTGTAGGGTTAGGGCCAGATTTAGCTTTAGGGTTTGGGTTAAGGCTATGGTTATGTTTAGGTTTATGGTACAGATTAGGGTTTGATCTAGGTTTAGTGCTATGGTGAGTGTTAGGTTTAGGTTAGATCTAGGATTAGTTTTCCAGTTAGGGTTAAGGTTAGTGTTAGATTAGAGTTAGGGTTATGGCTAGGGTTATCAATAGGGTTAGAGTTAGGTTTAGGGTAATAGGTTTAGAGCTAGGTTTAGAGCTAGGGTTAAGGTTAGGATTAGGATTAGGGTTAGGTTTAGAGTTAGGGATACGTGTAAGTTTATACTTAGGATAAGCATTAGGCTTTGAGCTAGATTTAGGACTAAGGTTAGGGTTAGGGTTAGGGTTATGCTTAAGGCTAGGTTTAGGCCTAGGTTTCACTCTGGGTTTTTTGTTAGGTTAAGGCGTAAGAATAGGGCTATGGGTAATGTAAAAGCTAGGATTATGATTAGGGCTAGTTGTAGGGCTAGGGTTATGGCTAGGTATAGTGATAGGTTTAGATTTTCAGTTAGGGTCAGCTTTAGAGGTAGGTTTACTCTCTTTTTTTAAGATAGAGAAGAGAAAGAGAGAGATAAAATTCTTTTTTAATATTTATTTTTCAGTTTTCAGAGGACACAACATCTTTATTTTTTTTAATTTTTATGTGTTGCTGAGGATCAAACCCAACACCCCATGCATGCCAGGTGAGCATGTTACCACTTGAGTAACATCCCTAGCCCCAGGTTTACTCTTAAAGGCAGGGTCAGTGTTTGGGTTAGAGTTAGGGTTATGGCCAGAATTAGGACTCAGTTTAGGTATAAAGTTAGAGTTAGTGTTTGGGTTAGGTGAAGGGTTATTGTTAAGGCTAGGGCTAGGTTTTTGTTTAGGTCTAGGGCTAGAGTTAAGGCTAGATTTAGGATTAGGTTTAGGTCTAGGGCTAGTGTTAGGGTGTGGTCTAGGGTTAGGGTAAGGTTTGGACCTAGGGTTAGTGTTAGGATCAGAATAGGGTTAGGGTTAGCATTAGGGTTTGGGATAGGGTTAGTGCTAGAGTGAGGGCTAGGGTTAGGGTTAGGGTAATGGGTAGGTTTAGAGGTAGGTTCAGGGCTAGGGTTAAGGTTAGGATTAGGGCTAGGGTTAAGTTTCGAGTTAGGGATATGTCTAAGATTATCTTTAGGGTAAGGATTTGGCTTTGACCTAGGTTTAGGACTAAGGCTAGGTTTAGCATTAGGGTTAGGGCTAGGGTTAGGGTAAGTGTATCACTTAGGGCTGGGTTTAGTCCTAGGATTCACTCTAGGTTTTTTTGTTAGGTTAAGGCGTAAGGTTAGGGCTATGTGTAATGTAAGAGCTAGGGTTATAATTATGGCTATTTGTAGAGTTAGGGGTATGGCTAGGTCTAGTGTTAGGTTTAGATTTTCGTTCAGGGTCTGGTCTAGAGATAGGTTTAGTGTTAAAGGCAGAGTCAGTGCTCAGGTTAGAATTAGAGTTAAGTTTAAAGTCAGAATTAGGACTAGGTTTATGTCTAGGGGTAGGGTTAGTATTTAGGTTAGGTTAAGGGCTATTGTTAGGGCTAGGGCTAGGGCTAGGTTTTTATTGAGGTCTAGGGCTAGAGTTAAGGTTAGATTTGTGATTAGGTTTAGGTCTAGGTCTAGTGATAGGATTAGGTTTAGGTATAAGTTACCAGTAGGTCTAGTGTTGGGGTTTAGTCTAGAGTTAGGGTCAGGTTTAAACCTAGGGTTAGTGTTAAGGTCAGGATAAGGGTCATATTTAGGGTTAGGGTTTGGGATAGTGTTAGAGCTAGAATGAGGACTAGGTTAATGACTATTAATATGGTTAGGGTTTTGGTTAACCTAAGGAATAGGGATAGGTCTAAGGTTACCATTAGGGTTAGGGTTTTGCTTAGGGTTAAAGATAGAGTTAAAGCTAGTGTTAAGGATAGGGTTAGGGTTAGGGCTAAGGTTAAAACTAGGTTTAGGTCTCAGTTAGGGGTAGTTTTTGTGTTAGAGTTAGGGCTAGAGTTAGGGTACCAGCTAATGTAAGAACTAGGTTTACAATTAGGGTTAGTTTTAGGGTTAGGGTTAGACCTCTAGTGTTAGGGCTAAGTTTAACGTTATGTTGATATTTAGAAGTAGAGTTAGTATTAGGATAGGAGTCAAGGTCAGGGTTAATTTTATGGTTAAGTTTAGGACTCAAATAGGGGCTGGAGTTACTGTTAAGGTTCAGTTTAAGGTTAGAGTGGTGTTTAGAGCTAGGGTGACTGTTAGGATATGAGTCATGGTCAATGTTAGTTTTAAGGTTAGGGTTAGGACTAGAATTTGGGCTAGGGTTAGGTATAGGTGTAGTGTTAGGTTTTGGTTTAACATAAGGTTTAAAGTTAATGCCACTGGTCGTATTTTTTTTTATCATAGTATTAGGGTTAGGACTAATTTTATGATTAGCATTAGGGTTAGGGCTTGTGTTAGTGTTAGGGTTAGGCTTAGTGTTAGGGTTACCTTTAGATTTAGGGTTAGATCTAGAGGTAGGGATAGGAATAAGGATAAGTCAAGTGTTAGGGATAGGGTTAGGGCTAGGTTTAGGGTTACGGTAATGGATAGGTTTAGAACTAGGGATAGGGCTAGTGTGAGAATTAGAGTCAGTCTTAGGGCTAGGGTTAGGATTGGGTTAGAGATAGTGTTAAATTAGGGCTAGGATTAGGGCTAGGGTTAGTGTTCAGCATAGACCTACCATTAGAGTTAGGGTTAGAGTTAAGTTTAGGATAAGGGGTGATATTATATCTAGGTTTAGAGTTAGGGTTAGGGGTAGGGATATTGTTAGGGTATGATTAAGGCTAGGATTAAGGCTAGGATGAGGGCTAGAGTTTGTTTTAGGGTTAGGGCTATGATTAGGGCTGGGGCTAATATCAGGACTAGGGTGATGGTTAAAGATAGTTTTAGGGTTAGGTTTATGGCTAGGTCCAGTGTAAGGGTTAGTTTTAAGGTAAGGTTCAAATTTAGAGCTAGGAGAATTATTAGGGTAAGGGTCAGGTTTAGAGCTAGGGGAATTATTATGTTTATGGTCAGGGTTAGGGTTTGGTTTAGGTTAGGATTTAGATTTAGGGCTCAAATTAGCATTAGGGTTAAAGTTAGGGTAATGGTAGGGTTTGGTTTAGGGTTCAGGTTAAGTTTAGGGTAATTCATAGGTTTAGGGTTAGCGATAGAGTTAGGGTTAGGCCTAGGGTTAGCATTAGAATAAGGGTTATGGTTAGGGTAATGGATAAGGTTAGAACTAAGGTTAGAGCTTGGATTATGGTTAGGAATAGGTTTTCAGTTAGGGTTAGGGTTACGGTTAAAACTAGGGTTAGATTTAGGGTTATATTTAGTGTAAGGGTTAGGTTTTGAGCCAGAGTTAGGGCTAGGGTGAGGGTTAGGTTTAGGGTTAGGTCTAGGAATAGGATTGGGATAAGGTTATGGTTAGGGTAATGAATACGGTTAGATATAGGGTTAGGGTTAGGGTTATATTTTGTTTAGGAATAAGGTTCGGGCTGGGGTTTGAGCTAGGTTTGGGGCTATGGCGAGTGTTAGATTTAGGGTTATGTCTAGGGGTAGATTTCCAGTTAGAGTTAGGGTTAGCATTAGGGTTTGGTTAATATTATCAATAGGATTAGGGTTAGGGTTAGGGTAATGGGTGGGTTTAGAGCTAGGTTTATTGATAGGGTTAAGGTTAGGATTAGGGCTAGGGTTAGTGTTAGAGTTAGGGATAGGTCTATGTTTAGGACAAGAGTATGGCTTTGAACTAGGGTTAGTGTTAGGGTTAGGTTAGGTTTAGGGTTTAGCTAGGTTTAGGGCTGAGATTATAACTAGTTTTTTTTTAGGGTTACAGCTAGTGTTAGGGCAATGGCTAATGTAAGAACTAGGGTTACAATTAGGGTTAGTTTTACAGTTAGGGTTAGGGGTAGGTCTAGTGGTAGGGTTAGTTTTAAGTTTAGAGTGATATTTATAGCTAGGGTTAGTGTTAGGATATGATTGAGGGTCAATGTTAGTTTTAGGGTTAGGGTTAGGACTCGAATTAGGGCTAGGGTTACAGTTAGGGTTCAATTTATGTTTAGGGTCTTGTTTAGAGTTAGAGTGAGTGTTAGGATATGAGTCAGAGTAAGGTTTATTTTTAAGGTTAGGATTAGGACTCAAATTAGGGCTAGGATTAGGTCTAGGTGTAATGTTAGGGTTTGGTTTACGTTAAGGTTTAGGGTTAGGCCTATTTCTCGGTTTTCTTTTAGTGCTAGGGTTAGGGTTAGGGTTAAGTCTATTATTAGGATTAGCATTAGTGTTAGGGCTAGTGTTATGTTTCATGTTAGGATTAAGGCTAGATTTAAGGCTAGGAATAGGGCTAGGTTTTTTGTTAGTTTTAGTGCAAGAATTAGGGCTAGGGCTAATGTCAGGTCTAAGGTTAGAGTTAGAGATATTTTTAGGGTTAGGTTTATGGCTACGTCTTGTTTTGTTTAGGGAAAGGGTCAGTTTTAGAGATAGGGGTATTATTAGGATCAGGGTCAGATTTTGGGTCTGGGTTAGGTTAAGGTTTAGGTTTAGGGCTCAAATTAGCATTGACGTTAGAGTCAGGTATAGCGTAATGAATAGGGTTGGGCTTATGGTTCAGGTTATGTTTAGGGTAAAGGATATGGTTAGGGTTTGTGATAGGTTGAGGGTTAGGCCTAGGGATAGCATTAGGGTTATCGTTATCATTAGGGTAATTTGTAGGGTTAGAGCTAAAGTTATTGTTAGGATTAGGGCTAGAATTAGGGTTAGGTTCAGGGTTACATGTAGGGTTAAGGTTAGGGTTAGGTTTAGAATATGGTTTAGGGTTTGAGCTAGGATTAATCTTAGGGCTAGGGTTAGGTTTAGGGTTTGGTCTAGGGTTATGGTTATGGTTAGTGTTAGGACTATGGTTATTATTAGGGTTAGGGTAATGGATAGGGTTAGATGTTGGGTTAGCTTTAGGGTTAGGTTTATGGTTAGGGTTAGGTTTAGGATAAGCATTAGGGTTTCAGCTAGGGTTAGGTTTAGGGTTAGGTTTACGGTTAGATCTATGGTTAGGTTTATGTTTAGGGTTAAGGTAGGTTTAGGTTTAGGTCTAGGGTTATCATTAGGGTTAGGTTTAGGGTCGGTATAATGGGTAGGGTTTGAGCAAGGTTTAGGGCTAGGGTTAGGGTTAGGATTAGGGCTAGAGTTAGGGTTATGGTTATGGTTAGGCCTTGTGTTAGTGTTAGGGTTGTGTTAAGGGTAAGGGTTAGGATTGAGGTAAGGTAAGGGATTGAGCTAGTGTTAGGGCTAGGGCGTGGGCTAGGGTATTGTTATGGTTAGGGTTAGGGCTGGGGTTAGCATTAGTTTTAGGGTTATGGTTAGGGTAATGTATAGAGTTACAGCTAGTGTTTGGGCTATGGTTACGGTTAGGATTAGGGCTATGGTTAGGGTGAGGTTTATGGCTTCATCTAGACTTACGTTTAGGGTAAGGTTTAGGATTTGAGCTAGGGTTAGGGCTAGGGAGAGGGTTAGGGTTAGGGTTAGGGCTAGTTTTAAGGTTAGGGTTGTGCTTAGGTTTAGGTTTAGGGCTAGGATTAGGGCTAGTTTTGTGTGAGGTTTAGGGCTAGTTTTGGGTTTATGGGTAAACCTAGTTTTAGGGTTTTGGTTATAGCTAGTTTTAGGTTTAGTCTAGTTTTAGGGTTAGTTTGGGGTTTAGGATAAGATTTAGAGCTAGTGTTTGTGTTAGGATAATGGTCGGTGTTCGGGTTAGGGTTAGGGTTAGGGCCATAATTAGGACTGTGTTATGTCTAGGGGTAAGGTTAGGGTTAGGGTTAAGTTAAAGGTTATTGTTTGGGCAAGGGCTAGAATTATGGCTATATTTAGAATTAGGTTTATGTCTAGAGCTAGTGTTAATGTTAGGATTATGTATAGAGTTACCGGTAGGGCTAGTGTTAGGTTTTGGTTTAGGATTAGGGTCAGGTTTAAACCTAGGGTTAGTATTAGGGTCAGAATAAAGGTCAGAATTGAGTTAGGGTTTGGGTTAAGTTTAGAGCTAGAATGAGGGCTATGGATGGGACTAGTAATAGAGTTAGGGTTTGAGGTAGGCTAAGGATTAGGGTTATGACTAGGGTAGCAATAAGGTGAGGGTTTGACTTTGTGTAAGGAATAGGGTTATAGCTAGGGTTAGGTCTAGGGATAGGGTTAGGGGTAGGGCTAGGGTTAGGGTTAGGGTTAAAGTTTGGGTTGGGGCTCAGATAAGGGCTAGGTTTTGTGTTAGGGTTAGGGATATGGCTAAGGTAAGAACTGGCATTACAATTAGGGCTAGATTTAGGGTTAGATTTAGGGTTAAGTCTAGTGTTAGGATTAGGTTTATGGTTAGGGTGATGTTTAGAGATAGAGTTAATGTTAGGGTCAGAGTCAGGGTCAGTATTAGTTCTAGGGCTAGGGTTAGAACTCATATTAGGGCTGGGTTAGGGCTAGCTGTAGGGTTAGGGTTTGGTTTAGATTAAGGGTTAGGGTCAGTGCTATGTCTCTGTTTTATTTGAAGGCTATGTCTAGGATTAGGGCTAGATTTCAAATTAGGGTAGGCGTTAGAGCTAGTGTTAGGGTGTGGTTTAGGCATAGGATTAGGGTTACATTTAGAGTTAGATCTATGTTTAGGACTAGAGTTAAGGTTAGGACTAGGGTTAATGATAGGTTTTGGGTGATGGTAGGATAGGGTTAGAACTAGGGATAGGGCTAGGCTGAGAGTTAGAGTTAGTCTTAGGGTTAGGGTTAGGTTTAGGTTTAGTGTTAGGGTTAGGGCTTAAATAGGGCTAGGATTAGAGATAGAATTATTATTATGGCCAGGCCTAGGTTTAGACCTAGGGTTATGGTTATGGTTAGGGTTAGGTATGATGTTATAACTAGTTTTAGGGCTAGGTCCAGGGTTAAAATTAGGGTTAGGACTAAGGTTAGAGTTAAAGTTAGGATTAAGGCTAAGTTTAGGGCTAGGATTAGGTATAGGGTTTGTGTTAGGGTTAGGGCTAGCATTAGGGCTAGCATTAGGGCTAGGGCTAATGTCAGGTCTAGGGTTATGTTATGAATAGTTTTAGAGTTAGGATTATGGCTAGTTATAGTTTAATGCTTAGGTTAAGGTTTAGTGTAAGGTTAAGATCTAGGGGTATTATTAAGGTCAGGTTCAGGGTTATGGTTTCAGTTAGGTTAATTTTTAAGGTTAGGGCTCAAATTAGTGTTAGGGTTAGGGTTAGGGTTATGGATATGGTTAGGTTTAGGGTAATGGGTAGGTTTAGAATAGAGTTAGAAATAGGTTTAGGGTTATCCTAGGGTTAGCATTAGGGTTAGGGTTAGTGAAATGGATATGCTTACAACTAGGGTTAGGGCTAGGGTTATGGTTAGGATTAGGGCTAGGGTTAAGTTTAGGGTTAGGGTTAGGTTTAAGGTAAGTGTTAGGGCTAGGATTAGCATTGTAATTATGATTAAAACTATTGTTAGGGCTCCAGTTAGGGCTAGGTTTTGGGTTAGGTTAGGGCTCTGGTTAGGGCTTTGGCTAATGTAATAACTAGGGTTACGATTATGGCTAGATTTAGTCTTAGAGTAAGGGCTAGGTCTACTATTAGTTTTAGGTTTTGAGTGATGTTTAGAGCCAGGGTTATTGTTAGGTTCAGAGTCAGGGTCAGGTTTAATTTTAGGAGTAAAACTATAACTTGTATTAGAGGTAGGTTTAGGGCTAGTTGTAGAGTTAGGGTTTTGTTTAGGTTAAGGTTTAGGGTTAGGGATATTACTCAATTTTGTTGTAGGGCTAGGTCTATTTTGGGGCTAAGTTAGGGCTAGTTTTAGGATTAGTGTTAGTGTTATGGCTTGTGTTAGTGAGAGATTTAGGCTTAGGGTCAGATTTAGAGTTAGGGTTAGATGTAGGACTAGGGCTAGGACAAGGGTTAGGGCAAGTGTTAGGGTTATGATAAGAGATAGGGTTACAAGTAAAAATAGGGCTAGGGCAAGAGTTAGTCTTAGGGCTAGGGTTAGGTTAGCTTAGGTTTAGGGCTACATTAGGGTTAGGATTAGGTCTAGGGTTTGTGTTCGGGTTAGGCCTAGTGTTAGTCTTAGGTTTAGGTTTAGGGATAGGGTTAGGTTTAGGAGAAGGGATGGGGTTATAGCTAGGTTGAGGGCTATGTCAATGGTCAGAATTATGGTTAGGGCTACAGTTATGGTTTGGGTTATTAATAATTCTAGATTTAGGTCTAGGATGAGGGCTAGGGTTTATTTTAGGTTTATGTCAAGAATTAGGTCTAGGGTAAATGTCAGATCTAGGGATATCGTTAGGGGCAGATTTGGGGTTAGTTTTATTGTTAGGTCTAGTGTAAGGGTTAGGTTTAGGGTAAGGTTCAGGTTTAAAGCTAGAGGTATTATTAGGGTTAGGGAAAGTTTCCAAGTTTGGTTTAGGTTACAATTTAGAGTTAGGGCTTAAATTAGCATGAGGGTTAGTTCTAGGGTAATGATAGGGTTAGGTTTAGGGCTCAGATTAGGTTTAGGGTAATTGATAGGGTTATATTTAGCATTAGGTTTAGGGGTAGGCCTAGGGTTAGAATTAGGGTAAGGGTTATATTTAGGGTAATGGATAGAGTTAGAACCAGGGTTAGGGTTAGGGTCATGTTTAGTGTTAAGACTATAGTAAAGGTTAAGGTTAGGCCTAGGGATAGGATTAGCATCATTGTTAGGGTATGGTTTAGGGTTTGAGCTAGAGTTAGCACTAGGGCTAGGGTTAGGTTTAGGTTTAGGTCTAGGTTAGAGTTACGGTTAAGGTCAGGATTAGTGTTAGAGTTAGGGATAGGGCTATCATTAGGTTTAGGGTATTGGATAGAGTTAGATGTCAGGTTAGGGTTAGGGTTAGGATTAGGGTTAGGATTAAGGTTAGGGTTAGGGTTAGGTTTAGGCTAATGGTTAGGGTTTGAGCTAGGGTTAGGTCTGTGGTAAGGCTTAGGTTTATGGTTATGCCTAGGGTTAGGTTTACAGTTAGGATTAGGGTAAATTTAGGTTAGAGTTAGGTTTATCATTAGGGTTAGGTTTAGGGTAATTGGTAGGGTTAAAGCTAATGTTATGGCTAGGGTTAAGGTTAGGATTAGTGCTAGGGTTATGGTTTAGGCCAAGGGTTAATGTTACGGTTAGGTTAAGTTTAAGGGATAGGTATTGAGATTGAGCTAGGGTTTGAGATAGTGAAAGGGTTAGGATTAGAGTCAGGGTTTGGATTAGAGTTAGGGTTAGGGCTAGGTTAGGGTTAGAGTTATGGTTAGGATAATGGATAGAGTTAGAGCTAGGGTTTGGCATATGGTTATGGCTACTTTTAGGGCTAGGGTTATGGCTAAGTCTAGTGTTATGGTTAGGTTTTGATTAGGATAAAGTTTAGAGCTAGGGTTGCATTAAGGTAAGGGTCAGTGTTCAGGTTAGGGTTAGGTTTATGGTTAGGGCCAGCATTAAGACTAAGGTTAAGTCTAAGGGTAGGGTTCATTTTTTGGTTAGGGCTAGGTCTAGATTTTTGTTGAGGGCTAGGGATAGATTTATCACTAGATGAAGGATTAGGTTTAGGCCTAAATCTAGTGTTAGGGTTAGGTTTACATATAGGTTTACCAGTAGCGCTAGTGTTAGGGTTTGGTTTAGGTTTAGGGTCAGGTTTAGATCTGTGGTTAGTGTTAGGGTCAGAATAAGTTCAGTTTTATTGTAAGGGTTTGGGTTAGAGTTAGAGCTAGAATAAGTGCTATGGTTAGGAGTAGTAATAGAGTTAGGTTTGGGAAAGCCTAAGGATTAGGTTTAGGACTAAGGTAGGTTTAGGTTTATAGTTTGGCCTAGGGTAAGGGATAGGGTTAGCACTAGGGTTAGGGCTAGGCTTAGTGTAAGGGTTAGAACTAGGGTTAGGGTTAGGTTTAGGGTTAAAGCTAGGGTTAAGGCTCAGATTAGGGCTAGTTTTTGTGTTAGCATTAAGGCTACTGCTAATATTAGAACTAGCATTACAATTAGGGCTAATTTTAGGGTTAGTGTTATGTCTAGGTCTAGTTTTAGTGTTAGGTTTAGGGTTACAGTTATGTTTAGAGCTAGGATTAGTTTTAGGGTATGAGTTTGGTTCACCGTTAGTTATAGGGTTAGAGTTAGGACTTAAATTAGCACTAGGGTTAGGGCTAGGTGTTGGATTAGGGTTAGGTTTACATTAAGGGTTACATTTAGGAATATGGATTGTTTTTTTTTAGGGATAGGGATAGGGTTATGGCTAGTTTGGGGATTAGCATTAGCATTATGACTAGTGTTAGTGTGAGGTTTAGATTTAGGATTAGGGTTATATTTAGAGTTCGGCTTAGGGAAAGGGGGAAGGTTAGGGCTTGGGTTTGGGCTAGTGTTAGCTCTAGGTTTTGGGTTATGGTAAGGGATAGGTTTAGAACTACTAATAGTGTTAGGTTGACAGTTAAAGTTAGTCTCAGGCTAGATTTATGGTTACAGTTAAGATTAGAGCTAATTAGGGCTAGGGTTAGTGTTAGGTTTAGTCCTAAGTTTGGGTCTAGAATTAGGGTTAGGGTAAAAGTTAGAGTAAGGTATGATGTTACAGCCAGGTTTAGAGCTAGGGTGTGGGCTAAAATTAGGGTTAGGGCTAGGGTAAATTTTAGGGTTAAGGTTAAACTAGTGTTAGGGCTAGGATTAGGGCTAGGGTTTATGTTAGGGTTAGGGCTAGCATTAGGCTTAGGGCTAATGTCAAGTGTAAGTTTATGGTTAGGGATAGTTTTAGGGATAGGTTTATGCCTAAGTATAGTGTAAGAATTAAGATGAGAGTTAGTGTCAGGTTTAGAGGTAGGGGTATTATTAGGGTCAGGGTCAGGGTTAAGGTTTGGTTTAGGTTAGGGTTTAGGGTTAGGACTTGAATGAGCATTAGGGTTAAGAATAGAGTTAGGGTAAGGATATGGTTTGGTTAAGGGTTCAGATTATGTTTATGTGCTATTCATAGGGTAGGGTTAGTGATAGTGTTAGGGTTAGGCTGAGGATTAGCCTTAGTATTAGGGTTAGGGTTAGGGTAATGGATAGGTTAGAGCTAGTGTTAGGGCTAGGGTTATGGTAGGTTAGGGCTAAGTTTAGTGTTAGGTTTAGGGTTAACACAAGGATTAAATTAGTGTTAGGTTTAGGGTAAGGGTTAGGGCTAAAATTAGGGTTAGAGTTAGGGTTAAAGCTAGGGTTGAGTCTCAGATTATGGCTATGTTTTGGGTTATGTTAGGGCTAATGTTAGGGATATTGCTAATGTAAGGACTAAGGTAATGATTATGGCTAGTTTTAGGTTTAGGATTATGGCTAAGTCTAGTTTCAGGATTATATTTTGTTTAGGGTTATATTTTCAACTAGGGTTGGTGTTAGGGTCAGAATAAGGGTCAGGGTTAGTTTTAAGGTTAGGGGTAGGACTCGAATAAGGAATAGGCTTAGGGCTAGATGTAGGGTTAGAATTTGGTTTGGGGTTAAGGATTAGGGTTAGTGCTATGGCTCGGTTTTGTTTTAGAGCTAAGGCTAAATTTAAGGGATGTTTTACAATTAGTGTTAGTGTTATTGCTAGTGTTAGAGTGAGTTTAGGCTTAGGGGTAGATTTAGAATTGTGGTTAATTCTAGGGTTAGGGCTATGGATAGGGTTAGGGCTAAGGTTAGGGCTAGTGTTTGGGCTATGGTAAGGGATAGGGTTAGAACTAGAAATAGAGCTAGGGAGAGAGTTAAAGTTAGTCTTAGGTCTAGGGTTAGGGGTTTGGATTAGGGCTAAATTAGGTCTAGGGTTAGGGTTAGTGCTGGGAGCCATTAGCCAAATAGGTATGACAATTTCCTTGCCAGCGTACCCCATGTTGCTTAGTGGAAGAACTCGTGGAAATAGGACATTTTGCAGTGACATTGCATGTAGGTGACCTTGCTCAAGGACCAGGGCAGATTAGGGTGTTCCCGGTTTAGGATAATTGGGTTTAGGGCATTCCTGGTTTAGGTTCCAGGTTTAAGGTTTAAGATTATTCCTGCTGGGAATAGGGCATATCCTGCTGCCTGAGTTCCCCTTGAGTTCTCACGGGATTCAGACAATATTTTTGGGAGACAGAAGCCCAGTGGTGTGGATTTGGGCAGAGAACGTGGATTTTGGCAGAGAACGTGGATTTCCCCAGAACGTGATTGTAGACGGCTGGTGTGAGTTCGGGAATAAAGAGTTGCTGTTTGAATCTACAAGCTGTGTGGTGGCTCGTGATTGTGTGCCCAGCCAGACTGCGGCATTTGTGCCCAGCCAGACTGCGGCAGGTTAGGGCTAAATTAGTGCTAGGAATAGGTCTAGGGTTAGTGTTAGGCTTTGATCTATGGTTAGGGTTGTTTAGGGTTAGGTTTAGGGTTAAGTTTAGGGGAAGGGGTGGAATTATAGCTGGTTTAGAGCTAGGGTGATGATTAGAATTAGGTTTAGGGCTAGAGTTAGGTTTGCGTTAAGATTAAGGCTAGGTTTAGGGCTAGGGTGTGGGCTAGGTTTAGGACAAGTTTAAAGGCTAGGGATAATGTCAAGTTTAGGGTTACAGCTAGGGATAGTTATAGAGTTACGTTCATGGCTAGGTCTAGTGTAACGGTTAGGTTTAGGGTAAGGGTCAGGTTTAGAATTACGTATATTTTTAAGGTCAGGGTCAGGCTTTCGGTATGGATTAGGCTAAGGTTTAGGGTTAGGGCTCAAATTAGCATTAGGGTTAGAGTTAGCATTAGGGTACTCATAGGTTTAGGTTTAGGATTCAGGTTATGATTAGGGTAATGGTTTAGTGATAGGTTAGTGATAGGGTAAGGGTTAGGAGTAGTGTTAGCATTTGGGTTAGGGTTATTGTAAGGGTAATGGATAGTGTCAGAGCTAGGGTTAAGGCTAGGGTTTAGGTTAGGATTAGGGCTAGAGTTAGGGTTAGGCTTAGGGCTAGATCTAGGGTTATTTTTTGGGTTATATATAGGGTATGTGTTAGGTTTTGAGCTAGAATTAGTGCTAGGGTGAGGGTTAGTTTTGGGGTTAGATCTAGGGCTATATTTACGTTTAAGGTTAGGATTAGTGTTAGGGTTAGGACTAAGGTTATCATTAGAGTTAGATTGGTTAGATGTCGGGTTAGGGTTAAGGTTAGTTTTAGTCTTAGGGTTATTGTTAGGGTTAGGGCTAAGGTTATCATTAGGGTAGGATAATGGATTGTTCTAGATTTCAGGTTAGGGTTAGGGGTAGTTTTAGGTTTAGGGTTAGTGTAAATGTTTGGGTGAGGGTTAGGGTTAGAATAAGGCTTAGTGTTTGATCTAGGGTTAGGGCTACGATGAGGTTAGGTTTAGGGTTAGGTCTAGGATCAGGTTTCCAGTTAGGGTTAGAGCTAGGGTTATCATTAGGGTTAGGGTTAGGTTTAGAGTAATAAATAATTTTATAGATAGTATTAGGGTTAGTGTTAATGTTATGATTAGGGCTAGGGTTAGAGTAGGGTTTACAGATATGGCTAGGTTTATGCTTAGGGTTAGAGTTAGGGTATTAGCTAGGATTAGGTTTAACACTAGGGTTAAAGTTGTGTGAGGGCTAGGGTTAGTGTTAGGATTACACTTAGGGCTAGGGTTAGGCCTATAATTACTTCTAGATTTTTGTTTTAGAGCTAGGGTTACGGCTATGTTAATGTAACAGCTAGGGTTATGATTAGGGTTATGGCTAGGTCTAGTGTTAGGTTTTGGTTTCTGGTCAGGGTCAGTTTTAAAGCTAGGGTTAGTGTTAGTGTCAGGATCAGTGTTTGGGTTTGGGTTAGGGTTAGGGTTAGAGCCTGAATTAGAATTAGGTTAGGTCTAGAGGTCAGGTTAATGTTTGGCTTAGGTTCAGGGTTATCATTAGTGTTAGAGCTAGGTTTTTGTTTGGGTCTTGGATGAGAGATATGGCTATAAATAAGATTAGGTTTATGTCTAGGGCTAGTGTTAGGATTAGGTTTAGATATAGGGTTATTGGTAGGGCTAGTGTTAGGGTTTGGTTTAGGTTTAGGTTCAGAATAAGGGTCTGGGTCAGGGTTAGAGTTGTGTTATGGTTATAACTAGAATGAGGGATAGGGTTAGGGGTAGTAATAGAATTAAGGTTTGGGTTAGGCTAAGGATTAGGATTAGGACTAGGAAAAACATTAGATTTAGGGTTTCACATAGGGGAAGAGACAAGTTTAAGTCTAGGTTTAGAACTCGGATTAGGATTAGGTTTAGGGCTAAATTAGGGTTGCAGTTAAAGCTAGGGTTTGGTCTTGGATTAGGGCTAGGTTTTGGTTAGCGTTAGGTTTAGGGTTACAGCTAATTTATGAACCAGGGTTATGATTAGGGCTAGTTTTAGAATTAGGGTTAGGTTTAGGTCTAGTTTTAGGATAAGGTTTAGCGTTAGGATGATGTTTAGAGTTAGTTTTAGTGTTAGGGTCAGAGTCAGGTTCACGGTTAATTTAAGGGTTAGGGTTAGGACTCGAACTAGGGCTAGGTTTAGGGCTAGATGGAGGTTTAGTGTTTTATTTAGCTTAAGAGTTAGGGTTGGTGATATGGATCAGTTTTGTTTTAGGTCTAGGTCTAGGATTAGGGTTAGGGTTAGGGTTAGGTTTAGGGTTACACTTAGAGCTAGGTTTAGACCTAGGATTAAGACTAGATTTTGTGTTAGGTTTATCCCTGGGTTAGGGCCATGTGTAATGTAAGAGCTAGGGTTATGATTAGGGCTAGTTTAGGGTTAGAGTTATGGCTAGATCTAGTGTTAGGATTAGGTTTTGTGTTAGGATCAGCTTTGGAGCTAGGTTCATGTTAGGGTCAGGTTCAGTGTTCTGGTTAGACTAAGTGTTTGGATTAATGCCAAAATTAGGACTAGGGTTAGGTATAGGTGTAGGGTGTTTGGGTTAGGTTAAGGGTTATTGTTAGGGCTAGGGCTAAGTTGTGGTTTAGGTCTAGTGATAGAGTTATGGCTAGATTTAAGATGAGGTTTATGTCTAGGGCTAGTGTTAGGTTTAGGTATAGGATTACCCGTAGGCTAATGTTAGGGTTTGGGTTAGGGTTAGAGTCAGGTTGAGAACTACATTTAGTGTTAGGGTCAGAATAAGAGTTAGTATTTCAGTTAGGGTTTGGATTAGGGTTAGAGCTAGAATGAGGATTAGGGTTAGGACTACCAATAGGGTTAGAGTTTGGGTAGGCTATGGATTAGGGTTAGGACTAGGGTTAGCATTAGGATTAGGATTTGGTTTAAGGTAACTTATAGGGTAAGTGCTAGGTTTAGGGCTAGGGTTAGGGTTTGGGTTAGGACTAGGGTTAGGGTTAGAGTTAAAGCTAGGGTTAGCACTCGGATTAGGGCCAGGTTTTGGGTTAGGTTAGGGCTAGGGGTAGGGCTACAGCTAATGTATAAACTAGGGTTATGATTAGGGATAATTTTGGTGTTAGGGTTAGGGCTATGTCAAGTGTTAGTGTTAAGATTAGCGTTAGTGTAATATTTAGAGCTAGGGTTAGTGTTAGGGTCAGGGTCAATGTTCGGGTTAGAGTCAGGGTTAGGGTTAAAGCCAGAAATATCACTAGGGTTAGGTCTAGGGGGAGGGATATTGTTTGGGTTAGGTTAAGGTTTATCATTAGGGCTAGGGCTAGGTTTTTTGTTTAGGTCTAGGGATAGAGATATGGCTAGGTTTAGGATTAGGTTTAGATGTATGGCTAGTGTTAGGGTTAGGTTTAGTTATAGGGTTATTGTTAGTGCTAGTGTTAGGATTTGGTTTAAGGTTAAGGTCAGGTTTAGACCTACAGTTAATGTTAGGATCAAAATAAGGGTCAGGGTTAAGGTTAGGGATTGTTTTATGGTTAGAGCTAGAATGAGGGCTTAGGTTAGGACTATGAATAAGGTTACAGTTTGGGTTAGACTAAGGATTAGAATTAGGACTAGGGTTAGCATTAGGGTTAGAGTTGGCTTATGATAAGGGATAGGGTTAGAGCTAGGGTTAGGGATATGTTTAAGGTAAGGGTTAGAGCTAGGGTTATGGTTAGGTTTAGGGTTAAAGCTAGGGATAGGTCTCAGATTAGGGCTAGGTTTTGTTAGGGTTAGGGCTAGAGTTATGGCCAATTACAGACTAGGGATAAGATAATGGCTAGTTATAGGATTAGGGTTAGGAGTAGGTCTAGTGTTAGGGTTTGGTTTAGAGTTAGGGTGATTTTTAGAGCTAGGGTTAGTGTTAGGGTCAAATTCAAGGTCAGGGGTTGTTTTAGAGTCAGAGTTTGGATTCAAATTATGGCTAAGTTTAGGGTTAGGTGTAGGGTTAGGTTTTGGATTAGGTTAAGTTTGGTTTAGTGCTATGGATCAGTTTTATTTCAGGTCTAGGGCTGTGGTTAGGGCTAGTTTTAGGATTAGTGTTACATTTAGGGCTAGAGTTAGGATTAGGTTTAGGCTCAGAGTTTGATTTAGAATTAGGATTAGATCTAGGTTTAAGTCTAGAGCTAAGATAGGGCAGCATTAAATCTAGATTTATGGTTAGGATTAGGGTTATGGTAAGGGATAGGGTTAGAAATAGGGCTAGGTCTAGGGCGAGAGTGAGAGTTAGTCTTAGGGCTAGGCTTAGGGATTGGGTTAAGTGTAGGGCTTTATTAGGGCTAGAAATAGGACTAGGTTTATGGTTATGTTTAGTCCTAGGGTTAGTTTTAGGCTTAGGGTTAGGTTTAGTGTAAGCAATGGGGATAAAGCTACTTTTAGGGCAATGGTGAGGGTTAGACTTATGGTTATGGTTAGGGATAGGGTTACTTTTAGAGTTAGGGTTAAGGCTAGGTGTAGGGTTAGGGTTTGGTCTAGGTTAAGGGTTAGGGTTAGAGCTATGGCTTGGTTTTGTTTCATGGCTAGGGCTAGGGGTAGAGCAAGAATTAGGATCAACATTACAGTTAAGGCTAATGTTAGGGTTTGGTTTAGTCTTGTGGTTACAGATAAATTTAGAGTTATGTTTAGATTTAGAGTTAGGCTTAGATCTAGGTCAGGGCTAGGGCTAAGAATAGAACTAGGGCGAGGGCTAGGGAAAGAGTGAACATTAGTCTTAGGGATAATTTTAGTGTTAGAATAGGTTTAAATTAGGGCTAAGATTAGCGCTGGGCTTAGTGTTAGTGTTAGACCTATGGTAAGGGCGAGGATTAGGGTTAGGTTTCAGGTTATGTTTAGGTTTATAGTTATGGTTAGGTTTAAGTTAAGGGATGGGGTTTTAGCTAGGTTTAGGGCTAGGGTTAGGGTTAGAATTAGGGTTAAAACTCAGGTTATTGTTTGGGTTAGGATTAAGGCAAGGTTTAGGGCTAGGATTAGGGTTCAGGCTAATTTCAGGTCCAGCATTGCATTTAAAAATAGTTTTAGAGTTAGGTTTATGGCTACGTCTGGTGTAAGGGTTAGGTTTAGGGTTAGGGTCAGGTTTAGAGCTAATGGTATTATTAGGGTCAGTGTCGTGATTAGTGTTTGGGATTGGTTAAGGTCTATATTTAGGGTTTAAATTAGCATAAGGTTAGGATTAGGGTACTGATAGGATTAGGTTTAGGTATCAAATTAGGTTTAGGACAATGAATAGCGTTAGGGTTAGGGATAGGGTTAAATTTAGGCCTAGGGTTAGCATTAGGGTTAGGATTATGGTTAGGGTAATGAATATGGTTAGAGCTAGGGTTAGTGCTAGGGTTATAATTATCATTAGTGCTAAGTTTAGTGTTAAGGTAAGGGTTGAGGTTAAAACTGGGGTTAAGGCTTGGATTAGGGCTAGGTTTTGGGTTAAGTTAGAGCTAGGTTTAAAGTTATGGCTAATGTAAGTACTAAGGTTACAATTATGGTTAGTTTTAGGGTTAGGGTTAGGGCTAGGTCTAGTGTTAGGTTTAGGATTAGGGTTAGGTTGATGTTTAAAGCTAGGGTTAGTTTTAGCATCAGAGTCAGGTTCATGGTTAATTTTAGGGTTCGGATTAAACCTCAAATTACGGCTAGGGTTAGGGATAGGTGTAGGGTTTTGGCTTGGTCTGGGTTAAGGTTTAGTGTTAGGGATATGGCTTGGTTTTGTATTCAAGCTAAGGCTAGAGTTAGGAGTAGTTTTTTGGAATAGCTTTAGGGTTAGGGTTAGGGCTAGTGTTAGGTTTAGGTTTAGGCTTAGGGTTAGAGTTAGATTTAGAGTTAGGTTTGGATACAGGGTTAGGGCAAGGGCTAAGGAAAGAACTAGGTTTAGGCCTAGGGTTAGGGTTAGGATTAAGGTTCAGGTAAGGGATAGGGCTAGAACTAGTTTTAGGGCCAGGGTGAGAGTTAGACTTAGTCTTAGGGCTAGGCTTAGAGTTAGGTTAGGGATAGGGCTAAATTAGGTCTAAGATTGTGGCTAGGGATAATGTTAGCATTAGGCATAGGGTTAGGGCTAGGGTTATGATTTGGCTAAAATTAGGGCTAGGATAAGGGCTAGGATTTTTGTTAGGGTTAGGGATAGCATTATGTCTAGGGCTAATGTCAGGTCTAGGGTTATGGTTAGGGAGAGTTTTAGGGTTAGGTTTTTGGCTAGGTTGAGTGTGAGGGTTAGGTTTAAGGTTAGGGTGATATTTAGAGCTAGGGTTAGTGTTAGGATATTAGTCAGTGTCAGGATTAGGGTTAGGACTCAAATAAGGGCTAGGGTTAATGTTAGGTTTCAATTTAAGTTTTGGATGGTGTTTAGAGCTAGAGTGAGTTTAGGATATGAGTTAGGGTCAGGGTTAGTTGTCAGGTTAGGGTTAAGACTCAAATTAAGACTAGGGTTAGGTCTAGGTGTAGAGTTAAGGTTTGGTTTAAGCTAAGGTTTAGGGTTAGGGCTATTTCTTGGTTTCATTTTACTGCTATGGTTAGTGTTAGGGCTAGTTTTATGATTAGCTTTAGGGTTAGAGTTAGTGTTAGTGCTAGGCTTAGGCTTAGGTTTAGGGTTAGATTTAGAGTTAGGGTTTGATCTAGGGCTTGGGCTAGAACTAAGGATATGGCAAGGGTTAGGGCTAGTGTTAGGGTTATGGTAAGGGATAGGGTTAGAACTAGTGATAGGGCTAGTGTGAGAATTAGAGTTAGTCTTAGGGCAAAGATTAGAGTTAGAGTTAGGGATAGGGTTAAATTAGGTCTAGCATTAGGTCTATGGTTATTGTTCAGTTAAGCCTAGAGTTAGGGTTAGAATTAGGATTAAGTTTAGGATAAAGGATGGTGTTATATCTAGGTTTAGAGGTAGGGTGAGATTTAGAATTAGATTTACGGCTATAGTTAGGGTAAGGGTTATGATTAAGGCTAGATTTAGGGCTAACATGAGGGCTATGGTTTGTTTTATGGTTAGGGATAAGATTAGGATTATGTCTAAAGTCAGGTCTAGAATTATGTTTACAGATAGTTTTAGGGTTAGGATTATGGCTACGTCTAATGTAAGGGTTATATTTAAGCTTAGGGTCAGGTTTAGTATTAGGGGTATTATTAAGGTGAAGGTCTGGGTTAGGGAATGTGATAGGTTATAGTTTAAATTTAGGTTTAGCATTAGCATTAAGGTTAGGGTTAGGATTATGATAGGGTTAATATTAGGGTTCATGTTAGGTTTATGGTAATGGATAGGGATAGGATTAGAGATAGGTTTAGTTTTATTCCTAGGGTTAGTATTATGGTTAGGGTTAGGGTTATGGTAATGGATTCATTAGATCTAGAGTTGTGTTTAGGGTTATGGCTATGATTAAGGCTATGGTTTGGGTTAAGTTTAGGGTTAAATTCGGGTTAGGGCTAGGATTTGGGTTGTTAGTGCTATAGTTAGGGTTATGGCTAATGTAAGTACTATGGTTACGATTAGGGCTAATTTTAGGGTTAAGATTAGGGCTAGGTTTAATGTTAGGTTTAGGTTTAAGGTTAGAGTGACGTTTAAAGCTAGGATTAGTGTTAGTGTCAGAGTCAGGGTCAGGATTATTTTTAGGGTTTGGCTTAAAACTCAAATTAGGGATAGGGTTAGGGGTAGGTTTAGGGTTAGGGTTTGGTTTAGTTTAAGGTTTAGGGTAAGAGCTATGGCTCGCTTTTGTTTAAGGGATAGGGCTAGGATTAGGTCTAGTTTTAGGATTAGTGTTAGGGTTAGGGCTAGTATTAGTATTAGGCTTAGGCTTCAGGTTAGGGTTAGATTTAGAGTTAGATTTTTATCTAAGGTTAGTGCTAGGGCTAAGGACAGGCAAGGGTTAGGACTAGCTTTATGGCTAGGGTTACAGTTCTAGTAAGATAGGGTTAGAATGAGTTATAGGGCTAGTGTGAGAGTTAGAGTTAGTCTTAGGGCTAGGGTTAGGGTTAGGCATAGAGATAGTGCTAAATTACAGATAGGGTTAGTGTTAGGGCTAGGGTTAAGGATAGTTTTAGGATTAGTATTAGGGTTAGTGCTAGTTTTATGGTTAGGCATAGGCATTGAGTTAGGGATAGATTTAGAGTTAGGTTTCCATGTAGGATTTGTGCTAGAGCTAAGGATATGTCAAGGGTTATGACTAGAGTTAAGGTTAGAGTTAGGGTTACATTTAGAATAAGGGATGTTGTTATAGCTAGGTTTAGGGCTAGGGTGAGGGTGAGTATTAGGGTTAGGGCTAGGGTTATTTTTAGGGTTTTAATTAAGTTTAGATTTAGGGATAGGGCGAGGATGAGGGTATGTGTTAGGGTTAGGGATAATATTAGGGCTAGGGCTAATGTCAGGTCTAGGGTTACAGTTAGGGTAGATTTAGTGTTAGGTTTATGGCTTGGTCCAGTGTAAGTATTAGGGTTAGGGTAAGGGTAAGATTTAGATCTAGGGTTATTTTTAGGGTCAGGGTCAGGGTTAGAGTTTGGGTTCAATTAGAGTTTAGTTTTAGGCTCAAATTAGCATTAGGTTTAGGGTTAGGGTAACTACAGGGTTAGTTTTAGGGTTTACATTTGGTTCAGTGTAATTGACAGGGTTAGGGTTAGGCCTAGGGTTAGCATAAGGGTTAGGGTTATCATTAGGGTTATGTATAGGGTTACACCTAAGGTTAGGGCTAGGGTTATGTATAGGATTAGGGCTAGTGTTTGGGTTAGTGTTAGGTTTAATTTTAGAGTTAAAGCTAGGTGTAGGTCTCAGATTAAGGCTAGGTTTGGGGTTAGTTTAAGGCTAGGGTTAAGGCTATGGCTAATGTATGCAATAGGGTTATATTTAGTGCTAGTTGTGTTGTTAGGGCTAGGTCTAGTGTTAGGGATAGGTTTATGTTTATGATGGTGTTTAGAGCCAGGGTTAGTGTTAGGGTCAGAGTCAGGGTCAGAGTTAGTTTTCAGGTTAGGGTTAGGACTAGAATTAGGGATAGTTTTAGGCCTAGGTGTAGGGTTAGGGTTTGGTTTAGTTTAAGGTTTAGGGTTAGGGCTGTGACTTGGTTTTGTTTTAGGGCTAGGAATAGATTTAGGGCTAGTTTTAGGATTAGCATTAGGGTTAGTGCTAGTGTTATTGTGAGGTTTAGACTTAGGGTTAGGGTTAAAGTTAGAGTTAGGTTTAGATCTAGGATTAGAGCTAGGGCTAAGGATAGAGCTAGGGTTAGAACTAAGTTTAGGGCTAGGTTTAGGGTGATGATAAGGGATAAGGTTAGGGTTAGGGTTAGGGATAGGTCTACATTAGGGCTGGGATTAGGGCTAGGTTTAGGGTTAGGGTTAGGCTTAGGTTTAGGGCTAGGTTTGGTGTTACAGTTAGGGTTAGGATTAGGTTTAGGGTAAGGTATGGAATTATATCTAGTTTTAGGGCTAGGAAAAGGTTTAGGTTTAGGTTTAGGGTTATGGTTGTGATTAAGGTTAGGTTTTTGGCTAGGCTGTGGGCTAAGGTTCGTGTTAGGGTTAGGGCCAGAATTAGAGCTAATGCTAATGTCAGGTCTAGGGTTATGTTAGGGATAGTTTTAGGTTTAGGTTTATGGCTAGGTCTATTGTAAGGATTAGGTTTAATGTTAGGGTCAGGTTTAGAGCCAGGGTTATTATTAGGGTCAAGGTCAGGGTTATGGTTTGGGTTAGGTTTAAGTTTAGGGATAGGGATTGAATAAGCATTAGGGTTAGGCATAGGGTAAGTATAAGGTTAGGTTTAGGGTTCAGGTTAATTGTAGGTTAATGGATAGGGTTAATTTTAGTGATAGGGTTAGGGTTTCAATAGGGTTAGCATAAGAGTTAGGGTTACTGTTGGGGTAATGTATAGGGTTAGAGCTAGGGTTAGGGCTAGGGTTATGGTTAAGATTAGGTCTAGGTTTAGACTTAGGCTTAGAATTAGGGCTAGGGTTATGGTTAGGGTTAGTTTTAGGGTTAAAGCTAGGTTAGGTCTTGGATTAGGGCTAGATTTTGGGATAGGTTAGAGCTATGGCTAATGTAAGAACTAGTCTTATGATTAGGGCTAATTTTAAGGTTAATGTTATGTCTAGTTGTAGTTTGAGGGTGAGGTTTAGGGTTAGTGTGATGTTTAGAGCTAGGGTTAGTATTAGTGTCAGTATCATTGCTCTGGTTAAGGTAAGAGTTAAGGTTAAAGCCAGAATTAGGACTACAGTTATGTCTAGGGGTAGGTTTAGAGTTTGGATTAGGTTAAGGGTTATTGTTAAGGCTAGGTCTAGGTTTTTCTTTAGGTCTCGGGCTAGAGTTATGGCTAGATTTAGGATTAGGTTAAGGTCTAGGGTTTAGGTATAAGTTTAGGTATAAGGTTTATGTATAGGGTTTAGGTATAGGGTTTAGGTATAGGGTTTAGGTATAAGTTTACCTGTAGGGCTAGTGTTAGGGTTCCACGTAGGGTTAGGTTCAGGTTTAGACCTGTGATTAGTGTTAGGGTCTAAATAAGGGTCAGGATTAGGGTTAGGGTTTGGGTTATGGTTAGAGCTAGAATGAGGACTAAGATTAAGACTAGTAATAGGGTTAGGGTTTGGGTTAGGTTAAGGATTATGGTTAGACTAGGGTTTGCATTAGGGTGACAGTTTGGATTAGGGTACAGGATAGAGTAAGAGCTAGGGTTAGGGCTAGGGTTAGGGCTAGGTTTAGGATTAGGTTTAGGGTTAATGCTCAGGTTAGGACTCTGATTAGGGCTATGTTTGTATTAGGTTTAGGGCTAGTATTAGGGTTACAGTAATGTAAGAACTAGGGTTATGATTAGGGTTAGTTTTAGGATTAGGTTAAGGGCTAGGGAGTGTTGGGTTAGGTTTTAGGTTATGGTGATGTTTACAGCTAGACTTAGTGTTTGGATATGAGTCAGGTTCATGGTTAGGTTTAGGGTTAAGGTTAGGACTCGAAATAGGGCTAAGTTTAGGGCTATGAGTAGGGTTAGGGTTTGGTTTAGGTTAGGGGTTAGGGTTAGGGGTATGGCTTGGTTTTATTATAGGGATAGGGCTAGGGTTAAGGCTACTTTTAGAATTGGCATTATGATTATGTCTTGTTTCAGGGTTAGGCTTAGGCATGGGGTTAAGATTAGATTTAGAGTTAGGTTTCGATCTAGAGTTAGTGTTAGGGCTACGGATAGGGCAAAGGTTACCACTAGGGTTAGGGCAAGGTTTAAGGTTATGTTAATAAGTAGGGTTAGAATTAGGGATAGATCTGGTGTGAGAGTTATAGTTAGTCTTAGGTCTAGGATTAGGGTTAGGGTTAGAAATAGGGATGAATTAGGTGTAGGATTAGGATTAAGTTTAGCGTTAAGGTTAGGATTAGGGCTAGAGTTAGGGTTATGGTTAGGGCTACAACTAGGGTTAAGGTAAGGGTTAGGGTTTAAGCTAGATTAGGGCTAGAGAGAGTGTTAGGTTTAGTGTTAGGTCTAAGGTTAGTGTCAGGTTGAGGGTAATGGATTCGGTTAGATGTAAGTTTAGGGTTAGGGTTAAGCTTAGGTTTAGGGTTATTGGATAAGTAATAAATAGGTTTAGATTTAGGGCCAGGTTAGTGTTGGTTTAGGTTAAGTGTTAGGGTTTGAGTTAGGGTTAAGGCTATGGTAAGAGTTAGGTTTAGTGTTAGTTCTAGGGTTAGGTTTATGATTAGGATTAGGGATAGGGTTAGGTTTAGGGATAGGGTATCATTAGGGTTAGGGTAAAGGTTAGGATTAGAGTTAGGGTTAGTGCTAGGATTAAGATAAGGATTGGGGCTAGGGATATGTTTATGATTAGGGATAGGGCTAGTTTACATTTAGGCTAAGGGTTAGGCTTTGAGATATGTTTAGGAGTTAGGCGAGGGTTAGGTTTAGGGCTACGTTTAGGGTTAATGTTATGCTTAAGGTAGGTTTAAGCCTCGGATTAGGGCTAGGTTTTGTGTTAGGTTTAGGCCCATGGTTAGGGCTATGGGTAATGTAAAATCTAGGGTTCTGATTAGGGCTAGTTTTAGGGTTAGGTTTTTGGCTAGGTCTGGTGTTAAGTTCAGGTTTGGGGTTAGGGTCAATTTTAGAGCTAGGTTTAGTGTTGCTTTCAGGATCAGTGTTCAAGTTAGAATTAGGCTTACAGCCAGAATAAGGACTAAGTTTAGGTATAGGGATATGGTTAGTGTATGCTTTAGGTTAAGGGTTATTTTTAGGGCTAGGGCTAAGGTTTTTTTTTTTTTTTTTAGCTCTAGGGCTATAGTTTTGGCTAAATTTAGGATTAGTTTTAGGTTTAGGGCTAGTGTTAGGTTTAGGTTTAGGTATAAGATTACTGATAGGGCTAGTTTTAGGGTCCAATTTAGGGGGAGAGTCAGGATTAGACCGAGGGTTTGTGTTAGGATTAGGATTTGCGTTAGGGTTAGAGCTAGAATGAAGGCTAGGTTTAGAACGAGCGATAGGGTTGGGGTTTGGGTTAAGCTAAAAATTAGGATGAGGGCTAAGGTTAGAATTATGGATAGAGTTTGTCTTAGTGTAAATGATAGAGTTAGAGCTAGAATTAGGGCTAGGTTTAGGGTTAGGGATAGGGTTAGTGTTAGGATTAAGTTTGGATTTAGAGTTACATCTAGGTTTAGGGCTCAGATTAGGGCTGGATTTTCTGTTAGGTTTAGGGCTAGGGTTAGGGCTATGGCTAATGTAAGAACTAGGGTAAAGATAGGGTTAGTTTTAGGGTTAGTTTTTGGTCTAGGACTAGTGTTAGCATTATCTTTAGGGTTAGTGTGATATTTAGAGCTGGGATTAGTGTTAGGATATAAGTCAGGGTCAGGGTTAGTTTTAGGCTTAGGACTCGATTAGCGCTAGGGGTTTATGGCTAGGTTTAAGGTTAGGGTTTAGTTTAGGTTAAGGTTTAGGATTAAGGCTTGAATTAACATTAGGGTTAGGATTAGGGTAATGGATAGGGTTAAGTTTAGAGTTCAGGTTAGGTTTAGAGTAATGGATAGGGTTAGTGTTAGTGATAGGGTTAGGTTAGGCCTAATGTTCATATTTTGGTTAGGTTTATCTTTAAGGTAATGGATAGGGTTAGAGCTAGGGTTAGAGCTAAATTTAGGCCTAGAATTAATGTTAGAATTAGGGCTAGAATTAGAATTAAGTTTAAGTTTAGGGTAAGTGTTAGTGTTTGAGCTAGTGTTACACCTAGGGCGAGGGTTAGGTTTAGAGTCAGGGATAGGGTTAGGGTTAGAATTAGGGTTATGTTTAGGGTAAGGGTTAGAGTTTGAGCTAAGGTTAGACCTAGGTCGTGGGTTTGGGTTAGGGTTAGTTCTAGTTTATGGTAGGGACACGATTAGTGCTAGGTTAATGGCTAGAATTAGGGCTATGTGTAAAGTAAAGGTTTAGGGTTAAGGCTTAAATTAACTTTAGAGATAGGGTTAGGGTAATGGATAGGTTAGGTTTAGGTTTCAGGTTAGTTTTAGGGTAATAAGTATGGTTAGTATTAGAGATAGGGTTAGCATTAGGCCTAGGGTTAGCATTTGGTTAGGCTTATCATTAGGGTAATGTTAGAGCTAAAGTTAGGACTAGGGTTAAGTTTAGGTTTAGTGCTAGGGTTAAGTTAGACCTAGGGTTAGTGTTAGGGTTAGGCTTAAGGTAAGTATTAGCATTTGAACTAGAGTTAGGATTAGGGCGATGGTTAGGGCTAGAGTCAGGGGTAGGGTTAGATTTATGGTTAGGGTTATATTTAGGTAAGGGTTAGAGTTTGGGCTAGGGTTAGGGAAAGAGCGAGGATTAAGGTTAATGCTATGTCTAGGGTTACACTTAGAGTTATGATTAGGGCTATGATTAGGGCTAGGATAAGGGCTAGGTTTAGTGTGAGGTTTATGGCTAGCTTTAGGGATATGAGTAATGTAAGAGCTAGAGTTCTGGTCATGGCAAGTTTTAGGGTTATGGTTATGGATAATTCTAGTGTTAGGGTTAGGTTTTGGGTTTGAATAAGGTTTAGATCTAGGGTTTATGTTAGGGTAAGTGTCCTTGTTTGGGTTAGAGTTAGGTTGAAGTTTAGGGCCAGAATTAGGACTAGCATTGGGTCTAGGGATAGGGTTAGTCTTTGTGTGAGGTTAAGGGTTAATGATAGGGGTAATGCTAGGTTTTTGTTTAGGGCTAAGGCTAGTTTTATTACTTTGTTTAGGATTAGGTTTGGTCTAGTGCTAGTGTTACTATAGATTTAAGTATAGGTTTAACTGTAGATGTAGGGGTAGTGTTGGCTTTAGGGTTAGGGTCAGATTTAGACCTAGGATTAGTGTTAGGGTAAGACTAAGGGTCAAGGTTGGGGTTAGGGTTTGGGTTAGGGTTACAGCTAGTATTAGGGCTAGGGTAGGACTAGAAATAGAGCTAGGGTTTGCGGTAGGCTAAAGAATAGGGTTAGGACTAGGGTAAAATTAGAGTGAGGTTTTGGCTTAGGATATAGGATAGTGTTTGATGTTGGGTTAGGGGTAGGGTTAGCTTTAAACTTAGGGTTAGGGCTTGGATTAGGGCTAGGATTTGTTTTAGCATTAGGGCTACAGCTAATGTAAGAACTAGTATTCTAATTAGGGCTAATTCTAGGGTTAGCGTTAGGGCAATGTTTAGAGCTAGGGTGAGTGTTAAGGTCAGAGACAGGGTCAGGATTATTTCTAGGGTTAGGGTTAGGACTCAAATTAGGTCTAGCTTTAGGGCTAGGTGTAGTTTAGGGTTTGGTTTAGTTTAAGGATTAGAGGTAGGGTTATGGCTCGTTTTTGTTTTAGGGCTAGGGTAGGTTTAGGGCTAGTTTTCCAATTAGCATTAGGGTTAATGTTTCTGTTAGGGTGAGATTTAGGCTTATGTTTATAATTAGATCCAGGTTTAGGGATAGGACGGAGAGTAGGCCTAGGATTGGGGCTAATAATAGGACTAGGTTTGGGGTTATCAGAAGGGATAGGTTTAAAATAAGGGATACAGCTACGGCGAGAGATAGAGTTAGTCTTAGGGCTAGGGAAAGAGTTAGGTTTAGGGTTAGGGCTAAATTAGGGCTAGGATTAGCGCTAGGATTAGTTTTAGTGTTAGTACTAGGGTTAGGGCTATAGATAGGGTTAGTGCTAGGGTTAGGAAAAGAGTTAGTTTTAGGGGAAAGGATGAGGTTATAGCTAGGTTTAGGGCTAGGGTTAGGGTTCAGGGTAGGATTAAGGCTAGGTTTAGGGCTAAGATGAGTGTTTGTGTTAGAGCTAGGGCTTGCATTAGGACTAGGGCTAATGTCAGGTATAGGTTTATGGTTAAGTTTAGCTTTAGGATTAGGTTATGGCTAAATCTATTATAAGGGTTAGGTTTAGAGCTAGATGTATTATTCAGTTTAGAGCTAGGTGTATTTTTAATGTCAGGGTCCAGGTAAGGTTTGGTTTACATTAAGGTTAAGGGTTAAGGCTTGAATTGGTGTTAGGGTTACGATTAGGTTTAGGGTAATGGATAGGGTTAGGTTTAGGGTTCAGCTTAGATTTAGCGTAATGGATAGGGTTAGTGATAGTGATAGGATTAGCATCAGGCCTAGGGTTAGCATTTGGTTTGGTTTATCTTTAGGGTAATGTTAGAGCTAAGGTTAGAGCTAGGGTTAAGTTTAGGATCAGGGCTAGTGTTAGGGTTAGTCCCATGGGTAGTGTTAGGTTTAGGCTTAGGGTAAGTGTTAGCGTTTGAGCTAGGGTTAGGTCTAGAGTGAGGGTTAGGTCTATAGTTAGGGCTAGGGTTATGGTTAGGGTTAGGGTTATGTTTAGGTAAAGATTAAAGTTTGAGCAAGTGTTAGAGCTAGGGCAAAGTTTAGGGTTAGGGTCAGGTCTAGGGTTACGGTTAAGGTTACAATTAGGGCTAGGTTTAGAGCTAGGAAAAGGGCTAGGTTTTGTTTGAGATTTATGACTAGTGTTAGGGCTATTGATAAGGTTAGAGCAAGGTTAATGGTTATGGCTAGTTTTAGGGTTAGGGTTATGGATAAGTCTAGTATTAGGGTTATGTTTTGGGTAAGGACAAGGTTTAGAGCTAGGGTTTATATTAGGGTAATGGTCATTATTTGGGTTAGGATTAGGTTTAGTTTCAGGGCCATATTTAGGACTAGCTTTGGTTCTAGGGATAGGGTTAGTGTTTGTGTTAGGTTAATGATTATTTTCAGGGCTAGTGCTAGGTTATTCATTAGGGGTAATGCTGGATTTATGACTCTATTTAGGATTAGGTTTGGTCTAGGGCTAGTGTTACTGTTAGGTTTAGGTATAGTTTTAATGGTAGTGGTAGGGTTAGGGTTCTCTTTAGGTTGCGGGTCAGGTTTAGACCTAGGTTAGTGTTAGGGTCAGAATAAGGGTCAGGGTTAGGGTTAGGTTTTTGGGTTAGGGTTAGAGGTAGAAAGAGGGCAGGGTTAGGACTAGGAATAAAGCTCATATTTTGGGTAGGCTAAAGATTAGGTTTTGGACTAGGGTGGCATTAAGGTGAGGGTTTGGCTTAGGGTAAAAAATAGGATTAGAGGTAGGGTTAGGGTTAGGGTTAAGGTTAGGGTTAGGGTTAGGGCTAGGGTTAGGGTTAGGTTAAACCTAGAGTTAGGGCTCAAACTAGGGATAAGATTTGTGTTAGCATTAGGTCTACAGCTAATGTAAGAACTATGATTCCAATTAGGGCTAATCTAGAGTTAGAATTAGGGCAATGTTTAGAGCTATGGTTAGTGTTAGAGTCTGAGTCAGGGTCATGTTTTTTTCTAGGTTTAGTGTTAAAACTCAAATTAGGGCTAGGTTTAGGGCTAAGTGTAGGGTTAGGTTTTGGTTTAGCTGAAGGGTTAGGTGTAGGGTTATGTCTTGGTTTTGCTTTAGGGTTAGGGTAGGTTTAGGGCTATTTTTCCAGTTAGCATTAGGGGTAAGGCTAGTTTTAGGGTGAGGTTTAGGCTTACGTTTAGGTTTACATCCAGGTTTAGGGATAGGCCAAAGGTTAGTGCTAGGGATGTGGCTAGGGATAAGGCTAGGTTTTGGCTTATGGTAACAGATAGGATTAAAATTAGGGATAAGGCCTAGGGTGAGATTTAGAGTTAGTCTTAGGGCTAGGGATAGGGTTAGGTTTAGGGTTAGGACTAAATTAGGGCTAGAATTAACACTAGGGTTATTGTTAGTGTTAGGCCTAGGGTTAGGGCTAGAGACAGGGTTAGTGATAGAGTTAGGGTTAGAGTTAGTTTTAGGGGAAGGGTTGGGGTTATAGCTAGGTTTAAGGACAGGGTTAGGGTTTGGGTTAGGATTAAGGCTAGGTTTAGGGCTAGGATGAGGGTTTGTGTTAGGTCTAGGGCTTGGATTAGGACTAGGGTAATGGCAGGTCTAGGTTTATGGTAAGGTTTAGCTTAAGGATTAGGTTATGGCTAAGTCTAGTGCAAGGGTTAGGTTTAGGATAAGGGCCAATTTTAGAGCTAGGTGTATTATTAGGGTCAGAGTCCAGGTAGGGTTTGCTTTAGGTTAAGGTTTAGAGTTAAGGCTTGAAGTAGCATTAAGGTTAGGATTAGGGTGAGGGTAATTGATAAAGTTAGGTTTAGGGTTCAAGTTAATTTGAGCATAATGGTGAGGCTAGGGTGAGGGCTAGAGTGAAGGTTAGTGTTAGAGTCAGGACAAGGGTAAAGATTAGGTTTATGTATAAGTAAGGGTTAGAGTTTGAGTTAGGGTTAGGGCTAGGGCAAGGGTTAGGGTTAGGGTTAGGTCTAGGGTTATGATTAGGGTTACAACTAGGGTTATGGTTACTTTTATGGTTATGAGTAAGTCTAGTGTTAGGGTTAGGTTTTGGGTTAGGATAAGGTTTAGAGTTATGGTTTAGGTTAGGATAAGGGTTACTGTTTGGGTTAGGGTTAGGTTTAGGTTAAAGGCCAGAATTAGGACGAACTTTGGGTCTATGGATAGGGTTAGTCTTTGGTTTAGGTTAAGGGTTATTTTCAGGGCTAGTCCTAGGTTTTCCTTTAGGACTAAGGCTAGATTTATGACTCTATTTAGGATTAGGTTTGGTCCAGTGCTAATGTTACTGTTACGTTTAGTATAGTTTTATTGGTAGGGGTTGGGTTAGGGTTCACTTTAGGATCAGGGTCAGGTTTAGACATAGGGTTACTGTTAGGGTCAGAATAAGGGTCAGGGTTAAGCTTAGGGTTTCATTTAGTGTTAGAGCTAGAAAGAGGGCAGGGTTAGGACTAATAATAGAGCTAGTGTTTGGGTTAGGCTAAGAGTTAGGTTTAGGACTAGGGTAGCATTAGGGTGAGGGTTTGGCATAGGGTAAAAATAGGGTTAGATGTAGTGTTAGGGGTACGTTTAGGGTTAGGGCTAGGGTTACGGTTATGGTCAGGGTTAAACCTATGGTTAGGGTTCAGATTAGGGCTAGGATTTGTGTTAGCACTAGGTCTACAGCTAATATAAGAACTAGAATTCCAAATAGGGTTAGTTCAAGGGTTAGCTTTACAGCAATGTTTAGAGCTAGGGTTAGTGTTAGGATCTGCTTCAGGGTCAGGGTTTTTTCTAGGGTTAGGGTAAGGACTCAAATTAGGGCTAGGTTTAGGGCTACGTGTAGGCTTAGGGTTTGGTATGGGTTAAGGGTTAGGTGTAGGGTTATGGCTCAGTTTTGTTTTAGGGCTAGGGTAGGGTTAGGGCTAGTTTTCCAATTAGCATTAGTGTTAAGGCTAGTGTTAGGGTGAGGTTTAGGCTTACATTTAGGGGTAGACCCAGGTTTAGGGCTAGGGCAAAGTTTAGGGCTTGGGTTTGGGCTAGGGATAGGGCTAGGTTTTGGGTTATCATAAGGGATAGTTTTAAAATTAGGGATATGTCTAAGGTGAGAGTTAGAGTTAGTCTTAGGTCTAGAGAGAGGGTTAGGTTTAGGATTAGGGCTATGATTAGCTCTAGGGTTAGTGATAGGGCTAAGGTTAGTGCTAGAGATAGGATTAGTGTTAGGGTTAGGGTTTGAGTTAGTTTCATGGGGAGGGATTGGTTTATAGCTAGGTTTAGGGCTAGGTTTAGGGTTCGGGTTAGGAATAATGCTACATTTAGGGCTAGAATGAGGGTTTCTGTTAGAGCTAGTTATTGGGTAAGGACTAGGGCTAATGTCAGGTGTAGGTTTATGGTTATGTTTAGCTTTAGGATTAGGTTGTGGCTAAGTCTAGTGTAAGGGTTAGGTTTAGGAAAAGGGCCAAGTTTAGAGCTCGGTGTATTATTAGGGTAAAGTTTCAGGTAAGGTTTGATTTAGGTTAATGTTTAGGATTAAGGCTTGAATTAGCGTTAGGGTTAGGGTTAGGTTTAGGGTATTGGATAGGGTTAGGTTGAGGGTTCAGGTTAGGCTTAGTGTAATATGTAGGGTTAGTGATAGTGATAGGGTTAGCGTTAGGCCAAGTTTTAGCATTTTGTTAGGCTTATCTTTAGGGTAAATTTAGAGCTAATGTTATGGCTAGGGTTAAATTTAGCATTAGGGTAGGGTTTGGGTTAGGCCTAGGGTTAGTGTTGGCTTCGACTTAGGGTAAGTTCTAGCATTTGAGCTAGGGTTAAGGATAGGGTGAGGGTTAGAGCTAGAATCAGGTGTAGGGTTAGGTTAGGGTTAGGGTTATGTTTAGGTAAGGTTCGAGTTTGAGCTAGTGCAAAGATTATGTTTAGGGTCAGGTCTAGGGTTACAGTTAGGGTTATGATTAGGGCTAGGTTTAGGGCTAGGATAAGGGCTAAGTTTTGTGAGAGGTTTATGTCTAGCATTAGGGCTATGGGTAATGTTAGAGCTAGGTTTTTGTTTATGGCTAGTTTTAGGGTTAGGTTATGGATGTCTAGTGTTAGGGTTAGGTTTTGGGTTACAATAGGTTTAGGGCTAGGGTTTTTGTTAGGGTAAGGGTCATTGTTTGGGTTAGATTTAGGTTTAGGTTTATGGCCAAATTTAGGAGTAGCTTGTGTCTAGTGGTAGGGTTAGTCTTTTCGTTAGGTTAATGGTTATTGTTAGGGCTAGTGCAAGGTTTTTCTTCAGGGCTAAGGTTAGATTTATTACTCTGTTTAGGATTAGCTTTGGTCTATTCCTAGTGTTACAGTTAGGTTTAGGTATAGGTTACCAGTAGGGGTTGGGATAGGGTTCGCTTTACGGTTAGGATCAGGTTTAGACCTAAGGTTAATGTTAGGGTCAGAAAAAGGGTCAGGGATAGGGTTATGGTTTGGGTTAGGATTAGAGCTAGAATGAGTGCAGGTTTAGGACTAGTAATAGAGCTAGTGTTTGGGGTAGGCTCAGGATTAGGTTTAGGACTACTGTAGAAATAGGGTGAGGGTTTGGATTCGGGTAAAAAAAGGGTTAAAAGGACAGTTAGGGTTAGGGTTAAGGTTAGGGCTAGGGTTAGGGTTAGGGTTAGGGTTAAACCTATGTTAGGGCTATGGGTAATATAAGAGCTAGGTTAGGGCTCAGATTAGGGCTAGGATTTGTGTTAGCATTAGGGCTACAGCTAATGTAAGATCTAGGATTCCAATTAGGGCTAGTTCTAGGGTTAGCATTAGGGCAATGTTTAGAGCTAGGTTTAGTGTTAGGGTCTGAGTCAGGGTCACGTTTTTTTTTTCTAGGGTTAGGGTTAGGACTCAAATTAGGGCTAGGTTCAGGGCTATGTGTAGGGTTAGATTTTGGTTCAGGTTAAGGTTTAGGTGTAGAGTTATGTCTCGATTTTGTTTTAGGGCTAGGGTAGAGTTAGGGCTAGTTTTCCAATTAGCATTAGTGTTAAGGCTAGTGTTTGGGTAAGGTTTAGGCTTACGATTAGGGTTAGATCCAGGATTAGGGCTAGGGTGAAGGTTAGGGCTAGGGTTGGGGCTAGGAATAGGGCTAGGTTTGGGGGTATCATAAGGGATAGTTTATAAATTAGTGATACGGCTAGGGCAAGAGTTAGAGTTAGTCTTAGGTCTAGGGAGAGGGTTAGGATTAAGGCTAGGGCTAAATTAGGGCTAGGATTAGCTCTAGAGTTAGTGTTAGTGTTGGGGCTAGGGTTAGGGCTACAGATAGGGTTAGTGTTAGGGTTAGGTTTATAGTTAGTTTTAGGGGAAGAGATGGGTTTATAGCTAGGTTTAGGGTTAGGGTTAGTGTTCGGGTTAGGACTAAGACTAATTTTAGGGCTAGGATGAGGGTTTTTGTTAGAGCTAATTCTTGGGTTAGGACTAGGGCTAATGTCAGGTGTAGGTTTATGGTTATGTTTAGCTTTAGGATTAGGTTATGGCTAAGTCTAGTGTAAGGGTTAGGTTTAGGATAAGGGCCAAGTTTAGAGTTAAGTGAATTATTAGGGTCAAGGTGCAGGTAGGGTTTGATTTAGGTTAATGTTTAGGGTTAAGGCTTGAATTAGCATTAGGTTTAGGGTTAGGGTTAAGGTATTGGATAGGTTTAGGTTTAGGGTTCAGGTTAGGTTTAGCGTAATGTGTAGGGTTAGTGATAGTGATAGGGTTAGCACTAGGCCAAGTTTTAGCATTTTGTTAGGCTTATCTTTAGGGTAAAGTTAGAGCTAATGTTATGGCTAGGGTTAAATTTAGCATTATGGTAGGGTTTGGGTTCGGCCTAGGGTTAATGTTGGCTTAGGCTTAGGGCAAGTGTTATTATTTGAGCTTGGGTTAGGGATAGGGTGAGGGTTAGGGCTAGAGTCAGGGCTAGGTTTTTGTTTAGGTTTAGGGTTATGTTTAGGTAAGGTTCGAGTTTGAGCTAGGGTTAGGGCTATTGCAAAGGTTATGTTTAGGGTCAGATCTAGGGTTACAGTTAGGGTTACAATTAGGCCTAGGTTTGGGGCTAGGATAAGGCCTAGGTTTTTTGAGAGGTTTATGGATAGCATTAGTGCTATGGGTAATATAAGACCTAGGTTTTTGGTTAAGGCTAGTTTTAGGGTTAGGTTATGGATGTCTAGTGTTAGGGTTAGGTTTTGTGTTACAATAAGTTTTAGGGCTAGGGTTTATGTTAGGGTAAGTGTCATTGTTCTGATTTGGCTTAGGTTTATGTTCATGGACATATTTAGGACTAGATTGGGTCTAATGATAGGGTTAGTCTTTGCGTTAGGTTAATGGTTATTGTTAGGGCTAGTGCGAGGGTTTCTTTTTTTTTTTTTTTTTCAGGGCTAAGGTTAGATTCATGACTCTGTTTTGGATTAGGTTTGGTCTATTTCTAGTGTTACAGTTAGGTTTAGGTATAGGTTACCAGTAGGGATTGTGTTAGGTTTCACTTTAGGGTTAGGATCAGTTTTAGACCTAAAGTTAATTTTAGGGTCAGAATAAGGGTCAGGGTTAGGGTTAGTGTTTGGATTAGTGTTAGAGCTTGAATGAGGGCAGGGTTAGGACTAGTAATATATGTAGTTTTTGGGGTAGGCTAAGGATTAGTTTTAGGAATAATAATGCTACCTAATATTTAGGTA
Source organism: Marmota monax (assembly GCF_021218885.2). NCBI lineage: Eukaryota > Metazoa > Chordata > Mammalia > Rodentia > Sciuridae > Marmota > Marmota monax. The sequence continues at coordinate 276,693 of NW_026692836.1, read as the reverse complement.
GCATTAGTGTGAGGGTTTGGCTAGGGTAAAAAATAGGGTTAGAGGTAGGGTTAAGGTTAGGGTTAGGGCTAGGGTTAGGGTTAGGGTTAGGGTTAGGGTTAAACCTAGGGTTAGGGCTCAGATTAGGGCTAGGATTTGTGTTAGCATTAAGGTACAGCTAATATAAGAGCTATGATTCCAATTAGGGCTAGTTATAGGTTTAGCATTAGGGCAAAATTTAGAGCTAGGGTGATTGTTAGGGTCTGAGTAAGGGTCACCATTATTTTGTAGGGTTAGATTTAGAACTAAAATTAAGTCTAGGTTTAAGACTAGGTGTAGGGTTAAGTATTGGTTTAGTTTAAGGGTTAGGTGTAGTGTTATAGCTCTTTATTTTTTTAGGGCTAGGGTAGGTTTAGTGCTAGTTTTCCAATTAGCATTAGGGTTAAGGCTAGTGTTAGGGTGAGGTTTAGGATTATGTTTAGGCTTACATCCAGGTTTAGGGCTTGGGGGAAGCATAGGGCTAAGGTTTGGGCTAGGGATAGGGCTAGGTTTTGGGTTATCATAAGGGATAGGTTTAAAATTAGGGATACGGCTAGGGCGAGAGTTAGAGATAATTTTAGGGCTAGGGATAGGGTTAGAATTAGGGTTAAGACTAAATTAGGCCTAGGATTAGCATTAGGTTTAGGGTTAGAATTTGGTTTAGGTTAAGGGTTAGGTGTATAGTTATGGCTCACTTTTAGTTTAGGGCTAGGGTAGGGTTAGGGCTAGTTTTCCAATTAGCATTAGGGTTAAGGCTAGAGTTAGGGTGAGGTTTAAGCTTACTGTTAATAGAGCTAGTGTTTGGGGTAACTAGGGTTAGTGTTAGTGTTAAGCCTGTGTTAGGGCTAGAGATAGGGTTAGGTTTAAGGCTAGAGTTAGGGTTCAGGTTAGGATTAAGGCTAGGATTAATGCTAGAATGAGGGTTTGTAGTAGAACTAGGGCTTGAATTAAAATGAGACCTAATGTCAGGACTAGTTTTCTTTTTAAGTTTAGCTTTAAATTAGAATATGGCTAAGACTACTGCAAGGGTTAGATGTAGGGTAAGGGCCAAGTTTAGAGCTAGGTGTATTATTGGAGTCAGGGTCCAGGTAGCATTTGATTTAGGTTATAGGGTTAGGTTTAGGGTTAGGATTAGGGTTAGTGTTATACTTAGGGTTAGGGTTAGGGTTAGGGTTAATGTTAGAGATAGGGTTAAGGTTAGGGTAGGGTTAAGATTAGTGTTAGTATTTGAGTTAGGTTTACGTTTAGATTTAGGGTTATGGTTAGTGTTTTACTTAGGGTTAGGTTTAGGGTTAGTGTTAGGCTTACAGTGAGTGTTAGATTAGGGTTAAGGTTAGTGTTAGGGTGAGTGTTAATGTTAGGTTTAGGGTTAGGGTTAGGGTTAGGATTAGGGTTAAAATAAATGTTAATTTTAGTTTCAGGTTCAGGGTTAGGGTTAGGGTTTGGGTTAGTGTTAGCATTGGGATAAGTGTTAGGGTTTGGGTTATGGTTAGGGGTAGTCGTAGGTTTATTCTTAAACTAGGGTTAGGGTTAGTGTTAGGGTTAATATTAAAGTTAGGGTATGGCTTAGTTTTAGGATTAGTGTTAGGGTTAGTGTTAGTGTTAGGGTTAGGGTTAGGTTTAGTGTTAGGTTTAATGTTTGGGTTAGGGTTAGGGTTGGGGTTTTTGCTAGGGTCTCTATTAGTGTTAGAGTTAGTGTTAGAGATAGTGTTAGGGTTAGGGTTATTGTTAGGGTTAGGCTTTTGATAGGCTTAGTGCTAGAGTTAGGGTTAGGGTTAGTGTTAGGGTTAGGATTAATGTTAATGTTAGGGTTAGGGTTAGGGTTACTGTTAGTGTTGGGGTTAGGTTTAGGGTTAGGTTTAGGTTTGGTGTTAGTTTTAGGGTTAGTGTTATGTTAGGGTTAGAATTAGGGTTAGTGTTAGTGTTAGGGTTAGGGTTAGGATTAGTTTTTGTTAGGGTTAAGGTTATGGTTAGGATTATAGTAATTGTTAGGGTATGGGTTAGCGGTGAATTTATGTTTAGTGTTAGTGTTAGCGTGAGGGTAAGGTTAAGGTTTAGTGTTAACTTTAGTGTTAGGGATGGGTATAGGATTATGGTTAGTGTTAGGGTTAGGGTTAGATTTAAGGTTAGGGTTAGATTTAGTGTTAGGGTTAGTATTAGGGTTAGGGTTAGTGTTAGGCTTATGGTTAGTGTTATGGTTAGTCACAGTGTTACTGTTAGGGTTAGGGTTAGTGTTAGAGTTAGGTTTAGGTTTAAGTTTACAGTACGTGATAGGGTTAAAGTTATGGATAGCATTAGGGTTAGTGTTAGGGGTATGTTTAGGGTTGAGTAAGGGTTAGGGTTAGCTTTAGAGTTAGTGTTAGAGTTAGAGTGAGGGGTAAGTTTTGTGTTAAAGTTAGGGTTATTGTTAGGTTTAGTTTTAGAGATAGGGTTAGGGTTAGAGTAAGGGTTAAGGGGAGGGGTAAAGGTAGGATTATGGTTAGTGTTAGGTTTAGGGTTAGGGTTAGTGTTAGATTTAGGTTAGTGTTGGGGTTAGGGTTAGCATTAGGGTTAGTGTTAAGTTTAGGATTAAGGTTAGGGTTAGTGTTATGTTTAGGGTTAGGATTAGAGTTAGTATTAGGGTTAGTGTAAGGGTTATGTTTAGTGTTAGTTTTAGGGTTATCAATAGTGTTAGGGCTAGGTAGGGTTAGGGTTAGTGTAAGGATTAGTGTTAGTGTTAGGTTAAGGTTAGTGTTAGGGTTAGTGTTAGCTTAGTGTTAGGTTTAGGGTTAGGGTTAGGGTTAGTATTAGGGTTAGTGCTGGTGTTTAATTTATGGTTAAATTTAGGGTTAGTGTTAGGGTTAGGGTTAATGTTAGGGTTAGGGATAGTGTTAGGGTGAGGGTTAGGGTGAGGTTTAGGATTAGGGTTAATGTTAAAAATAGGTTTAGGGTTAGTATTAGAATTAGAGTTAGGGTTAGCATTAGTTTTAAGGTTATGTTTAAGATTAGGTTTAGGTTTAGTGTTAATGCTCAGGTTAGGATTAGGGTGAGGGTTAGCGTTAGGTTAGTGTTAGGGTTAGAATTAGGTTTAGGGTTAGTGTTAGGTTTATGATTAGGGTTAGGGTTAGGGTTGGGTTTTTTAGGGTTAGTGTTAGAGTTAGTTTAGAATTAGTGTTACGGATAGGTTAGGTTTAGGGTTATGAAAGCTTTTGGGGTAGGGTTAGGGTTTTGTTAGGGTTGGGGTTAATGTTTGTGTTAGGATTAGGGTTAGATTAAAGGTTAGATTTAGTTTTAGGATTAGGGTTAGGGTTAAGGGGAGGGGAAAAGATAGGGTTATGGTTATGGTGATGGTTAGGGTTAGGGTTAGTTTTATGTTAGTGTTACGTTTAGGGTTAGCATTAGGGTTAGTGTTAAGTTTTGGTTTAGGGTTAGGGTTGATATTTGGATTAGTGTTAGAGTTATGGTTAGTGTTAGTGTTAGGGTTAAGGTTAGGGTTTGGGTTAGTGTTAGGGTTAGAGTTCTGTTAGTATTAGGTTTTGGTTTAGGGTTAGTGCTAGGTTTGGGGTCAGGTTTAGTGTTCGGGTTAGGTTTAGGTAATGATTAGTGTTAATTTCAGCATTAGGGTTAGTGTTAGGGTTAGCGTCAAGATTGGAGTTAGTGTTACTGTTAGGGTTAGGATTAGGGTTAATGTTTAGGGTTAGAGTTAGTGTTAGGGTTAGAGTTAGGGTTAAGCTTTGAGTTATGGTTAGGGTTAGGTTTATTGTTATGGTTAACATTAGTGTTAGTGTTACGGATAGGGTAAGTGTTAGTGAAAGGGTTAGTGTTAAGTTTGTGTTAGTGTTAGTTTTAGTGTTACTGTTAGGGTTAGGGTTAGGGTTCGGGTTAGTTTTAGGTTTAGTGTTATATTTAGGACTTGGGTTAGAGTTCAGCTTAGGTGTTTTTTAGAGTTTGTGTTAGTGTTAGAGTTACTGTTAAAGTTAGTGTTAGGTTTAGGGATAGGGTTAGGGTTAGGGTTAGTGTTATATTTAGGGTTAGGGTTAAGGTTAGGCTCAGGGTTAATGTTAGGGTTAGGGTTAGGGTTAGGATTAGTGTTAGTATTTGTGTTAGGTTTAGGTTTAGGGTTAGGGTTAGTGTTAAAGATAGGGTTAGGTTTAGTGTTAGTGTTAGGTTTATGGTGAGCATTAGGGTTAGGGTTATGGTTAGTGTTAGGTTCAGTGTTAGTATTAAGGTTAGGGTTAGTGAAAGGGTTAGGTTTAGGATTAGGGTTAGGGTTAGGGTTAATGTTAGTGTTAGGCTTAGGGTTAGTTTAGGGTTAGGGTTAGGGTTAAAATTAACGTTAGTTTTAGTTTCAGATTTAGGGTTAGGTTGTGTGTGGGTTAGTGTTAGGGTTATGGGGAGGTTTAGGATTAGTGTTAGGTTTATGGTGAGCATTAGGGTTAGGGTTAGAGTTAAGGTTAGTGTTAGTGTTATGGTTAGGGTTAGGTTTAAAGTTAGTGTTGGGTTAGGCTTTAGGGTTAGTGTTAGAGTCAGTTTTGGGGTTTGAAGTAAGATTAGGTAGGATTAGTTTTAGTGTTAGGGTTAGGGTGTTTGTTAGGGTTAGTGTTAGGTTTAGGAATAGGGTTAAGGTTAGAATAAGGTGTAGTGGTAGAATTAGGATTAGTGTTAGGTTAGTGTTAGGGTTAGCATTAGGGTTAGGGTTAGTATTTGTTTTAGTGTTAGTGTTAGGTTTAGTGCTAGGGTTAGGTTTAGGGTTAGGGTTAGATTTAACATTAGGGTTAGGGTAAGTGTTAGGGTAAGGGTTAGTGTTAAGGTTAGGGTTAGGGTTAGTGTTAGGGTTAGGTTTAATGTTTAGTTTTAGAGTTAGGGTTAGGGTTGGGGTTAAGGTAATTGTTAGGGTTAGGGTTAACTTTAGGTTCAGTTTTAGTGATAGGATTAGTCTTTTGGATAGGGTTTGTGTTAGTGTTAAAGTTAATGTTAGGATTACTATTAGTGTTAGGGTTAGGTTTAGGGTTTTGGTTAGGGTTAGTCTTAGAGTTAGGGTAAGGATTAGAGTTAGTGTTTGTGTTATGTTTAGAGTTAGGTTTAAGGATAGTGTTAGGGTTAGGGTTAGGATTAGGGTTAGAATTATTTTTAGTGTTAAGTTTAGGATTAGTGTTATGTTTAGGTTTAGGGTTAGGGTTAGTGTCAGTGTTAGGGTTAGGTTTACTGTTATTGTTAGGGTTAGTGTGAGGGTTAGAGTTGGGGTTAATATTAGGGTTAGGAGTAGGGATAGGGTTAGGTTTAGGGTTAGAGTTAGGGTTAGGATTATTATTATTGTTAGGGTTAGGGTTAGGGTTTGGATTAGGATTACTATTAGGGTATGGGTTAGGGTTAGGGTTAGGGTTAGGGTTAGTATTAGGGTTATGTTTGAGTTTAATGTTTGTGTTAGGGTTAGGGTTCCACTTAGGGTTGGGTTAGAGTTAGGGTTAGGGTTAAGGTTAGGTTAATGTTAGGTTTAGGTTTAGGATTAGGGTTTTGTTTATTGTTAGTGTTAGTTTAGTGTTCGGGATAGGGTTAATGTTAGTGTTAAGGTAAGGTTTTGTGTTAGAATTAGTGTTAGGGTTAGGGTCAGTGAAAGTTTTAGTGTTAGGGTTTGCACTAGGGTTAGTGTTAGGCTGAGTATTCAGTTCGGGTTAGTATTAGGGTTGGTGTTAGGGTTACAGTTATGTTTAGGTTTAGTGTTAGGTTTAGGGTTTGGGTTAGGTTTAGGGATTGGGTTAGTGTTTGTGTTACAGTAAGGGATAAGGTTATGGTTAGGGATATGTTTAGGTTTAGGTTTAGGGTGTTTTTTCCTTGCCTTTGCATAGGGCTACTTCAAGAGGGTACAAATCATAGAGATTGCACTGAAAACTAATTGACTGTGTTAAGTTTTGCAGCTAGCACAAACCGGGTTTCATTTAGAGTTCCAACTACTTCTATCCCTATATGGGAAAATGAAGTGAAACCTAAATATTTGAAGTGTTCCTGTTAATGAACACTTCAAACTAGAAGAACAAAATTGAGGGCCCAAGTGTGACTGGAGTACTGATATTTCTGCCAAGTAACAATAAGTTCAAGTGAAAAAATATTTCCTGAGATTTCAGTTAACTCAGAGTTTTGTGGAAGCTTGGCAAACACTTTCAAAATAAAGTGTGTTTTTCTTTGCTCTGCTTAGGGATACTTCAAGAGGGAACACAACATAGGGAGCACACTGAGTATTAATTGAGTTTGTCAAGTTTCAAGCAGCTAGCACAAAGCATGTTTGATTTAGAGTTCCAAATGTATCTATCCCCATAGGGGAAAACAAAGTGAAACCTAAAAATTCAAACTAATACTGCAATCAAAAACTTCAACCTAGAAGAATGAAATTTGGGGGGCCAAGTGTGATTGGAGTATTGATTATTCCTATCAAGTATTAACAAGATTGGGTGAAAAAATATCTGCTGAGATTTCAGTAAATATGGAGTTCTATGGAAGCTTCACAAATGCTTTCAAATGAAAGTGTTTTATACCAGCCTCTGCTTTGGGCTACACCAATAGGAAACAAAGCATAGAGATCGCAGAGAGAACTGAATCATTGTGTCAAGTTTCAAGCAGTTAGCACAAAGCTTGTTTGATTTAGGGATCCAAATGTATCTATCTCTACATGGGAAAACGAAGTGAAACCTAAAAATTCAAACTGTTCCTGCAAACAAACGCTTTAAGTTAGAAGAACAAAATTTGGGGGGCAAAGTGAGACTGCAAAACCAATCATTTGTGTCAGGTATCAATAAGATGGGGTGAAAAAAATATTTGCTGGGATTTCACTAAAGTCGGAGTTCTGTGGAATCTTGGCAAAGGTTAAAAAATAAAAGAGTTTTATTCATTGCTTCTACTTAAGGCTACTTAATAATGCAACAATGAATGCAGAACACACTGAAAACTAATTGAGTGTGTCAAGTTTCAAGCAGCTAGGACAAACCGTGTTTGATTTAGTGTTCCAACAGCCTCTATCTGTATAAGGGTAAGCGAAGAGAATCCTAAAAATTCAAACTATTCCTGCAAAGGAACGCTTCAACCTAGAAGAATGAAATTTGAGGGGCTAAGTGCTCCTGGAGTACTGATTATTACCACCAAGTATCATCAAGATCGGGTGAAAAAGATTTCAGGAAACTCATAGTTCTTTGGAAGCTTGGCAAACACTTTCAAATAAAAGTGTTCTTTCCTTGCCTCTGCTTAGTGCTTCTGCAAGAGGGAACACTGCATAGAGGGTGCACTGAGAACTAATTGAGTGTATCAAGTTTCAAGAAGCTAGCACAAACCATGTTTGATTTAGAGTTCCAACTTGCAGTATACCTATAGGGGAAAAGGAAGTGAAACCTAAAATTTTAAAGTGTTCCTGCAAACGAACACTTTAAACTAGAAGAATGAAATTTGTGGAGCCAATTGTGGCTAGAGTACCAATGATTCCTGCGACTTATCAACAAGATCAGGAGAAAAAATTTTTGCTGATATTTCAGTAAATTCGGAGTTCTCTGGAAGCTTGGCAAACGTTTTCAAATGAAAGTGTTTTTTCCTCGCCTCTACTTAGAGCTTCTGCAAGAGGGAGCAAAGCATAGAGGGCACACTTAGAACTAATTCAGTGTGTCAAGTTTCAAACAGCTAGCACAAACTCTGTTTGATTTAGAGTTCCAAATGCACCTATCAGTATAGGGGAAAACTAAGTGAAACTTAAAATTTCAAAGTGTTCCTGCAAAGAAACGGTTTAACCTAGAAGTATGAAATTTTGGAAGTCAAGTGCAGCTGGAGGACTGATGATTCCTGCAAGGTATCTACAAGATAGGGTGAAAAAATATTTGCTGATATTTCAGTAAACTCAGAGTTCTGTGGAAGCCTGGCAAATGCTTTCATATGATAGTGTTCTTTCCTTGCCTCTTCTTAGGGCTACTGAAAGAAGGAACAAAGCATAGAGAGCACACTGAGGACTAATTCAATGTGTGAAATTTCAAGCAGCTGTCAGAAACTGTGTTTCATTTAGAGTTCCAAATGCATCTCTCCTTATAGGAAAATCAAAATATAAATTTCAAAGTGTTCCTGCAAAGGAATGCTTCAACCTAGAAGAACAAAATTTGGGGGACAATGTGTGACTACAAAACTGATCATTCTTGCCAGGTATCAAAAAGATAGTGTCAAAAAAGTATTTGCTGGGATTTCAGTAAACTCGGAGTTCTGTGGAAGTTTGGAAAATGCTTTCAAATTAAAATGTTTTTTCTTTGCCTCTGCTTAGGGCTAATGCAAGAGGGAAAAAAGTATAAAGAGCACACTGAGAACTAATTGAGTGTGTCAAGTTTCAAGCAGCTAGCACAAACCGTGTTTGATTTAGAGTTCCAGCTGGGATTATAGCTATAGGGGAAAAGGAAGTGAAACCTAAAAATTCAAAGTGTTCCTGAAAACAAATGATTTTACCAGAAGTTCGAAATTTGGGGAGCCAAGTGCAGCTGGAGAACTGCTGATTCCTGCCATGTATCAACAAAATCAGGTGAAAAATATTTGCTAAGATTTCAGTAAACTCAGAGTTATCTGGAAGTGTGGCAAAGACTTTTAATTGAAAGTCTTCTTTCCTTGCCTCTTCTTAGGGCTACTGCAAGAAGAAACAAAGAATAGATAGTGCACTGAGAACTAATTCGGTGTGTGAAATTTCAAGCAGCTAGCACAAACCATGATTGATTTAGAGATCCTACTGCATCTCTACTTACAGGAGAAAATGAAACCTAAATTTCAAAGTGTTTCTGCAAAGGAACCCTTAAACCTAGAAGTGCAAAATTAGTGATGCCAAGGGCAAATGGAGTACCGATCATTACGACCAAGTATCAAAAAGATCGGGTGAAGGAAATATTTGCTGGAATTTCAGTAAACCAAGAGTTTTGTGGAAGCTTGGCAAACACTTTCAAATAAAATTGATTTCTCCCTGCCTCTCCTTCAGGGTAGTTCAAGAGGAAATACAGCATAGAGACTGCACTGAGACCTAATTCAGTGTGTCAAGTTTCAAGCAGCTACCACAAACCGTGTTTGATTTAGTGTTCCAACTGCATCTCCCTTTAGGGAAAAATGATGTGAAACCTAAAAATTCAAAGTGTTCCTGCAAACGGACGCTTCACCCTAGAAGAAGGAAATTTGAGGGGCAAAGTGTGACTGCAAAACCGATCATTCATGCCAAGTATCAACAAGATGGGGTGAAAAAATATTTGCTGTAATTTCACCAAATTTGGAGTTCTGTGGAATCTTGACAAACATTAACAAATGAAGGTGTTTTATTCCTTGCTTCTGCTTTAGACTACTTCAAAAATCAACAACAAATGCAGAACACACTGACATCTAATTGAGTGTTTCAAGTTTCAAGGAGCTAGCACAAACCGTGTTTGATTTACAGCTCCAACTGGGAGTATACCTATAGGGGAAAAGGAATTGAAACCTAAAAATTCAAAGTGTTTCTGCAAATGAACCCTTTATCCTAGAAGTACAAAATTTGGTAGGCCAAGGGTGACTTGAGTACTGATCATTACAACCAAGTATCAAAAAGATTGGGTGAAGAAAATATCTGCTGGGATTTCAGTAACCTCAGGGTTTTGTGGAAGCTTGGGAAACACTTTCAAATAAAATTGATTTTTCCCTGTCTCTCCTTTGTGGTAGTTCAAGAGGCAATAAAGCATAGAGAGCACACTTAGAACAAATTCAGTGTTTCAAGTATCAAGCAGCTACCACAAACCATGTTTGATTTAGAGTTCCAACTGCATCCAACCTAAAAATTCAAAGTGTTTCTGCAAACGAATGCTTCAACCAAGAAGAAGGTAATTTTTGGGGGGGGATGGGACTGCAAAACCGATCATTTGTGCCAAGTGTCAACAAGATGGGGTGAAAAAATATTTGCTGGGATTTCACTAAATTTGGAGTTCTGTGGAATCTTGACTAACATTAACAAATGAAAATGTTTTATTCATTGCTTCTTGTTAGGGCTACTTTAAAATGCAACAACCAATGCAGAACACACTGTCAACTAATTGAGTGTGTCAAGATTCAAGCAGCTAACACAAACCGTGTTTTATTGAGAGTTCCAACAGCTTCTATCTGTATAGGGGAAAATGAAGTGAAACCTAAAAATTCAAACTGTTTCTGCAAAGGAACTCTTCAACCTAGAAGAGAGAAATTTGGGGGTGCCAAGTGATACTGGAGTACCAATTATTACTGCCAAGTATCATCAATATCCAGTGAAAAAATATTTGCTAGGATTTCAGGAAACTCAGAGTTCTGTGGAAGTTTGGCAAACGCTTTCAAATGAAAGTGATTTTTCCTTGACTGACAAGTGCCTCTGCTTAAGCTAATTGAAGACAGAACAAAGCATAGAGAGAGCACTGAGAACTAACTGAGTGTGTCAAGTTTCAAACAGCTAGCACAATACGTGTTTGATTTAGAGTTCCAATTTGCGGTATACCTATAGGGGAAAAGGAAGTGAAACCTAAAATTTTAAAGTGTTATTGCAAAATAATGCTTTAAACTAGAAGAACAAAATTTGGGGAGCCAAGTGCGGCTGGAGTACCGATGATTCCTGCAATATATTAATAAGCTCGGGTGAAAAAAAAATGTTTGCTGAGATTTCAGTGAACTCAAAGATCAGTGGAAGCTTGGCAAATGGTTTCAAATGAAAGTGTTTTTTTCCTTGCCTCTGCTTAGGGCTACTGCAAGAAGGAACAAAGCATAGAGTGTACTGAGAAATAATTCAGTGTGTGAAATTTTAAGCAGCTAGCAGAAACCGCATTCGATTTAGAGTTCCAAATGCATCTCTCCATATAGGGGTAAATGAAAACTAAGTTTCAAAGTGTTCCTGCAAACGAACTTTTCAACCTGGATGAACGAAATTTGGGGGACAAAGTGCGACTGCAAAACCAATCATTTGTGCCAGGTATCAATAGGGTGGGGTCAAAAAAATATTTGCTGGTATTTCAGTAAATGCAGAGTTCTGTGGATGCTTGAAAAATGCTTTTAAATGAAATTGTTTTTCCATGACTCTCCTCTTTGCTACTTCAATAGGGAACAAAGCATAGAGAGTGCACTGAGAACAAATTCAGTGTGTCAAGTTTCAAGCAGCTAGCACAAACCATGTTTGATTTAGAATTCTAATTTGGAGTATACCTATAGGGGAAAACGAAGTGAAACCTAAAATTTCAAAGTGTTCCTGCAAACAAATGCTTATCCTAGAAGTACAAAAGTTGGGGAGCCAAGTGCAGCTTGAGTATTGATGATTCCTGCAACATATCAACAAGATCAGGTGAAAAAATATTTGCTGAGATTTCAGTAAACTTGGAGTTCTGTAGAAGCTTGGCAAATGCTTTCAAATGAAAGTGTTTTTTACTTGCCTCTGCTTAGGGCTACTGCAAGAAATAACAAAGCTTGGAGAGTTCACTGAGAACTAATTCAGTGTGTCAAATTTCAAGCAGCTAGCAGAAACAGTGTTTGAATTAGAGTTCCAACAGCCTCTATCGTATAGGGGATAACAAAGTGAAACCTAAAAATTCAAACTCTTCTGGCAAATGAATGCTTCAACCTAGAAGAATGATATTTGGGGGACCAAGTATGACTGGAGTACCTATCATTACTGCCAAATATCAACAAAATTGGGTGAATAAAATATTTGCTGGGATTTCAGTATACTCAGAGTACTGTGGAAGCTTCACAAACACTTTCCAATAAAATTGTTTTTCCTTGCCTCTCCCTTGGGCTACTTCAAGAGGGAACAAAGCATAGAGAGCACATTGAGAACTAATTGAGTGTTTTAAGTTTCAAGTAGCTAGCACAAACCGTGTTTGGTTTAGATTTCCAACTGGGAGTATACTTACTGGGGAAAACAAAGTGAGACCTAAAAATTCAAATCGTTCCTGCAAACGAGCCATTTAAACTAGAAGTACGGAATTTGAGGAGCCAGTGCAGCTGGAGTACTGATGATTCCTGCAACATATCAAGAAGATTGGGTAACAAAATATTTGCTGAGATTTCAGTAAACTCGGAGTTCTGTGGAAGCTTAGCAAATGCTTTCAAATGAAAGTGTTTTTCCTTCCCTCTGCTTAGGGCTACTTCAAGAGGGAATAAAGCATAGAGAGCCCACTGAGAACTAATTCAGCGTGTGAAATTACATTCAGCCAGTAGAAACGTGTTTGACTTAGAGTTCCAACTGTATCTATCCCTATACGGGAAAATGAAGTGAAACCTAAAATTTAAAAGTGTTCCTGCAAACGAACACTTCCACCTAGAAGAACAAAATTTGGGGGCTGTGGGTGACTGGAGGACCGATCATTTCCACCAAGTATCAACAAGATTGGTTGAAAAAAATATTTGCTGAGATTTCAGTAAACTCACAGTTCTGTAGAAGCCTGAAAAACGCTCTCAAATAAAATTGATTTTCCTTTACTGACAAGTGCCTCTGCTTATCTCTACTTCAAGAGCAAAAATGGTATGGATATCACACTGAGAACTAAATGTGTCAATATTCAAGCAGTTAGAACAAACCGTGTTTGATTTAGAGTTCCAAATGCATGTATCCCATAGGGGAAAATGAAGTGAAGCCCCAAATTTCAAAATTTTTCCTGCAATTGAATGCTTCAACCTAGGAGAATGAAATTTGTGAGGGCCAGGTGCAACTGGAGTACAGGTCATTTTTGCCAAGTATCAACAAGATCGGGTGAAAAAATATTTGTTGACATTTCAGTTGTGTGAAAGCTTGGCAAATGCTTTCAAATGGAAGTGTTTTTTCCTTGCCTCTGCTTAGGTCTACTTCAAGAGGGAAGAAAGCATAAAGACTGATCTGAGAACTAATTTACTGTGTTAAGTCTCAAGCAGCTAGCACAAACCATTTTTGAGGTAGAGTTCCAACTGTCTGTAATCTTAAAGGGGAAAACGAAGTGCAACCTAAAAATTCAAAGTGTTCCTGAAAACGAACACTTCAAACTAGAAGAAAAAATTTTGGAGGACCAAGTGCAACTGTCCCATTGTTACTTTCTTCAGCTGAACTTTTTGATACATGGCAGGAATGATTGATACTCAGGATGCACTTGGCCCTAAAAATTGCGTTCTTCTATGTTGAAGCATTCATTTGCAGGAACACTTTGAATTTTTAAATTTCCTTTCATTTCCCCCTATAGGGACAAATGCAGTTGCAATTCTAAATCAAACACGGTTTTTGCTAGATGGTTGAAACTTGACACACTGAATAAGTTCTCAGTGCCCTATGTACACTTTGTTCCCTCTTGATGTAGCTCTAAGCAGAAGCAAGGAAAAAAATCCCTAACACTAACCCTAACCAAAAAACAAACCATAAACCTAATTCTAACTATAACTCTAACCCTAACCCTAACCCAAACACGAAACCAAACCCTAACCCAAACACTAACACTAACCCTAACCATAACTGTAAACAAAAAAAGACAAACCCTAAGCCTAACATTAAACCTAACCCTAATATTAACCATAACCCTAACAACACTAACAAAAAACCTAATCCTAAACCTAACCCTAATGCTAACCCTAATCCTAACCCTAACTCTAACCCTAGCCATAAACCTCACCCTAACTGTAACCTTACCATAACCCTAAACCTAACCCTAACATGAACCTAAAGCTAACCCTAACCATAATCCTAACATAACACTAACCCTAACCCTAACCTAACCCTAACACTAAACCTAAGCCTAACACTAAAACTAACTCGAAATCTAATGCTCACCCTAAACATTATACTAAACCTAACTATAAACCTAACCCTAACACTAAACATAATTGAATCTTAAACCGTACACTAACCTTAACCTAACACTAAACCTAAATCTAACACAAACCAAAACCTTAACCCTAAACCTAAAGGCAACCCTAACCATAACCCTAATCCTAAACTTGACCATAACACAATCCCTAACCCTAGCCTGCCTTTAACCCTAACCCTAACATTAACACTAACCATAACCCTAACCATAATTCTAACACTAAACCTAACCATAACCATAACATTAACACTAACCCTTCCCTAACCCTAACCCTAAGCATAACACTAACACTAACCCTAAACCTATCCCTAACCCTAACACTAAACTTAACCCTAACCCTAATGCTATCGCTAATACTAACCTTAAACTTAACACTAAACCTAACCCTAACATGAATCCTAAACCTAAAACTAACTCTAATCTAAATGTAACCCTAACTCTAATCCTGGCACTAACCCTAAACTTAACCCTAAACCTAACATTAAACCTAACCCTACCCCTACCCCTAACCCTAAACCTAAACCTAATCATAACCATAACCGTAATCCTAAACCTAACCCTAACACAAACACTAAACTTAAATTTAACCCAAACCCTAATAAAAACCCTAAGCCTAAACCTAACTCTAACCCTCAACCTAACCCTAACCCTAAACCTAACACTAAGCCTAAACCTAACCCTAAACCTAACACTAATTCTAACCGTAACACTAACACTAACCCTAACCCTGACCTTAACTCTAACCCTAACAATAAAACTAATCCTAACCGTAACCGTAAACCTAACAATAAGCCTAACACTAATACAAACCCTAATCCTAACCCTAACCCTAACCTAAGCTAACCCTAACCTTAACAGTAACCCATACACAAAACCAAACCTTAATGCTAATCCTAACTGTAATCCTATTGCTAAACCTAACGTGAACCCTACACAAACCCTAACCCTAAATTTAATCCTAACATTAACCCTAACCCAAACCCAAACCCTAATACTGACCCTAAAACTAACTCTGTCCCTAACAGTAACCATAACAATAAACCTAAACCTAATCCTAAACTTAAGCTTCAACCTAAACCTAACCCTAAATATAACACTAACCCTAACCCTAACACTAACCCTAACCCTAATCCTTACCATAACTCTAACCCTAATCATAACCATAATAGTAACCCTAACACTAAACTTAACTCTAACCCTAACCCTAAACATACCCATAACCATAACACTAACCATAACCTATCCTAAACCTAAACCAAACCTAAACCTAAACGCAAACTTAACCCTCACACTAACCTTAATCCTAACCCTAAACCTAACGCTAACACTAACTGTAACCCTAAGCCTAAACCTTAGCCTAAATCTAACCCTAACACAAACCCAAACCCTAAACCTAACCCTAAACTAAACCTAACACTAACGCTAACCTGAACCCTAACTGTGAACAAAACAGTAACCCTAACCCTAACACAAAATCTAGCCCAAACTCAAACACTAACCTAAAACTAACCCTAAAACTAACCCTAACCTTAACCTAACCATAACACAAACTCTAACCATATCCATAATGCTAACCATAACTATTACCATAACCCTAACCCTAACCCTAACACAAACCCAAACACTAACACTAACCCTAACCCTAATCATAACTCTTACCCTAACTCTAACCCTAACACTAACACTAATATTAACCTTAAAACTAACCCTAACTCTAGCACTAAACCTAACCCTAAACATAACCCTAATCCGAACATTAACCTTAACCAAAACACTAATCTAACACTAACTGTAAACCTAAACTTTACCCTACGAGTTACCCTAAACCTATGCCTAACCCAAACCCTAAAATTAATCCTAATCCTAACACAAACCCTAACCCTAACCATAACAAAACCCTAACCTAATCCTAACACTTATTCTATCCTAACTCTCACCCTACCCTAACCCTAAACCTAAACCTAACTTAAAATCTAACCCTAACCCTAACACTAACACTAAACATAAACCAAACCCTAACACAAACCCTAACCCTAACCATAACCATAAACTAATGCTAACAATAACCCTAACAGGAATCCTAAATATAACCGTAACCTAAACCTAACCAGAACCATAAACCTAACACAATTTCTAACCCTAAACCTAATACTAACTCTAACTGTTACTCTAAACCTTATGCTAACCCTAACCCTTACCTAACACTAAACTTTACCATAACCCTACCCCTAACACTAACCCTAAATATAACCCTAACCCTAATCCTTATATAACTCTAACAATAATCCTAACCATAATACTTACTCTATCTTAACCCTAACCCTAACACTTAACTTAAACCTAAACCTAACCCTAACCCTTACACTAACCCTAAACCTTACCCTAACTCTAATCCTAACCCTAAATCACACCCTAATTCTAACCCTAAAATGAACTTAAACCTAATCCTAAAACTAACCCTAACCCTAACCCTAATCCTAACCTAACCATAAACCTAACCCTAACCATATCCCTTAAACTAACACTATCCTAACCCTAACATTAATCCTAAACCTAAGCCTAATCCTAGCCCTAAACCTAACACTAACTCTAACAATATCAATAACCTTAACCGTAAACTAAATCCTAACCCTAAAACTAATATTAATCCTAATCCTAACCGCAACTCTTCCACTCACCCTAACCCTAACCCTAACACTAACACTAATACTAACTATAACTCTAACCCTATGCCTAACCCTAACCCTGAGCCTAACCCTAACCCTTAAAATAATCTTAAACCTAATACTTACTCTAACCTTAAACCTAACCTGCCCCTAACACTTACCCTATCCCTAAACCTAACACTAACCCTAACCCTAACTCAAACACTAACCTTAACCCTAACATGAACCTTAACATTACCCTAAACCTAACTCTAGGCTAACCATAGCCCTAACAATAACCGTAATCCTTAACCTAACAGTATCCTAACCCTAACCCTAATCCTAAACCTAACCCTAAACCTAACCCTAAACATAACACTAACTCTAAACCTAAGCCTAAACCTAAATCTAACAGTAACCCTAATCCTAACCCTATATCTAGCCCTTATACTATCCCTAACCCTAGCCCTAAAAGTAATACTAACTATAACTGTAACACTAACCCTAAACATAACCATAACCCTCACCCTAAACCTAAACCTAAATCTGACATTAACCCTAACTTTAACCATTAAACTAACCCAAAACTAACCCTAAACCTAACTCTAATCCTAACACTAACCATAACATTAACCCTAATTCTAACCCTAACCCTAACACAAACCCTAACCCTAACACTAACCCTAACACTAAAACAAACCCTCAAACTAATCCTAACAATAATACTAAGAGCAACCCTAACACAAATCTAACCCTAATTATAATACTAACCCTAACCTTACCCTAACCCTAACCCTAAATAACCCTAACCCTAAAAATATCACAAAAACTAAAACTAACTCTAACCCTAATTCTATTCCTAACAGAAACTCTAACCCTATTCTTAATTCTAAATCTACCCCTAACACAAACACTAACCCAAACCACTAACAATAACCCTAAGCCTAATACTAACTCAAACCTAAAAACTAACCCTAATCCTAGAACTAAAACTAACCCTTACCCTAATCATTACCCTAATTCTAAACCTAACCCTAACCCTTACCCTAACACTAAACCTAACCCAAACCCTCACCCAAACACATATTCTAATCCTAACTCTAACACTAACACTAACACTAAACCTAACGCTAGAACTAAACCTAAACCTAAACCTAACCCTAACCCTAACCCTACACTATTCTAAACCTAACTCTAACCATAAACCTTAACCTAACTTCACCCTAAACATATGACTAACTCTAACAGTAACCCTAACCCTAACCATAACACAAACTCTAACCCAAATCCTAAACCTAAGCCTAACCCTTACACTAACCCAATCACTAAACCTAACCTAACACTAATTCTAACCCTAAATCTAACCCTAACCCTAAGACATACCCTAAAACTAACCTTAAACATAACACTTACACTAACCCTAAACCTAACCCTAACACTAACCGTAACCCTAATAGTAAACCTAACCCTAAAACTAAACTTAACTGTTAACCCTAACACAAACCCTAACCCTAAGTCTAAACCAAAAAAAAAAAAAAACCTAACCCTAACACTAACACTAACCCTAAAACAAACACTAACCCTTTACTTAACTCTAAAACTCACTCTACACCCAACCCTAACCCTAAATATAACATTTATTTAACCCTAATTTTAACCCTAATCTAACACTTACCCTAACCCTAACCATAACAATAACCTTCAATCTAACACTAACACTAAAACTAATACTAACACTAACCCTAAACCTATCTATGAATCTATCCATAACCCTAACAATAACACTAATCCTAAACCTAAGCCTAACATTAATATAAACCCTAAACATAAATCTAACCTTAAACATAACACTCATCCTATGTGTAACCCTAAACTTAACACTAACACTAATCCTAACACAAACTCTAACACTAAACCTAACACTAAGCCATACCCAAAAACTAACCTTAACCCTAATCCTAAACATAACCTTATCCCTAAACCTAACACTAACAATTACGCTAACCCTAAACAAAACACTAACACTAACCTTAACCCTATGTCTGACCCTAAACCTAACCGTAAATATAATCCTAACCCTAACCCTAACCCTAAACATAACCCTATCCCTAACCCTAAAACTAAAAATAAGGCTAACACTAACACAAACACTACCACTAACACTAACCCTATATCTAACTCTAAACCTAACCATAAATATAACCCTAACCCAAACCCTTACCCTAAACCTACATCTAAATTTATCACAAACCCTAACCCTAAACCTAACACTAACCCTAACCCTAACCCTAACACTAACTTAATGCTAACCCTAAACCTAAACCTAACCTCACCTTAATACTAACCCTAACCCTAACCCTAATACTAACCCTAAAACAAACTTAACCCTAACCCTAACAATAACCCTACTCATAACCCTAACTCTAACCATAAATCTAAATCTAACCCTAATTCTAACAATTACACTAACACTAACAGTAACCCTAACCCAAACCCTAACACTAACACTAACACTAACCCCAACCCTAACCTATCAGTAACGCTAACTCTAATCATTAACCGGAACCTATCAGTAACCCCAACCTAACTCTAAAACTAACCCTACCCCTAACTAAACCTAACACTAACCCTAAACCTAACTCCTACCCTAACTCTAAAACTAACCCTAACCCTAACCCTTATACTAATATCCACACTAACCCTACACCGTACCCTAAAACTAACCCTAACCCTAACCCTAACACTGACACTAACCTTAACCCTAACCATAACCGTAACCCTAAAACTAACCCTTACACAAACCCTTACCCTAACCCTAACACTAACCCTAACCCGAGACCTAATACTAATACTATCACTTACCCTAACCCTAAACCTACCACTAATCCTAAACATAACTGTAACCCTAACCCTAATATTAACCCTAAACCTAACACTAATCCTAACATAAATCCTAATTCTAACCCTAATTCTAACACTAACCCTAACACTAAACTTAACCCCATCCCTAATACTAACCCTAGCACTAAACCTAAAGCAAACCTAAAAACCAACACTAACCCTAACTCTAACCTAATCCTAACTGTAATCCTAATGCTAACTTTAACCCTAAACCTAACACAAACCCTAAGTCCAACCCTAACACTAGCATTAAAACAAACCCTAACCCTAACCCTAACACTGACCCTAACACTACCTCTAACCCTAACCCTAACACTAACCTTAATCTTAACCCTAAACCTAACTCTAACACTAACACTAAACCTAAGCCTAACCATAACCCTACCCCTAACCCTAAACATAACATTGAAACTAAACCTAACCATAATTCTAACCCTAACACTAACCCTAACCCTAACCCTAACTATAAACTTGACAATAACCCTAATACTAACCCTAACACTAATCCTAATACTATCCCTCAAAATAACCCTAACACTAACCCTAACCCTAACACAACCCTAACACTTACCCAAACCCTAACACTAAACCTAACTATAACCTTAACTCTAACACTAACCCTAACCCTAACCCCAACCTAGTGCAAATTCTAACGGTAATCTAAACCCGAACTGTAACCCTAATATTAACAATAACCCAAACCCTAAAACAAACACTAACCCTAACCCTAACCCTAAAACTAAACTTATCCCTAACACTAACCCTAAATCTAATCCTAATCATAATCTTAACCATAAGCCTAACCCTAACACTAATCCTAACTCTAACCCTAACCATAATCCTAACCATAAGCCTAACCCTAACACTAACCGTAACTCTAACACAAAACCTATCAGTAACTCTAATCAAAACCCTAACGCTAACCATAATCCTAATCCTAACACTAACCCTAACTGTAACCCTAACACTAACACTAACTCTAACCCTTAACCCAACCCTAAACCTAATTCTAACCCTAACCATAACACTAACCCTAATTCTAACCCTAACCATAACACTAACCCTAATTCTAAACCTAACCATAACACAAACCCTAAGTCTAACCTTAACCCTAACACTAACCCTAATTTTAGCCCTAACACTAACATCAACCATAACACTCACCTTAACCCTAACCCTAACCCTAACACTAACACTAACCCTAAACCTACCCCTAACCCTAACAGTAATTCTAACTCTAAACCTTACCATAATACTAACACTAAACCTAATTTTAATTCTAACCCTAAATATAACCCTAATCATATATGGAAACCTAACACTACACCTAACCCTAATAAAATCCTATCCCTAAACTTAACCCTAACATAAACCCTTACACAAGCCCTAACCCTAATCTTAACACTAAACATAACTCTCACCCTAACCCTAACTCTGAAACTAACCCTAACCCTAACACTAACTTTAACACTAACTTTAACACTAACCCTAAACATAACCCTTACCTAACACTAACCCTAACCCTATCCCTAAAACTTACTCTGAACCTATCTCTAACCCTAAAACTCTAATTAAACCTAACCCTAACATTAACACAAGCACAAACACAAATATAACCCTAACCCTAAACCTAATCCTAACACTCACCCTAACCCTAACATTAAGTCTAACCATAACACTAACCTTAAGCATAACACTAACCCTAGCCCTAATTTTAACTATTATCTTAACCCTAATACTTACCCTAAACTTAACCCTAACAGTAACACTAAAACTAATCCTAACCCTAAATCTACCCCTAATTCTAAGACTAACCCTAAACCTAATCCTAACACTAACCCTTACACAAAATTTAACACTAACATTAACCCTAACCCTATCCTAATCCTAACTTTAACTGTAAACCTAACCATAACCCTAACCCTAAACCTTACACAAACCTAACACTAACCACAACCCTAACACTAACACTCACTCTAACTCGAAACCTAACACAAACTCTAACTCTTACACTAACCGTAAACCTAATCTTAACCCTTATCTTAACCCTAAAACTAACCCTAAACATAACGTTAACCCTAACCCTAAAACTGACCCTAAATTTATCCCTAACCCTAACCGTAAACTAAACCTTAACCATAAACCTAATCTAACACTAACCCTAACACTAACCCTAACACAAAACTTAACACTAACATTAACATTAAACCTATCCTAATCTTAACTATAACCCTAACCTAACAATAACCCTAACCCTAATCTTAACTCAAACCCTAAACCTAAGCCTAACACTAAACTTAACCCTAACCCTAATCCTCACTCTAACCCTTACCCTCAAACAAACCTTAACCCTAAACCTAAACTATCACTAATCTTAACCTTAACACTAATCATAACACTAACTCAAAACCTAATCCTAAACTAACTCTAAACCTATCCCTAACCCTAACAGAATAATAAACCCTAACTCTAACCCTAACAAAAACACTAACACTAAACCTAACCCTAACCCTATCCCTCATCTAACCCTAAAACAAACAAACACTTAACACTAACATTAACTTAACTTAACCTTAACACTAACCCTTACCCTAAACTTAACCCTCACACAAACCATAAAGTTATTCCTAACCCTAACCTTAAAACTAACCCTAACCCTAAAACCAACCCTAAGCCTAACCCTAACACTAACCCTAATAAAAACATAACCCTAACTCTAACACTAACACCATCTGTAACACTAACCCTAACCCTAACCCTAACAATAAACCTTATCCGAAACCTAATCCTATCAGTAGTTCTAAACTTAAACATAACCCCAAACCTAACACTAACCCTAACCCTAACCCTAACTCTAACACTAACCCTAACTCTACCCCTAACCCTAACACTAACATTAACTCTAACTCTAAAGGTAATAATAATTCCAATACTAATCCTAAACCTAATTCTAACCATAAATATAACCATAATCTTATCTGTAACCCTAAAAAAACCCTAACCCTATCCCTTAAAAGAAAACCTAACAATAAATCTATCACTAACCCTAACCCTAACCCTAACCTAACACTAATCCTAACAATAACCCTTTCACTAACCCTAAAACTAACACTTACATTAACACTAACCCGAACCATAATTCTAACACTAACACTAAATATAAACCTTACCATCCTAACCATAACAATAACCCTAACCCTAACACTAACATTAATTTTAAACCGAACCCTAACCCTAGCACTAGCTCTAACCTATCCCTAAACCTAACACTATAATTTACCCTAACATGAACCCTAACACAAACCCTAATTCAAACAGTAATAATAACCCTAAACCTAATCCTAAACCTTACCCTAACCCTAACCATAACTCTAACCCAAACCCTAAATAAACCTAACCCTAAACCTAACTATAACTTTAACTCTAACCACAATCCTTACTCTAACCCTATCCCCATCAGTTACCCTAACACTATCCCAAAATGTATACCTAACCCCGATACGAACCATATCCCTAAACTTAACCCTAACCCTAACCTTAACCCTAACCCTAACCCAAACACGAACACTAACCCTAATCCTAAGAACACACTAACCCTAACTCTAGCACTAACCCTCCCCTAACACTAACAATAAGAATAACCTTAACCCTAACCCTCACACTAACACTACCCTAAAACTAACCCTAATCCAAACACTAACCTATAACTAACATTAACAGAAACCCTAATACTAAGACTAACCTTAACCCTAACCATAATCCTAACGGTAAACCTAAACCAAACATTAAGCCTTACTCTATCTCTAACCCTAACCCTAATCCTAACCCTAAACCCAACCCTAACACTAACTGTAACCCGAACAGAAAACTTAATCCTAAACAACCCTAACCTAACCCTAACCCTAAGCCTAAATCTAAACCCTAACACAAACCCTTACACTAATTTAAACCTAACCCTAACTCAAACCCTAAAAGTAACCTTAACCCTAACCCTAACCCTACCAATAACCCTAACCCCAACCCTAACCCTAAATCTAACCCTGACTCAAACCCTAATCCTAACCCTAAGCTAACCCTATCCCTAATTCTAAACATATTTTGAAACCTAACCATAACTCTAAACCTATCCCTAACCTAACACTCAATCTAACACAAACCCTAAACCTAACCCAAACCCTAACCTTAACCGTAACCCTAAAATTAAACCTAACCTTAACACTAACTCTCACAGTAATTCTAACTGTAACCATAACCCTAACCCTAACCCTAACCCTAACACAAACCACAACCCTAACCCTAACAGTTATCCTATCCCTAAGCCAAAACTAACCCTTCTACTAACCCTAACCCTAACCATAATCCTAACCATAATTGTAACCCTAATCTAACCCTAAAACTTATTCTATCGCTAACCCAAAACCTAACACTACTACTAACCCTTACCCTAACCCTAGCCCTAACCATAACCCTAACCCTAACCGGAGCCTAATCCTAACCATAACCCTAACACTAACCATAACATGAATTCTAACCCTAACCCTAATCCTAACACTAAAGATAACACTAAACTAACCCTATTCTAACATTAAACCTAACATCAACCCTAACACAAACCCAAATACTAACACTCATACTAACACTAATCCTAATCCTAACCGTAAGTGTATACCTAAAATTAATCCTAAACATAACCCTAACACAAAGTTTAACCCTAACCCTAGGCCTAACCATAACCCTAACCCTAACCATAACACTAACCCTAATTCTCACCATAACCCTAAACATAATCCTAAATGTAACCCTAACAGTAAAACTAAACCTAACACAAACACAAACCCTAACACATAACCTAACACTAACCAATAACCTAACCCTAACCCTAACCCTAACACTAAACCTAACCCTAATCCAAATCCTAACCCTAAACCTTACCCTAACCTTAATCCTAACACGAAAACTAACCCTAACCCTAACCCTAACGTCAAACTAATCCTAGCACTAACCCTAGCACTAACCCTAAACTTAAAACTAACACTTACACTAACCCTTAATCTAACATTAACCCTATCCATAACCATAACCCTAACACTAACCCTAGTTCTAAGCCAGACCCTAAATCCAACACTTTTTCTCTCTGTACCTCTAACCCTAACCCTAACCCTAACACAAAACCTAAGCCTAACTCTAAATTTATGACAAACTCTAACCCTAATCTTAAAAATAACTCTAACCCAAACCCTAACCCTAACCATAACCCAAACCCTAACACTAACCATCACACTAAAACAAAACCTAAACCTAACAATAATCCTATTCCTAACCTAACCCTAACCCTAACACTAACACTAAGCCTAATTGTGACCCTAACCATAAATTAAACCCTAAAACTAACAAAAACCATAAGTCTTACCCTATTCCTAACCATAACACAAAAACTAACCATAATCCTAACACTAAACCTAACTCTAACCATAACCCTACCCTAACCCTAAGCCTTACTCTAATCTTAACCCTATGACTAACCCTAGCACTAATCCTAACCCTAATCCTAAGGCCAACCCTACCACTAACCCTAACCCTACACCTAACCCTATTTCTAAACCTAACACTAACCCTAAACCTAACCCTAATTCTAACCCTAACACTAACCTAACCTAACCTAAATCCTAACACTAATCCGAAACTTAACCTTAACCCTAAAACTAACCCTATCCCTAACCCTAACACTAATCCGAACCATAATCCCAACCCCAACCCTAATCCTAAGCCTAACACAAACCCTAATGCTAACCATAACTTCATTTTAGCCCTGAACCTAACCCTAACCCTAACATTAACACTAACACAAACCCTAACACAACAACTAACCCTAACACTAACACTAACACTAACTGTAACCTAGCCTTAACCATAATTCTAAATGTAAACCTAACACTAACCCTAACCCTAACTCTAACACTAACCCTCACCCTAACACTTACTCTAATATCAACCCAAACATTAACCCTCACCCTAAAAATAACACTAAACCTAAACCCAACCCTAATCCTGTCATAAATTCTAACCATAACCATAACCCTAAATCTAACACAAAGCCTAACTCAAACCCTAACACTAAACCAAATATTAACTCTAACCCTGACTCTAACCCTAACTCTAAAATTAACCCTAAGTCTGACACTAACCCTAATTCTTATCCTAAATATAACACTTAGCCTAACCCTAAAACTAACACTAATCCTAACCATAAGACTAACTCTAACCCTAACACTAATTCTAAACCTATCCCTAACCAAAACACTATACTTTTTTTTTTTTTGGAGTCTACTTATAATTTTATTTTTTTTAATTTTTTATTGTTGGTTGTTCAAAACATTACAAATTTCTTGACATATCATATTCCACACTTTGATTCAAGTGGGTTATGAACTCCCACATTCACCCCATACACAGATTGCAGAATCACATCAGTTACACATCCATTGATTTACATATTGCCATACTAGTGTCTGTTGTGCTCTGCTGCCTTTCCCATCCTCCACCCTCCCCCCTCCCCACCTCTCCCCTCCCATCCCCTCCTCTCTCTCTACCCCCTCCACTGTATAATCCTGAGGGTCTCCTTCCATTTCCATGCAATTTCCCTTCTCTCTCCCTTTCCCTCCCACCTCTCATCCCTGTTAAATGTTAATCTTCTTCTCCTGTTCTTTGTCCCTACTCTGATCATAGTTACTCTCCTTATATCAAAGAAGACATTTGGCATTTGATTTTTAGGGATTGGCTAGCTTCACTTAGCATAATCTGCTCTAATGCCATCCATTTCCCTGCAAATTCCATGATTTTGTCATTTTTTAATGCAGAGTAATACTCCATTGTGTATAAATGCCACATTTTTTTTATCCATTCGTCTATTGAAGGGCATCTAGGTTGGTTCCACAGTCTTGCTATTGTGAATTGTGCTGCTATGAACATCGATGTAGCAGTGTCCCTGTAGCATGCTCTTTTTAGGTCTTTAGGGAATAGACCGAGAAGGGGAATAGCTGGGTCAAATGGTGGCTCCATTCCAAGCTTTCCAAGAAATCTCCATACTGCTTTCCAAATTAGCTGCACCAATCTGCAGTCCCACCAGCAATGTACAAGTGTACCTTTTTCCCCACATCCTCCCCAGCACTTGTTGTTGTTTGACTTCATAATGGCTGCCAATCTTACTGGAGTGAGATGGTATCTTAAGGTGGTTTTGATTTGCATTTCTCTGACAGCTAGAGATGGTGAGCATTTTTTCATGTACTTGTTGATTGATTGTATGTCCTCCTCTGAGAAGTGTCTGTTCAGGTCCTTGGCCCATTTGTTGATTGGGTTGTTTGTTCTCTTATTGTCTAATTTTTGGAGTTCTTTGTATACTCTGGATATTAGGGCTCTATCTGAAGTGTGAGGAGTAAAGATTTGTTCCCAGGGTGTAGGCTCCCTATTTACCTCTCTTATTGTTTCTTTTGCTGAGAAAAAACTTTTTAGTTTGAGTAGGTCCCATTTGTTGATTCTAGTTATTAACTTTTGTGCTATGGGTGTCCTATTGAGGAATTTGGAGCCCAACCCCACAGTATGTAGATCGTAGCCAACTTTTTCTTCTATCAGATGGTGTGTCTCTGATTTGATATCAATCTCCTTGATCCATTTTGAATTAACTTTTGTTCATGGTGAGAGAAAGGGATTCAGTTTCATTTTGTTGAATATGGATTTCCAGTTTTCCCAGCACCATTTGTTGAAGATGCTATCCTTCCTCCATTGCATGCTTTTAGCCCCTTTATCAAATATAAGATAGTTGTAGTTTTGTGGATTGGTTTCTGTGTCCTCTATTCTGTACCATTGGTCCACCCGCCTGTTTTGGTACCAGTACCATGCTGTTTTTGTTACTATTGCTCTGTAGTATAGTTTGAAGTCTGGTATCGCTATACCGCCTGATTCACACTTCCTGCTTAGCATTGCCAAAACACTATACTTAACCCTAACCCTAACCCTAACCCAAACACTAACACTAAACCTAATCCTAACTCTAACACTAACACACGTGCTAAAACTAATACTAACCCTAACACTAAACCTAAAGTTTTTCATAATTCTAACACTAACCCGAACCCTCAACCTAACCCTAACCCTATCACTTACCCTAAAACTAAATCTAACACAAAATTCAAAACTATTATTAACCCTAACCCTAATGCTAATCCTAACCATAACCCCAGCCCTAACACTAACCATAATCCTAAACCTAACCCAAACCATAACCCTAACCCTAACACTAACCCTATCCCTATCCCTAACACTAATCCTTACCCTAACACTAACCTTAACACTCACACTAAACATAACCCTAATCGTAACACTCACCTAAACCTAGCTCTAAACCTAACACTATCCCTAAGCTTAACCCTAACAGTAACACTAAGCCTAAACTTAACCCTAACCTTAATTTTAAACCAAAACTAACCCTAACACTAAGACGAAGCTTAACCCTAAACCTAACACTAAGCTTAACACTAACACTAACCTAACTCTAACACTAACACAAACCCTAACACTAACTCTAACCCTAACCCTAAGATTAACACTAATACTAACCCTAACGCAAACACTAATATTTACACTAATCCTAACACTAACCCTAAAGATTATGGTAAACATAAAACTAACCCTAACCCTAACACAAACACAAATCCTAACCCAAACCCTATCACTAAACCTAACCCTAAACCTAATGCTAACACTAACCCAAACACTAACAATAAAGCTAACTCTAATTCTAACTCTAACACTATCCCTAACCCTAATGCTAACCATAAAAAAAACCTAACCCTAACCTTAATTCTAAAGTAACCCTAAACCTATCTCTAAACATAAAACTATTGCTAACCCTACCCTAACTCTAACACTAACCCTATCCCAAACCTAATCCTAAGCCAAACTCTAACCATAACAATAACCCTAAAGCAAACCCTAAAACTAACTTTAACCCTAACACTAACACTAATTCTACCTGTAAACCTAACCTAACACTAAACCTAACCGTAACCCTAACACAAACATTAACCCTAACCCTAACATTAAACCAACCCTAACCCTAATAGTAACACTAACACTAACACTAACCCTAATCCTAAAACAAAACCTATGACTATACCTAACCAAAAACCTAGCAAAAATACTAACCCGAACCATAACATTAACCCTAACCATAACACAAATCCTAAACTTAACTAACCCAAATAATAACCATAACACTAAACCTAACCCTAGCCATAGCCCTAATCCAAACCCTAACCCTAAACCTAATCCTAACCCTAACCCTAACCCTAAACCTAACCCTAATACTAACCCTAACACTAACTCTAACCATGACCCAACCCTAACATTAGCTCTAACCATAACCCAAACCTAAAACTAACCCTAACTGTAAGCTTAAACCTATCATTAACCCTAACCCCAACCTAACCCTAACTCTAACTCTAACAGAAACTCTAACCGTAACTCTAATACTAACCCTACATTTAAACCTAACCCTATAAGTAACCCTAACCCTAATCCTAAACCTAACACTAACCCTAACACTAAATAAAACCTAAACATAACGCTAATGCAAAAAATAACCCTAACCCTAACCATAACAGTAACACTAATTTAACACTAACCTAAAATTAAGTTAAGCCTAACACGAACCCTAAACCTCTCTGTAATGCTAAACCTAAACCTAACCCTAACCCTAATTCAAACCTAACACTAACCCTAACCCTAACCTTAACTCTAACACTAAGCCTTGCCTTAATGTTAACCCTAACACTAACAATAACCTTAACACTAAAATAAACGCTAATCCTAAACTTAAGTCTAATCCTAACACTAACCCTAAACATACCATAAAACCTAAACCTAACCATAACACTAAACCTTACCCTAACCCTAACCCTAACATTAACACTAACAAAAACCCTAAAACAAACACTAACCCTAACTCTAAACCACACCCTAACACTAACCCTAACGCTAACTCTAACCATAATCCTAACTGTAACCTTAACCCTATTCCTAACCCTAACAAAAAACCTAATCCTAATCCTAACCCTCACA
Organism: Marmota monax; assembly: GCF_021218885.2. Classification (NCBI taxonomy): domain Eukaryota; kingdom Metazoa; phylum Chordata; class Mammalia; order Rodentia; family Sciuridae; genus Marmota; species Marmota monax. The sequence continues at coordinate 247,229 of NW_026692836.1, read as the reverse complement.
ACAAAACCTAACCCAACCCCATCCCTTTCCCTAACGCTAAACCTAACCATAATCCTAACCCTAATGGTAACACTGACCATAACCCTAACACAATCCCTAATGCTAACCATAACCCTAATCTAAACCTAACCATAACCCTAACCATAACCTAAACTTTACCATAATCCTAACCCTAACCCTAAAACTACCTTAAAACTAACCTTAACCCTAAATATAACGATAACCCTAACACTAACCCTACCCCAAAACTAACCCTAAATCTAACCCTAACAAAAACCTTAACACTAACCCTAACCCAAACCTAATCCTAACCTGAATACTAACTGTAACCATAACCCTAATCCTATCCTGAACCCTCATGCTAACAGAAACACTAACAGAAAACCTAACAGTAACCTTAAACCTAAACCTAAACCTAATCCTAACCCTAACCCTAACACTAACTGTATCCGTTACCGTAACCGTGCACGTACACTTACCCTAAGCCTCATCCTAACCCTAACTCTAAACCTAACACTAACCATAACTCTAACTCTAACCCTAACACTAACACTAACACTAACCTCAACACTAAACTTAATGCTATCCCTAACACTAACACTAAATCTAACATTAATCCTAACCATAACCCTATCACTAACCCTAACCCCAACCCTAATTTTAAAACTAACACTAACCCTAGACATATACCTAAACCTATCACTAACCCTAACCCTAATACTAAACCTAACACTAACACTAACCCTAATTCTAAACCTAACCTAAGAGTAACACTAACCCTAACCCTAAACCTAACCATATACTTAAAACTAACCCTAAACCTAAACCTTACCCTAACACTAACCCTAACCATAAACCTAACCCTAACACTAAACGTAAACCAAACCTTAACCATAACCATAACACTAACCATCACTCTTCACCTAACATTAAAACTAAACCTAACCCTAACCCTAACACTATCCATAACCCTTACCCTAAACCTAACCCAAACACTAACAGTAACCCTAATACTAAACCTTACCCTATCCTAAACCTAACACTCATCCTAACCCTACACCTAACACAAACCCTAACCTTAATCCTAACACTAACCCTAAACCTAACCCTAACCCTAACCCTAAACTTAACCCTTACCATAACTATAAACCTAACCCTAACCCTAACTCTAACCCTAACAGTAACCCTAACACTAACACTAACACTAACCTTAATACTAACCCTAACTTAACTTTAAACCTAACCCTAATCCGAACTGTATGCCTAACCATAATACTAATCCTAACCCTAACAAAAAACCCAACACTAAGCCTAAAACTAACTCTAACCCTAACCCTAACAGTAACTCTAACACTATTCATAACACAAACTCTAACACTAAACTTAACCCTAACCTTAACTGTAACTCTAAAAATTACCCTAACCATAAACTTAACCTGAGCACTAACCCTAACCCCAACCCTAAAATGAACACTAACAGAAATCTTAAACCTAACACTAACTCTAAAACTTACCCTATCCCTAACCTTAACCCTAACCCTAACACAAACCCTAAACCAAACCATAACACTAAACATAACCCAAGCCTAAGACTAACCCTTACCTAACCGTAATGTAACGCTATCACTAATTTTAACACTAACCCTGATACTAACCCAAACCCGAATCCTTACCCTATCACTAACCCTAACCCTAACGCTAACCATAAACCTAACACTAATGCTAACCTAACCCTAACACTAACCCTAACTCTAATCATAACACTAATCCTAATCCTAAACGTAACACTAAGAGTAATGCTAACTCTAACCCTAAAATTTAATCTAACCATAAACCTATCTGTAATTCTAAACCTAAATCTAACCCTAACACAAAGCCTTATGCTAAACCTAACCTTCATCGTAACTTTAAAACTAACCCTACCACTAACCCTAAACCTAACCATAACCCTAATCCTAATGCTAACCCTAACTCTAACCTTACCCTTAACATAACAATAATCCTAACACTAACTTAACCCTAACAATAAACCTAACCCTAAACATCACCCTAAACATAACACTAACCATAAACCGAACACTTATCCTATCACTAACCCTAACCCTAACCTTAACTGTAAACCTAATATTAACTGTAACCCTAACCCTAACCCTAACACCACCCCTATCACTAACCCTAGTCCTACTTCTAACCATAACACTAACCCTAACCCTAAAAGTAACCTTAACTCTAACACTAACATTTAATCTAAACGTAATCCTATCTGTATTTTTAACCCTAACCCTAACACAAATCCTAACCATAACTCTAACCCTAATCCTAATTTTAAAACTAACCCTAACACTAACCTTAACCCTATCCATAACCCTAACTGTAAAGCTAACCCTAACCCTAACCCTTACCCTTAACTAAACACTAACCCTAAAACTAACCCTAACCTTAACAATGACCCTAACCTTAACCAAAACCTGTAACAATAACACTAATCCTAACTCTACAACTACCACTAACACAAAACCTATTTCTAACCCTAACAATATACCTAAACATAACAGTAAACCTATCCAAAACACTAACCCTATCCCTAAACCTAACCCTAAATCAAACCCTATATCTTAGCCAAACCCTATCCCACACCATAACCCTAAACTTAACCTAACTCTAACCCTAACCCTAAACCTAACACTAACACTAAATCTAACAGTAACCCTTACCCTAACCTTAACATTAACCCTAACCCCAAACCTAAACTTATCATAACCCTAACACTAAACCAAACCCTAAACCTAAACTAACCCCAAACCTCACATTAACCCTTACCCTAACAAAACCCTATCATTAACCCTAACCCTAAATGAAAAATAACTGTAACACTCACCATAACCCTAACACTTTCCCTAACCCTAAGCCTAATTCTAACTCTAACCAGAGTCCTATTTATATCTCTAAATCTAAAACTAACCTAACCTTAAAACAACCCCTAACCCTAAACCAAAACCTAACACAAACGCTAACCTTAATCCTTACATTAAACCTAAAACTAACCATAAATTTAACCATAACCTAACTCTAAAACTAACCCTAACCCTAACCCTAAACCTTACCCTAACAGTTACTGTAACCCTAACCCTAATATTAACCCTAATACTTACTGTAACTCTAACTCTAACCCTAAAAATAACCCTAACCCTAACCCTAAAACTAACACTAATCTTAAACCAACCATAACCCTATCAGTAACCTCACACTAACCCTAGACCTAATACTAACCCTTATCCTAAGCCTAACAATAAATGTAAACCTATTCCTAAACCTAACACTATTTCTAACCCTATACCTAACCCTTACCCTAACACCAATCCTAAACTTAAGTCTAACCCTAACACTAACCCTAATTTTAACACTAAGACAAACCGTAAACCTAAACCTAACATTAACCCTAACCTTAACAATAACCTAAAACTTACCCTAACCCGAATACTTAAACTAACTGTAAAACTAACTAACCTTAAATCTAATGATAACCCTAAAACTAATCCTACCCAAAACCTAACCATAAATCTAACCCTAACACACACCTTAACTCTAACCCTAACCCAAACTTAACCCTAACCCAAACCCTCACCTGAATCCTAACGATAATCATATTTCTAAACCTAACCTTAACCCTCAAATTCACAGAAAACCTAACAATAACCCTAACACTAACACTAACCCTAACCAGAACTCTAAAACTAACTCTATCCAAAACCATAACCATAACCCTTACACTTATCCTAACCCTAATCCTAATCCTAAACTTACCCTAACACTAACCCTAACACAAAATCTAACCCTAACCTAACCCTGACCCTAACACTAACCCTACCATTAAACTTAACCCTATCCCTAACACTAACACTAATTCTAACACTAATCCTAACCATAACCCAAACACTAACCCTAAACCCAATGCTAAACCTATTATTAACACTAACCTTAAACATATTCCTAAACCTATCACTAACCCTAACCCTAATCCTAAACCTAACCCTAACACTAACCTTAATTCCAACCCTAAACTAACAGTAACGCTACACCTAACCCTAAAGCTAACCATAAATTTAACACTTTAACACTAACCCTTAACCTAACACTAACCCTAACACTAAACTTAACCCTTCCATTAAATGTAAACCAAACCCTAACCCTAACCATAACACCAACCCTCACCCTACACCTAACATTAAACTTAAACCTATCCCTAACACTAACACTATCTTTAACCATAACCCTAACCCTAACCCAATCACTAACACTAAACTTAAATCTAAACCTAACCCCAACCCTAACCCTAACACTCATCCTAAGCATAACCCGAACACGAAACCTAAACTTAACCCTAACCCTAAATCTAACCATAACCCTATCCCTAACACAAACCCTAAACCTAACTCTTACCATAACTCTAAACCTAACCCTAACCCTAAAAGTAACCCTAACACTAACCCTAAACCTAACCCTTACCATAACTCTAAACCTAACCCTAACCCTAATACTAACTCTAAATCTAACCCTAACCCTAACATTAAACCTAACCCTAACTCTCACCCTAACCCTGATCTGAAATGTAAGCCTAACCTTAATACTAACCCTAACCCTAACACTAAGCCTAAAACTAGCCCTAACTCTAAACCTAACATTAACCCTAACCCTAACGGTAACCCAAACCCTAACACAAAACCTAAACCTAACCATTACCGAAACCCTAAACATTAACCTATCCCTAAACTTAACCTGAACACTAACCCTAACCCTAACACTAACACTAATACTAACCCTAACACTAACCCTAAACCTAACATTAACCCTAAAACTTACCCTAGCCATAACAGTAACAATAAACCCAACCCTCAAACCAACCCTAACACTAACCCTAACCCTAAACCTAAACCTAAACCTAAGCCTAACCCTATTCCTAACACTAACCCTAAACCTAAACCTCTCACTAAACTTAACACTAACCCCCAAACTAACCTTTAACCTAACCCTAATCATTATTGTAATCATAACCGTAACCTTAATCCTAATCCTAACACTAACCCTAACCCTTACACTAACCCTAAATCCAAACATAACCCTATCAGTAACCCTAACCCTGAACCTTACACTAAACCTAATACCAATCCTATCTCTAACATTAACTGTTACCCTAAAACAAACCTTAAGCCTAATCCTATCCCAAAACCTAACACTAACAGTAACCCTAACAGTAAACCTAACCATAACCCTAATTCTAAGCCTAATCCTATTTGTAACCCTAACACTAAACCTAACCATAATACAACCCCTAACCCTAACACTAAATCTAACACTAACCCTAACCCTAAACTTAACCCTTTAACTTACCCTTACCATAACCCAAACACTAACCCTAAACCTAACTCTAACACAAACACTAACCCTAAACCAAACCCTAACCCTAAACTAAACTTTAACCCTAATAGTAACCCTAAAGCAAACCCTAACCCTAACTCTAAAAATAACACTAACCCTATCCCAACCATAACCTTATGACTAAACCTAAACCTAACACTAACCCTAACCCTAACCCTAAAATTAACCCTAAACCTATTTCTAAACCTAACAATATCCCTAAACCTAACCCTAAGAAGAACCCTGACAACAACCCTAAAACTAACCCTAAACCTAAACTACATCTTCTCCTAAGCCTATCCCTAACACTAACCCTAAACATAACCATAACACTAACCCTAACACTAACCCTAACCCTAAGAGTAAACCTAACACTAACCCTAACCCTAAACCTAACACTAATCCCAACATGAACCCTAATGCAAAACCTAACCCTAACACTAATCATAACACTAACCCTAATCCTAACCGTAACCCATACTCTAACATAACCCTGAACCTAACCCTAAAACAAACCCATACACTAACCCTAACACTTAACCTAACTATATACCTAACTATAACCCTAACACTACCACTAACCTTCACCGTAACACTAACCCTAACACTAACCCTAATCCTAATCTTTACCCAAATTTTAACACTAACACTACCTCTAACCCTAATCCTAATACTAAACCTAACACTAAAACTAACCCTAACCATAAACCTCACCCTAAAACTCACCCTAAAACTAACCATAATACTAACACTAACCCTTACACTAACCATAACCCTAACCCTAACACAAACCCTAACACTAATCCTAAAGGTAACCCTATCACTAACCCTAACACTAACCCTATCCATAAACCTAACCCTAACCCTAACATTAAACCTAATCCTATCACTAACACTATCACTATTGCTAACCCTGACCCTATCCATAACACTAACCTGAAGCCTAAACCCACTCCTAAACCTAATAAAAACTTTAACTCTTACCCTAAAACTAATCCCAGACCTAACCCTATCTCTAGCCCTAACAATAATCCTAAACCTAAGTAAGCCTAACACTAAACCTAACATAAACCCTAACCCTAACCCTAACACTAAACCTAACCCATCCCTAAACCTAACCCTAACACTAAACCAAACACTAACCCTAACACAAAACCTAACACTATCACTAATTCTAACCCTAACCCTAATCCTACACATAACCCTTACCTAACACTAACCATAATCCTAAACTTAAAACAAACCCTAACCCTAACCCTAACACTAACACTATCCCTAAACATAAACCTAACACTCATCCTAAACCTAACTCTAACCCTAACCCTAATCCTAACTGAAACTCTAACTCTAACTGTAACCCTAACACTAACACAAACCCTAAGTCTACATCGAACCCTATCCCTAATCCTAACCCTAACCCTAATACTAAACCTAACCCTTAGAATAACCCAAACACTAAACCTAACCCTAACACTAACCCTCATCATAACACTAATCCTAACACTATCCCTAACCCTAATCCTAACCCTAATGCTACCCCTAACACTAACACTACACCTACTGTAATGCTAATTCTAACACTAACCCTAACCCTAACCTAACCCAAACACTAACCCTAAACCTAAATCTAACCCTAACAAAAACTGTAACCCTAACCCTAAACTAAACAAAAACTCTATCACTAACCCTTAAATAAACCCTAACCCTAAATCTAAACCTAATGCTAAAACTAACCCTAACTCTAAACCTAACCCTAACATTACCCTAACACTAACTGTAAACCAAACTCTAACACTAACCATAACTTTAACCCTAACCTTAACACTAACTCTAACCCAAACACAAAACCTAACCCTAACCCTAAACCTAAACCTAACATTGCACATAACCCTAACACTAACACTAAAACTAAACCTATTCCTAAAACTAACACTATTGTTAACACTAACTATAACACTAACCCTAACCCAAAATGTAACCCTAACACTAACCCTAACCCAAACTCTAAGGCAAACTTAATACTAAACATAAAATACCAAAAAACCTAATACCAAAAACTTAATACTAAACCTAACCCTAAACCTAACCCTAACCCTAACCCTAACCCTAACTCTAATGCTAACCCTAACTTTAACCCTAACCCTAACTCTAACCTTAAAACTAACACAAATTCTATACTAACCCTAACCCTAAAATTAACACAAACATTAACCTAAACCTAACACTAATCCTAAACTTAACCCTAATCCTAAACCTAAACATAACATTAATCTTAAACTTAACCATAACCCTAAACCTAACCTTAATTCCAACCCTAAACCTAACACTCAGTCCAACCCTAACAATAACCCTATCCCAAACGTAACACTAACTATAACCCTACTCCTAACACTAACACTAAACTCAACTCTAAACCTAACCATATCTCTTACACTAACCATAAACCTAAACATAAATATAATGCTAATGCTAATCATAACCCTAACACTATCCCTAAGATAAACCTTAACACAAACACTAAACCTAACACAAAACCTAACACAAATACTAAACTTAACCCTAACACAAAACCTAACCCTGACCATAACCTTAAAACTAACCATAAATCTAAAACAAACCCTAACCCTAACCCTAACCCTATCCCTAACCCTAATCCTAACTGTAACCCTAACACTAATGGCTGGGAGCCATTAGCCAAGTAGGTATGACAATTTCCTTGCCAGCGTACCCCATGTTGCAGTGACATTGAATGTACGTGACCTTGCTCAAGGACCAAGGCAGATTAGGGTGTTCCCGGTTTTAAGATAATCGTGTTTAGGGCGTTCCCAGTTTAGGTTCCAGGTTTAAGGTTTAAGATTATTCCTGCTGGGAATAGGGCGTATCCTGCTGCCTGAGTTCCCCTTGAGTTCTCACGGGACTCAGACAGTATATTTTGGAGATAGAAGCCCAGTGGAGGTGGATTTGGGAAGAGAAGGTGGATTTGGGAAGAGAACGTGATTGTAGACGGCTGGTGTGAGTTCGGGAATAAAGAGTTGCTGTTTCAACATTTTAGCTTTGTAAATTAATCAGAACTTTGTAGAAACCAAGATCTTAGACAAGTGTAGCAAACAGAACTAGCCCTCTCTTTCTTGTTGAAGAAAAATCTTTCTACAGGATACCATGATGGTCCCATTGATATACTTAATAACTTGTCTTTAAAAAGCCATTGGCTACATTTTTGTATTGTATCAACATATGCCCTAATTGTTCTTGGTCTCACTGGGGTGCCTCCTTCCTCTAACAATTTCTCTTGCTCGGAGGCGAACAAATTCAAACCTTGAGTCACCCATTTTCCCCAGTTTGCCTGAGAAAGTTCTAGGAACAGGCAACTTGAAATAAAAACAAAATAAATCAAAACAATAACACATTGTTTTTTGAAATGTTCACCCATTCTTTCTCTCTTCCTCAGGGGTGAGAAATTTCACTTACCTCTAAGCTTCAGAAGTTCCCCGTACGGGCCACCAAATGCCGCAGTCTGGCTGGGCACAAATGCCGCAGTCTGGCTGGGCACACAATCACGAGCCACCACACAGCTTGTAGATTCAAACAGCAACTCTTTATTCCCGAACTCACACCAGCCGTCTACAATCACGTTCTCTTCCCAAATCCACCTTCTCTTCCCAAATCCACCTCCACTGGGCTTCTATCTCCAAAATATACTGTCTGAGTCCCGTGAGAACTCAAGGGGAACTCAGGCAGCAGAATACGCCCTATTCCCAGCAGGAATAATCTTAAACCTTAAACCTGGAACCTAAACTGGGAACGCCCTAAACACGATTATCTTAAAACCGGGAACACCCTAATCTGCCTTGGTCCTTGAGCAAGGTCACGTACATTCAATGTCACTGCAACATGGGGTATGCTGGCAAGGAAACTGTCATACCTACTTGGCTAATGGCTCCCAGCATAAACCTAATACAAACCCTAAGTCCAACCCAAACCCTAACACTAACACAAACATCCTAACCCTTAAACTAACCCTAATCCTACCTCTGACCCTAACCCTAACACTAACCCTAAACGTAACCCTAACCCTAATACTAAAACAAACACTAATCCTAACCCTGACACTAACTCTAACCCTAGCTCTAACCCTAAACCTAACCCTAACACTAACCCTAACACTATACCTAAGCCTTACCATAAATCTAACCATAAACGTAACACTGAACCTAACTCTCACAATAAACCTAACCCTAATACTAACCGTAACCCTAATCCTAAACCTAATACTATCCCTAAACTTAATATTAACCCTAATCTTAACACTATCCCTAACACTAACCCTAACCCTAATGCTAACCTTCATACTAACCCTAACCCTAACACAACCTGAACACTAACCCTAACCTGTACCCAAACACTAACACTAACCCTAATTGTAACTTTAACCCTAACACTAACTTTACCATAACCCCAACCAAATGCTAATTCTATCCATAATCCCAAACCAAACCCAAACCCAAACATTAAAACTAACCTAAACCCTAAAAAAAACACTAACCCTAACGCTAACACTAACCATAACCCTAACACTGACCATAACCCTAATCCTAACCATAATCCTAAACATAACCCTAACCCTAACGCTAACCCTAACCCTAACACTGACCATAACCCTAATCCTAACCATAATCCTAAACGTAACCCTAACCCTAACACTAACCTTACACTAAAATTAACTCCAACCCTTAACCTAACCCAAAACCTAATTCTAACCCTAACCCTAACACTAACCCTATTCCTACACCTAACTCTATTTCTAACACTAACCCTAAGTCTAACTTCAAACCTAACACTAACACTAAACTTAACACTAACCCTAACCCTAAACCAAACAATAACCGTAACCCTAACCCTAACACTAACCCTAAGCCTACCACTAACCCTAACACTAACACTAACTCTTCCTCTAAACCTTACCATTATCCTAACACTAAACCTAACCCTAATTCTAACAATAAATGTAATTCTAATCTTATCCATAACTCTACCTATAAACCTAACCATAACCCTGACAAACTCTACCCCAAAACTTAACCCTATCACAAATTATAACCCGAAACCTAACAGTATACCAACTCTAACTGGAACCCTAACTCAAACCCTAACTCTAAAATTAACCCTGACCCTAACTTTAATACTAGCCCTAAACCTAAGCCTAAACATAACACTCACCCTAACACTAACCCTAACAATAACCCTAACCCTAATCCTAACTCTAATCCTATCCCTAACCCTTACAATATAATTAATCCTAACCCTAACCCTAACATAAACGCATAACCCTAACCCTAAACCTAAACCTAAAACTCACCCTAACCCTAACCTTAAGGCTAACACTAACTGTAACACTAACACTAACCCTAACACTAACCTGAACCCTAATCCTAATTATTACCTTAACCCTAAAACTAACCCTTAAGTTAACCTTAACACTAACCCTAAACTTAACCCTAACCCTAACACTAAATCTAACCCAAACCTTACCTTTACCACTAATTCTAACATAAACCCTAACCCTAAATCTAATGCTAACACTAACACTAACACAAAATTTAACACTAACATTAATCCTAACCCTATCCTAATCCTAACTGTAACCCTAACTCTAATAATAACCTAATCCTAATCCTAACTCAAACCCTAAACTTGACCCTAACACTAACCCTAACCCTAAAACTAACCCTAACCCTTACCCTAACACTAACCTTAAACCTAAACCTAACCCTATCACTAAACTTAACTCTAAACATAACACTAATCATAAACCTAACCCTAAGCCTATCACTAACTATAAACATATCCCTAACCCTAACACTATAATAAACCCTAACTCTAACCCTAACACAAACACTAAAACTAAACCTAACCCTAATCCTAACCCTTAACTTAACTCTTACACACATTAAACTTAATCCAAACCCTAATCCTAAAACTAATCCTAACCGTAGCCTTAACCCTAAACCTAACCTTAACACAAATCATAACCCAAACCCTAAAACTAACCATAACACTAATCCTAACCCTACAACTAACTTTAAATGAACCCTAACCTGAATCAGAACCATAACCGTAACACTAACCCTAACCCTAACCCTAACCCTAAAAATTACCCCAACCCCAACCCTTACACTAACACTAACACTAATTCTAACCCTAATTTTAACAAACCCTAATCCTAACTCTAACCCTAAACTTATCTATAACCTTAACTCTCTCCCTAATGCTAACCCTAAACCTAACCCTAACACTAACCCTAACCATAAAACTAACCCTACCTTTAACACGAACTCTAACTCTAAACCTAACACTAACCTTAACCGTAACCCATACCCTAATCCTAACCCTAACACAACCCCTCACCCTAACCCTAAACCTAACCCTAAACCTAACCAAAAAACTAACCCTAACCCTAACATTAACCCTAACTATAATGCTAACCGTAAACCTCACCCTAACCCTAACAGTAACCCTAACATTATCACTAAACCTAAATCAATCCTAATCCAAACACTAATTCAAACCCTAATCCTGACCCTATCCATAACACAAACCCTAAACTTAACCCTAACCCGAAACCTAACCCTATCACTAAACCTAACGTTAACCCTTACACAGAATCTAACACTAACCATAACTGTAACCCTAACACTAACATGAAACCTAACAGTAACACTAACCCTAACATTAATTCTAAACTTAACCATATGCCTAAGCCAAAACTTTACACAAAGCCTAACCTTAACCATAACGTAGCCCTAATGCTAATTCTTATCTAACACTAAACCTAATTCTAAACCTAACACTAATACTAACCCTAACCCTAATACGTAATATAACCATATTCATACCACTAACCCTAACCCACACCCATGCCCTTACCCTAACCCTAACACTAACACTAACCCTAAACTTAGCCCTAACCATGATGCTAACACTAACTCTAACACAAACCTAACACAATCCCTAATCCAAAAAATAACCCTTTCCATAACCTAACTTAACCATTTCCTTACCCTAACCGTAACAGAAACACTAACTGTAACCCTAAACCTAACCTTAACTCTTATCCTAACACTAAGCCTAACCCTAACCCTAACCCAAACCCTAACCCAACCCTACCCTAACCCTAACCCTAATTCTAACCCTAACACTAAACCTAAACATAACCCTAAACCTAATGCTAAAACTAACTCTAACCCTAGGAATAAACATAATCCTAAACTTAACCCTAGCCCTGATCATAAACCTAATCCTAATCCTAACACTAACCCTAACACGAATCCTAAACCTAACCCTAACATAAAACCTAACCCTAATCTTAACCCTAACACTAACCCTAACACTAACCCTATCCCTAATCCTAACACTAACTGTAACCATAACCCTAACATTAATGCTAACCCTAACACAAATGCTAACAGAAACCATAACGCTAAACCTAATGCTGACCCTAACTAACCCTTACCTACCCTAAACCTAACCCTAACTTTAATCCTAAAACAACCCTAAAGCTATCACTAATCCTAAGCCAAAACTTAACTCTAATTCTAACACTAACCCTAACAATATCCCTAATCCTAATACTAACATTAACCTTAACCTTAACTTTAACCCTAACAGTAACCCGACCCCTAAACCTAACCTTAAATTTACCCTAATACTAACCATAACCCTAACCATAACCCTAATCCTAATCCTAACCTTAAAACAAATCCTAAACCTAAAACTAACTGTAACAAACCCTAAACCTAAACCTAACATTAACCATAACCCTAATCTTAACACTAAAACTAACCCTAACCCCAATCAGAAACCTAAACCTAAATCTAATCCTTACCTAACACTAAATCTAACCATATCTGTAATCCTAAAACTAAACCTAACCCTTACTGTAACACTGACCCTAACCATAACCATAACCCTAACAGTAGTCCTAACACTAAACCTATCCCTAACCTTAACACTACCCTAAGATTTACACTAACCCTATCCCTAATCCTAACCCTAACAATAACCCTAAACCTAACCCTATCCCTAACACTAAACCTAACCATAAACCTAATTTTATCCTTTATACGATTCCTAACACTAACTCTACCAGTAAAAATAATCCTAATTCAAACCCTAACCCTAACCAAAACAGTAACTCAAACCCTAACCCTAATTCTAACCCAACACAAACCCTAAACCTACCACTAAACCAAACCTAACCCTAATTCTAACCCAAACCCTAACCTTAATACTAAACCTAACATTACCCTTAACAGTAAATCTAACCCTAAACCTAAACCTAACACTAACTCTAAGCCAAACTATAAACCTAACACTAACCCTAACCCTAACCACAACCCTAAACCTCATCTTAACCTTAACCATAAACATAAAACTATCCCTAACACTAACCCTAAACCTAACTCCAACCAAATCCAAACACTAATTTAACCATAACCCTAACCATAACCATATAACTAACCCTGACCGTAAACCTAAACCTAACCCTAACACCTAAATTAACATGAACCCTAACACTAACTCTAAATGTGAACCTAACAAAAACCCTAACACTAAACCTATCCCTAACACTATCACTAACACTAACACTAAAACTAACCCTAACCCTAACATTAACCCAACCCTAACACTAACACTAACCCTAATCTTAACACAAAACCTAACCCAAACCATATCCTAATTCTACTCTAACTTTAACGCTAACAGTTACCTAACCCTAACCCTAATCTTAACCCTAATACTAACCCTAACACTAACCTAACCCTAAAACCAACTCTAACTCTTACCATATTACTAAACCTAACCCATAACCAAACCCTAACACTAACCCTAACACTTACCCTAAACCTAATCCTAACTCTAACAAAACACTAAATTTTATGCTAAATCTAACCCTAATCCAAACTGTGATACTAACTCTAACCATAACCCTCAAACAAACCTTAACCCAAACCATAACCCTGACCATAACCTAAGTCAAACACTAACACTAACCTAATCCTAAACCTAACCCTAACCCAAACACTAACCCTAAACCTCAACCTAACCTAAATCTAACCCTAAAACTGTCATCGTGACCCTAACTGAAACTTTAACACTTACCCTAAACATAAACATAACCTGAAACCTAACTCGAACCATAACACAAACCTGACTCTAACCCTAACACTAACCCTAACACTAAACCTAAATCTAATTTTAACCATAAACCTAAGTTTAATGTTAACCCTATCACTAACCATAACCATAACACAAACCCCCAAACTTACCGTAACCATAACCCTAACCCTAACATTAACCCTAACCCAAAACCTAACCTTATTCTTAACCTTAATTCTAACACTAACCCTAACCCTAACTGTTAGGTAAACCTAAACCTAACCCTAAACCTAACCATAACCCTAAACCTAACCCTAATCCTAACAATAACTCTAACCATAAACCTAACCCTAAACTTAAAACTTACCCTAACCCTATGTCTAATCAACCCCTAATTCGAATCCTAAACCTAACCCTAACCCTAATACTAACAGTAACCATAACCCTAACCGTAACCCTAACACTAACACTAAACCTAAACGTATACCTAAACCAAACACTAACCCTAAATGTAACCCTAACAATAACCTTAACTTAACCATAACTGAAATACTAATCCTAACTATAAACCTAATCCTAACTCTAATCCTAACATAACATGAACCCTAACTCTAACCCTAATCATTAAACAAACCCTAAGCTAACCCTAAACCGAACACTAACCCTAAACCTAAATCTAACCCTAACCCTAACAATAACCCTAACACTAAACCTAATACTAACCCTAAACTTAACACTAAACCTAACCCTAGCACTAACCCTAATCCTATCTCTAACCCTAACCCTAACAACAAATGTAACTCTAATCCTAACCCTAAACCTAAACTTAACCCTACTCCTAACCATAATTCTAACCCTAAACTTAACCCTAATTCTAACCATACTACAAACCCTAAACCTAACTCTAACAAAAAATCACTAACCCTAACTCTAATTCTAACCCAACTCAAACCCTAACCATAACCCTAACTGTAACCATAACCCTAAACCTAACCTGAACACTAAGCCTAACCCAAACACAGACACTAACTCTAAGCCTACACCTACCCCTAAACCTAGCCCTAAACCTAAAACTAACCTTAACACTAACACTAAACATATCTAACCCTAACTCCAACACTAATCCTAACCCTAAACCTAACCCTAACTGTAACACTAACCCTAACCCTAACCCTAAACGTAATCCTAATAACCCTAACACTAACACTAACACAATCCCTAACCATAATCGTAACCTAACCCTAACACTAAATCAAACCCTAACATAAATACTAACAGAAATCATAACCCTAAACTTAACCTAATGCAGACCCAAACCTTACCTACCCTAAACCTAACCCTAACTTTAATCCTAAACCTAACCCTAAACCTATCACTAATCCTAAGCCTAAACTTAACTCTAAATCTAACATTAACCCTAATAATCTCCCTAATCCTAACATTAATCTTAACCTTAATTTTAATCCTAACACTAACCCTAACCCTAACAGTAACCCAACCCCTAACCCTAACCTTAAATTTAACCCATTCCTAACCATAACCCTTACCATAACCCTAATCCTAATCCTAACCTTCACACAAATCCTAAACCTAAACCTAACCCTAACAAACCCTAACCCTAAACCTAACACTAACTATAACCATATTCTTAACACAAAAACTAACCCTAAACCCAACCAGAAACCTAAACCTAAACCTAATCCTTACCTAACACTAAACCTAACCATATCCCTAATCCTAACACTAATCCTAAACCTAACCCTAACCCTAACTCTAACACTAACCCTAATCATAAAACTAACACTAGCCCTAACCCTAAACCTATCCTTAACCTTAACACTACCCCTAACCTTTACACTAACCCTATCCCTAACACTAAACCTAACCCTAAACATAATCCTATCCTTAACATGATTCCTAACACTAACCCTACCAGTAACCTTATCCTAATTCAAACCCTAACCCTAACCCCAACACTCAAATACAATCCCTAACCATATCACTAAAGCAAACCTAACCCTAACTCTAACCCTAACCCTAATCCTAACCCTAACTTAAAACTTAACATTAACCCTAATCTTAACACTAAACCTAACACTAACTCTAACCCAAAATACAAACCCTAAATAATACAAACCTTAAACCTAACCCTAACACTAAACCTAACCCTTACCCTAACCCTAACACTAACCCAAACACCAACACTAACCCTAACACTAACTTTAACCCTAACCTTAATCCTAACCTGAACCGTAAGTGTAATCGAAAACCAGACACTAAACTAACTCTAACCCTAACCGTAACCCCAACACTAAACCTCATCCTTACCTTAACCCTTACCTAAAACTATCCCTAACACTAACCCTAAAGCTAACGAAAACCTAATTGAAACACTAATTTTAACCATAACCCTAGCCATAACCATAACACTAATCCTAACCCTAAACCTAAACCTATCCCTAACACTATTACTAACACTAACACTAACACTAACCCTAACATTAACCCAACCCTAACCCTAACAATAACCCTAATCCTAAGAGAAAATGTAACACAAACCATAACCTATTTCTACCCTAAACTTAATGCTAAACCTTACCTAACCCGAAACCTAATCCTAACCCTAACACTAACCCTAACACTAACCTAACCCTAAAACCAAAACGAAGCCTTACTGTATCACTAACCCTAAACCACAAACAAACCCTAACCCTATCCATAATACTGACCCTAAACCTAATCCTAACTCTAACAAAAACACTAACCTTAATCCTAAATCTAACCCTAACCCAAACTCTGATACTATCTCTAAACATAAACCTCAAACAAACCGTAATCCAAACCATAACCCTGATCGTAACCTAAGTCTAACACTAACACTAACCTAACCCTAAACCTAAACCTATCTCAAACACTAACCCTAAACCTAAACCTAACCCTAACACTAACCATAACCCTACCACTAAACCTCACCCTAACCCTAACACTAACACTGTCATTGTAACCATAACCATCATTTTAACACTTACCCTAAACATAAACCTAACCTGAAACCTAACTCAAACCCTAACTCAAACCTAACTCTAACCCTAACACTAACCCTAACCCTAATCTTAACCATAACCCTAACCCTAATGCTAACCCTAACACTGACCATAACCATAACACTAACCCTAAAACTTACCGTAACCATAACCCTAACCCTAACATTAATAAACATTAACCATAAACCTAACTGTAAACTTAAAACTTACCCTAACCCTAACCGTAACCCAGACTTAACACTAACCCTAACCCTAAATCTAACCCAACCCTAATTCTAACCCTAAACCTAACCCTAAACCTAAACCTAACCCTAACCCTAATGCTAACAGTAACCATAACCCTAACCGTAACCCTAAAATTAAAACTAAACCTAACCCTAAACATAAACTGAACACTAACCCTAACTGTAACCCTAAACCTAACCTTAACTTAACCCTAACTGAAATATATCCCTGACCCTCACCCTAATCCTAACCCTAATGCTAATATAGTACGAACCCTAAATCTAACCTAAACATTAAACAAACCCTAACCTACCCCTAAACCTAATACTAAACCTAAACCTAACCCTAACCTTAACGCTAACAATAACCCTAACACTAAAACCAACACTAACTCTAAACCTAACTGCAACTCTAACCAAAACTGTAACCCTAATATTAACCTAGCCATAATCTTAACACAAACCCTAAACCAAACCATAACCCTAATTCTAACATAACCCCAACCCTAAACCTTATGTAACCCTAACCCTAACCTGAAACCTAACACTAACCCTAACACTATCGCAAACCCTAACCCTAACATTAATTCTACATGTAATCCTACCGCTATCACTACCCCTAACCCTAACCCTAATAAGAACCGTCACCCTATACCTAACATTAACCCTAACTTAACAGTAAACTTTAACCTAACCCTATCCCTAACCCTATCTCTAAACCTAACCCTAACCCTAACACTAAATCTAACACTAATCTTAACCCTAAAACTAAACCTAACCCTAATCCTAACTGTAACTCTAACCATAAACCTAATTCTAAACATAATACAAACCCTAAATGTAACCCGAACACTAACCCTAACCCTTACCCTAACCCTAACCCAAACACCAACCCTAACCTTAACACTAACTGTAACCCTAACCGTATGCTAACCTGAATCCTAAGTGTAATCGAAACCCAGACACTAACCTTAATTTTACCCATAACCCTAACCCTAACCCTAACCCTACACCTAACATTAATCCTAAAATTCAGCCTAACCCTGACACTAACCCTAAACCTAACTCTAACCATAACTTCAAAACTAATTGTAACCCTTACCCTAACTATAACACTAACCGTAACCCTAAACCTAAACCTAATACTAACAATAACCCTAACACTAACCCTAAACCTAAACCTAACCCTAACCCTAATGCTAACAGTAACCATAACCCTAAGCATAACCCTAATTCTAACCATAACACAAACCATAAAACTAACATTAACACTAACATTAACACTAAACCTAACACTAACACTAACCCTAAACCTAATTATAACCCTAACACTAAACCTAATCCTAACCCTAGTTATAACCAAAATACAAACCCTAAATCTAACTCTAACACTAACCCTAATCCTAATCCTAACCCTGACCCTAATTCTAACCCAAACTCCAACCCTAAACATAATGCTAATTGTAACCCTAACCCTAAACCTAACCTGAACACTAAGCCTAACCCAAACCCAGACACTAAACCTAAACCTACACCTACCTCTAACCCTAACCCTAACACTAACCTTAACACTAACCCTATACCTAACTCTAACCCTAACCCCAACACTAATCCCAATCCTAAACCTAACCCTAACTGTAACACTAACCCTAAACCTAAACCTAAACCTAATCCTAACAATAACACTAAAACTAACCCTAACACAATCCCTAACACTAACCATAACCCTAAATCTAATACAAACCCTAAACCTAACCCTAACACTAACACTAAACCTAATCCAAACACTAACACTAAACCTAAACCTAACCATAACCCTAACACTAAACCAAACCCTAAACATAGTGGTAACCCTAACCCTAACCCGAACACTAACTCTAACCCTAACTGTAAAACTAACCCTAACATAATGAAACCATAACCATAACCCTAACATAACCCTAACTCTAACCTTAACTTGTCCTAACAGTAATCCTAAACCTAACACTAAACCTAACACTAACTCTAACCTTAACCTTAACACGAACCCAAACAATAACCACACCACTAAACCTAACCCTAAAACAAACCCTAAATCTAAACCTAACACTAAACCTAAACCTAACCCTAATTTTAATATTAACATACTAACCCTAACCCTAAATCAATCACAAATCCTACCTAAACCATAGCCCTGACCCTAACGTAACCATAACTCTCACACTTACCTAATCCTAATCCCAATCCTAATCCAAACACTAACCCTAACCTAAACCTATCACTTATCCTAAACCCAATCCTAACCCTAACTCTAACCCTAACACAAAAATTAACCTTAAACCTAACACTAATGCTAACCCTAAACGTAACCCTAACCCCAACCCTAACACTAACCCTAACCCTAACACTAACTCTAACACTAACCTTAAATCTACACCTAATTATAAAACTAACCCTTACCCTAACCCTAAAACTGACACTAACCCTAAAACTATCCCGAACCCTAACACCTAACTTAACTCTAACCATAACTCTAACCTTAATTCTAAAACTATACTTAAACCTAACACTAACCCTAACCATAACTCTAACCCTAAACTTAACCCTAACACTGGCACTAACCCTAAACCTTCCTGTAAACCTAACACTAACCCTAAACTTAACCCTAAACCATATGCTAAACCTAACAATAAACTTAAACATAACCCTAACACTAATACTAACACTAACAGTAACCGTAACTCTAACACAAACCCTAATTCTAAAACTAACCATAAACACAACCCTAACCCTGATCCGAAACCTAACACTAACCCTAAATCTTACCCTAAACCTAACACTTACCCTAACACTAACCCTAACCCTAATCCAAAACCTAACACTGAACCTAACCCCAACTCTAACCCTATCCATAACACCAACACTAACTCTAACTCTAACACTCATTCTGAAACTAAACATAACCCTAACACTATACTTAACCATAACCCTAACAATAACACTATACCTAAACCTAATCCTAACCCTTACCCTTAGATGAACCCTAACACTAACCCTAACCTTAATAATCACCCTCAACCTAACTCTAAACCTAATAATAACACTAACCATAACCCTAAACCTAACCCTAGCAGCTACATTAAACCTAACACTAACCCTATCACTATCTCAAACACAAAACCTAACCCTAATCCTATAACTAATTCTAACCTAACCCTAAACCTAGCCCTAACACTAAAACTAACCCTAAACCTAAACCTAAACCTAACACTATCACTAACCCTAACCCTAACCCTACTCCTAACATTAACCCTAACCTATCCAAAACACGAAACGTAACCCTAACACTAACCCTAACCCTAACCCTAACAGGAACCTAAACCTATCTCAAAACATAACACTAAC
Source organism: Marmota monax (assembly GCF_021218885.2). Classification (NCBI taxonomy): domain Eukaryota; kingdom Metazoa; phylum Chordata; class Mammalia; order Rodentia; family Sciuridae; genus Marmota; species Marmota monax. Next base: position 226,006 of record NW_026692836.1, on the reverse strand, counting down.
TCTAGACCTAATCCAAACACTAACCCTAACCCTAACCCTAACACTTAGCCTAACATTAAACCTAACCCTAACCCTAACACTAACCCTAACCCTAAACTAAACCTATAACTTATCCTAACCCTAAACCTCACCTTAACTCTAAAGTTCAACTAAACATAAACCTAACACTAACCCTCATCTAAAACTAATACTAACCCTAACCTAACCCTTAGTTAACACTAAACCTAACTCTATACCTAACCATAATCCTAACGTTAGTCATAACCATAACATAACCATAACCCTAACTATAACCCTAACACAAACCTTAACCTTAACCCTAACACAAAACATAAACCTAACACTAACACTAACACAAAATGTAACAATAACCCTAATCTAAACCCTAACCCTAACCCTGTCCATAAACCTAACACTAATCATAACCCTAACCCTAACACTAACACTAATCCTAACTCTTACACAAAACCTAACGTGAACACTAACTCTAACCCTAACCATAACCCTGGCACTAACCCTAAGCCACACCCTAACCATAACCCTATCCCTAACAGTAAACCTAATCTTAAACCTAACATGAAATCTAACCCTAAACATAACTCTAAACCGAACACTAACACTAACACTAACCCTAACCCTAAACCTTACCCTAAAGCTAACACTAACACTAACTCTAACACTAAATATAAACCTAATCAAAAACCTAATACTAAACCTAACCCTGAACCCAACCTTATCCCTAACAGTAACCCTAACACTAACCCTAACCTTAATCATAACCATAACCCTAAAACTAACTCTAACCCTAATTGTAAACCTAAAACTAAACATAATCCTCACTCTAACCCTATTACTAACCATAAAACTATCCCTAACCCTAACTCTAACACAAACTCTAAACCTAATCCTAACCCTATCACAAATGATAACCCTAACACTAACACTAATACAAACACTAAGCCTAACGCTAAAACTAACCCTAAGACTAAACCTAACCCTAAATTTAATTCTTACCCTGATTCTAACCATAACACTAACCCTAAACCAAAACCTAAACCTTACCTAAACATAACCCAAACCCTAACCCAAAATAACAATAACCCTAACACTAATCCTAACCCGAATCCTAACCCTAACCCTCACCCTAACCCTAAAACTAATGCAACCCTAATCCTAACCCTAATTGTAACACAAACCCTAACCCAAACCATAAGCCTAAACCTAACCTAACCCTAACACTAACCCTTACCTAGCTATAACCCTAATCCTCACCCAAACCCTAAACCTAACCTGCTTCCTAAACCTAATGCTAAACCTAATACTAACCCTAATTCAAACCCTAACCATAAATCTAAGTATAAACCTAACCCAAACAAATATTATAGCCCTAACCCTAACCCTAAACTTAACACTAACCCTACCACTAACCCTAACCTAACATAAACCATAACCCAAACCCTGACACTAACATTAATCCTAACCCTAACCCTAAATCTATCTCTAACACTAACTCTAATTCAAAACCTCACACTAACATTAACCCTAAGCCTCACCTTAATTTTAAACCAAACCCTAACAGTAACCCTAATCCTAAACTTTAATCGAACACTAACCCTAACCCTAACACAAACCCTAACAGTAAACCTAACCCTAAACCTAACACTAACACTAACTCTAACTCTAAAACTAACGCTAACCCTAATCTAACACTAATATATACCTAACCAAACACCTAATACTAAACCTTACACTAATCCTAACCCTAACCCTAACCTAACAGTAACACTAACAATAACCCAATCCCTAAACCTAACACTAATGTAACCTAACACTAATGCTAACCCTAACAGAAACCCTAAGCCAAACCCTAACCCTAACCCTTACACAACCCTAACCCTAACCCTTTCCTAACCATAACCCTAAACCTAACACTAAACCTAACATTAAACCTAAACCTAACTCTTCCAGTAACACTAATTAAAACCCACACCCTAACCCTAATCCTAACACAAACCCTAACCCTAAACTTAAAACAAACCCTAACCCGAACCACAACCCTAACCCTAACACTTATCTAATCATAATCCTAACCCATACACTATCACTAACCATAAACCTAAAACTAACCCTAACCCTAACCATAACCATAACCATAACATTGACCCTAACCATAATCCTAACCCTAATTCTGATTCTAACACTAACCCTGAACCTAACCCTAACCATAACACTGACACTAATCTTAACCCTAACCCTAAACCTAACATTAACCCAAACCCTAAGCCTAACTCTAAGTGTAAAACTAAAACTAAACCTAACACTAATCATAACTCTCTCTAACCCTAAACATACCCCAAACCCTAACACTATTTCTAACCCCATCCCTAACCCTAAAACTAACATTAACACTAACCTAACCCTAACCTTAACACCAATCTTAACCCTAACCCTAACAAGAAACAAACTCTAACTCTAACCCTAACCCTAACTCTAACTATAAACCTAACATTAACTGTATACGTAACCCTAACCAAAACACTAACACCAACCCTAACCCTAATCCTTAACGTAAAACTAACCCTAACCCTAAACATAACACTAACACTAACACTAACCCTAACAGTAACCCTAAAACGAACTTTAACCCTAATACAAACCTAACACTAACAGTAACTCTAACCCTAACCCTAACTCTATCCCTAACCCTATTCCTAATTCTAACACTAAAATTAAACCTAACTATAACCCTAACACTGACCCCAACCCTAAATTTAACCCAATCCCTAATACTAACTCTAATCTAACCCTATCACTAACCCTAATCCTAACCCTAAAACTAACGCTAATCCTAACCACAACCCAAAAACTTAATCCTACCTGGAACCATAAACCTAACCCTAACACAAAGCCTAAAACTAACCCTAGCACTAACCCTAACCCTAACCCTAATATTAACACTAAAGCAATCTCCAACCTTAACCCTAACACTAATCCTATCCCTAACATTAACCATAAACCTCACCCTAAATCTAACATAACCCTAACACTAACTATAAACATAACCCTAACACAAACCCTAAATCCAACTGTAACTCTAAGCGAAACACTAATCCTAACAATAACCCTAACCCTAACTGAAACACTAACTGTAACCCTAACCAAAACTTTACACCTAAACCTAACACTATACATAGCCCTAACCCTAACATGAAACCTAAACCTAATCCTAACAGTAACCCTAACAATAACACATACCCTAACCCTAAACCTAACACAAACCCTAACCCTATCCCTAAACCTAACACAAACCCTAACCCAAACCACAAACCTAACCCTAACCTAACCCTAACCCTAAAACTTACCTAACCCTAACTCTAACCCTAACACTAAGCCTAACACTAATCTCAATCCTAAACTGAACACTAACCCTAAACGTAACTCTAACCCTAACCCTAACCGTAACACTAACATTAACCCTAACCCTAATTCTAATATTTTCCTAAACCAAATATTAACCATACCACTAACCCTAACCCCAACACTAACCTTATCTCTGACCATAATCTTAACCGTAACCCTTGCCTTAACCCTAATCCTATCCCTAAGACAAACCCTAACCCTAAGACAAACCTTAACTCTAACACTAACACTAAACCTAATATTAATGCTAACTCTAACTGTAACCCTAACTCTAAAACTAACACTAACCTTAACCTGAAACCTAACCCTAACACTAACAGAAACCCTAAACCTAACACAAACGCTTACTCTAACACTAACACTAAACCTAACATTAAACTTAACCCTAAATGTAACCATAATCTTAACTGTAACCCTAACCCTTACCCAAACCTTAACCCTAACTTTAAATCTAACCCTAACCCCAACCCTAATCCTAAACGTAAACCTAACACTAATCCTAACCCTAACCCTAATTCGAACCCAAACCCTAACAAAACCCTAACCTAATCCTAGCACTGACCCTAAACCTAATTATAAACCTAAACCAAACACTAACTGTAACCCTAACACTAAGCCTAACTCTAAGCCTAACCCTAGACCTAAACCTTACATAATTCTAACCCTAACCATAACCTTAACCCAAATCCTAATTGTATCCAAAACCCTAATCTTAATGCTAACAAAAACACTAACACAACCCTAACACTAACCCTAACCCTAAACCTAAACCTCACCCTAACCCTAACCCTAAAACTAACCCTTTTCATAACCCTAACACTAGCTCTAACCCTTACCCTGACACTAACCCTAACCCTAACACTTACTCTAACCTAACACTAACCCTAACACTAAAACTAACACTAACCCTAACCCTAAACCTAACCAAAACACTAATACAAACTCTAACATTAACCCTAACCCCAACCCTAACAGGACCTTTCACCCTAACCCTAACACTAACCATAAGAGTAACAATAACCCTGAACTTACATTAACCTAACCCTAACACTAACCCTACCCCTAAACCTAACCAAAATGCTAACAATAACCCTAAACCTATTTTCAATCCTAACCATAACCCTAACACTAACCGTATCACTAAACTTAATGCAAACCCTAACTCTAACACTAACCCTAACCCTAACACTAACACTAACCCTAACAGTAACCCTAAAACTAAACCTAACCAAAACACTAATACTAACCCTAACACTAACCCTAAATCTAATGCTAACACTGACACTAACCCTAAAACTAAACCTAACCAAAACACTAATACTAACCCTAACACTAACCCTAAAACTAAACCTAACCAAAACACTAATACTAACCCTAACACTAACCCTAAATCTAATGCTAACACTGACACTAACCCTAAATCCAACCCTAACACTAACACTAACCATAACCCTAACCCTTACATTAATTCACACCCTAACCCTAACACTAACCCTAACCCTAAGACTAAACCTAACCCTAACCCTAAACGTAAACCTAAAACTAACCCTCACACTAACCCTAACCCTAAACCTCAAACTAACCCTAACCGTAAACCTAACCTATCACTAACCCTAAGCATAACCATAAACCTAACTCTACTTCTAAACCTAACCATAAACATAAACTTAACAGTAAACCTAAATTTACCCCTATCACGACTCCTAACCCTAACCCTAACCATACCCATAACCTCACCCAAACCCTAACACTAAAACTAACCCTAACACTAACCTTAACCCTAAAGCAAACCCTATCCATAACCTAACCCTAACTCTAACCCTAACTTAACCCTAAAACTAACCCTAACAATAACAGTAACCCTAAACCTCACAATAACCTTAAATCTATCTTTAACCTTAACCCAAACAGTAATCCTAACCCTAATCCTAATACTGAAATGACCAGTAACCTTTACCCTAACCCTAAAACTAACCCTAACCCTTACCGTAACCATAACCCTAAACCAATCCCTAACCTGAACACAAATCCTTATCCAAATGATAAAACAAAACCTAATCTAACCCTAACCTTTACATAACCCTAACCATAACTCTAACACTAACACTAACCCAAACCGCAACCCTAACCCTATCACTAAAGGTAACCATAAACATAACCCTAAACCTAACATTAACCCTAATTCTAACCCTAACACTAACCCTAACCCCAACCCTAACCCTATCACTAAACTTAACGGTGACCATAACCCTAAACTTAACATTAAATATAACCATAACCTTAACACTAATCCTAACTCTAACACTAATTTTACCCTTAACTCGAAAACTAACCCTACACTTACCCTAACCTTAATTCTAAACCTATCCAAAAATAACCCTAACCCTAACCCTAACACAAACCCTAAACCTAATCTTAACCCTAACCCTTACCCCAACACTAACCCCAACCATAATCCTAACCCTAACCCTAACCCTTACCCTAACCCAAACACAAATCATAATCCTAACCATAACCCTAACCCTAACCCTATTTCTAACCCTAACCCAAACACTAAGCCTAAGCCTAACCCTAACCCTAAACATACCCTAAGACTAACACTAACCCTAACCATAAACCTAACAATATACCTAACTCTAATTCTAAACCTAACCGTAACACCAACCATAATCCTAACCCTAACTCTAATACTTACACTAAAATTCACCCTAATCCTAACACTATCCGTAACCCGATCCCAAACCCTAACAACAACACTAACCCTAAACTTAATCCTAACTTTATTTTTTTTATTGGTTGTTCAGAACATTAAAAAGCTCTTGACATATCATATTTCATACATTAGATTCAAGTGGGTTATGAACATCCATTTTTACCCCAAATACAGATTGCAGAATTATACCGGTTACACATCCACATTTTTACATAATGCCATATTAGTAACTGTTGTATTCTGCTACCTTTCCTATCCTCTACTATACCCCCTCCCCTCCCCTCCCATCTTCTCTGTCTACCCCATCTACTGTAATTCATTTCTCTCCTTGTTTTTTTCCCCATTCCCCTCACAACCTCTTATATGTAATTTTGTGTAACATAGAGGATCTCCTTCCATTTCCATGCAATTTCGCTTTTCTCTCCCTTTCCCTCCCACCTCATGTCTCTGTTTAATGTTAATATTTTCCTCCTGCTCTTCCTCCCTGCCCTGTTCTTAGTTGCTCTCATTATATCAAAGAAGACATTTGGCATTTGTTTTTTAGGGTTTGGCTAGCTTCACTTAGCATAATCTGGTCTAAGGCCATCCATTTCCCTGCAAATTCCATGATTTTGTCATTTTTTAGTGCAGAGTAATACTCCATTGTGTATAAATGCCACAGTTTTTTATCCATTCATCTATTGAAGGGCATCTGGGTTGGTTCCACAGTCTAGCTATTGTGAATTGTGCTGCTGTGAACATCGATGTGGCAGTATCCTTGTAGTGTGCTCTTTTAAGGTCTTCAGGGAATAGTCTGAGAAGGGCAATAGCTGGGTCAAACGATGGTTCCATTACCAGCTTTCCCAGGAATCTCCATACTGCTTTCCAAATTGGCCGCACCAATTTGCAGTCCCACCAGCAATGTACAAGAGTACTCTTTTCCCCACATCCTCGCCAGCATTTGTTGTTGTTTGACTTCAAAATGGCTGCCAATCTTACTGGAGTGAGATGGTATCTTAGGGTGGTTTGATTTGCATTTCTCTGACTGCTAGAGATGGTGAGCATTTTTTCATGTACTTGTTGATTGACTGTATATCCTCCTCTGAGAAGTGTCTGTTCAGGTCCTTGGCCCATTTGTTGATTGGGTTATTTGTTATCTTATTGTTTAATTTTTTGAGTTCTTTGTATACTCTGGATATTAGGGCTCTATCTGAAGTGTGAGGAGTAAAAATTTGTTCCCATGATGTAGGCTCCCTATTTAACTCTCTTATTGTTTCTCTTGCTGAGAAAAAACTTTTTAGTTTAAGTAAGTCCCATTTGTTGATTCTTGTTATTAACTCTTGTGCTATGGGTGTCCTATTAATGAATTTGGAGCCTGACCCCACAATATGTAGATCGAAGCCAACTTTTTCTTCTATGAGATGCAGAGTCTCCGATTTGATATCAAGCTCCTTGATCTATTTTGAGTTAACTTTGGTGCATGGTGAGAGAAGGGGATTCAGTTTCATTTTGTTGCATATGGATTTCCAGTTTTCCCAGCACCATTTGTTGAAGATGCTATCCTTCCTCCATTGCATGGTTTTAGCCCCATTATCAAATATAAGATAGCTGTAACTTTCTGGAGTAGTCTCTGTGTCCTCTATTCTGTACCATTTGTCCACCCGCCTGTTTTGGTACCAGTACCATGCTGTTTTTGTTACTATTGCTCTGTAGTATAGTTTGAAATCTGGTATCGCTATACTGCCTGATTCACACTTCCTGCTTAGAGTTGCTTTTGCTATTCTGGGTCTTTTATTTTTCCATATGAATTTTATGATTGCTTTATATATTTCCACAAGAAATGCCATTGGGATTTTGATTGGCATTGCATTAAACCTATAGAGAACTTTTGGTAATATCGCCATTTTGATGATGTTACTTCTGCCTATCCATGAACAGGGTATATTTTCCCATCTTCTAAGATCTTCTTCTATTTCTCTCTTTAGGGTTCTGTAGTTTTCATTGTATAAATCTTTCACCTCTTTTATTAGGTTGATTCCCAAATATTTTATTTTATTTTTTTTTTGAGGATATTGTGAATGGGATGTTTTTCCTCATTTCCGTTTCAGACGTTTTGTCGCTGATATACAGAAATGCCTTTGATTTATGCGTGTTGATTTTATATCCTGCTACTTTGCTGAATTCATTTATTAGTTCTAGTAGTTTCTTTGTAGACTCTTTTGGGTCTTCTAGGTACAGAATCATGTCTTCTGCAAATAGTGATAATTTAAGTTCTTCCTTTCCTCTTTTTATGCCTTTAATTTCTTTCGTCTAATTGCTCTGGCCAGTGTTTCGAGAAATATATTGAGTAGAAGTGGTGATAGAGGGCATCCCTGTCTTGTTCCAGATTTTAGAGGGAATGCCTTCAATTTTTCTCCATTCAGAATGATGCTAGCCTGAGGCTTAGCATAGATAGCTTTTACAATGTTGAGGTAAGTTCCTGTTATCCCTAGTTTTTCTAATGTTTTGAACATAAAGTGATGCTGTACTTTGTCAAATGCTTTTTCTGCATCTATCGAGATGATCATATGGTTCTTATCTCTGAGTCTATTGATGTGGTGAATAACATTTATTGATTTCCGTGTATTGAACCATCCTTGCATCCCAGGGATGAGTCCTACTTGATCATGCTGCACAATTTTTTTGATGTGTTTTTGTATCCGATTCACCAGAATTTTATTGAGGATTTTTACATCTAGGTTCATTAGAGATATTGGTCTGTAGTTTTCTTTTTTTGAGGTGTCTTTGTCTGGTTTTGAAATCAGGGTGATGTTGGCCTCATAGAATGAATTTGGAAGAGCTCCCTCTTTTTCTATTTCCTGAAATAACTTGAAAAGTATTGGTATTAATTCTTCTTTAAAGGTTTTGTAAAACTTTGCTGTATACCCATCAGGTCCTGGGCTTTTCTTGGTTGGTAGTCTTTTGATTGCTTCTTCTATTTCATCCATTGATATCAGTCTGTTCAAATTGTGTGTATCCTCCTGACTCAGTCTGGGCAAATCATATGACTTAAGAAATTTGTCGATGTCTTCACTATCTTCTATTTTATTGGAATATAGGTTTTCAAAATAATTTCTAATTGTCTTCTGTATTTCTGTAGCATCTGTTTTGATATTGCCTTTTTCAACCCCTATGTTAGTAATTTGAGTTCTCATTCTTCTTCTCTTCGTTAACATGGCTAATGGTCTGTCGATCTTATTTATTTTTTTGAAGAACCAACTTTTAATTTTGTCAATTTTTTCAATAGTTTCTTTTTTTTCAATTTTTTTTTTATTTCTGCTCTGATTTTAATTATTTCTTGCCTTCTGCTACATTTGCTGTTGTTTTGCTCTTTCTTTTCTAGGGCTTTGAGATGAAGTGTGAGTTCATTTATTTGTTGTTTTTTTCTTTTTTTGAGGAATGACCTCTAGGCGATGAATTTCCCTCTTAAAACTGCTTTCATTGTGTCTCATAGATTCTGATATATTGTATCTGTATTTTCATTTATCTCTAAGAATTTTTTGATTTCCTCCTTTATGTCTTCTGTAACCCATTGATCATTCAGTAACATATTGTTCATTTTCCATGTGATGTAGGGTTTTTCCTTCCTTCTTTTATCATTGATTTCCAGTTTCATTCCATTAGGATCAGATAAAATGCATGGTATTACCTCCACCCCTTTATATTTACTGAGGGTTGCCCTATGGCATAATATATGGTCTATTTTTGAGAAGGATCTATGTGCTACTGAGAAAAAAGTATATCCACTTGATGATGGTTTATATATTGTATATATGTCAGTTAAGTCTAGGTTATTGATTGTGATATTGAGTTCTATAGTTTCTTTATTCAACTTTTGTTTGGAGGATCTGTCCAATGGTGAGAGAGGTGTGTTGAAGTCACCCATAATTATTGTGTTGTGGTCTATTTGATTCTTGAACTTTAGGAAAGTTTGTTTTATGAACGTCGCAGAACCCTTATTTGGTGCATAAATATTGATAATTGTTATGTCTTGTTGGTGAATGGTTCCTTTTAACAGTATATAATGTCCTTCCTTTTCCCTTTTGATTAACTTAATCCTGAAGTCGATTTTATTCGATATGAGGATGGCCACTCCTGCTTGCTTACAAGGACTGTGTGCATGGTATATTTTTTCCCAACCTTTTATCTTCAGCCTGTGTATGTCTTTTCCAATCAGATGTGTCTCCTGGAGGTAGCATATTGTTGGATTTGTTTTTTTAATCCATGTTACCAGCCTATGTCGCTTTATTGGAGAGTTTAAGCCATTAACGTTTAGAGTTACTATTGATATATGGTTTGTACTTCCAGCCATGTTTGATTATTTATCTTTTTTTTTAAATTTTGTTTGTTTCCCCCCACCCTCTGTCTTTACTGAGGTACTTCCCACTGTTGGTTTTGGTTATTGTTTTTCATTTCTTCCTCGTGTAGTGTTTTGCTCAAGATGCTTTGCAGTGCTGGTTTTCTGGCTGCAAATTCTTTTAACTTTTGTTTATCATGAAAGATTTTTATTTAATTGTCATACCTGAAGCTTAATTTTGCTGGATACAAAATTCTTGGTTGGCATCCATTGTCTTTCAGTTTCTGAAATACGTTGTTCCAGGATCTTCTCAATTTCAGTGTCTGTGATGAAAAATCCATTGTTAACCTTATTGGTTTACCACTGAATGTAATCTGCCTCCTTTCTCTTGTAACTTTTAATATTTTCTCTTTGTTCTGTATATTGGATATCTTCACAACAATGTGTCTTGGATTTGGTCTACTGTGATTTTGTATGCTCGGTGTCCTGTATGCATCAACAATTTGTATATCCATTTCCTTTTTTATTTCTGGAAAGTTTTCTAAAATTATTTTATTCAGCAGGTTTCTCATTCCCTTGGTTTCAACCTCTATACCTTCCTCTATCCGGATGACTCTTAAGTTTGTTTTTTTTATGATATCCCATATCCCTTGGATGTTTTTCTCGTGATTTTTACCAGCCTTTCTGAGTTGGCTAGACTCTTTTCAAGATGATATATTTTGTCTTCATTATCTGACGTTCTGGCTTCTACTTGCTCCACTCTGTTAGTGATACTCTCATTTGAGTTTTTAGTTTGGTTTATAGTTTCCTGCATTTCTAGAATTATTGTTTGATTTTTTTATAATCTCTATCTCCTGATAAAGATGCTTATTTGCTTCTTTTATCTGTTTATGTAATTCATTTTCAATGTGTTCTTTCACTGTTTGAATTTGCTGTCTCATATCCTCTTAAAGATTCCATTCCATCTGTCTAAGTTATTCCTTGAGTTCTTTATTTGGCCTTTTTTCTGATGCCTCTAGGTCCTTCTGAATATTTAGGCTGTCCTGCATTGTTTGTACTCCTTTTCTTCCTTGCTTTTTCATGCTGCTTATGTTACTTCTTGTTCTGTTTGAATGCTGAGTTACTGTTTACTCCTATAAATTTATTTGATGCTTGGTAGGAAAGGTATTAGAAGGGAAGGAAAGAAGTTACTGTCGCCGCCAGTTTCAATGAAGTTATCTCCTCTGCCGCATTCTGATGACGTCAGTTCTCTGCCATGGTGGTATCCCTTGCAAATGGCGACAGTTCGTTCCCTTTGCAGGGTGACCAATGCAATGGGTAGGTCCTGACTGGCTCTCCCAAGCCCCATCTCAAAGCTGTGGCCACTGCCGATGAAGGCTCGATTGGTATTAACCTCCGCAAGTTCAGAAGGGCCGACCAATTGTTTCAGCGGGATCCTTTAGTGCTGAGTCACAGCAGTTTGTCTGTGAGAAGCAGGCAAACGGGAGCTTGAATTTAGCCAATCCGGGCTCGGTGTGTGTTCTGAGAGGTCCAGACTATTCACCCCAGATCCATCTCAGCTCATCATTGCCTAGTGATCCTGAGCATTTAGATGATTTACGACTCCCTATGCCCGCACAGCTGAAGAGGTCAGAGACTTGATCTATTTGCACCCGCCGCCATGTTGGATAATCCCCTTAATCCTAACTTTAACAATAATGCTTACCCTAACCCTTACACAAAATGTAACCCTAACCCTAATACTATCCCTAAACCTAAACTTAACCCTAACCCTAACACTAAACCTAAATCTTACACTAACACTAACACTAATGCTAACCCTAACACTTATCCTAACCATAACCCTAACCCTAACACTGACCCTAACCCTAACCCTACAAAAATGTCTAACTCTATAATGAACCCTAAACCTAACACTAATCCTAACCCTAACCTTAAACTTAACCCTACCACTATCCTAAAGATAACCCTTACCCTAACACTAACCCTAAACTTAAACCTAAACCCTAACCCTAACACTAACCCTAAACCTAATCCTAACCCTATCACTAACACTAACACTAACATTAACCCTCACCATAAATGTAACCCTAAACCTAACACTTACTCTATACCTAACCCTAACAATAATACTACACCTAACGCCAACTCTAACCCAAACAATAATCCTAACCCTAAACCTAACTCTAAATGTAACCCTAACCCTAACCATAAACCTACATGTAACCCTAATATTAACCCTACCCCTAACTCTAACACAAACTCTACACCTAATCCTAACCAAAACCCTAACACAAACCCACACTCTAACACTAACCCTAACACAAATCTTTAACCTTACATTAACCCTAACACAAACCCTAAGCAAACAATAACCCTAACCCTAACCTAACTCTAACCCCTTCCTAAATGTAATCCTAATCCTAAACCTAAACCTAATTCTAATCCTAACACTAACCGTAACCTTAACACTAACCCTAACCCCAACACTAACCCTATAATTAACTTAAACATAAACATACACCTAACACTGAACCTAATCCTAACTGTACCCCTAACTATAACCCCAAATCTAACTCTGATCTTAACCCTAACCCTAATCATAACATTAAACATAACCCTAACACAAACCCTAACCATAACCGAACAATAACCCTAACACTAACTGTAACAAAAACCATAAAGCCAACCTTAACCCTAACTCTAAAACTAACCCTAAACCTAAACTGAACCCTAAGCCTAACCCTAACCCTATCAAAAATGCTAACCCAAAATCTAACCTTAACCTATTACTAACCCTATCCCTAACCCTAACCCTAATCCCTAAGCTTTACACAAACATCAACCCTAACCTTTGGCCTAGTTCTAAACACAGATCTAACCCTAATTTTAAGTCTAAATCTCACCCTAACACTAGCCCTGAAACTAATGCTAATTGGTAAACTAGTCCTCACCCTACACTAGCCCTAAAACTAAACTGATTCATAACCCCAACCTGAACCCTTAATCTATACCAAACAATAACCCTAACCCTGGCCCTAAACCTTGGCATAATTTGAGTCCTAAACCCAAACCTAGAAGTAACCCTGACCCTGACTCGGATCCTAACAATAACCCTAGCTCTATACATTGCCCTAATGCTAACCTTAGAACTAGCCCTAATCAGAAACCAAGTTTTTTTAATTAGTCATAGACCTAAAGCTAACACAAATCCTAGTGCTGATCCAAGCTCTAACCCTAGGTTTAACCCTAAGACTAACCCTAACACTAACTCTAGCCCTAAACCTATTTCAAACCATAATCCTACTTCTAAACCCACCCCTTTCCCTAAGCCAAACCCTCACCCTAATGTTACCTAGTCCTAACCCTAATCCTTAGCCTATACCATAGTCCTAACCCTAGCCCTCATTCTAGCTGTAACTCTAAACCAAACCCTGACCCTTATTCTTATACTAACACTAACCCTAAAACTAAACCTCACACCAACCCTAAACCAGACCCTAATCCTATCCCTACCAGTAAACCTATACCTAAACCTAACAGTAACACTAGCACTAGACCAAACCTAATCCTAAATATAGTCATAAATCTAGCCCTCACCCTAAACAAAAACCTTGAAGTAGCCCTAAAATTAACCCTTAACACAAAGACTACACCTATCCCTAGACCCAACACTAGTCCTAATTCAGGCCCTAACTCATACCCTAACCCTAACCTTAACTGATAGCCCTAATACTAGCCATAAACACCACACAAACCTAGCCTTATCCTAGACCTAACCTAGCCCTAATCATAACCTTAACTGCAACCCTAGCCCTGACTCTAAACCTAATCATCGCCCTAGCCCTAACCCTATCTCTACCCTAACACTTACCCTAAACCTAACCCAGACACTAACCCTAGGGCTAAACATAACCCTCACCTTAACCCTAGCACTAACCTTAGCTAAAACCTTATCCACTAACCTAAAGATAAGCCTAACTCAAATGCTAACCCTAGGCCTAACACAAAGCGTGTCACTAACACTAACTCTATCCATTACTCTAAACTTAACCTGAATCCTAAACCTAACCCTAATTATTATCCTATTTCTAATAGTAATGCTACTGCTAATTCAAACCTTAACTCTAAACCTTAAACTATACCAAACCCTACCCGTACCCTGACCCTTATAATACACCTAGCTCTAAACCTGACCCTTACTCTAAACGTAATCCTTACACTAGATCTAGCCAAAACCCAAACTTAAAACTATCCCTAACTGTAACCCTCGACCTGACATTAGCCCTAACCCTAATCCAAGCACTAGCCATAACACAAACCATCAAATCCAGCCCTAAATCTAGCCTTAATCATAACCCAAACCCTAACGTAGCACTAAGCCTAATTCTAACTCTCGCCCTAAACCTAAACCTAGATATAACCCAAACACTTTCCCTAAATCTAACCCTATCCCTAACACTAGCACATTAGCCCTAAACATCACACAAAACCTAGCCCTTATCCTAGCCCTACACCTAGTCATAATCATAACCCTTACTATACCCTTAGACCTAACCCTAATGATAAACCTCACCCTAGTCATAACCCTAGCTCAAATTCTAATCCTTAGACTAAATATAACCCTAACCCTAAACCTAACCCTAAACTTGACTCAAACCCTAATCCTCGCCCTAGGCCTAACCCTACCTCAAATGCCTACACTTACCATAAACCTAACTTTAATATTAACCTTAGGCCTAATCCTAACCCTAACCTTAACCCAAACCTTAACCCTAGCCCTAACTTTAGCTCTAACCCTATCCATCACCCTAAAGATAAGTCTAACCCAAATGTTATCCCTAGGCCTAACGACAACCCTATCACTAACACTAACCCTATTCATTACTGTAAACCTAACCAGAACCATAAAACTAATTCATTCCACTACCCTAACCCTAAGCCTAACCCAGAGCTAATTCAAGCATTAACCCTAAATCTTAACCTAAACCAAACCCTACCTGGATTTGACCCTAATAATACACCTAGCTCTAAACCTGACCCCAACCCTAAACCTAACCCTTATACTAGACATAGCCATAACCTTACATTAAAACTAATACTAACCATAAACCTAGACCTGATATTAACCCTAGCCTTAATCCTAGGCCTAGCCCTAACACAAACCGTCAGCTTAACCTTAAACCTAGCCTTAATCATAACCCATACCAAAATCTTATCCCTAACCCTAATTCTAACCCTTGCCATAGCCCTAAAGCTAGCTATAAACCTATTCATTCCCCTAAATCTAATCCTAACCCTAACACTAACACTAACTTTAACCCTAACATAAACCCTAGCACTAATCTTAGCCCTAATTTAGCCCTAACCCTGAACCTACCCCTAATCCTAGCCCACAGACTAACTCGAACTCTGGCCCTAGCCCTATTTCTAGTTCTAACCCTATCCTTTACCATAGCCCTAACACTAGCCCTAAACGTAACCCTAACCCTAGCAATAGACCTAAACCTAGATCTAACCATAACAATAAATCTAAGCCTAAACTTCACCCTACCACTAGCTGTAACACTATCGCTAATCCTAAAACTAGCCCTAACACAAGGCCTAGTTCTAAAACAAAACTGAGCCATAGCCCTATCCCTAACCCTAGTCTAACCTTAACCCTAGACCTGACACTAGCCCTATCCCTAGACCTAATTCTAGTTCTAAGCTTAGCCTTAATCATAACCCTGATCTTAACCCTATCCCTATCCCTAATTTTATCCCTTGTCATGGCACTAAACATAGATGTAACATCATACCTTACCTTATCCCTAACATTAACCTTAACCATAGCCCAAAACCTAGGCCTTAACCTAACACTAACCCTAGCACTAATCCTAGCCCTAATTTAGCCCTAACATTAAAACTAACCCTATCCCTAGCCCTAAGACTAACAGTAACTCTTGCCCTAGCCCTAGCCCTAGTTCTAAAACTATCCCTTACCATAACCCAAAACCTAGCCCTTTCCCTAGCCCAAAATTTAGTCCTAACATTTGCCCTAGCCCTAAACATTAATATAACCATAACCTTAAGCCTAAAGCTCACCCTAACATTAGCCCTGACCCTAATGCTAATTGGAAAACTAGCCCTAACCCTAACCTAGCAAATAAAACAAAACTGAGCCATAACCTTAATCCTAACCCTTAACCTAAACCAAAAATTAACCCTTATCCTAGCCCTAAACCTTCCCATAATTTGAGTGCTAAACCTAACCCTAGAAATAACCCTGACCCTGACTCTGATTCTAACACTAATCCTAGCTCTAAATATTGCCTTGATGCTAAAGCAAGAAGTAGCCCTAATCAGAAACCAAGTTCTTTCATTAGCCATAGCCCTAATGCTAACACATATCCTAGAACTAATCCTAGCCCTAAACCTAGGTTTAATTCTAATACTAACCCTAACCCTAACACTATCCTTAACCCTATCCCTAATCCTAACCCTACCTCTAATCCTATCCTTTACCCTAATCCAAACCATCACCCTAATGTGACTCTAGTCCTAACACTAATCTTAGCCTATCCCAAACCCTAACTCTATTACTAGTCCTAACCCTAGGCCTCATTCTAGCTCTAGCCCTAACTCAAACCCTGACCCTTATTCTGACCCTAACATTAAACCTAGATCTAAACCTGACACTAACCCTAAACCAGACTCTAACTCTGCCTCGACCAGTTAACCTATACCTAAACCTAACAGTAACAATAGCACTAGACCAAACCTAATCCTAAATAGAGTCATAAATCTAGCTCTAACCCTAAACAAAAACCTTGAACTAGCCCTAACAATAACCCTTAACCTAACACAAAGACTAAGCCTATCCCTAGACCCAATGCTATTCCTAATTCTGGCCCTAACCCTAACCCAAACACTGATGCTTACCGTAACACACACCCTAGCTCTAAAACTTATCCTAACCCCAAACCTAACCGTAACACTAGACTTATCCATAACCCTAACCCTAAAACTAGTCATAACAATAACCCGAGTTCTTACATTATGCATAGCCCTAATGCTAGTCATAAACATCATACAAACCTAGCCCTTATCCTAGCCCTAAACCTAGCCCTAATTGTAACCCTAACCATAACCATAGACCCAACCCTAACCCTAACCCTCGACGTAGTCCTAAACCTAGCTCAAACTCTAACCCTTTCCCTAATCATAACACTAACCCTAACCCTAACCCTAGCCCTGACTCTAACCCTAACCCTCGTCCTAGACCTAACCCTAACTCAAACTTTAATACTTACCCTAAACCTAATTCTGACACTAACCCTAGGCCTAACCCTAATCCTAGCCATAAACTTAACCTTAACCCTAGCCCTAACCTTATCTCTAACCTTATCCATTACCCTAAAGATAAACCTAAACTAAATGATAACCATAGGCCAAATGCTAACACTATCGCTAACAATAACAATATCCATTACTCTGAAAAAAGCCCTAAACATAACCCTATCCATTACGCTAATCTGAAACTGAACCCTAATGCTAATAAAAGCTTTAACCCTAAACTTTAACCTAAACTAAACCATACCCAGACTCTGACCCTAACAAAATACCTAGCTCTAAACCTGACCCTTACCCTAAACCTAAACCTTACACTAGACCTAGCCATAACCTAACCATAAAACTACCACTTACTATGAATCTAGACCTGACATTAGCCATAGCCCTAATCTTAGCCCTAACACATACCCACATCCTGTTAAAAAACCCAGCCTTAATCCTAACCTGAACCCTAACCCTAGCCCTAAATCAATTTCTAACCTGAACCCTAGATCTAAACCTATCTATAACCCCATCCCTTTCCCTAAATCTAACTCTAATACTAACACTAACACTAACCATAACCCTTGCCCTAACCCTAGGCCTAACACTAACACTAACTCTAGCGCTAATCCTAGCCATAATTCAGCCCTAACCATAAACTTACCCCTAACCCTAGCCAAAATAATAACTCTAATCACACCCCAGTCCTTTTTATAGTTCTAAACCTATCCATTACCATAACTCTAACACTAGCCCTATCCTTAATCCTAATGCAGGCCCTAGCCCTAAACCTAGATCTAACCATAAGGATAAATCTAAGCCTAAACCTCATCCTACCACTATCCCTAACACTATTGCTAATCCTAAAACTAGCCCTAACCCTAGCCCTAGGTCAAAAACAAAACTGAGCCATAGCCCTAACCCTAACCCTAGCCTAATTGTAACACTAGAACTGACATTAGCCCTATCCCTAATTATTACCCTAAACCTAACACAAAACCTAACCCTACACCTAGCCTTAATCCTAGCCCTAATTCCAGTTCTATTCCTAACCCTGATCAGTAACATTGATCTTGACTCGACCCTATCACTAACTTTATCTCTAATCATCTCTCTAAACCTAAATCTAATCTAAACACAAGACCTTGTCATATACCTAATGCTAACTGTAAAACTAGCCAAAATCTTAACTGTAGTTCTTACAATATCCATAGTCCTACCTATCCCTAACCTAACCCAAAACCTAGCCGTAATTTGAGACCTGGCCCTAGCTTTAATCCTATCCCTAACCCTAAACCTAGCCCTAATACTTAACCTAACCCTAACCAAAAAACTAAACCTTGACCTAACCTGAACCATGACCCTAATCCTAACCATAACCCTAGCCCTAACCATAGCTCTAATCTTTTTAAAGGTTAGGTTAGGTTAATCTAAACTTAACCCTAACAGAATTCTAACTCTAGACTTAACAATAACCATAGCCCTAACATAACAATAAACCTAACCCTAACTGAGGCTCTAATCCTATCCATTACTCAAAACTTAACCTGAACAGAATTTATCCCTAGGCCTAACCTTAACACTATCCCTAAACCTAAGGCTATCCATTACCCTAAACGTAAACTGAACCATAAACCTAACCATATCCATTACCCTAACCCTAACACTAACCTGAATTGTAATTTGAGCTCTAACCCTAAACATTAATCTAACACATATCCTAACCCTGATTTCGACCCTAATAATACCCTAGCTGTTAAGCTGACCCTAACACTCAACCTAACCCTTAAAATAGGCTAGGCTATAAACCTAACCCTAAAAGTATCCCTAACCATAACCCTAGACCTGACATTAGCCCTAGCTCTAATCCTAGCCCTAACAGTAACACAAACCCTAGCCCTAAGCCTAGCACTAAGCCTAGCATTAATCCTAACCATAAACTTAACCCTAGCCCTATCTCTAATTTTATACTTTGACCTAGCCAAAAACATAGCTGTAACATCTTACCTTACCCTAACCCTAGCACTAAACCTAGGCCTAAACCTAACATTGACCCTAGCACTAATCCTAGCACTAATTTAGACCTAACCCTAAATCTAACCCTATCCCTAGCCCTAAGACCAACTCTATTGCTCTCCTTAGCCCTATCCCTAGTTCTAAAACTATCCCTTTCCATTACACAAACTCTAGTCCTATCCCTAGCCCCAACCTTAGCCCTAACATTTGCCCTGGCCCTAAACGTGAATCTAACCCTAATTTAAGCCTAAAGCTAACCCTAACACTAGCCCTGACCCAAATGCTAATTGGAACACTAGCCCTAACCCTAGTCTAGCCCTAAAACAAAACTGATTTATAACCCTAACCCTTAACCCAAACCAAACACTAACCCTAAACCTAGCCCTAAATCTTGTCATAATTTGAGTGGTAAACCTAACCCTAGAAGTAACCCTGACCCTGACTCGGATCCTAACAATAACCCTAGCTCTATACATTGCCCTAATGCTAACCCTAGAACTAGCCCTAATCAGAAACCAAGTTTTTTCATTAGCCATAGCCCTAAAGCTAACACAAATCCTAGCACTAATCCAAGCTCTAACCACAGGTTTAACCTTAAGACTAACACCAACCCTAACCCTAGCCCTAAACCTATTTTGAACCCTAATCCTACATCTAAACCCATCCATTCCCATAAGCCAAACCCCCACCCTAATGTTACCTAGTCCTAACACTAATCCTTAGCCTACCCCAATCACCATCTCTATTACTAGTCCTAATTCTAGCCCTCATTCTAGCTGTAACTCTAACCCAAACCCTGAAACTTATTCTGACTCTAACACTAACCCTAGAACTCAACCTCACACTAACCCTAAACGGGACACCACCCCTACCCCTTGAAGTAAACCTATACCTATTACCTAATAGTAATACTAGCACTAGACCAAACCTAATCCTAAATATAATCATAAATCTAGCCCTATCCCTAAACAAAAACCTTGAACCAGCCCTAAAAATAACCCTTAAATTAACCCAAAGACTAAACCTATTCCTAGACCCAACACTAGTCCTAATTTTGGACCTAACTCTAACCCTAACACTAACCCTAACTAATAGCGCTAATGCTAGCCATAAACACCACACAAACCTAGCCTTATCCTAGACTTAAACCTAGCCCTAATTGTAACCCTAACTGCAACCCTAGACCTGACTCTAACCCTAACCATCACCCTAGCCCTAACCCTAGCTCATACCCTAACACATACTCTAAACCTAACCCTTACAGTAACACTAGCCCTAATCCTAACCTTAACCCTAGCACTAACCTTAGCTCTAACCTTATCCATTAACCTAAAGATAAGCCTAACTCAAATGCTAACCCTAGGTCTAATGCTAACCCTATTGCTAACACTAACCCTATTTATTACTCTAAACTTAACCTGAACCCTAAACCTAACCCTATCCATTACCCTAGCTCTAACCCTAACCTTAAGGCTAATTCAACCCTTAACTCTAAACCTTAAACTAAACAAAATCCTACCCGACACTGACCCTAATAATATGCTTAGCTCTAAACCTGACCCTTACCCTAAAATTAATCCTTACACTAGACCTGGTCATAACCTAACCCTAAAACTATAACTAACCACAATCTTAGACCTGCAAATAGCCCTATACCTAATCTTAGCCCTGGCTCCAAAACAAACCCTCAAACCTAGCCTTAAATGTAGCCTTAATCATAACCCAAACCCTAACCTAGCCCTAACCCTAATTCTACTCTCGCACTATCCCTAAACCTATCTATAACCCCATCTCTTCCCTAAACCTCACCCTATCTCTAACACTAACACTAACCCTAACCCTAGCCCTAACCCTAACACAAACCCCAGCACTAATCCTAGCCCTAATTTAGCCTGAACCTTAAACCCACCCCTGACCCTAGCACTAAGACTAACTCTAATTTTCGTCCTATCTCTATCTCTAGTTTTAACCCTATCTGTTATCATAACCATAACACTAGCCCTAAATTTAGCCCTAACCATGGCCCTAGCCATAAACCTAGATCTAAACATAACAATTAATATAAGATTTCACCTCACCTTACTACTAGCTCTAACTCTATTGCTAATCCCCAAACTAGCCCTAAACCTAGCCCTAGCTGTAAAACAAAACTGAGCCATAGCCCCAACCCTAACCCTAATCTAAACCTAACCCTAGACCTGACATTAGCCCTATCCCTAATTCTTACCCTAACCCTAACACAAATCCTAACCCTACACCTAGCCTTAACCCTTGCCCTAATTCGGGTCCCTATTCCTAATCCTAAAAATAACACTGATTCTGACTCTGACCCTAAAATTAACCCTATCTCTAATCATCCTCCTAAACCTAAACCTGATATAAACACTAGACCTAGTCCTAATGTTAACCCTTATACTAGCCCTAATCGTAACCCTAGTTCTTACATTAACCATAGTCCTACACTAGCCCTAACCTAACACAAAACCTAGCCCTAATCCGAGCCCTAACCCTGTTTTAATTATAGCCCTAACCCTATCCCTAGGCCTAACAAATAACCTAAACCTAACCCTAAACCTAAACCTTGTCCTAACCCGAAACCTAAACCGAAACATAGCCCTATTCCTAACCATAGCCCTATTCCTAACCATAACACTAGCCCTAACCCTAGCCCTAACTCTAGGCCAAAACATAACACTAACCCTAGGGCTATTCCTAGCCCTAAATTAACCCTAATCCTAAACCTAATCTGATTCCCAGCCCTAAGACTAACTCTAACTCTCGCCCTACCCCTATCCCTAGTTAAATACTATTCTTTACTGTAACCCAAACCCTAGCCCTATCCCTAGCCCCAACTCTAACTCTAACCATCACATTAGCCCTAAACCTGGTTGTAAACCCTATCCTGAAGCCCAAACCTCACCCTAACACTAGCCCTAAACCTAACGCTAATTGGAAAACTAGCCCTAAATCTACCCTAGCCCTAAAACAAAACTGAACCATAATCCTAACCCTATTCCTTAACCTAAACCAAACACTAATCTTACACCTATCCCTAAACTTAGTCATCATTTGTGTCCTAACCGTAACCATAGAAAAAACCCTGACCCTGATTTGGACCCTAACAGTACCCCTAGCTCTAAACATTGCCATAACGCTAACCTTAGAACTAGCCCTAATCAGAAAACTAGTTCTTTCATTAGCCATAGCCCTAATGCTAACACAAATCCTAGCCATAATCCGAGCCCTGACTCTAACCCTAACCTAACCGTACCTCTAACCCTATCCCTTACCCTAAACCAAACCCTCTCCCTCATGCTACTCTAGTCCTAACCTTAATCCTTAGCCTAACCCAAACCCTAACAATATTACTAGTCCTAAACTTAGCCCTCATTCTAGCTTTAACGCTAATTCTATCACTTACCCTTATTCTGATCCTAACACTAACCCTAAATCAGAACCTGACCTTAACCCTAAATCAAACCCTAGCACTACCCTTACCGGTAAACATAAACTTAAACCTAACAGTAACACTAGCACTAGACTAAACGCAATCCTAAATAGAGTCATAAATCTAGCCTTATCCCTAAACAAAACCTAGCACTCTCCCTAACAATAACCCTTAACCTAACATAAATACTAAACCTATCACTAGACCAAGTGCTAGTCCTAATTGTGGCCCTAATAATAAAACTAACCCTAACCCAACAATGTCCCTTAATCTAATAGAAACCCTACCTATAAACCTTATCCTAATCCAAAACCTAACCCTAACACTAGACTTATCCATAACCCTGACCCTAACACTAGCCATAACCATATCCCTCTCTCTTAGCCCTAGCATTAGCCCTAAACAATCCACAAACCTAGCCCTTATCCTAGCCTTAAACCTAGCCCTAATCATACCCTAATCATAACCTTAGACCTAACCCTAATGCTGAACCTCGCCCTAGCCATAACCCTAGCTCAAACTATAATCCTTAGACTAAATATAACGCTAACCCTAAACCTAACCCTAGCCATGACTCAAACCCTAACCCTCGCCCTAGGCCTAACCCTAGCTCAAAAGCCTACACTTACCCAAAACCTAACCGTAACATTAACCCTAGGCCTAACCCTAACCATAACCCTAATCCTAACCTTAACCTTAGCCCTAAACTTAGCTCTAACCCTATCCATTACCCTAAAGAAAAGCCTAACCCAAATGCTATCCCTAGGTCTAATGATAACCCTATCACTAACACTAACCCTATCCATTACTCTAAACATAAACTAAAGCATAAACCTAATTCTATCCATTACAATGACCCTAACCCTAACCCACTACTGATTCAAGCATTAACCCTAAATCTTAACCTAAACCAAACCCTACCCGAACCCTGACCCTAATAATACACCTAGCTCTAAACCTGTCCCCTACCCTAAACCTAACCTTTATACTAGACATAGCCATAATCTAACACTAAAACTAATACTAACCATAAACCTAGACCTGACATTAGCACTAGCCCTAATCCTAGCCCTAGCCCTAAACAAACTCTCAGTTTAACCCTAAACCTAGCCTGATACCTAACCCAAACCCTAACCTTAGTCCTAACGCTAATTCTAACAATAAACCTACCTATAACCCTATCCATTCCCCGAAACCTAATCCTAACCCTAACACTAAACCTACCCCTAGGCCTAAACCTAACACTAAACCTAGTGCTAATCCTAGCCCTAATTTAGCCCTAACCCTAAACTTAAACTACCCCTAACCCTCGCCCAAAGACTAACTCAAACTCTGGCCCTAGCCCTATTTTTAGTTCTAACCCTATTCATTACCATAACCCTAACACTAGCCCTAAACTTAGCCCTAACCCTAGCCACAGACCTAAACCTAGATCTAACCACAACAATAAATCTAAGCATAAATTTCACCCTACACTAGACCTAACACTATTACTAATCATAAACTAGCCCTAACCCTAGGCGTAGTTCTAAAACAAAACTGAGCCATAGCCCTATCCCTAACCCTAGCCTAACTTTAACCCTAGACCTGACATTAGCCCTACCCCTAGACCTAATCCTAGTTCTAAGCCTAGCCTTAATCCTAAACCTAATTTTAAATGTAGCTCTGACCCTAATTTTCTCCCTTGTCCTAGCACTAAACATAGCTGTAACATCATACCTTAACCTAACCCTAATGCTAACCCTAACCCTAGCCCTAAACCTAGGCCGAAATATAACACAAACCCTAGCACTAATCCTAGCCCTAATTTAGCCCTAACGCTAAACCTAACCCTATTTCTATCCCTATCCCTAAGACTAACTCTAACTCTCACCCTAGACCAATCCCTAGTTCTAAACTTATCCCTTACCATAACACAAACACTAGCCCTATCCCTAGCTGCAAACTTTATACTAAAATTAAGTATAAACCTCACCCTAACACTTGCCCTAACCCTAAGGCTAATTGGAAAACTAGCCCTAAATATACCTTAACCTAAAACAAAATTGAGCCATAACCCTAACCCTTAACCTAGATCAAACCCTAAAGATACACCTAGTCCATATCCTAGCCCTAACTTGAGTCCTAACCTTAACCCTAGAAATAACTCTGGCACTAACTCGGCTCCTAACACTAACCCTAGCTCTAAACATTGCCCTAATGCTCAACCTATAACTAACCCTGAACAGAAACCTAGTTCTTTCATTAGCCATAGTCCTAATGATAACACAAATCCCAGCCCGAATCTGAGACCTAACCCTATTTCTTAACTCTAATCCTAACCCTAACCCTAGCCCTAATCCTAACCCTTACCCTAACCCTAACCCTACCTTAAACCCTATCCCTTTCCCTAAGCCAAACCCTCACTCTAATGCTATCATAGTCCAAAAATTAATCCTTAGCCTACCCCAAACCTTAACTCTATCACTAGTCCTATCCTAGCTCTCATTCTAGCTCTAAACCTAAACCTAACCCTGACCCTTATTCTGACCTTAACACTAACCCTAAGTCTAAACCTGACCCTAATACTAAACCAAAACCTAACACTTCCCATACCAGTAAATCTATACTTATACCTAACAGTAACAATAGCACTAGACAAAACCTAATCCTAAATATAGTCATAAATATAGCTCTAGCCCTAAACAAAACCTAGCACTAGCCCTAACAATAACCATTAACCTAACTTAAAGACTAACCCTATCCCTAGACCCAATGCTAGTCATAATTCTGGCACTCAATCTAAAACTTACCCTATCTTGAAGAATGACCCTTAACCCTAAACAAATTCTAGCTCCAAACGTCATCCTAACCCAAAATCTAACCCTAACACTGGACATATCCATAACCCTGACCCTAAAACTAGCCATAAACATATTAATAGCTCTTATATTTCCCATAGCCCTAATGATAGCTCTAAACCTCACACAAAACCTAGCCCTTATCCTATCCCTAAACCTAGGCCTAAACCTAGCCCTCACTCTAGCTCTAACCCTAATTCAAATCCTTACCCTAACACAAACCCTCAATCTAAATCTGATCCTCACCCTAATCCAAACCCTAAAACTAGCCCTACTAGTAAACTTATACCTAAACCTAACCCTAACACAAGCCCTACACCTAAGCCTAATCCTAAATATAGCCATAACTCTAGAGCTGAACCTAAAAAATCCTGAACCCTAGCCCTAATATAATCCTTAACCTAAAGTAAACACTAACCCTATCCCTAGACCTAAACCTAGTCCTAATTATGGCTTTCACCCTAAACCTAAATCTGACTTTAACATTGATCCTAACACTAACACTAAACCTAGCTCTAAACCTGAAGCTAACCCAAAACCTAAACCTAACACTAGACATATCCATAACCCTAACCCTAAAACTAGCAATAATCAGAACCCTAGATCTTACATTACACATAGCCTTAACACTGGGCCTAAACCTAACACAAAACCTAGCCCTAATCTGAGGCCTAAATATACCCTAAGCATAACCATAATCCTAAATTTAGCCCTAACCCTAACCCTTGGCTTAGACATAACCTTAGCTCAAAGCCTAACCCTTAGCCTAAACATAACCCTAGCTCTATTCCTAAACATAAACCAAATTCTAGCCCTAATCCTAACCTTAACCCTAGTACTAACACTATTTCTAACCCTAATATTACCCTAACCCTAACCCTAACCCTAATAATAACCCTAGCCCTTAATGTAACCCTATCCCTAACCCTAATCATAAACCTAACCCTCGAACTAACCCTTAACCTAACCCTTGCCATTAAGTTAACCCTAAACCTTACCATGAATCAAAACTAAGCCTATCCCTAAACCTAAATTTAACCATAACCTAAACTTAACCCTAAACCTAATCTTACATCTAGTCCAATATGTTACTCTAAAACTAAACCTAAACCCAACCCTAACCATAACCATAACAATAACCATTACCTAGACCTAACACTAAACCTAACACTCCACCTAGCCCTAACCATAGCTTAAACCCTAACCCTTACCCTAATCCTAACCCTATCCCTAGCCCTAATTATAACCCTAAAACTAGCCCTAACCCTACCATTAAACCTAACCCTAATCCTAGCCCCAATATAGCCCTATTCCTAACCCTAACCATAACCCTAGAATTAAGACTAACTATAATTCTCACACAATATCTATCCCTACTTCCAGCCCTATCCCTTACTGTAACCCTAACCCAAGCCCAAACCCTAGTCATAACCCTTGCACTATCCTTAGCCCTAGCACTAACTCGAGATCAAAAAATATCTAAAACTAACCCTAAACTGATGCCTCAGCCTAACCCTGAAACTAGCTCTAACCTTAATGCTATTCCTAAAATTAGCCCTAACCATAGCCCGAGCCCTAAACAAAACTGAGCCATACCACTAACACTAATCCTTACCCTAGGCCAAACCCTAAACCTACACAAGCCCTAACCCTAGCCCTGATTTGAAACCTAACCCTAACCCTAAGTATAACCATGACCCTGACTCATATCCAAACACTAAACCTAGCTCTAAATATGGCTCTAACCTTAAACCTAACCCTAACACTAGAGCTAGCCCTAAACTTAACCCTAAAACTAACCTTAATCATAACTCTATTTCTTAAAATAGGCATAACCAAAAAACTACCACTAACCCAAATACAAAACTAGCCATAATCCAAGCCCTAACATGAACTTTAACTGTAACTCTAACCCTAACCCTAGTCCTAACCCTAGCTCTAAACTCTTCCCTTACCCTAAGCCAAACCCTCACCCTAACCATATTCTTAGCACTAATACTTCGCCTAACCAAAAACTAACTCTATAACTAGTCCTAACCCTAGCCTTCAATCTAGATCTAACCATAACCCAAACCCTATCCCTGACCATTATTCTGACCCTAACACTAATCTTTGGTATAAATCTAAACCTAACCCTAAACCAAACCCTAGTAATAGCCCTACTGGTAAACTTATACCTAAACCTAACCCTAACAATAGCCATAGACCATAACATAATCCTAAATCTAGCCATAACTATAGCTTTAGTCCTAAAGAAAAACTAGACCTAGCCTTAACAATAACCTTAACCTAACCCAAACTCTAACCCTACCTCTAGACCTAAACTTAGTCCTAATTCTCGCTTCAACCCTAAGCATTACCCTACCCGAACACTGTCATTGACACTAACACTAATCCTAGCTCTAAACTTAACCCTAACCCTAAACCTGACCCTTAACCAAACCCTAAAACTACACCTAGCCCTAACATTAACCATAAAACTAGTTTTAATCATTACACTAGTTCTTACATTAGCCATAGCCCTAACCTATTGCAAAACCTAGCCCTAATCCATGCCCTACCTTAGCTTTAAGCCAAAAGCTAACCCTAACAATAACCCTAGCACTAACTACACCACTAAGCCTAACCCTAGACTTAATCCTAACTATAACCCTAGCCCTAACCCTAGCTCTAAGTCTATTCATTACTGTAAGGTAACTATAACCCTTATGCTAACCCTAGGCAGAACCCTAATCATATCACTAGGCTTAATGCTATCCATTAACCTACACCTAACCTGAACCCTAAACCTAACTGTGTCATTACCCAATCTTTAAACATAAGACTAATTTGAGCCCATAACCTAAAACTTAACCTAACACTAACCCTAACCTTGATCCTGACTCTATTAATACCCATAGATCTAAACATGACCCTAACAAGAAACCTAAATTTTACAATAGACTTAGCCATAAACCTAAACCTAAAACCATCCCTAACAGTATCCTAGACCTGAAATTAGCTCTAGCTGTAATCCTAGCACTAAACCTAACACAAAACTTAGCCCACACCCTAGCCATGAACCTCACCTTAATCATAACGCTAACCCCAATGTTATCCCTAACCTTACCCTAATTCTCACCCTAGTCCTAAAACTAGCTATATTCCCATCCCTTACCCTAAAACTAAACCTAACCCTAAACCTAACACTAACCCTAGCCCTAACCCTAGGCCTAACACTAACACTAATCCTAGCCCTAATCCAAGCCATAATTTAGCCCTATTTCTAACCCTAACCCTAGCCCTAAAACTAACTCTAACTCTCACATTAGCTCTATATGTAGTTCTAACCCTATCCCTTACCATCACCATACACCTAGCTATAAATATAGCTCTACCCTTGCCCTATACTTAGCCCTATCTCAAAACCTAGATCTAAACCTAACTCTAAATTTAACCCTAACCCTACTCTAAATCTAGACATAATTCTACTCCTATCCCTAACCCTTAACCTAAACCTAAATCTCACACTTACACTAGCCCTTACAATAAGACTAATCATAAAACTAGCCCTAACCCTACCCCTGAAACCGAGTCATAGCCCTAAACTTTAACCCTTAACTGAAACCACATCCTAACCCTTCACCTTACCCTAACCCTATCCCTAATTGTACTCTCACCCTAACCCAAATACTAACCCTGACTCTGACCTTAACACTAACCTGGCTATAAACATCATCATCACTGTAAACTTATCCTTTACACTGGACCTAGACCTAACTCTAACCCTATAACTAGCTGTAATCATAAACTTACTTCATACATTAGTGAGAACCTTAACCCTAGCCATAAACTAACCCAAAACCTTGCCTTAATCCGAGTCCTAAACCTAGCTTTAACACTAAACTTAAACCTAACCCTAACCCAAACACTAGCCCTAATCCTATACATAAACCTAGTCCTAACATTAGGGCTAACCCTATCCATTACTTTCATTACCCTAACCCTAAATCTAACACTACTTTGAGCCCTGCACCTAAACACTAACTTAAACCAAACCCTAATCCTGGCCCTGATTCCACCCTAGATCTAAAACTGATCCAAACCAAAAACCTAACCCTTACACTGGACCAAGCCATAAACCTAACACTAAATCTATCCCTAACTGTAATCCTAGACCTGACATTAGCCATAGCCCTAATACTATCTCTAACCCTAAAACAAATCCTAGTCCTCAACTTAGCCCTAAACAGAGCCTTAATCATATCCCTAACCCTAACCTTAGTTATGACACTAATACTAGCCATCACTCTTGCCCTAAACCTAGCTATAACCACATCCCTTACCCAAAGCTAAACCCTAACTCTATCCCTAACCCTAATGGTAACCCTTGCCCTATCCGTAGCCCTAGCACTAACCCTAGATCAAAACCTAACTCTAAATCTAACCCTAAATCGATGGCTAAGCCTAATCCTAAAACTACTCCTAACCCTAGCACTAACATAACCCTAGCCATAATTTAATCCTATACCTAATCCTAACCCTAACCCTAGCCCTAAGACTAACTCTCACACTAGCTTTATCACTCGTTCTAACCATATTCCTTACCGTAACCCTAACCCTAGCCCTAACCCGAGTGCTAACTCTTTTCATATCCTTATCCCTAGCACTAACCTTAGGCAAAACATAACTTTTAATCTAGCCCTAAACCAAAGCCTAACCCTAACCCTAACAATAGCACAAACCATAACACTAATCCTAAAATGAGCCCTAACGCTATCCCTATCCTTAAAACAAAACTGAGCCATAGCTCTAACAATAACCATTAACCTAAACCAAATCCTAACCTTACACCTAGACCTAACCTTAGCCCTAATTTGAGTTGGAAGCCAAAATCTAAAACTAACCCTGAACCTGACACTGACCCTAACACTTCTAGCTCTTAACATCACCCTAACACTAAACTTAGCACTAAAACCCTAAAACTAGCCCTAATTGTAAACCTAGTACTTCCATTAGCTGTAACCCTAACCCTAGACCTAATATAACCCAAAATCTAGCCCTAATCCGAGCCCTAACCCTAGCTTTAAACCTAAACTAACCCTAACACAAACCCTGATTGTAACCATAACTCTAACCTTAAACTGATCTCTAACTCTATCCATTACCATAACCATAACCCTAACCATGATGATAACCATAGACATAAACTAAACCTATCCCGAAACCTAACCATCCCATTAACCTAAACCTAACCTGAATCCTAAACCTAACCCTATCATTACCCAAACCCTAATCCTAAAACTAATTCAAGCCATAACTTGAAATCTTAACCTATCCCAAACCCTAAACCAATCCTTGACCCTAATAGTATCCCTAGCTGTAAACTTTACTGTAACCCAACACATAACCCTTAGCCTAGACGTAGCCATAAACATAACCCTAAAACTATCTTTAACCATAATTCTGGACCTGAAATTAGCTCTAGCCCTAATCCTAGCACTAACCCTAAAAACACACCTAGTCCTCATCCTAGCCCTAAACCTAGCCTTAATTATAACCCTAAATCTAGCCCTATACCTAACCCTAATTCTAACCCTCACCTTACCTCTAAAACTAGCTC
Organism: Marmota monax; assembly: GCF_021218885.2. Lineage (NCBI taxonomy): Eukaryota > Metazoa > Chordata > Mammalia > Rodentia > Sciuridae > Marmota > Marmota monax. Next base: position 194,335 of record NW_026692836.1, on the reverse strand, counting down.
TAATATCATCCCTTACCCCAAGTTTAAACCTAACCCTAACCCTAAACCTAGGCTTAAACAAAAAATCTAGCCCTAATTGTAGCCCTAATTTAGCTCTATCTCTAACCCTATCCTAACCCTAGCCCTAAGACTAACTCTAACTCTTGCCCTAGCCCTAGCCCTATCCCTAGTTCAATCCCTATCCACTACCATAAACCTAACACTAGCCTTAACACTTGTCCTAAAGTTAGTCTCAGCTCTAAATCTAACTCTAAATCTAACCTTAAACCTAAGCCTAAGCCTAACACTAACACTAGCCTTAACCCTAATGATAATCATAAAAGTAGCCCTAAACCTAATCCTAGCAGTAAACCAAAACCGAGCAATAGCCCTAACCCTAAACCTTAACTTAAACCAAACAGTAGCACTACACCTAGACCTAAACCTATCCCTAATTCTAGTCCTATGCCTCACCTTAAAACTAATCCTGACCCTGGCTCATATCCTAACACTCACCCTAGTCTAAACACTGCCCTAAACTTAAACTGAACACTAACATTAACAATAGCCCTAATTCGACACTTAATGCTAACCCTAAAACTAACCCTGACCTTGAATCCTATCCTAACTAGAACCGTAACCTTAAACCTAACACTAGCTCTCAAATACCCCTAACCCTAACCCTAAAACTAACCTTAATGGTAACCCTAGTTCTTAAATTAGCCATTGCCCTAATCCTAGCACTAAACCTTACACAAAAACTAGCCCAAAACTGATTCCTAAACCAAGCTTTAACTATAACTCTAACCCTAACCATAGCCCTAACCCTAGATCTAAATCAATCCCTTACCCTAAGCAAAATCTTAAGCCTAAAAGTAACACTAGACGTATCCCTAGTCCTTAGACTAACCAAAACAATAACCCTATTTATAGTCCTAACCCTAGCCTTCATTTTAGCTCTAAAACTATCCCAAACCCTAACCCAAACCCAGACCCTTATTCTGACCCTTACACTAAACCTAGGTCTAACCCTAACCCCAACCCTAACCCAAAATTTACCATAATCCTATCCCTAGACCTAACTCTGAACCTCACTCTCAGCCTAGCTGTAATCAAACCTCAGAACCTAACCCTTATGCTAAACCTAACCCTAAACCTAATATTAGTTCTAACCCTCATCTTAATCCTAACCCAAGACCTAATCCTAACCATAACCCTAGCCCTAATCTTAACTCTAACTGTATCCATTACCCTAAACATAATCCTTACCATAATGCTAATCTTATGCTTAACCCTAACACTATCGCTTTCCCCAAACCTATCAATTACCCTAAAGCTACCCTGAACCCTAAAGCTAACGCAATCATTATGCTAACCCTAACTCTAATGCTAATTCGATCCCTAACCTAATCTCAAACCTAAACCAAAGCCTAACACTGACCGTGACCCTAATAATTCCCCTAGCTCTAAACCTGATTCTTACCCTGTCTAACACTTACAGTAGACCTAGCCATAAACCTAGCCCTAAAACTATTCCTAACCTTAACACTAGACCTGATATTAACCCTAGCCTTAATTCCAGCCCTAACCCTAACACAAACCCTAGCCCTTATTTAGCCCTGAGCAGAGCCTTAATTTTATCTTTAACCCAAACCCTAGGCCTAACCCTAACACTAACCCTTGCCCTAATCTTAGCCCTAATTTAGCCCTATCCCTAACCAAAGCTCTAAACCTAAACCTTAACAAAAAACAAGCCCTAACCCTACACCTAGCCCCAAACACAGCCTTAATTCGAGTTTGAAGCCAAACCCTAAAACTAACCCTGACCCTTACTCTGACCATAACACTAACACGAGGTCTAAATATCACCCTAACCCTAAACCTAAACCTAACACTAAACCTAGCCATAAAACACTAAAATTAGCCAAAATCATAACCCTAGTACTTACATTAGCCATAACCCTAAACCTAGCATTAACTTAACCCAATACCTAGCCCTAATCATAAGCATGACCATAACCCTAAACTGATTTATAACTCTATCCATTACCATAACCTTAACTCTAACCATAATTCTAATTCGAGCCCTACCTTTAAACCTTAACCTATCCCAAACCCTTACCCAGAACTTGACCCTAATAATACCCCTAGCTCTAAACCTGACATTAACCCTAAACCTAACCCTTACACTAGACATACCCATAATACTAACCCTAAAACCATAATTCTGGACCTGAACTTAGCCCTAGCACTAATCCTAGCCCTAACCATTAAAAAAAGCCTCAACCTAGCCCTAAACCTAGCCTTAATGATAACCCTAACCCTAACCACAGCCCTAACCCTAATTATAACCCTCACCATACCTCTAAACCTAGCTATAAAGCCATCTATTACCCCAAACTTTGCCCTATCTCTAAACCTAAACTCTAAACTCTAACTCAAAACCCTAACCCTAACCATAACAATAACCCTAACCCTAGGCTTAAACTAAACACTAAACCTAGCCTGAATCCTAGCCCTAATTGAGCCCTGTCTCTAACTCTCACCCTAATCCTAGCCCTAAGACTAACTCTCACCCTAGCCCTAGCGCTAGTTCTAACCCTATACCTTATCATAACCCTAAACCTAGCCATAATCCTTGCCCTATCCTTAGTTCTAGCCCTAACCCCAGATCTAAATCGAATTCCAAATTTAACCCTAACACTAATCCTAAGCCTAACACTAACACTAGCCCTAACCCTAACCCTAAACCTAAGACTAAATCAAAATCGAGTATTAGCCCTAACACTAAACCTTAACTTAAACCAAAACATAACACTACAACTAGAACTAACCCTAGCCCTAATTCTAGTCTTAACCCTAATCTTAAAACCAACCCTGACCCTGACTCATATCCTAAAACTCACCCTGGCTCTAAACACCGCCCTCATATTAAACTGAACATTAACAGTAACCCTAGCCCTAATTTGAGTCCTAACTCTTACCCTAACACTAAGCCTGACTCTGACTCCTATCCTAATATGAACCTTAGCTATAAATATCACCCTGACCTTAAACCTAACCATAACACTAAACCTAACCCATACCCTAACACTAAAACTAACCCTAATGGTAACCCTAGTTCTTACATTAGTCATTGCCCTAACCCTAGCCCTAACCCTAACACAGAAACTAACCATAACCCTCGCCCTAAACCTAGGCCTAACTCACAGCCTAGTGCTAATCCTAGCATTTATTTAATCCAATTCCTAACCCGAAACCAAGCCATAAGACTAACTCTAACTCTTGCCCTAGCTCTAGCCCTAGCCCTAGTTCTATTCTTAGCCTTAATCCTAATCCTAGATCTAAGCCTAAACCTAAATTTAAAACTAACTCTAAATATAACTGTAACAATAAGCCTAAACCAAACCCTAACACTACCCCTAACCATAACACTAATCATAAAACATGCCCTATCCCTAGCCTTAGCAATAAACCAAAACCAATCCATAGCCCTAATCCTAACCCTTAACCTAAATCAAACCCTAACCCTACAACTAGTTCTAAAACTAACTCTAAAACTAACCCTGACCCTGACCCTGACCCAAACAAAAATCCTAGCTCTAAAAATCACCCTAACCTTAAATTAACTCTAACACTATATATAGCCTTATACTAACCCTAAAACTAGCCTTATTCATAACCCTAGTTCATACATTAGTCATTGTCCTAAACGTAGCCCTAACACTAACACAAATTCTATCCCTAATCTGAGCCCTAACCCTAGGTTTAACCTAGCCCTAACCCTAACCCTAACCCTGGCCCTAAGCCTAACTCTAACCCTATTCCTTACACTAAGCTGAACCCTAACCCAAATCCTAATCCTAGATCTAATCCTAATGCTTAGCCTAACTTAAACTCTGACCATATTACTAGTCTTAACTCTAGCCCTCATTCTACTTCCAAACCTAACCCTGACCCTCTTCTGACCCTAACGGTAACCCTAGGTCTAAATCTGAACCTAACCCTAAACTAAATCCTAACACTAGCCCTACTGATAACCCCATATGGATACCTAAGCCTAACACTATCCCTAGACCCAAAGCTAATCCTAAATATACCTATAACTCTAGCCCTAAATAAAAACCTAGCACTAGCCCTACAATAACCCTTAACCTAAACCGAACACTTACCCTAAACCTAGACCTTAAACTAGTGTTAATTCTGGCTCCAACCCTAATGTTAACACTATCCCAAAAACTGACACAGAATCTAATATTGAACCTAGCTTTATATCTGACACTAATCCAAAACTTAGACCTAACACTAGACCTAGCCATAACCCTAACCCCAAAACTTGCTCTAAACATAATCCTAGTTCTTATTACACATTGTCCTAAACCTAACACAAAACCTAACAGAAAACCTATCCCGAATTCTAGGCCTAGAAATAGCTCTAAGCATAACCCTCAGCCTAACCCTAGCCGTAACCTAGCCCTAAACCTAGCCGTAAACCTAGCATAACCTAAGCCTCGCCATAGACCTAACCATAGCTCAAAGCCTAATCTTTACAATAAACATAACCCTACCTCTACCCTGAACCCTAACCCTAACCCTAATTTTAATGTTAAACCTAGCCTGAACTTGAACTCTAACCATATCCATTACCCTAACCCTAACCCTAATTAAAACTCTATCCCTAATACTAAACCTAACTCTAACCATAAATGTAAACCTAGACCTAAACCTAACATAAGCCTCATCCTAGCCCTAACCCTAGCTCAAACACTAACCTTTACCCTAACCTAAGCATAACCCTAGTCCTAAACCTAACACTTACCCTAACCCTAAAACTTACCCTAAATCACACCCTAGCCCTATCCCTAAACATAACCTGAATCCTAGACTTAATCCAAACCATAACCTAGCCCTAACCCTAGCTCTAAACCTATCCATTACACTAAACATAACCCTAAGGCTAACCCTAATCTGATTGCTAAACCTAACCCATCCATTACCTAAACTTTAACTGAAACCTAAACAAAACCCTTTCCATTACATTAACCCTAAACCTAATCCTTATGCTAATTTGAGCCCTAACCCTAAAACTTTAGCTAAACCAAATGCTAACCCTGACCCTGACCCTGACCCTGACCCTAATAATAACCCTAGCCCTAAAGCTGACCTTTAACCTAAACCTAACTCTTAAACTAAACCTAGCCATAACCTAAACCTAAAACTATCCTTATCATTAACCCTAGTCCTGATATTAGCCCTAGACCTGGTCCTATCCATAACCCTAACAGAAACCCTAGCCTTTAACCTTGCCCTAAACCTAGCCTTAATCCTAAACTGAACCGTAACCCTAGGCCTAATCCTAATTCTAACCCTCACCCTAGCCCTAAAGCTAGCTATAACCACACCCATTCCCCTAAACTCAACCTTAACATCAATGCTAATTCTAACTCTAGCCCAACCCTTTGGTCTAACCCCAACACTAACCCTAGCCTTAATAGTAGCCCTAATTTATCCCTAACCCTAACACTAACCCTAGCCCTAATCCTATCCCTAATTTAGCCCTAACACTAACCTTAGCCCTAATCCTAGCCCTAAAACTAACCCTAACCCTAAAACTAATACTAAGACTAACTCTAATTCTCACCCTAGATGTATCCCTAGTTCTAATCATATCCGTTACCATAACCCTAAACCTCACCCTAACCCTAGCCCTAGCCTTAGCCCTAAACCTAGATCTAACCCTAACACTAAATCTAACCCTAACTCTAAGCCTAAACCTCAACATAACACTAGCCCTAACCCTGGTGCTAATTTATAATCTAGCCATTACCGGAGCCCTAGCCCTAATACAAAACCAACCTATATCCCTAACCCTTAACCTAAACCAAACCCTAACCGTAAACCTAGTACTAACTTTAGCCCTAATTCAAGTTCTAACTCTAACCCTAAAACTAACCCTGACTCTGACACTGACCCTAACAATAACCCTTGCTCTAAACATCACCCTAACCCTAAACCTAAATGTAACACTAGCCCTAGCCTTGATCCTAACCTTAAAATCAGCACTAATGGTAACACTAGTTCAAACATTAGCCATAGCCCTAACCGTAGCCCTAACCAAGCCCTAATCTGAGCATTAACCCTAGCTTTAACCCTAAACCTTAACATCACCCTAACCCAGAACCTATTCCTAAACCTTACCCTAACACTAGCCAGAATCCTAACCATAATCCTTGCCCTATCACTAGCTCTAACCCTATCCTTTACCCTAACCATAACCATAACTCTAATGGTAACCCTAGGCCTAAATTTATCCCTAACCCTAACCTATGTCATTAACCTAACCTAACCTAACCTAAACCCTAAACCTAATCCTATCATTACCCTAACCCTAACCCTAATGCTAATTCTAGCCCTAACCCTAAATCTTAACCTAACCCAAACACTAACTCTGACCCTTCCTATACTATACCTAGCTCTAACCTTGACCCCACCCCTAAACATAACCTTTATACTAGACCTAGCCATAAAACTTACTCTTAACCTAGACCTAATTCTAGTGATAATTCTGGGTTTAAGCCTAACCCTAACTGTAACCCGAACACTGACTCTGACCCTAAAACTAACCCTAGCTCTAAATATCATACTAATGGTAACCCTAACCCTAACACTTGACCTAGCCTTAACACGTATGCAAAAAGTAGCCCTAATCATAACCCTCGTTTATACATTAGATGTAGGTCTAACATTAGCCCCAAACTAACCTAAAACCTGGCCCTAATCTGAGCGCTAACCCTAGTTTTAAACCTAACCCTAAAACTAGCCCTTACCCATACCCTACCCTAGCTCTAATCCTAGTTCTTACCCTATCCATTACCTTAAGCTAAACCCTAAACCTAATGCTAACCCTCGTCCTAAACCTAATCCATAGCCTAACCCAAACCCTAATCCTATTACTAGTCCTAATTCTAACCTTCGTTCTAGCTCTAACCCTAACCCAAACACAAACCCTAACCCTGACACTTTTTCTGACCCTAAAACTAACCATAGTTCTAAACCTGACCCTAACGTGAAACTGAACCCTAACATTAGCCCTATAGGTAATCCTATACTTAAACCTAAACCTAACACTAGCCCTAGACTTAAACCTAATCCTAAATCTAGCCATATCTCTAGCCCTAGACTTGAACAACAACCTAGCCCTAGCCCTAGCTATAACAATAACCCCTAACCTAACACAAACACTAACCTTACCCCTAGACCTAACCCTAGTCCTAATTCTGGCATTAATCCAAACACTAACTCTAACCTGAACACTGGCCCTGATCCTAACATAATCCTAGATCCAAAGCTAACCCTAACCCAAAACCTAATCCTAACACTAGACCTAGCCATAAATCTAACCCTACAACTAACCCTAATCATAACCCTATCTCTTACATTACCTATGGCCCTAAACCTAGGCCTAAAGTAACACAAAACCTAGCCCTAAACATAGGCCTGAACATAGACCTAAGTGTAACCCTAAACTTGACCATAGCCCTAACTCTAACCCTAAGCCTTGCTTTAGACCTAACCCTAGCTCAAAGCCTAAACTTTATCCTTAACATAACCCTAGTCCTATCCCAAAGCTCTAATCTACCCCTAATTTATCCCTAATCCTAAACCTAACATTACCCCTAGCCCTAAGACTAAATCTAACTCTTGCCCTAGCCCTATCCCTAGTTCTAAACCTATCCGTTGCCATAACCCAAACCCTATCCCTAGCTCTAGCCCCAACCCTAGCCCTAACCTTCACTCTGGCATAAACCTGGATCTAACCTTAACCTTAAGCCTAAATCTCACTCTAACACTAACCCTAACCCAAATGCTAATTGAAAAACTAGCCCTAACAGTACCCTAGCCCTAAAACAAAATTGAGCCATAACCCTAACTATAACCCTTAACCTAAACCAAATGATAACCCTACCCCTAGCCCTAAACGTAGCCCTAATTTGAGTTTTAACCCTAACCCTAGAAGTAACTCTGACACATAATCGGACACTAACAGTAAACCTAGCTCTAAACATTGCCCTAATGCTAAACCGAGAACTAGCCCTAATTGGAATCCTAGTTCTTTCATTAGCTACAGCCCTAATGCTAACACAAATCCTTGCCCTATTCCGAGGCCTAAACCTAGGTTTAGGGTTAGAGTTACTGTTAGGATTAGATTTAGGAATCCCCAATTGAGCAGGTCCCATAATAACCTTCTCATTATTAATGGCTCTTAAATCTTGCAATAATCTCCATTTACCAGATTTCTTTTTGATGACAAAAATGGGAGTATTATGGGGAGATACAGAAGGTTGTATATGTACCTCCGCTAATTGTTGTTTGACCAGGTCATGGGCTGCTTGTATCTTTTCTTTAGTCAGGGGTCACGGAGGAACCCATACTGGTCTTTCCGATTTCCGAGTAATTTTTATTGTCTCAGTGACCCCTCCTGAAAACCCAATCCATGTCTATCTATTTCTTAATCTATTTGAATTGGTGCCATTATACTTTGTCCTTTTTCTTCCAATCCTTTTCCTTTCCTAAAACCTTGTCTATCTATAATAGTGGACTCATTTAAATCAATGTTATTTGTTAATATTAGTCTTATTGATCTAGGACATCTCGTCCCCATAAATTTATAGGAAGATGATCTAATACATATCCTTCAGGATCCTTCCAATCTAATACCATTGCACTTCTATGGGGATTAGTCACCACTCCTTATGGTTAGTGTTATTTTTAGGGTTAGGTTACGATAGGTCTAGTGTAAGGGTTATGTTTAGGTAAGGGTCAGGTTTAAAGCTAGGTGTATTATTATGATCAGGGTCCAGATAGGGTTTGGTTTAGGTTAAGTTTTAGGGATAAAGATTGAATTAACTTTAGAGTTAGGGTTACGGATAGGGTAATGGATAAGTTTAGGTATAGGGTTCAGGTTAGATTTAGATTAATGGATAGGGTCAGTGTTAGCGATAGGTTTATCATTACACCTAGGGTTAAGCCTAGGCTGAGCATTAGGGTTAGGATTATGGTTAGGGTAATGGATAGTATTAGAGCTAGGGTTAGGGCTAGGGTTATGGTTAAGATTAGGGATAGGGTTAGGGTAGTGGATATATTTAGAGCTATGTTTAGGGCTATGGTTAAGGTTAGGATTAGGGCTAGTGTTAGGTTAGGGTTTGGGATAGAGCTATGGTTACTTGTAGGTATAGGCCTAGGTTTAGGGCTACCTCTAATCCTATCCATTACCCTAAACCTAATCCTACCCTAAGCCATACCCTCACCCTAATGCTACCCTAGTCCTAACACTAATCCTTAGCCTATCCCAAACCCTATCTCTATTATTAGTCCTAACCCTAGGCCTCATTCTATCTCTAGCCCTAACCCAAACCCTGACTCTTATTCTGATCATAACACTAACACTAGATCTAAACCTGATACTAACCCTAAACTTTACCCTAACTCTACCCCTACCAGTAAACCTATACTAAACCTAACAGTAACACTAGCACTAGAGGAAACCTAATCCTAGGTTTGGGTTTGGGTTAGGATTAGTGTTAGGGTTAGGGTTAGGGTTTAGGATTTGTGTTAGGTTTAAGTTGAGGGTTATCATTACTGTTTTATTAGGGTTAGAGTTAGTGTTAGGTTTAGGGTTACTGTTGGGGTTAAGGTTACGATTGAGTTTGTATTAGGGTTAGGGTTAGGTTTAGGGTTAGTGTTAGTGTTAGTGTTAGGTTTAGTGTTAGGGTCAGTGTTAGGTTTAGGGTAAGGATTAAGCTTAGGATTAGAAATAGTGCTAGGGTTAATGTTAAGGTTAGAATTAGTGTGAGGTTTAGGGTTAGGGTTAGGTTTATTTAAGGGTTAGGTTAAAGTTAGGTTAGGGTTAGGGTTAGTGATAGGGTTACAGTTAGGTTTAGTTTTGGGTTTATGCTTAGTGTTAGGGTTAGGGTTAGCGTTAGTGTTAGGGTAAGTGTTAGAGTTAGGGTTAGGGTTAGGATTAGTGTAAGGCTTTAGGTTAGGTTTAGGGTTAGTGTTAGGGTTAGTGTTATGGTTCATGTTAGGTTTTGTGTTAGGATTTGTTTAGGGTTATGTTGAGTGTTATGGTTATGTTAGGGTTATGTGAGTTAGAGTGATGTGTAGGGTAAGTGTTAGGAATAGTGTTTGGGTAAGTGTTAGTGTTAGGTTTTGGCATAGTGTTAAGGTTAGGGTTAGGGTTAGGGTAAGGGTGAGTTTTAAGTTTAGTGTTAGGGTTAGGATTATGGTTAGGAATACAGTTATGGTAAGGATTAGCTTTAGGGTTAGGGTTTGGGTTAGTGTTAGGGTACTGTTAGGGTAACGGTTAGGGTTAGTGTTAGGGATAGGTTTAATGTTAGGGTTAGGTTTAGTGTAAGTGTTTGGGTTATGATTAGTTTTAGGTTAGAGTTAGGGTTAGCCTTAGGGTTCATGTTAGCGTTAAGGTTCGGGTTAATGTTAGGTTTAGGTTAAAGTTATAGTTAGGGTTAAGTTTAAGGTTGGGGTAAGGTTTAGGGTTATGGTAAATGTGAGAATTAGGGTTCGGGTTTGGGTTAGGGTAAGGGTTATTGTTAAGATTAGGGTTAGGTTTAGGCTTAGATAAGGGCTAGGGTTAGGGTTCAGGTATGATAGGATTAGGTTTAGGGTTAGGTTTAGGGTTAGTTTTATGTTTAGGGTTAGGGTTAGGGTTAGTTTTATGTTTAGGGTTAGGGTTAGGGTTAGTTATAGGTTAGGGTCAGTTTTAGGGATAGGGTTAGTGTTAGAGTTAGGGTTAGTGTTTGTGTTATGGGTAGTGTTAGGGATAGGAGTAGGTTTAGGTTAAGGTTTATTGTTAAGGTTAGGGTTATGGATAGGGTTAGGGTTAGTGTTAAGGTAGATTTATGGTTCTTGTAAGGTTTAGGGTTGGGTTAGTGTTAGATTTAAATTTAGGGTTAGGGTTAGTGTTACCATTAGTGTTAGGTTTAGGGTTTGTTTAAGGGTTAGGGATAGGGTTATTGTTAGGGTTAGTGTTAGGGTTCGTGTAAGCATCAGTGTTAGTGTTACAGTTAGGGTTAAATTTAGGTTTAAGGTTACATTTAGTGTTAGTGTTTGGGTTGGGGTTAGGGATGTTGTTAGGGTTAGGTATAGGTTTAGGGTTAGTTTTAGGGTTAGGGCTAGGGTTACGTGTAGTTTTAGTGTTACCAATAGGGTTAATGTTATGGTTAGGGTTCGTGTTAGGTTTAGGGTTAGGGTTATGTTTAGGGTTAATTCTAGGTTTAGTTTTAGGGTTATTGTTTGGTTTAGGGTTGGAGTCAGTTTTAGAGTTAGGGTTAGGGTTAGGGTTAGTGTTATGATTACTGTAAGGGTGAAAAATATGGTTTGTGTTGGGGTAAGGTTTAGGGTTAGAAATTGTGTTAGGTTTAGGGATAGGGTTAGGGTTATGGTTATGGTTAGTATTAGGGTTAGAGTGAGGCTAAGGTTAGGTTTAGACTTAGTTTTGGGGTTACGTGTAGGTTAGTGTTAGTGTTAGTGTTAATGTTAGGGTTAGGGTTAAGTTTAGGTTTAGTGTTACGTTTAGGTTTAGAGTTTGGGTTAAGGTTAGTGATAGGGTTGGGGCTGGGGTAAGGATTAGTTTTAGGATTAGGGTTAGGTTTAGCATTAGGGTTATTGTTAGGGTTAGGGTTTGTGTTAGGTTTATTTTTTGGGTTAGGTTTAGGTTTACATTAGTCTTAAGGTTAGGGTTAGGATTAGGTTTATTGTTCTGGTTATGGTTAGGTTTAGGGTTTGTCTTAGAGTTGGGGTTAGGATTTGTGTTAGGGTTAGGTTTAGGGTTAGGGTTTGTGTTAGGGTTAGGGTTAGATTTAGTGTTAGGTTTAGTTTTAGGTTTAGGGTTACTTTTAGGGTTAGGTTTATGGTTAGGATTAGTTTTAGGGTAAGGATTAGGGTTCGTGTTAGGGTTAGGGTTAGGGTTAAATTTAGGGTTAGGCTTAGTGTTATTGTTAGGTTTATGTTTAGGTTTAGGAATAGGAATAGTGTTAGGGTTAGGTAGAGATTTAGGATTGGTGTTTGGATTAGGGTTCAAGTTAGGGTTAGTGTTCAGTCTAGGTTTAAGATTAGGGTTAGCATTACGGTTAGTATTAGGGTTAGAATAAGTGTTTGGGTTAGGGTGAGTGTTAGGGTTAATTTTAGCATTAGGTTTTATTGTTACAGTTAGTGTTAGGTTTAGGATTAATGTTTGGTTTAGGATTAGTTTTAGATTTAGTGTTAGTATTAGGGTTAGGGTTAGGGATAGTTTGAGGTTTAGGGTTAGTATTAGTCTTTGGGTTAGGGTTAGGTTTAGGGTTAGGGTTACAGTTAGGGTTAGTGTTAGGTTTAGAGTTAGGATTAGGGTTAGTGTTAGGATCAAAGTTAGGGTTAGGGTTAGGGATATTGTTAGGTTTAAGATTAGGGATATTGTTAGGTTTTGTGTAAGGGTTACTTTTAGGGTTAGGGTTACATTTTGGGTTAGGGTTAGAATTTTGGTAGGATTAGGGTTAGTGGTAGGTTAGGTTTAGGCTTAGTGTTAAAATTAGGTTTAGTTTTAGGGTAAGGGTTAGTGTAAGGGTTGCTGTTAGGGATAGTTAAGGTTAGGGATAGATTTAGGGTTAGGGTTAGTTTTAGTGTTAGTGTTAGAGTTAGGTTTAGTATTATTGTAAGGGTTAGGGTTGGGGTTAGGGTTAGTGATAGGATTATTGTTAGGGTTAGTGTTAGTGTTAGTGTAAGGCTTAGGGTTAGGGTTCTAGTTAGGCTTACATTTAGTTTAAGAGTGAAGTTTAGGTTTAGAGTTAGGGTTAATGTTAGTGTTAGGGTTTAGGTTTGTGTTAGTGTCAGGGTTATTGTTAGGGTTTCAGTTAAGATTAGGGATAGTTTAGTGTTAGGATTAGGGTTTGGGTTAGTGTTAGTGTTAGGGTTAGTGTTAGGGTTAGTGTTATTGTTAGAGTTAGGGTTAAGGTTAGGATTAGCTTTATTGTTAGGTATAGGTTTAGGGTTAGGCTTAGGGTTAGTGATAGAGTTAGGGTTTGGATTATGGTTAGTGTTAGGGTTAGGGTTAGGTTAGGGTTAGGGTTATTTTAGTGTTAGGCTTAAGGTTTTGGGTAGGGGTTGTATTAGGCTTAGGGTTAGGGTTAGAGTTATGGTAAGGGATAGGGTTAGGGTTCGTGTTCATGTTAGGGTTAGTGTTAGAGTTAGGTTTAGGTTTAGGTTTAGGTTTAAAGTTAGTGTTAGTGTTAGGTTTAGCATTAGGGTTTGGTTTAGTGACAGGGTTAGTGTTAGGGTTAGGATTAGTGCTAATGTTAGGGTTATGGTTAGGTATAGGGTTAGGCTTGTTCTTAGGGTTAAGGTTAGTGTAGCTTTCAGGTTAGGGTTATGTTAGTGATAGGGTTAGGGTTGGGGTTCGGATTAGGTTTTGTGTTAGGGTTATGGTTATGGTTAGTGTTAGGGTTAGGATTATTGTTAGGGTTAGGGTTAGGGTTAGGATTTGTATTAGTAATATGTTTAGGTTTAGGGTTAGGTTTCGTGTTAGGTTTAGTGTTAGTGTTAGGGTTGTGGTTAGTGTTAGGTATAGTGTTAGATTTAGGGATAGGTTAAGAGTTAGTGTAAGGTTTAGGGTTATGGTTAGGCTTAGTGTTAGAGTTAGGGTTAGTTTTAGGTTTAGTTTTATGATTATTGTTAGGGTTAGTTTTAGGGTTTGGTAAGGGTTAGGGTTAGGTTTGGGTTAGGTTTACAGTTATGATTTTTGTTAGGGTTTGTGTTCAAGTTAGGGTTAGTGTTAGGGTTATGGTTATGGTTATGGTTAGGGTTAGGGTTAGGTTTAGTGTTAGGTTTAGAATTAGTGTTAGGGTTAGCATTAGGGATTAAGGTAGGGGTAAGGTAAGATTAAGGGTTAGAATTAGGGTTAGAGGTAGTAATAGTGTTAGTGTTATGGTTAGTGTTAGCTTTAGGGTTAGGGCTCATGTTAGGGTTAGGTTTATGGTAAGGTTTATGGTTCGGGTTAGGTTTAGGTTTAAGGTTTGGATTAGGTTTGGTGTTAAGGTTAGAGTGAGTGTTAGGGTTAGGTTACGGTGTGTTTCAGGGTTTTTGTTAGGGTTAGGTTTAGTATTAGGATTAGGGTTACAGTTTGGATTATTGTTAGTTTTAGTGTTAGTGCTAGTTTTAGGGTTAAGTTTAAATAGTGTTAGGGTTAGGGTTAGGTTTAGAGTTATGTTAGAGTAATTGTAAGAGTTAGGGATAGGGTTAGGGTTAGTGTTAGGGTTACAGTTAGGGTTTGTGTCAGGTTTAGTGTTAGGGTTACGGTTAGGGTTTGTGTCAGGTTTAGTGTTAGGGTGAGTGTTAGGGTTAGGGTTAGTGTTCGGTTTAGGTATAGGGTTAGTTTTAGTGTTTGGGTTAGTGTTAGAGTTATGGTTAAGCATATGGTTAAGCATGGATTAGAATTATGGTTAGTTTTAGGGTTTATGTAATGGATAGGGTTAGAGCTAGGGTTAGGGCTGGTTTTATGGTTAGAGTTAGGGCTAGGAGCAGGGTTAGGTTCTTGTTTAGTGCAAGGATTAAAGTTAGGATTTGGTTTGGGGCAAGGGTTATGGCTAGGTTTAGAGTTTGAGATAGGGTTAAAGCTAAGGTTGGGTCTTGGATTAGGGATAGGTTTTGGGTTACTTTAGGGCTCTTCTTAGGAATACGACTAATCTTAGAACCAAGGTTATGATTAGGGCTAGTTTTAGGCTTATATTTAAGACTAAGTCTAGTTTTAGGATTAGGTTTAAGTTCAGGGTGATGTTTTTAACTAGGGTTAGTTTTAGGGTCACAGTGAGGGTCACGGTTCATTTTATGGTTAGGGATAGGACTCAAATTAGGGGTAGGCTTAAGGCTAGATGGAGGGTTAGGATTTGGTTTAGGTTAATGTTTAGAGTTAGTCCTATGGCTCGGTTTTGTTTTAGGACTAAAGCTAAAGTTAAGGGTAGTTTTATGATTAGCATTAGTGTTATTGCTACTGATTGGGTGAGTTTAGACTTAGGAGTAGATTTAGAGTTATGGTTAATTCTAGGGTTAGGGCTATGGCTAGTGTTAGAGCTAAGATTAGGGCCAGTTTTTGGGTTAAGATAAAGGATAGGATTAGAACTAAGAATAGGGCTATGGCAAGAGTTAGAGTTAGTCTTAGGGTTAGAGTTTTGTTTAGGGTTAGGGCTAAATTAGGGCTAGGACTAGGTCTAGGGTTAGTGGTAGGCTTAGGCCTAGGATTAGGGCTATGTTTATTGTTAGGTTTAGGGTTAGGTTTAGGGGAAGGGCTGTCTGTTTAATTTCCACCTCCATTTCCATTTACCCATAGGTGTCAAAATGATGTGAAACCTTAAAATACAAAGTGTTCATGATAGTGAACCATTGAATTGAGAAGAACATATCTTGAGAGCATACTAAGGCTAGATAAAAGATGACTCCTGCCCAGTATTTTAGCAGAACTAACTCTTACCCTCACATTACCTCTAACCCAACCCTAGCCATAACATTAAACCTAACATTAACCCTAACTTGATTAGAAAACCATTGATCCTAGAATTCCCACACTTGGGGAGCCTTGTGGGGCAAGCTAAGTGATGAATCCTACGCAACATCAAACAAATCTGACCAAATAATTATGGGAGGTATTTCAGTACATGAATATTTTCCTGTTTTCTCCTAAAGGGCTCTCAGATTAAGTTGTTTCTGCATGCTTAAGCAAAGGCCTACCTTTACAAGAAACATACCAGAGTCCCTACAGAGAACTGATGAAGTGTGTGAAGCTAGCACAAACCCTGTTTGATTTTCAACTCCATTAACTTTCCCATATATGTCAAAATGAAGTGAAATCTTAAAGTACAAAATGTTCCTGACAGAGAACCTGTGAATGGAGGATGTCTAAACCTGAGGAACAGAGTAAATCTAGCTAAAAGATAAATCCTGCCAAGTATCAAATAATTTTGAGTAAAACTAACTCTAACCCTAACACTAGCTCTAACCCTAGCTCTTCCACCAACCCTAATTTCATTATGAAACCTTTGACAGTAGAATTTCCAAACTTGGGTAGCCGAGTGGGGAAAGCTAGGGGATGAATGCTGTGCAGTGTCAAATAAATCTGTCCAAAAAGTTGATGGAGTATATCAGTACATGCATATTTCCCTCTTATCTCCTAAAGGACTCTTGGAAAGAGTTGTTTTTACATGCTTCAGTTTTGGCTACTGTCACATGAACAAACCAGAGATTGCTCACAGAGTATTGATGGAGCATGAAGTTTCAAGCAGCTAGCACCAATGCTGTTTGATTTTCAGCTTCGTTTCCATTTACCTGTAGAGGACAAAATGAACTGAAACTTTAAAATACAAACTGTTCCTTACACTGAACCATTGAACCTAGGATTCCCAAACATGTGGAATATAGTAAGAAAGGAGAAAAATGAATCCCACCCAGTATCAAAGAAATTTGAACAAAACTAACTCTAACCCTAATTGTGGCTCTAACACTAGCCTTAATACTATTCTTAACACATGTTTGAAAAACTGTTGAAAAACTGTTGATCCTAGAAGTCCCAAACTTGGGCAGACTTGTGGGCTAAGCTATCAGATGAATCCTATTCAGTATCAAAGAAATATGACCAAATAATTGAGGTGGTATTTCAGTTCATGCATATTTCTCTGTTTTTTGTAAAGGACTCTCGGATAAAGTTATTTTTGCCATTTTCATCTTAGGGCTACTTTCACAAGGAACAAACCAGAGAGTTCCAACAGAGAACTGATTCAGTGTTTGAAGTTTCAAGCAGCTAGCACAAATCCAGTTTGATTTCAACCTCCATTTTCATTTACCTATATAGGTCAATATGAAGTGAAACCTTAAAATACAGAGTGTCCCTGTTAGCGAACCATTGAAATGAGAAGGCCCAAACCTGAGGAGCATATGAAGCTTAGGTAAAAGATGACTCCTTACATGTATCAAAGAAATTTGTACAAAACTTACTCTCATCCTAACATTACATCTAACCCTAGCCCTAACCCTAAAGCTAACACCAACAGTAACCTGATTAGAAAACCATTGATCCTAGAAGTCCCACACTTGGAGAGCTTTGTGGGGAAAGCTAAATAATGAATGCTCCTCAGTATCAAACAAATCTGACTAAATAATTATGGAAGGAATTTCAGTGCATCCATATTCTGCTTTCATTTAAAGGCTCTCAGATGAAGTTGGTTTTGCATGCTTTGCTTAAGCCTACACTCACAAAGAACATACCAGAGTGTCCCCCACAAAGAATTGAGGTTGTGTGTGCAGTTTCAAGCAGCTAGCATAAATCTGTTTGATTTCCAGGTCCATTTACATTTACTCATATAGGTCAAAATGAAGTAAAATGAAAACATTAACTGTTCTGGACACCAAACAATTGAACCAAAAGGCCTAAACCTGGGAAACAGAGTAAGGTTAGTTAAAGATGAATCCTGGATTGTATCAAAGAAATTTGAATAACTTAACTGTAACCCTAACACTACCTCTAAACTGAGCCCTAATCCTAACACTAAATATTAATATAGCCCTATCCCTAAACCAAACTTTAACCCTAATTTTAACTGTAACCAATGTCCAAACACTAGCTCTAACTCTATCAATTACCATAACTCTAACCCTAAACCTAATGCTAAACATAGCCCTAACCCTAACATTTACCCTAGACCTGCTCTAACCATAACCCTCGCCTTATCCCCAAATCAAGCTCCAACCATAACACTTACCCTAAACCTAACCCTAACACTAACCCTAACACTAGCCCTAATCCTAACCATAACCATAGCCCTAAACCTAGCTGTAATCATATCTTTTACCCTAAACTTAAGCCTAACCAAAATGCTAACAATAGGACTAAACCTAACTATCCCTGAGGCTATTCAAAACCCTAAATCTAACCTGAACCCTAAACCTAACCATATCCATTACTCTAAACCTAATGCTAATTTGAGCCTTAACTCTAAACCTTAACCAAAACCAATCCCTAATCCTGACCTTGACCATAATAACACACTAAGCTCTAAACCTGACCTTTACCCTAAAGGCAAACCTTACAGTAGACCTATTCAAAACCAAACCCTACAACTACCCTTAAGTGTAAGGCTAGACCTGACATCAGCCCTAGCCTTAATACTAGCCCTAGCCCTAACACAAACATTCATCCGGGCAGTAAACCTATCCTTAATCCTAACCCTCACTCTAACCCTAACCCAATACCTAATCCTAACCATAACCCTAGCCCTAACATTAACTCTAACTGTATCCATTACCCTAAAAATAACCCTTTTCCTAATGATAACCCT
Source organism: Marmota monax (assembly GCF_021218885.2). NCBI lineage: Eukaryota > Metazoa > Chordata > Mammalia > Rodentia > Sciuridae > Marmota > Marmota monax. Next base: position 175,985 of record NW_026692836.1, on the reverse strand, counting down.
AGGACTAAACCTAACCCTATCACTATCTCCAAAACTATCAATTACCCTAAACCTAACCTGAACCCTAAAGCTAACCCTATTTTTACCCTAACTCTAACCCTAACTCTAATTCAATCTGTAACCCCAAACTCAAAACTAAACCATGCCCTAACACTGACCCTGGCCCTAGTAATTCCCCTAGCTCTAAACCTGACTCTTACCCTATAACTAACCCTTACAATAGACCTAGCCATAAACATTTCCCTAAAACTATCCCTAACTGTAACCCTAGACCTCACATTAGCCCTAGCAATAATTCTAGCCCTAACCATAACAAAAACCATAGCCTTTATCGTATCCCTAAACATAGGCTTAATTACAATCCTAACCCAAACTCTAGGCCTAACCCTGACACTAACCCTAGCCCTAATCTTAGCCCTAATTTAGCCCTACCATAACCCTTGTCCTAAGACTAACTCTAATTCTCACATTAGACCTTTCACTCATTCTAAAGCTTACCATAACCCTAACCCTTGCCCTAATCCTAGCCCTAACCCTTGCCCTATCCTTTGCCCTAGAACTAACCTTAGAAAAAACCTAAATCTAAATTGAGCCATAACCCAAAGACTAAGCCAAACCCTAACACTAGCCCAAACCATAACACTAATCTTAAAAATAGCCCAAACCCTAGCCCTAGCCCTAAAAAAATACTGAGCTATAGTTTTAACCTAACCCTTAACCTAAACCAAACCCTAACCTTAAACCTAGCCCTAAACCTAACCTTAATATGAGTTGTAAGATGAACCCTTAAACTAACCCTGAACCTGACACTGACCCTAACACTACTAGCTCTAACACCACCCTAACCCTAAACCTAACTCTAACAATAACTCTAGCCCTAAAACCCTAAAACTAGACCTAAACTTCACCCTAGTACTTACATTATCCCTATCGCTAACCCTATCCCTAACTTAACCCAAAACCTATCCTAATCCTAGCTTTAACCCTAGCCCTATTCTTTACCTAAAACCTAACCCTAAACCGATCTCTAACCCTAACCGTTACCATAACCAAAACCATAACCCTAATGCTAACCCTAGGCATGAACCTAAACCTATCCCTAATCTTAACCCAATCTATTACACTGAACCTAACCTGAACCTAAACATAACCCTATCATTATTCTAACCCTAACACTAACACTAATTTAAACCTTAACCTATTCCAAACTCTAACCCTGACTTTGACCCTAATACAACCACTAGCTCTAAACTTGAACATAACCCTACACCTAAATCTTACCCTAGACATAGCTATAATCCTAACCCTAAAACTATATTTAACCATAATTCTGGACCTGAAATTAGCCCTAACCCTAATAATAGTCCTAAATCTAAAACAAAACTAGCCCTCATCCTAGCCCTAAACCTAGCTTTAATCATAATCCTAACCCTAACCAAACCCCTAACCCTAATTCTAACCCTCATCCTACTTTTATACCTAGCTATAATACCATCTCTTACCCGAAACTTAACCCTAAACCTGACCCTAACTCTAGGCTTAAGCCAAACAATAAACCTAGCCCTAATCCTAGCACTAATTTAGCCCTATCTCTAACCCTAACACTAACCATGGCCAGAGACGCACTCTAACTCTCGCATTATACCTATCCCTAGTTCTAAAACTAACACTTACCATAACCCTATCCCTTACCATAACCCTAGCCTTAGCCCTAACCCTGGCCCTATCCTTAGTCCCAGCCCTAACCCTAGATCTAAACCTAACTCCAAATCTAACCCTAACCCTAAGCCTAAGCTTAACACTTACACTATCCCTAAACCTAAACCTAGGACTAAACCAAAACCAAGCATTAGCCCTAACCCTAAACATTAACTTATAACAAACCCTAACACTAAACATATACCTATCCCTAATTTGATTTTTAACACTAACTTTAAAACTAACACTGACTCTGACTCATATCCTAACACTCAACCTAGCTTTAAACACCTTCCGCACCTTAAACCAAATGCTAAGAATAACCCTAACAATAATTCGTGTTCTGTCCCTAACCCTAAAACCAACCCTGACCTGACACTTATCCTAACAAAAACTATAGCTATAAATATCACCCTAAACTTAAAACTAACCTAACACTAAACCTAATCATAACACTAAAACTAACCTAAATTTAATCCTAACCCTAACCCTAACCCTAACCCTAGTTCTTACATTAGCTGTTGCATTAAACCTATCCCAAACCCTAACACAAAAACTAGCCCTAATATGAGCCCTAAACATAGATTTAACCCTAATTCTAACCCTAACCATAGTCCTAACAATAGCTGTAAACCAATCACTTACCCTAAGCAAAACCCTAAACCTAAGGGTAAACCTAAACCTATCCCTAATCTTTAGGCTAACCAAAACCTTAACTCTATTAATAGACCTAACCCAAGCTCTCATTCTATCTCTAAACCTATCCCAAATTCTAACCCTTACCCTGACCCTTATACTGACCCTACCACTATTCCTATGCCTAACTTTAACCCTAACTCTAACCCAAAACCTATGGTAATCCTATTCCTAGATTTAACCCTGAAGCTAACTCCCAGCCTAGCTCTAACTATAGCTCAGAAACTAACCCTATGCTAAACATAATCCTAAACCTATCCATAACACTCACTCTAACCCTAACTCAAGACCTAATCCTAACCATAACCCTAGCCCTAACCTTAACTCAAACTGTATCCATTACCCTAAACTTTACTCTTACCCTAATGCTAACCCTAGGCCTATCCATAAACTTATCACTATCCCCCAAACTGTCAATTACCCTAAACCTAACCTGAACCCTAAACCTAACCTTATCATTACCTTAATGCTAACCCTAATGCTAATTCGAGCCCTAACCCTAAACTCAAACCTAAACCAAAGCCCAACAATGACCCTGATATTGATAATTCCCCTAGCACTAAACCTGACTATTACCCTATACATAACCCTTACACTAGACTTAGCCATAAACCTAACCCTAAAAATATCCCTAACCATAACCTTAGACCTGACTTTAGCCCTAGCCATAATCCTAGCCCTAACACTAGCACAAACCCTAGTCCTTTTCCTAGCCCTAAACATAGCCTTAATTATAACCCTAACCCTAACCCTAGGCCTAAACCTAACACTAACCATAGCCCTAATCTTAGCCCTAACTTAGCCCTATTCCTAACCCTAACCATAACCCTTGCCCAAAGACTAAGTCTAACTCTCACCCTAGCCCTAAATCTAGTTCTAAACCTATATATTATTGGAAGCCTAATCCTAGCCTGAACCATAGGTCTAACACTAGCCCTATTCATATCCCTGGCCATAACCCTAGATCTAGATCTAACCCTAACTCTAAATCTAACCCTAACAATAAGCCTAAGCCTAAACCTAACCCTAGCCCTAACCCTAAGTCTAATCCTAAAACTAGTCCTTACCCTAGCCCTAGACTAAAAGAATACTGAGCCATAGACCTAAACCTAATTCTTAACATAAACCATGCCCTAATCCTACACCTAGCAATAACCCTAGCAATAATCTGAGTCTTAAGACGAACCCTAAAACTAATCCTCACCCTGACTCTGACCTTAACATTAACCCTAGGTCTAAACATCACCCCAACCCTAAACCTAAACCTAACACTAGACCTAGTCCTAACCCCTAACACTAAAATTAGCCCTAATCATAACACTAGTACTTACATCAGCCGTAACCTTAACCCTAGCCCTAACATAACCCAAATCCTACCCTATTACGAGCTTTAACCCTAAACCTAACTCTAACCCTATCACTAATTGTAACCATAACCCTGGCTGTAATCCTAGCTCTAACCCTATCCATTACCCTAACAATAACCCTAACCCTAATGCAAACCCTAGACCTACACCTAACCCTATCCCTAAACTTCACCCTATCTATTACCCTAAATCTAACCTGAAACCTAAACGGAACCCTATCATTATGCTGATCTGAATCTTAATGCTAATTTGAGTCCTAACTTTAAATCTTAACCTATCTAAAACACTAATCGTGACCATCACTCTAATAATACCCTTATCTCTAAATCTGACCCTAACCCTAATCCTAATGCTTACACAAAGCATTGCCATAAATCTAACCTTAAACTATCTTTAACCTTAACCCTAGACCTGAAATTAGCCCTAACCATAATCTTAGCCCTAAACTTAGCCTTAATCCTAACCTGAACCATAACCTGAGCCCTAACCCTAATTTTAACCCTCACCCTAGCCCTAAACCTACATATAAACCCATCCCTTACCACAAACCTAACCATAACCCTAAACCTAACCCTAACCCCCGCTGTAACCCTAGGCCTAGAAGTAACACTAAGTCTAGTGCTAATCCTAGCCCAAATTTAATCCTATCCTAAACCTAACCCAATCCCTAAGACTAACTATAACTCTTGCCCTAGCCATAGCCTTAGTTCTATACTTAGCCCTATCCTAACTCCAGATATAAACCTAACTCTAAATCTAAACCTAACTCTAAATTTAACTGAAATCATAAGCAAAACCAAACCCTAACACTACCCCTAACCATAATGCTAATCCTAAAATTTGCCCTAGCCCTGGCCCTAGACATAAAACAAAACCAAGCCAATCCTAACCAAAACTGTTAACCTAAACCAAACCCAAACCTTGCACTTAGCTCTAACCCTAACTCTAAAAATTACTCTGACCCTGATGCTGACCCTAACACTAATCCTTGCTCTAATCATCACCCTAACTTAAATTAACCCTAACACTAGTCCTAGCCTAAACTGTAACCCTAAAACTAGCCTTAATTGTAACCCTAGTTTGTACATTTGTCCTTGTCCTAACCCTAGTATTAACTCTAACACAAACCCTACCCTGGATCCGAACCCTAAACTTAGCTTTAACCCTAATCTTAACCCTAACTCTAGCCCTAAACCTAACCCTAACCCTAGCTCTAACTCTATCCCTTACCCTAAGCCAAACCCTAACCCAAATGCTAACCCTAGTCCTAACCCTAATCCTTAGCCTAACTTCAACTCTAAACATGTTACTAGTCTTAACCCTTGCACTCATTCTACCTCTAAACCGAACACTGACCCTCATCTGAACCTAAAAGGAACCCTAGGTCTAAACAGACCATAAACCTAAACCAAAACCTAACAATAAACCTACGAGTAACCCTATACTTATGCCTAAGCCTAACACTACACCTAGACCCAAAGCTAATCCTAAATATAGCTATAACTCTAGCCCAAAACCTAAACAAAATCCTAGCACTAGCCCTTACAATAACCCTTAACCTAAACCAAACACTTACCCTATCCCTAGAACTAACCCTAGTCCTAATTCTGGCTCTAACCCTAAACCTAACCCTATTCTGATCACTGACCCTGATCCTAACACTTAAACTAGCTTTAAAACCTACACTAACCCAAAGCCTAGACCTAACACTAGACCTATCCATAACCCTAAACCTAAAACTAGCCCTAAACATAACCCTAGCTTTTACATTACCCATAGTCCTAAACCTAGCCCTAAACTTAACAGAAAACCTAGAGCTAATCCTAGGCCTAAACTTAGCTCTAAACATAAACCTAAGCCTAGCCCTAACCCAAACCCTAACTCTAACTCTAACCCTCTCTTTAGGCCTAACCCTAGCTCAAAGCCTAACCCTTATACTAAAATACCCTATTCCTACCTTAAATCCTAATCCTAACACTAGACCTAATTTTAACCTTAACCATAGACAAAATTAAGTTCTAACCATATCCATTGCCCTAACCCTAATCCTAACCCTAATTAAAATCCTATCCCTAACACTAAACCTAACTGTAACTATAATCTTGAACTTAGAACTAAACCTAAAACTAACCCTCGCACTAGCTCTAACCCTAGCTCAAACACTAACCCTTATCCTAACCTTATAATAACCTTAACCCTATACTAACACTTACCCTAACCTTAACACTTACCCTAAACCAAACCCTAGCCCTATCCCTAAACCTAACCCTAACCCTAACCCTAGACTTAATCCAAACCATAACCTAGCCATAATTCTAGCTTTAAAACTATCCATTGCACTAAACATAACCCTAACAATAATGCTAACCCTAACCCAATTGCTGAAACCTAACCCATCCATTATCTTAAAACTTAACTAAAACCTAAAGTAAACCCTTTCATTACCTTAACTTCAAACCTAACCCTAATGCTTATTCGAGTCCTAATCCCTTAACCTTAATGTAAAACAAAGGCTAAACCTGACCCTGAATGTGACACTAATAATAATTCTAGCTCTAAAACTGACCTTTAACCTAAACCTAACCCTTACACTAGACATAGCCATAACCTAACCCTATAACTATCCTTAACCATAACCCTAGACCTGATATTATCCCTAGCCCAAATCCTAGCCCTAACCTTATCAGAATACCTACCCCTCATTTCAGCCCTAATCCTAGCCTTAATCCTAAACTGAACCATAACCATAGGCCTAATCCTAATTCTAACGCTCACCCTAGCCCAAAACCTAGCAAAACCCCACCCATTCCCCTAAATTTAACCCTAACAACAGTGATAAACCTAACCCTAGCTCAACCCCTAATCTTAACCCTAACACTAACCCTAGTCCTAATCTTAGCCCTAATTTAGCCTTAACCCTAACCCTCACCCTAAGTCTACTCCTAAGAATAACTCTAATTCTCACCCTAGACAAATCTCTAGATCTAATCATATTCCTTATCATAACCCTAACACTAGCCCTAACCTTAGCACGAGCCCTAACCCTAAATCAACTCTAATTCTAAATCTAACCATAAGCCTAAGCCTAAATTTTACTCTAACACTAGACCTAACCCTGATGCTAATCCAAAATCTAGCTTTAACCCTAGCCCTAGCCCTAAAACAAAACTGAGCCATAGCCCTAACTGTAACCCTTAATTTAAACCAAAACCTAATCCTACACCTATCACTAACTTTAGCCCTAATTCAAGTCCTAAACCTAACACTAAAACTAACCCTGACCCTGGAACTGACCATAAATATAACCCTTGTTCTAAATATCACCCAAACCCTAACCCTAAAACTGGCACTAATTGTAACACTAGTTCATACAGTAGCCATAGCTCTAACCCTAGCCCTAACCAAACCCAAAACCTAGCCCTTATTTGAGACTTAATCCTAGTTTTAAACCTAACCCTAACCCGAAACCTAGCCCTAAACTTTATCCTAACCCTAGCCAGAATCCTAACCATAACTCTAGCATTATCACTAGCTCTAACCCTATCCATTAACCTAACCCTAACCATGACCCTAATGGTAACCCTAGGCCTAACCCTAAACTTATTGCTAACCCTAACCTTATTCATTAACCTAAAACTAACCTGAACCCTAAACCTAACCCTATCATTACCCTAACCCTAACCCTAATGCTAATTTGAGCTCTAATTCTAAACTTAACCTAAGCCAAATCCTAACTCTGACCCTTCCCGTAATAATATACCTAGCTCTAACCCTAACCCTAACCCTACCCCTAAACCTAAACTTTATACTAGACCTAGCCATAAACCTAACCCTAAAACTATTCATAACGTCACCATAGACCTGACATTTGCGCTAGCTGTAATCCCAGACCAAACCTCAACACAAACCATAGCCATAACACTAACCCTAACTCTAACCCTAGCCCTAATCCTATCCATAACCCTAGCCCTAAACTTAGCTCTAACTTTATCAATTACCCTAAACATAGCCCTAATTCTAATGCTAACCCTAGGCCTAAATCTAAGCCTATGCCTAACTGTAACCCTATCCTTTATGCTAAACCTAACCTGAACCTTAAATGTAACCCTATCATTACCCTAACCCAAATCCTAATGCTAATTTGAGACCTAAACCTAAACCCTAACCTAAACAAAACCCTAAACATGACCCTAACCCTAATAATAACCCTAGCTCTAAATTTGACACTTACCCTAAATCTAACCCTTACCCTGAACATAATCATAAACCTAACACTAAAACTATCCTTAAGCATAACCCTAGAACTGACATTTGCCCTAACACTAATCTTAGCCCTAATCAAAACACAAAACCTAGCTCTCATCCTAGCTACTAACCTAACCTTAATCATAACTCTAATGAAACCCTAGCACTAACCCTAATTCTAACATTTGTCCTAGCCCTAAACCGAGCTCTAACCCCATCATTTACACTAAACCTAAACCTAAGCCCCAAACTAACCCTAGGTCTAAACATAAACATAATCCTAGCTCTATTCCTAGCCCTCATTAAGCCCTATACCTAACCAAACCCTAAGCCTAGCCCAAAGACTTACTCTCACTCTCGCCCCAGCCCTATCCCTAGTTCTAACCCTATTTTTATCATAACCCTAATCCTAGCTATAAACTAGAATTAATGCTAGCCTTATCCTTAGCCCTAGACCTAACTCTAGATCTAATCATAACTCTAAATCTAACTCTAAACCTAAGACTAAACCTAACCCTAACACTAGTCCTAAACCTAATGTTAATCTTAAGTCTAGCCTTAACCATAGCCCTAGCCTTAAATCAAAACCGATACCTAGACCTAACTTTAAAGCTTAACCTAAACCCAAACCTAACCCTACATCTAGTCCTAAACCTAGACCTAATTTGAGTCCAGACCCTAACCCTAAAACTACAACTAACCTTAATTTTTACCCTAATACTAACCCTAGCTCTAAACATCACCCTAATGTTAAACCTAACCTTAACACTAGAGCTAGTCCTAACCCCAATCTTATAACCAGCCCAAATCATAACTCTACTGCAAACATTGGCTGTAACTCTAAACCTAGCCCTAACTCTAAACAAAATTTCCCCTAATCGGAAACCTAGCACTAGCTTTAACTCTAAACCTAATCCTAACACTTGTCCTAACCCTACCCTAAATTTAGCCCTAACCCTAGGTCTAACCCTATCCCATACCCTAAGCAAACCCTAACTCTAACGCTAACCCTAGTCCTGAACCTAATCCCATATTACTAGTCCTAATCCTAGCCCTCATTCTAGCTTTAACCATAACTCAAACCTGACACTTTTTCTGACCCTAATGGTAACTGTAGGTCTAAACCTGACCCTAACCATATACTTAACCCTAACACTAGAACTAGAAATAAACCTATTCCTAAACCTAAACCTAACAATAGCCCTAGACTAAACCTAATCCTAAATCTAGGCATATCTCTAGCCCTAAACCTTAACAAAAACCTAGCCCTTGCCCAAATAATAAACCTTAACCTAACCCAAACACTATCCCTACACCTAGACCTAACCCTAGCTATAATTCTGGCTTTAACAATAAAGCTAACTCTAACCTGAACACTGATGCTGACCCCAACATAAACTCTAGCTCTAAATATCATGCTAACTTTAACCCTAAGCCTAACACTTGACCTAGCCATAACACTAACCCCAAAACTGGCCCTAATCATAACCCTAGTTCGTACATTAGCTGTAGTCCTATAACTAGCCCTAACCTAATCCAAAACCTGGACCTAATTCAGGCTCTAACCCTAGCTTTAACCCTAACACTAACCCTAGCCCATAAGCCAGTTCCTAACACTTCTCTAAACCTAGCTCTTATCCTATTTGTTACCTTAAGCCAAACCCTAAACCTAATGCTAACCCTAGTCCTAACCCTAATACATAGCCTAACCCAAACCTTAACCCTATTACTAGTCCTAACCCTAGCCCTCATTCTAACTCTAACAATAACCAAAACCCTAATCCTAACCCTGAAACTTATACTGACACTAACACTACCTGTAGGACTAAACCTGACCCTAACCAGAACCTGAACCCTAATATTAGCCCTACCAGTAATTCTGTACTTAAACCTAAACCTAACACTAGTCCTAGACCTAAACCTAATCCTAAATCTAGCCATATCTCTAGCCCTAGACCTGAACAACAACCTTGCCATAGCCCTAACAAACACCCTTAACATAACCCAAACACTAACCATACTTCTAGACCTAAACCTAGTCCTAATTCTGCACTAACCCCAACACTCACACTAAACTGAACACTGACCCTGATCCTAACATAAACGTAGCTCCAAAGCTCACCCTAACTCAAAACCTAATCCTAATACTACACCTAGCCATAACCCTCACCCTAAAACTAGCCCTAATCATAACCCTAACTCCTAACTGCCCATGGCCCTAAATCTAGGCCTAAAATAACACAAAACCCAGCCCTAATCCTAGGCCTAAACATAGCCCTAAGTGTAACCCTAAACTAAACATACCCCTAACCATAACCCTAACACTCCCCTTAGACCTAACCCTAGTTCAAAGCCTAACCTTTACCCTAAACATAATCCTAGCCCTATCCCAAACCCTAACCTAACCCTAGCCTTAAACCTAACCTTAATCATAGCCCAAACCATAGCAATAATTCTACACACTACCCTAAACCTAGCTCTAATCCTAACCATAAACCTAGCCCTAAATCTAGCTCAAATACTATCCATTACCCTAACCATAATCCTAACCCTAATTCTAACCCTAGGCTTAACCCTAACCCTATCACAATCCCTAAACCTATCCATTACCCTAAAACTAACCTGTACCCTAATCCTAAGCCTATTCATTATCCTAACCCTAACACTAACCCTAACGCTAATTAAAGCCCTAAACCTAAACCTTAACCTAAACTGAACCATAAGCCATACCCTGACTTTAATAATACAACTAGCGCTAAACTTGACCCTTACCCTAAATCTAACCCTAACACTAGACTAAACCATAAACATAACCCTAAATCTATCCCTAACCATAACCCTAGACTTAACCCTAGACACTTGCCCTAACACAAAGCCTAGATCTAAACCTTATCCTAATTGAAAAACTAACCCTAACACTTGACAAACACTAAATCTACCCATAACCGTAACCCTAGATCTTACATTACTCATAAAACTAACACTATCCCTAAACCTTACACACAACCTAGCCCTAATCCTAGCCCTAAACCTAGACTTAAGTGTAACCCTAACCCTATCCCTAGCACTAAACTTCACCCTAACACTGGCCCTGGCCCTAACCCTACTCAAACTCTAATCCTTACCCTAGACATAACAATAGCCCTAACCCTCAACCTAACCCTAAACCTAGCCCTAACCCTAACCGTAACCATAGCAAAAATCCTAACACAAACTCCCTCCATTACCTTAAACATAGCCCTAACCCTAATGCTAACCCAAGCCATAAACCTGAACCTAACTCTAACCCTAACCCTAGCCCTGACTCTAACCCTAATCCTCACACTAGACCTAACCGTAGCTAAAACCCTAACACTTCTGCTAAACCTAACACTAACACTAACCCTAGGCCTATCTCCAAATCTAGCCAAAATCCTAAGGTTAACATATGCCCTAACACTAGCACTAACTCTATCCTTTACCCTAATCACAAACCTAACCCAAATACTAACCCTAGGTGTCGCGACCCCTTGCCCGCAAGGAAGACACAACTCAGGAATCTTCTTTCAGCAGTTTATTCAGGCCCTTGATATTTCTTCTTCTCCCTCTCGGATGCCCCTCCCAGCCTTAATAAAGCATCTCAAGCCCCAATGCGAAGCTGCCACGTGGAGCTTTCTCATAGGGTGGTGAAAAACCATGCGCCAACTCTCCCAAATAAGGAGTTGTTTGTCACAGACCACAGCGGAGCCAGCGCCATCTTGTAATGGCGACCATAGTCTGCAGAAACTGCAGAAGCGGCTCACCACACCTAGGCCTAACCCTAATCATATTGCTAACACTAACCCTACCATTTACTCTAAATCTAACCTGAACTCTAAACCTAACACTATCCATTACTTTAACCCTAAACCTAATGCTAATTTGAGCCCGAAACCTAAACCTTATCCTAAACCAAACCCTAAACCGGACTCTGATCATAATAATACACCTAGATCTAAACCTGACCTTTACCCTAAACCTAACTTTCCACTAGACATAGCCATAAACCTAAAGTTAACACTGTTCCCAACCATAACCCTAGACCTTACATTAGCCCTAGCTCTAATCCTATCTCTAACCCTAATACAAATCCTAGCCCTCATCCTAGCCTAAACCTAGCCTTAATCCTAACAAGCTCACCCTATTCCTATACCTAATTGTAATCTTCACCCTAGCCCTGAACCTAGCCATAACCTCATCACTTCCCTTAAAACTAACCATAAACTAACACATACATTAACCCTAATTCTATCCCTAATCATGGGCCTAACCCTAACACTAAATGTACCACTAATCTAGCCCTAATTTAGCCCTAAACCTAAGCAAATCCCTAACTCTAGCCCTAAGAATAACTCTAACTCTCAATCTACCCTATTTCTATTTCTAAACCTGGTCCATTACCGTAACCCTAACACTAGCCCTAATATTAACCTTAACCCTAGATCTAACCATAACTCTAAATCTAACCCTAACCTTAAGCCTAAACCTCACCCTACAACTAGCTGAACACTATTGCTAATCATAAAACTAACCATAACCCTAGCCCTAGCCCTAAAATAAAACTGAACCATCACCCTAACCCTAACTCTAACCTAAACCAAACCCTAACCCTACAACTAGCCATAACCCTAGCTCAAATTCGAGTGTTAGGACTAAAATTAACCCTTACCCTGACTCATATCCAAACACTAAACCTAGCTCTATAAATCACCCTAACCATAATGCAAATGCTAACACCATTCCTAGACCAAACCCTAACCCTAAAACTAACCCTAATAATAACCTAGTTCTTACATTAGCCATACTCATAACCCTAGACCTAAACCCAAAACAAAAATAGGCCTAATATGAGCCCCAAAACTAGATTTAACCCTTACCCTAGCCCTAAACTTAACCCTAACCCTAGTTCTAAGCCTAGCTGTAACCCTATCCCATATCCTATACCAAACCTTATCCATAATGCTAACCCTAGTCCTAATCGTAATCCTTATCCTAAATCAAACACTAACCCTATTACTAGTCAAAACCCTAGCCATCATTCCAGCTCTAAACCTAACCAAAAACCTAACCCAAACCTTCACCCTTATTCTGACAATAACACTAATTATAGGTATAAACCTTACCCTAACCCTAAACTGAACCCTCAAACTAGCCCTACCAGTAAACTTGTACCTAAACCTAACTCTAACACTACCCCTAGACCTAAACCTAATCCTAAATCTAGTGATGACTCTAGCTCTAGACCTAAACAAAAACTTAGTCTTAGCCCTAAAAATAACCCTTAATCTAAACCAAACAATAACACTAACCCTAGAACTAACCCTACTCTTGATTCTGGATTTCACCCTCACTCTAATCTGAACACTGACTTTGGCATTAACACTAAACCTAGCACTAAAACTGACTCTAAACCATAATATAAACCTAACATTAGACCTAGCCATAACCCTAACACTAAAACTAGCCCTAATTAGAACCTTAGATCTTACATTTCCCATAGCACTAACACTAGACCTAAACCTAACACAAAACCTAGCCCTAATCCAAGGCCTAAACTTACCATAAGCAGAACCCTAACATAAAACTAAACTTAGACCTAAGTCAAAACCCTAACCCTAAACCTAAACGTCAACTTAGACCTAACCATTGCTCAAAGCCTAAACTTTGGCCTAAACATAACACTAGCCTTATCCCTAACAATAACCCTAAACCTAACCCTAAACCTATACATTACCCTTACGATAACCCTATTCCTAATGCTAACCTTAGGCCTAACCCTATACCAATTGCACACCCTAAAACTCTCCATTACCCTAAACATAAACTGAACCCTAAACCTAACCCTATTATTACCCTAAACCTAACTCTAACCCTAATGCTCATTTGAGCCCTATCCTTAAATCTTAACCTGATACAAACCGTAACCCTGACCCTTAACCTAAAAATACTGCTAGCTCTAAAACTGACCCTTATGCTAAACTTAACACTTAAACAAGACTAAGACATAGACCTAATCCTAAATATACTCCTAACTGTAACAATAGACCTGACATTATCCCTAGCCTTAATTCTAGACATAACCCTACAACAAATCCTAGCCCTCATCGTAGCACTAAACCTATCCTTAATCATAACTGTAACCCTAACCCTAGCCATAATCCTAATTCTAAACCTCACTCTACCTCTACATGTAGCTATAACATATCCCTTACCCTAAACTTAACCCTAAACCTAGCCCTAATGCTAGACCTAAGCTGACACTAAACCTAGTTCTAATCATTGCCCTGATTTAGCCCTATCCCTAAAACTAACCATAACCTTAGCCCTAAGACTAACTCTAACTCTCGCCCTAGCATTAGCCCTAATTCTATCTCTATCATTTACCATAACCCTAAACCTAGCGCTAACACTTGCCCTATCATTAGACATAGCCCTAACCCTAGATCCAACCCTAACTACAAGTCTTAACCTAACCCTAAGCCTAACACAAACACTAGCCCTGTCCCTAACACTGATCATATAACACAGGAATAAAACAAAACTGATCAATAGAGGCTGAGGATCTGGCTCAAGTGGTAGCACATTCACCTGGCATGCGTGTGGTGCTGGGTTCAATCCTCAGCAATAATAAAAATATAATTAAAAAACAAACAAAAAAAAAAAACAAACAGATGTTGTGTCCACCAGAAACGAAAAAAAAATTTAAAAAATTAAAAAGTTCTCTCTCTCTCTCTCTCTCTCTCTCTCTTAAAAAAAATCCTGAACAATATACTGCTAACCTTAAAACTAAACTTAAACCAAACCATAATACTAAACCTAGACCTAACCCTAGCCATAATTCGAGTCCTAACCATAACCTTAAACTAACCCTAACCTCGAACCATATCCTAACACTCACCCTAGGTCTAAACACCACTGTAAACTTAAACCAAACCCTAATAGTAACCCTAGCTTTAATTCGAGTCATAAACCTAACCTTAAAACTAACCCTGACACTGTTAAGATATGAGTCAGCATCAGGGTTAGTTTTAAGGTTAGGTTTAAAGAACTTAACACGTTAGCTCTAAAGAACACTCTCACCTTAAACTGAACCCTAACAGTAATCCTAGCCATTATTTGAGTCCTACCCTAACCCTAAAACTAACACTGTCTCTGAATCATATCCTAATACTAACCTAGCTATAAATATCACCCTAACATTAAAACTAACCCTAACACTAGACCTACCCCAGCCCTGAACCCTAATTGTAACCCTAGTTCTTACATTATCCATTGCCACAACGTTAGCCCTAACCCTAACACAAAAATTAGCTCTAATCTGATCCATCAACCTAGATTTAACCATAACCCTCACCATAACTCTAGCCCTAATCCTAGCTCTAAGCCTATACCTTACCCAAAATGAAACCTCAACCCTAATGGTAACACTAGGCCTATACCTAATCCTTAAGCAAACCAAAACCCTAACCCTATTAATAGTCATAACCCTACCCTCACTCTAGCTCTAACCCTATTCCAAAACGTAATATTAACCCTGACCCTTATTTTGACCCTAACACTAACCCTAGGTCTAAATTTGGCCCTAACCCTATACCAAACCCTAACACTATCCCTAGACCTAAACCAAATCTTAAATCTAGCCTTAACTGTATCCCTAGACCTAAACAAAAACCTATCCCTAGCCCTTAAAGTAACCCTTAGCCTAACACAAACACTAAACCTACCCCTAGACCTAAACTTACTTCTAATTCTGGCTGTAACCCTAACTCGAACTCGAACCCAAACACTGACCTGCCTTTAAAAGTAAACCTACCTCTAAACATGACCCTAACCAAAAATCTAAACATAACATGAGACCTAGCCAAAATCCTAATCCTAAAACTAGCCGTAATCATAACCCTAGCTCTTACATTACCCACAGCCCTAACCCTAGGCCTAAACCTAACACAAAACCTAAAGCTAATTCCAGACCTAAGCATAACCCTAACTCTAACCCTAACCTAACACTTGATTAGTCCTAATCCTAGCTAAAAGCCTAACCCTTATCCTAAAAATAAACCTACACCTATCCCTAAGTATACCCCTAGCATTTGCCCTAATCCTAAACTTAACCTTAGCCCTGACCTAGCTCTAAACCTACCCATTGCCCTAAAACTAACCCTAAACCTATTGATAATGCTAGGCCTAAACCTAACCAGAAAACTAACACTAGACTTAACCATAAACCTCACATTCCCCATAGAGCTAACTCTAGCTCAAACCCTAACCATTACCATAAACATAAACATAACCATAGCCCTAACCCTAAAACTAAACCTCAATTTAACACTAACCATACCCTATGCCTACATCTAACCGTATCCAGTACTCTAACCCTAACCCTACCCCTAATGATGATGCTATCCCTAATCCAACCCTAATCCTAACCATACTCTAATCTTATCCCTTGACCTAACTCTAAACCTAACCCTTGCCCTAACCCTAAACCTAGCTCAAAACCTAACCCCTATGCTAAACAAAACCCTAACACTAACCCTAGTTCTAACTCTAACCCTAACACTAACTTAAGACCTATTCCTGATCATAACCCTAGCCCTAACCTGAGCTCTAACCCTATCCAATATTCTAACCATTACCCTTACCCTAATTCTAACCCTAGGCATAACACTAACCCTATTGCTAAAGCTAACCCTATCAATTACCGTAAACCTAACCTGAACCCTAAACAAAAACCTAGCATTACCCTAACCCTGACCCTAATGCTTATTTGAGCCCTAACCCTAAACCCTAACTTTAACCAAACTCTAACCTGACCCTGAACCTAATAATTCCTCTAGCTCTAAAACTGACCCTTAACTCGAAACCTAACCCTTAATCTAGACCTAGCCATAAACCTAATCCTAAAACTGTCCTCTCCTCAACTATAACCCCACACCTGAAATTAGCCCTAGGCCTAATCCTAGCCCTAACCCTAACAAAACATCAGCCCTCAACCTAGATTAATCCTAACCCTAACCCTAACCCTAGCTCTAACCCCGATTCTAACCCTAGCCAAAATATTAGCCCTAATTTCACCCTATCTTTAAACCTAACTGTATCCCTATATCTAAGAATAAATCTAACTCTCACACTAGCCCTTTCACTAGTTCTAACCTTATCCCTTAACGTAACCCTAGCCCTAGCTCTAAACTTAGTGCTAACCCTTGTCCTATCCATAGCCAAAGCACTAACCTTAGATCATAATCTATCTCTAAATCTAAACCTAACCCGAAGCCTAAGACTAACCCTAACACTAGACTTAACCCTAACACTAATCCTAAAACTAGCCCTAATCCTAGATCTAAAACAAAACCAAGCCATAAGCTCTATCCCTAACCCTTAAACTAAACCAAATTCCAACTATACACCTACCCCTAACCCTATTAGAGTTTTAAACCAAACACTAAAACTAACCCAGACACTGACTCTGACAATAACACTAATCCTAGCTCTAAACATCACCCTAATCCTAACACTAACCGTAATACTAAATTTATCCCTAATCTTAACCCGAAAATTAGCCCTAATTGTAACCCTTGTAATTACATTAGCCGTAATCCTACTCTAGCACTAACTTAACCCAAATCCTAGCCCTAATCCAAGCCTTAACTGGAGCTTTAACCCTAACCCTAACCCTAACTGTAGCCCTAATCATAACCATAACCCTAGCCCTAACCCTATACATTACCATAGCAATAACCCTAACCCTAATGCTAACCCTAGGCCTAAAAATAAACCTATCTCTAATCCTAACCCTATCCATTTCCATAAACCTAACATGAACCCTAATTCTAAGCCTATCATTACACAAACCCTTAACCCTAATGCTAATTCAACCCTTAACTTTAAGCCTTAATATATTTCAAACCCTAACCTAGACCTTCACCTTAATAATACCCCTAAACCTAAACCTGACCCTAACCCTAAACCAAAACCTTACACTAGACATACCCATAATCCTAACCCTAAAACTATCTTTAAAAATAATTCTAGAGTTGAAATTTTTCCATACTCCTAATCCTAGCTCTAAACCTAAAACAAACCTTAGACCCCATCCTAGCCTTAAACCTAGCCTTAATCATAACCCTAATCCTAACCCTTATTCTAAACATCACCCTACCTCTAAAACTAGCATAATACCATCCCTTACCCTAACTAAATCCTAAATCTAACCCTAATTCTATGCTTAAACTGAACACTAACCATAGACCAAATCCTAGCTCTAATTTAGTCCTATCCCTAAGCCTAACCCTAACCTTAGCCCCAAGACTAACAATAATTGTCACACTAGCCCTTTCATTAGTTCCAATTCTAGCGCTTTCAATAACCATAACCCTAGCCCAAACCCTAGCCCAATACTTAGTCCTAGCCCTAACCCTAAGCCTAACCCTCACACTAACACTAAACCTAATCCTAACGCTAAAAATAAAACTAGCCCTAACTTTATCAATAACAGTAAAACGAAACTGAGCAATAGCCCTAACCCTAAAACTAACTTAAATCAAACCCTTACACTACACCTAGACCTAACCATAGCCTTAATTCAAGTCCTAACCCTAACCTTTAAAGTATACCTGACAGTGACCTATATGCTTAACTCACCCTATCTTGAAATGCCATCCAAAACGTAAACCAAAACTTAACAGTAACCCTAGCCCTTATTTGAGTCCTAACCCTAACTCTGACCTTGATTCATATCCTAAAACTAAACCTAGCTCTAAATATCACCCTAAACTTACTTAACCCCAACACTAAAACCACCCCTACCGTAACCCTAATCCTAACCCTAACCCTAACCCTAACCCTAGTTCTTATATTAGCGATTGCCCTAAGCCTAGTCCTAACCCTAACACAAAACTAGCCCTCATCCGACACCTAAACCTTACTTTAACCCTAACCCTAGCTCTAAACCTATCCCTTACCCTAAGTGAAACCCTAACAATAATGGTAAACCTATACCTATCCCTAATCCTTAGGCTAACCAAAACCCTAACCCTATTAATAGTCCTGACTCTAGCCCTGATTCTAGCTCTAATCCTATCTCAAAACCTTTTGCTAACCCTGACCCTTATTCTGACCCTAAAAAAAACCCTAGGTCTAAAACTGATCCTAAGCCTACAGCAAACCCTAACACTGGCCATACTGCTAACTTATACCTAAACCTAACCCTAACCCTAGCACTAAGACTAACTCTAACTGTCACACTATCCCTATCTCTAGTTCTAAGCCTATTCATTACCATAACCCTAAACCTGGCCCTAAACCTTGCCCTATCCTTAGTTCTAGCCCTAACCCTAGATCTAACCCTAACTAGAAATTTAACTCTAAACCTAAGCCAAAGCCAAACATTAAAACTAGCCCTAACCCTAATGCTAATGGTAAAACTAGCCCTAACCATAACCCTAGCAGTAAAACAAACAGAACAATAGCCCTAATATAAACCTTAACTTAAACCAAACCTTAAAACTACACCTAGACCTAACCATAGCCCTAATTCGAGTACTAAAACTAACCTTAAATCTAACCCTGACCCTGACTCATATCCTAATGCTCACCCTAGCTCAAAACACCCTCCTAAAATTAAACTGAAACCTAAAAGTAAACATATTCTTAATTCGAGTCCTAACCCTAACTCTGACCCTGACTAATATCCTAACACTAACCCTAGCTCAAAATATCATCCTAACCTTAATCCTAACCCTAACACTAGACATAGCCCTAACCCTAACCCTAAAACTAACCCTCATTGTAACCCTAGTTCTTACATTAGCCATTGCCCTATCATTAGCCCTATCAATAATCCAAAAACTAGCCCTAAACTGAGCCCTAAACCTAACTTTAACCCTAACCCTAACTCTAGCCCTAACCCTAGCTCTAAGGCTATCGCTTAACCTATGAATAACCCTAAACCTAATGGTAGCCCTACACCTATGCCTAATCATTATGCTAACCAAAATCCTGACCTTAACACAAACCCTAGTTCTAAACCTGACACTAACACTAGAATAAAAACTAACACTAGCCCTGGACCTAAACTTTATCCTAAATCTAGTGTTATATCTATCTTTAGACCTAAACAAAAACCTAGGCCTAAAAAAAATGCTTATCCTAACACAAACACTAACAATACACCTAGACCTAAACCTACTTCTAATTCTGGCTGTAACCCTGACTTGAACTCTAACCCAAACACTGAATCTGCCTTTAACAATAAATCTATTTCTGAACCTGACCCTAACTGAAAATCTAAATCTAACACTAGATCTTGCCATATCCCTAACCTTAAAACTATCCATAATCTTAATCCTAGCTCTTACATTACCCTCAGTTTAACCCTAGGCCTAAACCTAACACAAAACCTAGAGATAATCCTAGGCCTTAATCTAGCCCTAAGCACTCCCTAGCCCTAACCCTAGCCCTAACCCAAACCTAAACTTCATCTTATTCGTAACCCTAGTTCAAAACCTAACCCTTAATATAAATATAAACTTTGAACTATCCCTGAATCTAACCCTAAACTAAGTTCTAATCCTAACTGCAACCCTAGCCCTAAACCTAGCTCTAAACCTACCCTTTACACTAACTGTAACCGTAACCCTAATTGTAACCCTAGCATTAACCCTAACCATAATCCTAACACTAAACAGAAAACTAACCCTAGACCTAACCCTAAACTAATACTCGCTACAGCCCGAACCATAGATCAAACCCTAACCCTTGCCATAAACCTAAACATAACCATAGACCTAATCCTAACCCTAAACTTTAATCTAGCCCTGTTCCTAACCCTAAACCTACATGTATCCATATTTATTACCCTAATCCTAATGCTAAACTTAATTATAATCATTCCCCTAACCCTAACCCTAACCGTAATGGTAAACCTACCATATTCCTATCCATAAACATAATCCTGAACCTAGCCCTTGCTCTAACCCTAATCATGGCTCAGAACCTAACTCTTACACTAAACATAACACTAACCCTAACCCTAGATCTAACCAATATGCTAACACTAACCCAAGACCTAATCCTAACCATAACCCTAGCCCTAAACTTAACTCTAACTGTATCCATTACCCTAAACATAACCCTTTCCCTAATGCTAACTCTAGGCCTAACCCTAAACCTTTCACTAACCCCAACCCTATCAATTACCCTAAAACTAACCTGAACCCGAAATCTAACCCTATCATTAATCTAACCATAACCCTAATGCCAATTTGATCCCTAACACTAAACTCAAACCTGAAAGAAGCCCTAACTATGACCCTGACCCTAATAATTCACATAGCTCTAATCTGACCCTTAACCTAAACCTAATCCTTACATTAGATCTAGCCAAAACCTAACCCCAAAACTATCCATAACCATAACCCTAGACCTGAAATTAGCCCTAGATATAATCCTAGCCCTAACGAGAACACAAACCCTAGCCCATATTAGCACTAAACTTAGCCTTAACTATAACCTTATCCTTAAACCTAGGCCGAAATTAAAACCAACCCTATCCCTAATCTTAGACCTAACATCACCCTATCCCTAAAGCTAACCCTAACCCTAGCCATAAAACTAAGTCTAACTCTCTACCTAGCATTAAAACTAGTTCTAAACCTAACCCTTACTGGAATTTTAAACCTAATCCTAATCCTAGGCCTAACCCTAGCCATTTCTTTAGCCCTACCCCTAACCATGGATATAAACTTAACACTAAATCTAACTCTAATGCAAAGCCTAAGCCTAAACATAACACTAACCCTAACCCTAACCCAAATGCTACTCCTAAAACTAGCCCTAACTCTAGGCCTAGCCCTAATACAAAACCATATACCTAACCCTAACCCTTAACCTAAACCAAACCCTAAACCTACACCTAGCCCTAACTCTAGCCCTAATTCTAGTTATAAGCAGAACCTTAAAACTACCGCTAACCCTGATTCTGACATTAACACTAATCCTAGTTTTAAACATTGCCCTAAACATAACACTAGACCTAGCCCTAACCCTAACCCTAAAATTAGCCCTAATTTTAACCCTAGTATTTACATTAGCCATAACCCTAACGCTAGCCCTATGTTAACCCAAAACCTAGCCTATTCTGAGCCCTAAAAGGAGCTTTAACCCTAACTCTAAACATAACCCTAAACCTAGCACTAATAATAACCATAACCTTAGCTCTAACCCTAGCTCTAACCCTATCCATTACCCTAACCATAATCCTAACCCTAATGCTAACCCTAGGCTTAAACCTTACGATATCCCTAATCCTAACCCTATCCATTACTCTAAACCTAATCTGAAACATAAACCTAACAATATCATTACCCTAATCCTAAACCTATGCTAATTTGAGCCCTTAATTTAAACCTTAACCTATCCCAAAAACTAATCATGACCCTGACACAAACAATACCCTTAGCTCTAAACCTGACCCTATCCCTAAACCTAACCCGTACATTACATCTAACCTAACCCTAAACTATCTTCAACTGTAAAGCTGGACCTGAAATTAGTCCTAGACCTAATCCTAGCCCTAAACCTAGCCTTAATCCTAATCTGAACCATAACCCGAGGTTTAACCCTCATTCTAACCCTCGCCCCAGCCCTAAACCTACCTATAACCCCATCCCTTAAACTAAACCTAAACATAACCCTAAACCTAACCATAATCTTAAACCTAACCATAACCCTTGCCCTAACCCTAGGCCTAACCATAACACTAAGCCTAGCACTAACCATATTTTAGTCCTGTCCTAATCCTAAACTTAGCCTTAAGACTAACTCTAACTCTTGTCCTAGCCTCATTTCTAGTTCTATCCTTAGACCTAGACCAAACCTGTATCTAAACCAAACTCTAAATTTAAACCTAACTCTAAATTTAACCATAATCATAATCCTAAACAAAAACCTACCACTAGCCCTAACAATAATTATAATCCTAAAACTTGACTCTCCCCAGCACTAGCCTTAAAACAAAATGAAGCAATATCCCTAACCATAACCCTTAACATAAACCAAACCATAAACCTATACCTAGCCTGAACCCTAAGTCTAGAAATAACCCTGACCCTGACACTGATCCTAACACTAATCCTAGCTCTAAACATCATACTAACCTTAAATTAACCCTAACACCAGACCTAGCTTTAACCCTAACCCTAAAACTAGCCCTAATCATAACCATAGTTCATACATTAGTCGTTGCCATAAACCTAGCCCTAACCCTAACAAAAATCCTACCCCTAATTCTAGTCCTAACCCTAACCAAACCCTAGCCATAACCTGAACCCTAAACCAAACCCTAACCTTAAATATAACCCTAAACCTGAATGTAAAACTAACCCTCAC
Source organism: Marmota monax (assembly GCF_021218885.2). Lineage (NCBI taxonomy): Eukaryota > Metazoa > Chordata > Mammalia > Rodentia > Sciuridae > Marmota > Marmota monax. Next base: position 152,574 of record NW_026692836.1, on the reverse strand, counting down.
CCTAGCCATTACCCGAGCTCAAACACTAACCCTTACCCTAACCTAACCATATCCCTAGCCCTCAACCTAACACTTACCATAAACCAAACCCTAGCCCTATCCCTAAACATAACTCTAAATTTAGATTTAATCCAAACCATAATCTAGCCATAAACCTAGCTCTAAATCTATCCATTATACTAAACATAACCCTAACTTAATAATAACCTTAACCCTATTGCTAAACCTAACCCATCCATGAGTATAAACCTTAAATGAAATGTAAACCTAACCCTATTCATTACCCTAAACCTAAGCCTAAACCTAACACTAATTCAACCCCTAAACATAAACTTTGATCTAAACCAAATGCTAACCCTGACCCTAACCCTAATAATACACCTAACTCTTAACCTGACCCTTACCCTAAACATAGCTCTGACCCTAGACCTAGCCACAACCTAACCCTAAAACTATCCTTAATCCTAACACTAGACTTGACATCTGCTCTAGCTTAGTTCTAGCCCTGAACCTAACAGAAACCCTAGCCCTAAAACTAGCCTTAATCCTAACCTAAACACTAACACTAGTGCTAATTTTAATTCTAACCCTCACCCTAGCCCTAAAGCTAGCTATAACCCACCTATTCCCCTAAACTTAATCCTAACCCCAATGCTAATCCTAAACCTAGCCCTACCCCTAGGTGTAACCCTAACACTAACCTTAGTCCTAATAATAGCCCTATTTTAGCTTTAACCCTAACCCTAACCCTAAGCCTAGTTCTAAATCTAAATCTAACTCTTGTCCTAGCCATTTTCCTAGTTCTAACCCTATCCCTTACTGTAACACTAACCCTAGCCTAACACTAACCCTGAATCTAACCGTACTTCTAACTCTAACCCTAACCCTAAGCCTGCACCTCACCCTAACACTAATTAAAAATCTAGCCCTAACCCTAGCCCTAGCACAAAAAAATGAGCCATAGCCCTAACCCTAACCCTAACCCATAGAAGTCAAGATGAAGTGAAACCTTAAAACACAAACTGTTCCTGACAGGGAACATTGAATTGAGAAGGCCCAACCTGGGAAACATGGTAATGCTAGTTAAAAGATGAATCCTGACCAGTATCAAAAAATTTGAACAAACTAACTCTAACCTGAACATTAGTTCTAACCCTAGCCCTAGCCCTAATCCTAAAACTAAGCCTTTCCTGTATATAGAGCATGATCATTAAAGTCCCAAACTTAGGGTGCCAAGTAGGAAGGGTTAAGAGATTAATCATACCCAGTATCAAAAATTCTGACCAATAATTGGGGAAGGTGTTTCAGTACATGCCTATTTCCCCCGTTTTCTGCTAAAGTACTCTTGGATAAATTGATTTTTCATGCTTCAGCTTAAGGTACTTTCACAAGGAACAAACCAGTGCATGCCCACTGTGAAGTGATTGAGTGTGTGAAGTTTCATGCAGTGAGCACAAACTCTGTTTGATTTCCAGCTCCATTTTCATTCACACCTATGTGCCATAATGTAGTCAAAACTAAAAATTCAAACTGTTCCTGACACTGAACCATTGAACCTTAAAGGTCCAAACTTGGGAAGCCTACAAAGGTTGGTCAATGATGAATCCTGTACAGAATCAAAGTAACCTGACCAAAAAAAAAAAAAAAAAAAAAAAAAAAAAAAAAAAAAAAAAAAAAAAAAAATGAAGCTCTTTCAGTACATGTGGGTTTTGCTTGCTCCTAAAGCACTCAGAGATAAAGCTGTTTCTTTCTACTTCAGCTTAGGGATATTTCACTGGAAACAAACCAGAGAATATTCACTGAGAACTGATTGAGCGTGTGAAGTTTCAAGCAGCTAGCACAAACACTGTTTGATTTCCAGCTTCATTTCCATTCACCCCTATAGAGCAAAAAGAAGAGAAACATGAAAATTGAAACTGTTCCTGAGAAAAAACCCTTTTACATAGGAGGCCCAAACATTTGGAGTATAGTCAAAATAGGAAAAATGTGAATCCTGCCGAGTATCATAGAAATTTTTTTAAAAAAACTAACTCTAACCCTAACACCAGGTCTAAAGCTAGTACTAACACTAAATTTAACCCTAAACCTAATCTGTTTAGAGAAACTTTGATCATAGAAGTTTCAAAATTGGGGAGTCTAGTGGGGCAAACTTCCAGATGAATCATGGGCAATTTCAAAAAAATCTGACAAAGTAATTTGGGGAGCTAATTTAGTACATGCATATTTCCCTGTTTTCTCCTAAAGTGTTCTCAGATGAATTTGTATTGCATGCTTCATCTAATTACCAATTTCACAAGGAACAAACCAGAGAGTGCCCACAGAGAACTGATTGAGTGTGTGAAGTTTCAAGCAGTTAGCACCAACATTGTTTGATTTCCAGCTCCATGTCCATTCACCCATGTAGGTCAAAATAAAGTGAATCCATAAAATACAAATTGTTCCTGTCATCAAAGAATTGAACCGAGAAGGCCAAAACATGGGGAACATAGTAAGGCTAGGTAAAATGTACCCTCCCCAGTATCAAAGAAATTTTAACAAGAAAAACTCTAACCCTAACACTAGACCTAACTCTAACCTAACCTATTTAGAGAACATGTGATCATAGAAGTCTCAAAGATGAGGAGCCTAGTGGGGAAAGCTAACAGATGAATCCTGCCCAGTATCAAAGAAATCTGATCAAAGGATTGGGGGGAGGTAGTTCAGTATATGCATATTTTCCTGTTGTCTCCTAAAATGCTCTCACATAGTGTTGTTTTTGCATGCTTCATCTTTGGGATACTTTCACAAGGATAAAACCAGAGTGTCCTCACAGAGAACTTATTGAGTGTGTGAAATTTCAATCAGCTATCAAAAACCCTGTTTGATTTCCAGCTCCATTTCCATTTACCCATATAAGTCAAAATGAAGTGAAAACTTAAAATGAAAACTGAAATACTGACAGCAAACCAGTGAACATAGAAGGCCCAAACCTGGAGAACATAGTAAGGCTAGGTAAAAGATAAATCCTGCCTAGTATCAAAGAAATTTGAACAAAACAACTATAACTGTAACACTAGATTTATCCTTAATCTTAAACCTACAGCTCACCATAGCCTGTTTAGAGAACATTTGATCATAGAAGGTCCAAACTAAGGGAGCCTAGTGTGGCAAGCTAACAGATGAATCCTGCACAGTATCAAAGAAATCTGAGCAAATAATGGGGGAAGTGTTTCAGTACATGCATATTTCTTTGATTTCTCCAAAAGTGCTCTGGGATGAAGTTGCTTTGCATGTTTCAGCTGAGGGCACCATTCACAAGGAACAAACCAGAGAGTGCCCACAGAGAACTGTTTGAGTATGTGCAGTTTCAAGCAGCTAGTACCATCCCTGTTAGATTTCGTGCTCCATATCTGTTCAACAAAATAGTTCAAAATAAAGTGAAACCTTAAAATACAAACTGTTCCTGACAGCAAACCATTGAACCTGAAGGCCCAAATCAGGGAACATTGTGAGGCTAGCTAAAAGATAAGTCCTTCCCAGTATCAAAGACACATGAACAAAACTGACTCTAACCCTAACACTATCTTTAAACCTAGCCCTTACCCTAAACATAAAACTAACTCTAATCTGTTTAGGCAACTTTTTATCATAGAAGTTCCAAATTAAGGGAGCCTAGTGGGACAAGCGAACAGATTAATCTTGTGCAGTATCAAAGAAATCTGAAAATATAATGTGGGGAAGTACTTAAGTACATGTATATATCCCTGTTGTCTGCAACAGTACTTTCAGATACAGATGTTTTTGCATGCTTCAGCTTTGGAAAACTTTCACAAAGAAGAGACCAGAGTGCCCACATAGAACTGATTGAGTGTGTGCAGTTTTAAGCAGTGATCACCAACACTTTTTGATTTCAAGTTCCATTTCCATTTACCAGTATAGGTCAAAATGAAGGAAACCTTAAAATACAAACTGTTCCTGACAGCAAACCATTGAAGGGATAAGGCCCAAACCTGGGTAAAATAGTAAGGCTAGGTAAAAGAGAAAGTAAGCCGAGTATCAAATGAATTTGAACAAAACTCATTCTTACTCTAACACTGGATCTAACCCAACCCTAACCTAATTCTAATCTGTTTAGGGCACCTATTATCATAGAAGTCCCAAATTGGGGAGCCTAGTGGTGAAGCTTAACACCTGAATTTGTGCAGTATCAAAGAAAATTGATGAAAAATTATGGGAGATATTTCAGTACATTCATATTTCCCTGTTTTTTTTTTTCTTAAAGTGCTCATGAATAAATTGTTTTTAATGCTTCAGCTTACGGTACTTTCACAAAGAAAAACCAAAGAGTGCCCACAGAGAGCTGATTGAGTGTGTGAAATTTCATGCAGCTAGCACCAACCCTGTTTCATTTCTAGCTTCATTGCATTCACACCTATAGGCCATAATGAAATGAAACCTAAAAATTCAAACTGTTCCTGACACTGAACCATTAAATCTTGAAGGCCCAGACTTGGGGAGCCTACGAAGCCTAGGTCAAGGATGAATGCTGTATAGTATCAAATTAATCCAACCAAATAAATTTGAATCTCTTTCAGTACATGTGTATTCTGCTTGCTCTTAAAGCACTCAGAGATAAAGCTGTTACTTTCTATTTCATCTTAGAGCTACTTCCATGCCAAACACCAGATTATGCTCACTGAAAATTGGTGGAGAGTGAAGTTTCAAGCAGCTAGCCAAACACTGTGCAATTTCCGGCTTCATTTCCATTCAACCTTATAGGGAAAAAGAAGAGAAACATGAAAATTGAAACTGTTCCTGAAGGCAAACTCTTTATGTAGGAGGCCCAATCATTGGGACTATAGTCAAAATAGGAAAAATATTAATACTGCACAGTATCAAAGAAATTTGAAAACAAACTAACTCTTACCTTAACACTAGGTCTAATGCTAGTTCTAACACTAACCCTAACACTAACCTTAACCTCTTTGGAGTCCCTTTGATCCTAGAAGTCCCACACTTGGGGAGCCAATTTGGGTAGGCTAATATATGAATCTTTCACAATATAAAAAATCTGACCAAATATTTGGGGAGGTCTTTCAGTACATGCACATTTCCCTGTTTTCTCCTAAAGTGCTCTCTCATAAAGTTGCTTTGCATACTTCAGGTTTGGGCTACATTTAAAGGAATAAACCAGAGAATGCTCATAGAAAACTGATTGAGTGTGTGAGGTTTGAAGTAGTTAGCACCAACCCTGTTGGATTTCCAGCTTCATTTACATTTACACACATAGGTCAAAATGAAATGAAAACTTAAAATACAAACTTTTCAGGAGATCAAACCCTTGACCTAAGAGGCCCAAACCTAGAGAATATATTAATGCTAGGTAAAAGTTGAATCCTGCCAAGTATCAAAGAAATTTGAACAAAACTAAATCTAACAAAACTCTAGCTGTAATCCTAACCCTAAACTAATACCAAACCTAACCTAACCTGTATAGAAAACCATTGGTCCTATTAGTCCCCAAATAAAGGAGCCAAGGGGGGCAAGCTAACAGATTTATCCTGTGGAGTATCAAGGAAATCTGACAAAATTGGGGGAGGTATTTCAGTACTGCATATTTTCCTGTTTTCTCCTAATGAGCTTTTGTATAAATTATTTTTTCATGATTCAGTTTATGGTAATTTTACAAAGAACAACCAGAGAGTGCCCACAGAGAGATGATTGAGTGTGTGAAGTTTCAAGCAGATAGTTCTGACTCTTTTTGATTCACAGCTCCATTTTCTTTCAGGTCTATAGGCCATAATAAAGTGAAACCTAAAAATTCAAACTGTTCCTGACAGTGAACTGGCAAACCTTGAAAACCCAAACTTGAGTATCCTACTAAGACTAGTAAAAGGATGAATCCTGTAAAATATCAAAGTAATCCATGCAAAAAAGTTGAAGCTTGCTCCTAAAGTGCTCACAGATAAATCTGTTTCTTTCTAATTCAGCTTTGGGCTACTACCACAAGAAACAAATGGGAGAATGTGCACTGAGAACTCATTGAGGGTGTGAAGATTCAAGCAGCTAGCACGAAACCTGTTTGAGTCCAGATCCTTTTCCAGTCACCCCTATAGGGCAAAATGAAGTGAAAGATGAAAATTAAAACTGCTACTGAGAGGAAACCCTTTTACCAAGGTACCCCAAACATGGGGAGCATACTAATAATAGGAAAAAGATAAATCCTGCCCAGTATCCAAAAAGTTGAAAAAAAAAAACACTAACTCTAACCCTAATACTAGTTCTAACACTTGCCCTAACTCTAACCATAACCATAATCTAACCTGTTAAGAGAACCTTTGATAATAAAAGTTTTAAACTTAGGGAAACTAGTGTGGCAAGCTTTCAGGTGAATCCTGCACAGCATCAAAGAATTCTGACCAAATAATTGGGGGAGGTATTTCAGCACATACCTATTGCCCTGTTTTCTCCTAAAGTGCTCTTCGAAAAACTTGTTTTGCATGCTTCAGCTTATTGCTACTTTACAAGGAAGAAACCAGAGAGTGCCCACAGACAATTGATTATGTGAAGTTTCAATAAGCTAGCACCAACCTTCTGATTTCCAGCTACATTTTCATTTACCATAGAGGTCAAAATGAAGTGAGACATTAAAAACAAACTATTCCAAACAGTGAACCATTGAACTGAGAAGGCCCAAAACTGGGGCACATAGAAGGCTAGGTAAAAGATAAATCTTCCCAGTATTAAAGAAATTTGAACAAAACAAACTCTAACCCTAACACTAGCTCTAATGCTAGCCCTAATCCTAACCATAACACTAACCATTACCTGTTTAGATAACATTGATCCTAGAAGTGCCAATCTTGGGGAGCCTAGTGGAGCAAGTTAAAAAATGAATACTGCACAGTATCAAAGAAATCTGATCAAATTGTTGGGAGACTTATTTCAGTACATACAGGTTTCTCTGTTGTCTCCCTAAGGGCTCTAGGATACAGTTTCTTTTGCATGATTCATCTTTGGCCTACCTTCAAAAGAAAGAAACCAGAGAGTGCCCACTGAGAACTGATTGTGTGAAGTTTCAAACACCTCCTGCCAACTCTGTTTGATTCCCAGTTAAATTTTCATTCACATCAATAAGCCATAATGAAGGGAAACCTTAAAATACAAACTGTTCCTGACAGCAAACCATTGAATCGAGAAGTCCCAAACCTGTGGAGCATAGTAAGCTAAGTAAAAGATGAATCCTGCCAAGTATCATACAAGTTTGAAGAGAATTAGGGCCACATGGTTGCTATCAGCTCAGATGGATGGCTCGGCTGTGCAGTTTCTCTGGGCACAGACAGCAGTCTCAGCCCCATGGGTACTCTCTGTGCAGATGGAAGGCAGCACAGAAAACAGAGGCTTAGTTTGAGAGTCAACAGACGGAGCTCTGGACACAGCACAAGGTCACTCCAGAACCACCCACCACACAAAACACCATACATGGGTAATAGATGGAATCCATCTTGCAAAACCTTACTTGCTATCTATCAGTGGGTATGGCCAGCAGTTCGGTTCCACAGCTTATCAGGTAACCGGTTTCCAACTCCCCTACCTCCAGCTGTGATAACTCAAGATTTTTCTTACAAACTTTTTGGGGGGGTAGCTATCAATGCGGAACAGCAACTTTACAGGCACCTGGTTTACAATTCAGAGATTAAGAGTAGGAAGGCTCCAGATCGATGCTCAAGCCGTCTCACCCTGGCTACCTCCACCACCCTGAGCACAGAGACTCAAGCTAGGAATAGACAACTCCACCTACTGCAAGAAAATAAATCAGAGTTCTGAGAGATATTTTTTTTTCTTTCTTACTTTTCTTTTCTTGCTCTTTTCATCCATTCTCCTCAACCCTTCCTCTCTGGTACTCACAACCTCAACATATGTGAAACCAAGAAGTTTCCATGAAATTGGACTTTAAAAACTGAATCACTAGAATAGTATAATATACAGGAATTGCATAGGCCCACCTCACCACCTGTTTATTTGCTCTTATTTTCTTTCTCCCTCTCTTTTTTTCTTTCCTTGTTAGTTTTTCTTCTTTTTTCTTTCTCCCTCTATCCCACATTCAGCCTCCAAACTTTTACTATTTATACATAGGGTAATTTTATGAATACACATAAGGAGTTTGAATTTATACATTCTTCCATAAATTCCCCCTGTCTATTCATTAGATCTCTCCTTCAAAGTTGCTAAGTTAGATTAATCACATACCCTCATTTCTTTCTCCCTTAACAGAGCATCCTACCTCTGACCCTCAGTTATCTATATACCACCAGAAATTGTATGCCTTTTTTGAAACTAATTATTATATTCTAAATAATAATTGAAGCCAACATCTGTAGACACAGAGTCTTAGGCTTCGGTTAGGGTTAGATTTAGAGTTAGGATTTGATCTATGGCTAGGGCTAGGGCTAAGGATAGGGCAAGGGTTAGGACTAGGGTTTGGGTTAGGTTTAGGTTTATGGAAAGGGATAGGGTTAGAACTAGTGATAGGGCTATTATGAGAGTTAGAGTTAGTCTTAGGGCTAGGGTTAGATTTAGGGTTAGGGTTAGGGATAGGGCTAAATTAGGGCTAGTGTTAGTGTTAGGTTTAGGCCTTGGGTTAGGGTTAGAGTTAGAATTATGTTTAGGGTAAGGTATTGGGATATAGCTAGGTTAAGGGCTAAGGCAAGTGTCAGTATTAGGGTTAGGGCTATGTTTGGGTTTAGGATTATGATTAAGGCTATATTTAGGGCTAGTATGAGGGCTAATGTTAGTGTTAAGATTAGGGCCAATATTAGGGCTAGGGCTAATGTCAGGACTAGGTTTACAGTTACGGATATATTTAGTGTTAAGTTTATGGCTTGGTCCAGTGTATGGGTTAGGTTTATACTAAGGGTCAGTTTTAGAGCTAGGGTTTTTATTAGGGTCAGGATCAAGGTGAGGGTTTGGGTTAAGTTAGGGTTTAGGTTTAAGGCTTGAATTATCATTAGTGTTTAGTGTTAAGTTAATGAAAGGGTTAGGTTTAGGTTTTAGGTGTGGTTTAGCGAAATGGATAGGTTTAGACCGAAGATTGGGGATAGGGTTATGCATAGGAGTAGGGCTTTTGTTTTCATTAGGGTTAGGGTTTAGGTGTGGTTTAGTGTAATGAATAGGGTTAGGCTTAGGCCTAGGGTAAGCATAATGGGTTACCATTACGGTAATGGATAGGGTTAGACCTAAGATTAGAGGTAGGTTTATGTGTAGGTTTAGGGTTTTTGTTTTGGTTAGGGTTAGTTTTTAGGTGTGGTTTTGTGTAATGTATAGGGTTAGGGTTAGGCCTAGGGTTAGCATAATGGGTTATCATTAGGGTAATTGATATGGTTACACATAAAATTAAGGGTGGGAATATGTATAGGATTAGGGCTTTTGTTTGGGTAAGGGTTAGATTTTCGTTTATGGTTAAAGCTAGGTTCAGTGCCTGGGGATGTGGCTCAAGAAGCAGCTTGCTTGCCTGGCATGTGCAGGGCACTGGGTCCAATCCTCAGCACTATATACCAATAAAATAATGATGTTGTGTCCACGGAAATCTAAAAAATAAATATTAATAACTAGGTTTAGGACTCTTATTAAGGCTAGGGTTTGGGTTAGGTTAGGGCTAGGTTTAAGGCTATGGCTAATATACACAGTAGCATTATGATTAGATCTAGTGATAGGGTCAGGGTTAGGGCTACGTCTAGTGTTAGGGTAAAGTTTATGGTTACAATGATGTTTAGAGCTAGGTTTAATGTTAGGGTCAGAGTCAGAGTCAAGATTAGTTTTCTGGTTAGGGTTAGGAGTAAAACTAGAGACAGGATTAGGGCTAGGTGTAGATTTAGGGTTTGGTTTAGGTTAAGTGTTAGGGTTAGGGTTATGATTCAATTTTGTTTTAGGGCTAGGGGTAGTGTTAGGGAGAGTTTTAGGATTAATGTTAGGATTAGGGCTAGTGTTAGTGTGAGGTTTAGGCTTAGGTTTAGGGTAATATTTAGAGTTAGGTTTAGATCTAGGCTTTGAGCTAGGGGTAAGGATAGGGCTAGGATTAGGGCTAAGTTTAGGGCTAGGTATAGGGTGATGGTAAGGAATAGGTTTAGATGTAGGTATAAGGCTAGGACTAGAGTTTAACTTAATCTTAGGGCTAGGATTAGGGTTAAAAATAGGGCTAAATTAGGGCTAGGATTAGAACTAGGGCTAGTGTTAGTGGTAGGCTTAGATTTAGGGCTAGGGTTAGTGTTAATGTTAGGGTTAGGTTTATTTTAAGGGATGAGATTATAGCTAATTTTGGGACTAGGATGAGGATTAGATTATGGTTAGGGATAGGTTTAAGATTAAGGTGAGTTTTATGGCTAGAATGTGGGCTAGGGTTTGTGTTAGGATTAGGACTAGGATTAGAGATTGGGCTAATGTCAGGTCTAGGGTTACAGTTAGGAAGATTTTTAGGGTTAGGTTTATAGCTAGGTCTATTATAAGGGTCAGGTTTCTTGTTAGGGTCAGGTTTAGAGCTATGGGTATTATTAGGGTCAGAGTCAGTGTTAGGGTTTTTATTAGATTAAGGTTTAGGTTTAAGGTTCAAGTTATCAGTATGGTTAGGTATAGGTTAATGATAGTTTTAGGTTTAGAGTACAGGTTAGGTGTAGGGTTAAGGATAGGATTAGTGTTCATCCTAGGGTTAGCAGAAGCTTCAGGATTATCATTAAGGTAATCGATAGGGTTAGAGCTAGTGATAGGGCTAGTGTTATCCTTAGGATTCAGTGTAGGGTTAGGTCTAGGTTTAGGGTTAGGGCTAAGGTTAGGGTTATGGTTAGCTTTAGGGTTTAAGCTAGGGTAGGGATTGGTTAGGACTAGGATTTGCAATAGGTTATGGCTATGGCAAATGTAAGAACTTTGTTATGATTAGTACTAGATTTAGGGTTAATGTTAGAGGTAAGTATAGTTTTAGGGTTAGGTTTAGGGTGAGGTTGATGTTTAGAGCTAGGGTTATGTTAGTGTCAGGGTCAGTGTTCAGTTTAGTGTTATGGTTAAAGTGAAAGCCAGAATTAGGATCAGGGTTAAGATTAGCGGAAAAGTTAGTTTTTGGCTTTAGGATAAGGGCATTATTAGGTCTAGGGCTAGAGTTATGGATAGATTAGGATTAGCTTTATGTCTAGGGCTAGTGTTAGGGTTAGGTTTAGGTATAAGTTTACCAGCAGGGCTAGTGTTATGGTTCAGTTTAGGGTTACGTTCAGGTTTAGACTTATGATTAGTGTTAGGGTCAGAATAAGGGTCAGGTTTAGGGTTAGGGTTTGGTTTATGGTTAGAGCTAGAATGAGGACTAGGGTTAGGATTTGGGTTAGGTTAAGGATTAGGGTTAGTATTATGATTAGGATTAGGTTTAGGTTTGGCATAGGGTAAGGGATAGGGTTAGAGCTAAGATTAGGGCTACAGTTGGGTTTAAAGCTAGATTTAGGGCTCAGATTAGAGCTAGATTTTGTGTTAGGGTTAAGGCTAGGTTCAGAGAAATGGCTAATGTAAGAACTATGGTTTTTAGGGTTAGTTTCAGGGTGATGGTTGGGGCTAAACCTCTAGTGTTAGGATTAGGTTTAAGGTTAGTGTGAAATTTAGACCTATTGTTAGTGTTAGGTTATTAGTCAGAGTCAGGTATAATTTTAGGGTTAGGTTTAGGACTGGAATCAAGGCTAGGTTTACTGTAAGAGTTTGCTTTAGGGTTAGGGTGGTGTTTAGAGCTAGGGTGAGTGTTAGGATATGAATCAGAATTAGGGTTAGTATTAAGGTAAAGTTAGGACTCAAATTAGGGCTAGGGTTAGGTCTAGGTGTAGTGTTAAGGTTTGGTTTAAGTTAAGGTTTAGGGTCAGGGCTATTGCTCGAGTTTGTTTTACTGCAAGGGTTAGGATTAGTACTAGTTTTATGGTTAGCGTTAGGGCTAGGGCTAGTGTTAATGTTAGGCTTAGGCTTAGGTTTAGCGTTAGATTTAGAGTTAGGGTTAGATCTAGTATTAGGACTAGGAATAAAGATTAGGCAATGTTTATGGCTAGGTTTAGTGCTATGTTTAGGGCTAGGGTTAGGGATAGGGTTAAGATTACGGTAATGGATAGGGTTAGAAGTAGGTATAGGGCTAGTGTGAGAGTTAAAGTTAGTCTTAGGTCTAGCGTTAGGGTTAGGGTTAGGGATAGGGTTAAATTAGGGCTAGAATTAGGGCTAGGGTTAGTGTTCACCTTAGGCCTAGCATTAGGGTTAGGGTTACGGTTAAGTTTAGGGTAAGGAATGGCATTATACCCAGGTTTAGATATAGAGTGAGGGATAGAATTAGGGTTAGGGCTATGGTTAGGTTTAGGGTTATGATTAAGGCTAGGATTGGTGCTAAGATGAGGTCTATGGTTCATTTTAAGTTTAGGGCTAGGATTAAGCTAGGGCTAATATCAGATCTATGATTATGGTTAAAGATAGATTTAGGGTTAGGTTTATGGTTACATGTAATGTAAGGGTTAGGTTAGGGTTAGGGTCAGGTTTAGAGCTAGGGGTATTATTATGGTCAAGTTCTGTGTTAGAAATTTGGGGTAGGTTAAGGTTTAAAGTTAGGAGTCAAATTAGCGTTATGGTTAGTGTAAGTGTAAAGATAGGGTGAGGTTTTAGGGTTTCAGTTTGGTTTAGAATAATGCATAGGTTTAGGATTAAGAATAGGGTTAGGTTTAGGCTTAGAGTTATGGTTAAGGCAATGGATAGGGTTAGCGCTAGGGTTAGGGCTAGGGTTATGGTTTCGATTAGGGTGAGGGTTAGGATTAGGGTTAGGTTTAAAACTCAGGTTATGGCTTGGATTAGGGCTAGGTTTAGGGTTAAGTTTGTGCTAGGGTTAGGGGTAAGGATTATGTAAGTACCAGGGTTAAAATTAGGGTGAAATTTAGGGTTAGGGTTAGTTGTAGGCCTAGTTTTAGGTTTAGGGTTAGGATTTGGGATATGTTTAGACTAGGGTTAGTATTATGGTCAGAGTCATGGTCAGTGTTAGTTCTAGTTTTCAGCTTAAAACTTGAATTAGAGCTAAGGTTAGGTTTAGGGTTATGGTTAGGTTTAGGTTAAGGGTTATGGTTATGGCTATGGCTTGGTTTTGTTTTAGGGCTATTGTTAAAGTTAGACTTAGAGTTAGGGTTTGGCTAGGGTTAGGCTTAGGGTTAGGGTTTGATTTAGAGTTAAAATTAGATCCAGTTTAGGGCTAGAGATAGTGATAGGGCTAGGGTTAGAGCTAGGGTTAGGGCTAGGATTAGGGTTCCAGTAAGGAATAGGGTTAGATGTAGGGATGGGGATAGGGTGAGAGTTAGATTTAGTCTTAGGGCTAGGGTTATGGCTAGGGTTAGGAATAGGACTAAATTAGGGCAAAGATTAGGGCTAGGGTTAGTTTTTGGTTTAGGCCTAAAGTTAGGTTTAGGGTTAGGATTCAGGCTAGGCTTAGGTCTATGATAGGGTTTGGTTTTTTGTTAGGTTTAGGGCTAGTTTTAGGGCTATGGCTAATGTCAGGTCTAAGCTTATGGTTGGGGATAGTTTTAGGAATAGTGTTATGGCTAGATCTAGTGTAAGGGTTATGTTTACTGTAAAAGTCAGCTTTAGAGCTGGGAGATTTATTAGTGTCAGAGTCAGTGTTAGAGTTTGTTTGAGTTTAGGTTTTAGGGTTAGGGCTTGAATTAGCACTACAGTGTGGCTTAGGGTAATGATAGGGTATTGTTTAGACTTTACCTTATGTTTAGGGTAATTGATAGGCTTAGGGTTAATGATAGGGTTAAGGTTAGGCCTAGGGTTCGCATTAGGGTAAGGGTTATAGTTAGTATAATGGGTATAATTACAGCTAAGTTTAGGGATAGGTTTATGGTTAGGAATAGGTCTTGAATTAGGGTTAGGGTTAGGGTTAAAACTAGGGTTAGGCTTAGGTTTATGTTTAGCAAAAGGGTTAGGTTTTGAGCTAGGGTTAGGACTAGGGTGAGGGTTAGGTTTAGGGTTACTTCTAGGGATAAGATTATAGTACTTATAGGGTTAGGGTTAGGGTTAGAATTAGGGCTAGTGACATCATTAGGGATACGGTTAGGATTAGGGTAATGTATAGGATTACTTGTAGATTTAGGGCTATGTTTAACGTTAAACTGAGGTTTAGGCTTAGAGTTAGGGCTATGGATATGTATAGGTTTATAGTAATGGTTAGGGTTTGAGCTAGGGTTAGGTCTATGGCAAGTATGAATTTTAAGGTGAGGTCTAGGATTAGTTTTCCAGTTTTGTTTAGGTTTAGCATTATGCCTAGGATAATCAATAAGGTTAGGTTTAGGATTAGAGTAATGGGTTGGTTTAGAGCAAGGTTTAGGGCTATGGTTAATGTTAGGATTAGAGAAGGTTATGGTTAGATTGAGGGATAGTTGTAGGTTTATGTTTAGAGTAATATTTAGGCTTTGAGCTAGGATTAGGACTAAGGCAAGAGTTAGGTTAGGGTTAGGGCTAGGGTTAGGGTTAGGGTTATGCTTAAGGCTTGATTTAGGCCTAGGATTAGCTCTAGATTTTGTGTTAGGTTTATGCCTAGTGTTAGGGCTAGGGTTATGTTGAGGGCTAGTGGTAGGATTAGGGTTATGGCTAGGTCTAGTGTTAGGTTTAGATTTTCTGGTAGGGTCAGATTTAGAGGTAGGTTTACTCTAAAGGCAGGGTCAGTTTTTGGGTTAGAGTTAGTGTTAGGGTTACAGCCAGAATTATAGCTGTGTTTAGGTGTAGTGTTAGGGTTAGTGTTTGAGTTAGGTTAAGGATTATTGTTAGGACTAGAGCTAGGTTTATGTTTAGGTCTAGGGCTAGAGATAAGGCTACTTTTAGGATTTTATTTTAGGTCTAGGGCTAGTGTTAGGGTTTGGTATAGGGTTAGGGTGAGTTTTAGACCTAGGGTTAGTGTTAGGGTCAGAATAAGGTTCAGGGTTAGTGTTAGGATTTGGGATATAGTTAGAGCTAGAATGAGGGCTAGGTATTGGACTATTAATAGGGTGTGGGTTTTGGTTAGCCTAAGGATTAGAGATAGGTCTAGGTAACCCTAGACCATTAGGCTTAAGTTTTTCCTTAGGTTAATGGATTGCCTTAGAGCTAGGGATAATGCTAGAGTTAGGGTTAGGGTTAGAGTTTGGGTTAAATATAGGTTTAGAGCTCGGATTAGGGCTAGTTTTTGTGTTAGGGTTAGGGCTATATTGGGGCATTGGTTAATGTAAGAGCCAGGGTTAAAATTAGGGTTAGTTTTAAGTTTAGGGTTAGGAGTAGGTCTAGTGTTAGGTTTAGGTTTAAGTTTAGGGTAATATTTAGAGCTAGTGTTATTGTTAGGATATGAATCAGCATCAGGGTTAGTTTTAGGGTTAGGGTTAGGACTCAAATAAGGGTTAGGGTTACTGTTAGTGTTCGGTTTAAGGTGAGTGCTGTGTTTACAGCTAGGGTGACTCTTAGGATATCAGTCAGGGTCAGGGTTAGGTTTAAGGTTAGGGTTATGACTTGAATTAGGGCTAGGGTTAATTTTGGGATTTGCTTTAAGTTTAGGGTCATCTTTAGAGATAGGGTCAGTGTTAGGATATGAGTCAGGGTCAGGGTAAGTTTAAAAGTTAGGGTTAGGATTTGAATTAGGGATAGGGTTACGTCTAGGTGTAGTGTTATGGTTTGGTTTAAGTTAAGGTTTAGGATTAGGGCTGTTGCTCAGTTTGGTTTTAGTCTAGGTTTAGGGTTTGGGCTAGTTATAAGATTAGCATTAGGGTTAGGGCTAGTGTTAGTGTTAGGCTTAGGCTTTGAGTTAGGGTTAGATTTGAATTAAGTGTTAGATCTAGGATTATGGCTAGGTCTAACTATAAGGCAAGTGATAGGGCTAGGTTTATGGTTATGGTAACAAATAAGTTTAGATCAAGGGCCAGGTCTATGGTGAGAGTTAGAGTTAGTCTTAGGCCTAGGGTTTTGGTTAGTGTTATGGATAGGGCTAAGTTAGAGCTAGGATTATGGCTAGGGTTAGTGTTCAGCTTAGGCCTAGTGTTAGGGCTAGGGTTATAGTTAATTTTATGGTAAGGAATGGTGTTATAGCTAGGTTTAGAGAGAGGGTGAGGATTAGAATTAGGGATAAGGCTAGGGTTAGGGTTGGGGTTGAGACTAAGGCTAGATTTATGGCTAGGATGAGGGCTAGGGTTTGTTGTAGGGTGACGTGTAGAATTAGGGCTAGGGCTAATGTCAGGTCTAGTGTTACAGTTTGGGGTAGATTTATGGTTAGGTTATTGTCTAAGTTAGTGTAAGTGTTAGGCTTAGGGTAAGGGTCATGTTTAGAACTAGGTGTATTTTTAGGGTCAGTATCAGGGTTAGGGTTTGTTTTAGGTTAAGGTTTAGGGATAGGGCTCAATGAGTATTAGGGTTAGGGTTAGGGTTATGGTAATTGATTGGCTTAGGTTTAGGTTTCAGTGTAGGTTTAGGGCAATGGAGAGCATTAGGATTAGAAAAAGGGTTAGGGTTTAGCCTATGGTTAGCTTTATGATTAGGGTTATCATAATGATAAATAGGGTCAGAGCTATGGTTAGGGCTGGGGTTAGGTTAGGATTAGGTCTAGAGTTAGGTTAGGTTTTGGGTTAAGTCTAGTAACCCTAATGTAGGGTAGGGTTCAGGTTACATTTAGGCTAAAGATTAGGTTTTGAGCTAGGGTTAGGTCTAGGGCGAGGGTTAGGTTTTGTGGTATGGTCAGGGTTAGTTTTAGGGTTAGGGCTAGGGTTTTCATTAGGGTTTGGATTAGGTTTAGGGTAATATATTGAGTTAGATGTAAGGTTAGCTTTATGGTTATGGTTAAGTTTAGGTTTAAGTTTAGTTTTACGGCTAGGTTTACTTTTGGTTTTAAGGTAAAAGTTAGGGTTTGAGTTAGGGTTACAGCTATGGCACGTTTTACATTTAGGGTTAGGCCTAGGGTTAGGTTTATCATTTGGGTTAGGGTTTTGGTTAGGTTTACGGATAAGGTTATCATTAGGTTAGAGTTAGATTTAGGATAATGCCTAGGGTTATAGCTAGTGTTAGGTCTAGGCTTACTGTTAGGATTAGGGCTTCGGTTAGGGTTATGGTTTGGGATAGTCCTAGGGTTTTGTTTAGGCTAAGGGTTAGGTTTGAGCTACGGTTAGGACTAAGGTGAGGGTTAGGGTTAGGGTTAGGACTAGGTTTAGGGTTAGGATGAGTGTTATGCTTAGGATAGGTTTAGGCCTCAATTAGGGTTAGGTTTATTTAAGTATTGTGTTAGTTTTAGGCCTAGAATTAGTACTATGTGTAATGTAAGATCTAGCATTCTAATTAGAGCTAGTTTTAGGGTTAGGGTTACAGCTAGGATTACTGTTAGGATTAGTTTTTGGGTTAGGGTCAGGTTTAAAGCAAGGTTTAATATTAGTGTCAGGGCCAGTGTTCAGGTTAAATTTAGAGTTAAGGTGAGAGCCAAAATAGGTCTGGGGTTAGGTCTAGTGGTAGGGTGAGTGTTTGGTTTAGGATAAGGGATGTTGTTAGGGCTAGGACTAAGTTTTTGTTTAAGTGATGGGTTAGAGTAATAGCTAGATTTAGGATTAGGTTTAGGTCTAGTGCTAGTGTTACGGTTAGGTTTAGTCATGAGTTTACTGGTAGGGCTAGTTTCAGGTTTCGGTTTCGGTGTAGGGTCAGGTTTAGACTAATAATTAGTGTTAGGGTCAGAATAAGGGTGATGGTCAGGGTGAGGTTTTGAGTTAGGGTTAGATTTAGAATGAAGGCTAGTGTTAGGATTAGTATTAGGGTTATTGTTTGAAGTTAGTTAAGGATTAGGATTAGGACTAGAGTTAGCATTATGAATAGAGTTTGGCTTAGGGTTATCAATACAGTTAGGTGTAGGGTTAGGTAAGGTGTAGGTTTAGAGCTAGGTTTAGGGTTAGGGTTAAGTTTAGGGTTAGGGCTAGTGTTAGGGTTTATAGTACAATATAGATCTAAGTTTATATTAATGGTAAGGGTTAGGCTTTGAGTAAGTTTTAAGACTAAGGCTAGGGTTTGGTTTAGGGTTAGGGTTAGGGCTAGGGTTAGGGTTGGGGTTATGTTTAGGGTAGATTTAGGCCTAGAATTTGCTGTAGGTTTTGTGTTAGGCTATGGGTAATATATGAGCTAGGATTATGATTAGGGCTAGTTGTAGGTTAGGGTTTGGGCTATGTCTAGTGTTAGATTTAGGTTTTTGGTTAGGGTCAGGTTTAGTGCTAAAGGCAGGGTCAGTGTTCAGGTTAGAGTTAGAGTTAAGATTAAAGCCAGAATTGGGACTAGGTTTATGTCTAGTTGTAGGGTTAGTCTTTGCGTTAAGTTAAGGGTTATTGTTAGGGCTAAGGCTAGGTTTTTGTTTAGGTCTAGAGCTAGAGTTAAGGCTAGATTTAGGATTAGGTTTAGGTCTAGGGCTAGTGATAGAGTCTGGTTTAGGTATAAGTTTACTGGTAGGGCTAGTGTTATGGTTTGGTCTAACGTTAGGGTCAGGTTTAAACCTAGGTTAGTTTTATGGTAAGAATAAGGGTCAGGGTTAGAGTTAAGGTTTGGGATAGGGTTAGACCTAGAATGAGGGCTAGGGTTAGGAGTATTAATATGGTGAGAGTTTTGATTAGCCTGAGGATTAGGGATGGGTCTCGGGTTATCATTAGCGTTAGGGTTTTGCTTAGGTTTAGGGATAGGGTTAGAACTAGGGTTAGATGGAGGGTTAGGGTTAGGTTTAGCATTAAAGCTAGTTGTAGGGCTCAGATTAGGGCTAGTTTTGTGTTAGTGTTAGGGCTAGGTTTAGGGCAACATGTAATGTAAGAACCAGGGTTAAATTTAGGGTTAGCTTTAGGGTTAGCGTTAGGGGAAGTTCTAGTGTCAGTGTTAGATTTAAGGTTAGGGTGATATTTAGAGCTAGAGTTACTTTTAGGATAGGATTCAGAAATCAGGGTTAGTTTTAGGGTTTGAGTTAGGACTCAAATTAGGGCTGGGTTTACTGTTTGGGTTCAGTTTAAAGTTATCATCATGTTTAGAGCTAGGGTAAGTGTTAGGATATGAGTCAGGGTCAGGGCTAGTTTTAAGGTTAGGGTTAGGACTTGATTAGGGCTAGGATTAGTTCTTGTAGTAGTTTCGGGTTTGGTTTAAGTTAAGGTTTAGGTTTAAGTCTATTGTTTGGTATTGTTTTAGTCCTAGGGTTAGGGTTAGGGCTAGTTTTACAATTAGTATTTGAATTAAGGTTAGTTTTAGTGTTAGGCTTAGACAGGGTTAGGGTTACATTTATAGTTAGATTTAGATCTAGGATTAGGCTAGGATTAAGGATAGGGCAAGGGTGAGGGCCAGGGTTAGAGTTATGGTAAGGCATAGGGTTATAACTAGGGATAGGGCTAGTGTGAGAGTTAGAGTTAGTGATAGGACTAAAATTAGAATTAGGGTTTGGGATAGGGTTAAATTAGGGCTAGGATTAGGGCTAGGGTTAGTGTTCAGATTACGTCTAGTGATAGGGATAGGATTAGGTTTATGTTTAGGATAAATAATTACACATAGGGTGTGGATTAGAGCTAGGGTTAGGTTTAGGGTTGGGGTTAGGGTTATGATTTAGGCTATGTTTAGAGCTAAGATTAGGGCTAGTGTTTGTTTTAGATTCAGGGCTAGGATTAGTGCTAGGGCTAATATCAGGTCTAGGGTTATGGTTAAAAATAGTTTGACGGTTAGGCTTAGGGCTACATCTAGTGTAAGGGGTAGGTTTATGGTAAGGGTCAGGTTTAGAATTCGGGGAATTATTAGGATTAGGATTTGGCTTAGGTAAGGATTTAGGTTTATGGCTCAAATTAACATTAAGGTTACGGTTAGGGTATAGTTAGGGTTTGTTTTAAGGTTCAGGTTTGTTTTAGGATAATTGATACAGTTAGCATTAGTGATAGGGCTAGGGTTAGGTTTAGGGTTATCATTAGGGTAAGGACTATGTTTAGGGTAATTGACAGGGTTAGAGCGTAGGTTAGAACTAGAGTTATAGTTAGGAATATGCCTTGAGTTAGGGTTAGATTTAGTGTTAGAACTAGGGTTAGGGTTTGGTTTAGGGTTATGTTCGGCATGAAGGTTAGGTTTTGAGCTAGACTTAGGGCTAGGTTTAGGGTTATGTCTAGGCATAGGATTATGGTAGGGTTAGGATTAGGGTTAGAGTTAGGTCTAGGGTTATAATTAACGTTAGTGTTAGGGTTAAGGTAATGGATAGGGTTAGGTTAGGTTTTGATTTTGGTTTTAAGTTAGAATTAGTGATAGGTTTAGGATTAGAGCTATGATTATGTTTAGGTTTATGGTTTGATCTAGAGTTAGGGCTATGCTGAGGGTTAATTTTAGGGTTATATCTATGGTTAGTTTTCCAGTTAGGGTTAGGGTTAACATTAGTCTTTGGGCCAGGATTAACAATAAGTTTAGGTTTAGGTTAATGGGTAAGTTTAGAGCTAGGTTTAGGGCTAGGTTAAGTTTAGGATTTGGGCTAGTGTCAGGGTGAGAGTTAGGGATAGGTCTAGATTTATGTTGAAGATAAAGATTAGGCTTTGAGCTATCTTAGGACAAAGGCAAGGGCCAGGGTTAGGTATAGGGCTAGTGTTAGGGTTAGGGTTATGATTAGGGCTAGGTTTAGGCCTAAAATTAGCTCTATTTTTAGTGTTAGGTTAGGCCTAGTGTTAGGGCTATGGGTAATGTAAGATTAAGGGTTTGGATTAGGGCTAGTTTTAGTGTTAGGGTTATGACTGGGTCTAGAATTAGGTTTAGGTTATGGTTAGTTTCAGGTTAGAGGAAGGTTTAGTGTTAAAGTTAGTATCAGGGTTTGGGTTACAGTTAAAGTTAGGGGTAAGCCAGAATTAGGACTAGGATTAGGTGTAGGGGTAGAGTTAGTTTTTGGGTTTTGTAAAGGTTTTTGTTAGGGCTAGGGGTAGGATTTTGTTTAGTTTTAGAGCTAGACTTCAGGCTAGTTTTAGGATTAGGTTTATGTCTAGAGCTAGTGGTAGGGTTAGGTTTAGGTATATGGTTACCAGAAGGGACAGTTTAGGTTTTGGTTTAGGGTATAGGTCAGGTTTAGACCTAGGGTTTATGTTATCATCAGAATAAGGGTCAGGATTAGGGTTAGGTTTTGGGATAGTGTTAGAGCTAGAAAGAGATCTATGGTTAGGACTATTAATAGGGTTAGGATTTTGTTAGCCTAAGGATTAGGGATAGTTCTAGGGTTACCATTAGAGTTAAGGTTTTGCTCAGGTAAGGCATAGGGTTAGGGCTAGGGTTAGGTTTATCGTTGGGGATAAAGCTAGGTTTACGGCTCAGATTAGGACTACTTTTTGTGTGTGGTTTAAGGCTAGGTTTAGGGCAATGGCTAATAGAAGAATTAGGGTTTCAATTAGAGTTAGAGGTAGGGGTAGGTCAATAGTTAGGTTTAGGTTTAAGATTAGGGTGATACTTATAGCTAGGGTTATTGTTAGAATATCAGTCAGGTTAGGGTTAGTTTTAGGGTTGGGGTTAGGACTCAAATTAGGGCTAGAGTTACTGTTAGGGTTCAGTTTAAGTTTAGGTGGAGTTTAGAGCTAGGATGAGTGTTAGGATATAAGTCAGGTTCAGGATTTTTTTAAGGTTATGATTAGGACTGGAATAGGCGTATGGTTAGATCTAGGTGTAATGCTATGGTTTGGTTTAATTGAAGGTTAGTGTTAGGCCTGTTGCTCAGTTTTGTTTTAGTGCTATGGTTAGGGTTAGGGCTAGTTTTATGATTAAGTTTATGGTTAGGGCTATGGTTATGGTTAGATTTAGGATTAAGGCTAGATTTAAGGATTAGGGCTAGGTTTTCTGTTAGGTTTAGGGCAAGAATTAGGGCTACGATTAATGTCAAGCCTAGGTTTATAGTTAGTGATATTTTTTGGGTTAGGTTTATGACTAGGTCAAATTAAAGTGTTACATTTAGGGAAAGGGTAAGATTAAGACCTGGGGTACTATTAGGGTCAGGGTTAGGCTTCGGGTTTGGGTTAGGTTAAGGTTTAGGTTTAGGGTTAGACCTAGGGTTAGGGCTAGGGTAATGGTTAGAATTAGGGCTAGAGTTAGGGTTAGGGTCAGGGTTAGGGTGACGTTTTCACTTAGGATTAGTTTTAGAGTATGGTTTAGGGTTTGAGCTAGAATTTTTGCTATGGCTAAGGTTAATTTAGGGTTTGCTCTAGGGTTATGGTCATAGTTAGTGTTACGGTTAGGGCTAGGGTTATCATTAAGGTTAGGGTAATATGTTTAGATGTCAGGTTAAAGATAGGTTTAGGTTAGTGTCAGGTTTAGGTTTAGAATTAGGGTTAGCATTTGAGCTAGCTTAGGTTTATGGTTAGGGTTAGGTTCATTATTAGTTCTAGGGTTAGGTTTATTTTTAAGGTTAGGGTAGGTTTAGCTTTAGGTCTAGTGTTATCATTAGGGTTACGTTTAGGGCTAGGGTAATGGTAGGGTTCAAGGTAGGGTTAGGGATAGGATTAAGGTTAGAATTAGGGCTGGGGTTAGGGTTAGGCCTTGTTTTAGTGTTAGGTTTAGGTTAAGTGTAAGGGTTAGGGATTGAGCTAGGTTTAGGGCTAGGGTGAGTGTTAGGTTTACAGTCTGGGCTGGGGTAATGTTAGGGTTAGGTTTAGGTCTAGGGTTAGCATTAGTTTTAGGGTTATGGTTACTGTAATGGATAGAGTTAGAGCTTGGGTTTGGGCTATGGTTACAGTGAGGATTAGGGCTACAGTTCAGGTGAGATTTCGGGTTTGGGCTAGGGTTATATTTAGGGTAAGGTTTAGGTTTTGACCTAGGGTTAGGGCTAGAACGAGGGTTAGGGTTAGGGCTAGGTTTAGGGTTAGGGTTATGCTTAGTGTTAGGTTTAGGGTTGTAATTAGGGCTAGGTTTTGGGTGAGGTTTAGCACTAGTGTTAGATATATGGGTAATGTAAGAGCTACAGTTATGGTTATGGTTAGATTTATTGTTTGTTTATTGTTAGGTTTAGTTTTGGGGTTATGATAAGTTTTAGAGCTAGAGTTCTTGTTAGGGTAAGTGTTAGCATTCAGGTTAGGATTAGGTTTAGGGTTAAGTCCAGAATGAGGCCTAGGGTTAGGTCCAGGGGTAGAGTTATTGTTTGGTTTAGGTTAAGGGTTTTTGTTAGGGCTAAGGCTAGGGTTATGACTAAATTTAGAATTAGGTTTAGATCTAGGGCTAGTGTTAGTGTTAAGTTTAGGATTAGAATTACTGGTAGGGCTAGTGTTACATTTTGGACAATGGTTAGTGTCAGGTTTAAACCTAGGTTTAGTGTTAGGGTCAGAATAAAAGTCAGCATTAGGGTTAGGGTTTAGGTTAAGTTTAGAGCTAGAATGAGAGCTATGGTTAGGACTTGTAATATAGTTAGGGTTTGGGATAGGAGTAGAATTAGGGTTAGGACTAGAGTATCAATAAGGTGAGGGTCTGACTAAGTGTAAGTAATAGGGTTAGAGCTATAATTAGGACTGGGATAGGGTTAAGGTTAACAGGGTTAGGGTTAGGGTTAAAGCTAGGGTTAGGCCTTGGATTAGGATTAGGTTTTGTTTAGGTTTATGGCTATGGCTAATTCAAGAACTGGAACTATGTTAAGGGCTAGTTTTAGTGTTAGGTTTAGGGTGAGGTCTAGTGTTTGGATAAGGATTAGGGACAGGGTGATATGTAGAGCTAGGGTTAGTGTTAAGGTCAGAGCCAGGGTTAGTATTAGTTCTAGGGTTAGGGTTAGGACTCGAATTAGGGCTAGAGTTTGTGCTAGGTGTAGTGTTAGGGTTTGGTTTAGGTTAAGGTTTAGGGTCAGCGCTTTGGCTCAGTTTTGCTTAAGGGCTAGGCCTATGGTTAGGGCTAGTTTGCAAATTAGTGTTAGGTTTAGAGCTAGTGTTAGGTTGTGGTTTAGGCTTAGGGTTAGGGTTAGATTTAGAGTTAGGGTTAGATCTAGGTTTAGGGCTACAGTGAAGGTTAGAGCTAGGGTTAGGGCTAGAGTTTGAGTTATCATAAAAATAGGGTTATCATTAGGGATAGGTCTAGGGTGAGAGTTAGAGTTAGTCTTAGTGTTAGGGTTAGAGTTAGGGTTAGAATTAGGGCTTAATTAGGGCTATGATTAGAGATATGATTAGTATGAAAGCTGAGCCTAGGTTTATGGCTAGTTTTATTGTTATTATTATAATTAAGTATGATGTTATATATAGCTGTAGAACTAGGGTGAGGGTTAAAATTAGGGTTACATCTATGGTTAGTGTTAGGTTTAGGATTAAGGCTAAGATTAGGGCTAGGATTAGGGCTAGAGTTTGTTATAGGTTTAGGGCTTCATTAGTACTAGGGCTAATGTCAGGTCTAGGGTTATGATTAGAGATAGTTTTAGGTTTAAGATTATTAGTGTTAGGATTAGGTTTATGGATATGGTTAGGTTTAGCGTTCAGGTTAGGTTTAGGGTAATGTATAGGTTAGGATTAAGAATAGGTTTAGGGTTATCCTAGGGTTAGCATTAGGGTTAGAATTAGTATTAGGGTAATGGATAGGGTTACAGCTGGGGTTAGGGCTAGGTTTATGTTTAGGATAAAGTGTAGGGTTATGGTTGGGTTTTGGGTTATGGCAAGGGTTAGGTTTAGGATTAGTTTTATGGTAAAAGTTAGGGCTAGAATTAGGGTTATGGTTAGGGTTAAAGGTAGTGTTAGAACTCTGATTAGGGATAGGTTTTTGTTTAGGTTAGGGCTAGGTTTAGGGCTTCACTTAATGTAAGAACTGGGGTTATGATTAGAACTAGTTTTAGGGTTAGGGTTAGGGCTAGGTATAGGGTTAGGTTTAGGTTTATGTTTTGAGTGATGTTTAGAGCTAGGGTTATTGTTAGGGTCAGATTCAGGGTCAGGGTTTGTTTTTGGATTAGGGATAGGACTCGAATTGGAGCTAGGTTTAAGGCTAGGTGTAGGCTTAGGTTTTGGTTTATGTTAAAGGTTAGGGTTAGGGCTATGGCTTGGTTGTTTTGTAGTTCTAGGGCTAGATTAGGGCTAGTTTTAAGATTAGCTGTAGTATTACAGCTTGTGTTAGTGAGATGTTTAGCTTAGGGTTAGGGTTAGATTTAGAGTTAGGGTTAGATATAATATTAGAGCTAGAGCTAGTATTAGGACAATTGTAAAGTGCAAGTGATAGGATTATGGTAAGGGATAGGGTTAGCACTAGAAATACGACTAGGGCGAGAGTTACAGTTTGACTTAGTGCTAGGGTGAGGTTAGGTTTAGGAGTAAATTACGGCTAGGATTAGGTCTAGCATTTGTATTAGGGTTAGGCCTAGTTTTAGGCTTAGGTTTAGGTTTGGGGATAGGGCTAGATTTAGGGGAAGGGATCGGGTTAGAGCTAGTTTTAGGACTAGGTTGAAGGTTAGAATTTTGTTTAGGGCTAGGGTTATGGTTTGGTTTAGTAATAAGGCTAGGTTTAGGGCTAGGATGTGGGCTAAGGTTTGTTTTAGGGTTATAGCAAGAATTAGGGCTAGGGCTAGTGTCAGGTCTAGGCTTACGTTAGGGATAGATTGAGGATTAGATTTATGGCTATGTCTAGTGTAAGGGTTAGGTTTAGGGTAAGGGTTAGGTTTAGAGCTACGGGTATTATTAAGGTTTGAATTAGTTTTTGAGTTTGGTTTAGATTAGGGTTTAGGTTTAGAGCTTTAATTAGCATTAGGGTTTTGGTTAGGATAATGTTGGTTTAGGTTTAGTAATCATGTTAGGTGTAGGGTAATTGGTAGGATTAGATTTAGCAAAAGGGTTAGATTTAGGCCTAGGGTTAGCCTTAGGGTTATGGTTGTGCTTAGAATAATGGATATGGTTAGGGCTAGGGTTATGGTTAGTATTAAGGCTTGTGTTAGACTTATGCCTAGGGTTAGGGTTTATGTATGGTTTAGAGTTTGAGCTAGGTTTAGCGCAAGGGCAAGATTCAGGTTTGAGTTAGATCTAGGTTATATTTACAGTTAGGGGCAAAGTTAGTGTTAATGTTAGGGATAGGCTTATCATTAGGTTTAGGCTATTGGATAGGGTTTGATGGCATGTTAGGGTTAAGGTTAGGGTTAGGTTTTGGATTAAGTTTAGGGTTAGGGATAGGTTTAGGGTTAGGTTTAGGGTAATGATTAGGGTTTGAGCAAGGGTTAGCTCTATGGAAAGGGTTAGGTTTATGGTTATGTCTAGGGTTAAGGTTAGGGTAGTTTAGGGTAAGGGCTAGGGTTATCATCAGGGTTATAGTTAGGGTTAGGGTAATGGGTAAGGTTAGAAAGATGGTTAGGGCTAGGATTATCATTAAGTTTAGGGTTAGAGTAAGGGTAATATGTAGGCTTAGAGCTAGGGTTAGGGATGGGTTAAGTTTAGGATTAGGGGTAGGGTTAAGGTAAGTTTAGGTTTAGGCCATGGGTTAGTGTTAGGGTTAGGTTAAGTTTAAGGGTTAGAGATTGAGCTAGTGTTTGGACTAGGATGAGGATTAGGGTTAGAGTCAGTGTGAAGGTTAGGGCTAAGGTTAGCATTAGGGTTAGGTTTAGGGTTAGGGTCATGGATAGGGTTAGAAGTAGGTTTTGGCCTATGGTGATGGCTAGTTTCAGGGTTAGTGATATGGCTAGGTCTAGTGTTAGGGTTATGCTTTTTGTTAGGATAAGGCTTAGAACTAAATTTTTTGTTAGAGTAAGGGTCAGTGTTTGGGTTAGTGTTCGGTTAGGGTTAGGGCCAGCATTAGGAGTAAGATTTTGTCTAGGGGTAGGGTTAGTGTTTGGGTTAGGTTAAGGGTTATTATTAGGGCTAGGACTAAGTTTTATTTAGGGCTAAGCCTAGAGTTATCACTAGATTAAGTATTAAGTATAGGTCTAGGTCTAGTGTTAGGGTTAGGTTTAGGTATAGGGTTAAACGTAGTTCCAATGTTAGGGGTCTGTTTAGGGTTAGGGTCAGGTTTAGAACTATGGTTAGTGTTAGAGTCAGAATAAGGGTCAGGGTTAGGGTTAGGGTTTGGGATAGTGATAGAGCTAGATTGAGGGTTAAGGTTAGGACTAGTAATAGAGTTAGGTTTTGGGTTAGGCTAAGAATTAGATTTAGGACTAGGGTACCTTTAGGGTTAGAGTTTGGCTTAGGGTAAGGGATAGGGTTAGTGCTAGTGTTAGGGCTAGGGTTAGGTTTAGGGTTAGGACTAGGGTTAGGTTTATGGTTAGGGTTAAAGCTAGGGTTAGAGCTTGGATTACAGCTAGGCTATGTTTTGTGTTAACTTTAGGGCTTTGGCTAATGTAAGAACTAGGGTTACAATTAGGGCTAGTTTTAGGTTTAGGGTTATGTCTAGGTTTAGTGTTTGTTTAGGTTTAGGGTTAGGATTATGTTTAGGGTAATGGATAGGTTAAGGTTAGCGAATGTGTTATGGTTAGGCTGAGGGTTAGCATTCGGTTTAGGATTAGGGTTAGGGTTAGTGTAATGAATAGGGTTAGAACTAGGGTTAGGGCTAGGGATATGGTTAATGTTAGGGTTAGGTTTAGTGCTAGATTTAGGGTTAGTGCAAGGATTAAATTTAGGGTTAGGTTTAGAGTAAGCTTTAGGACTTGGTTTAGGTTTAGAGTTAGGGTTAAATCTAGGATTGGTTCTCACATTAGGGCTAGGTTTTGGATTACATTAGGGCTAGTGTTAGGGATACAGCTAATTTCAGAACTAGGGTTATGATTAGGGCTAATTTTAGGGTTATGGTTAGGGCTAAGTCTAGTTTTATGGTTAGGTTTAAGTTCAGGTTTATGTTTTGAGCTAGGGTTAGTGTTAGGTTCAGAGTGAGGGTCAGGGTTAGTTTTAGTGTTGGGGATAGGACTCAAATTAAGGGTAGGCTTAGTGCTAGATGTAAGGTCTGGATTTGGTTTAGGTTAAGTGTTAGGATTAGTGCAATGGCTCATGGTGTTTTAGGGCTAAGGCTAAATTTAAAAGTTGTTTTATGATTAATGATATTGAGAGCCACAGCTGAAGAGGCCTCAGCAAACTTCCAGCTGATTGGCTTACCGCAGCCCCAGCAAACTTCCAGCTTATTGGCTCACTGCGGCCCCAGCACACTTCCAGCTGTTGGGCTCCTCTCTGGTGATGCTCACTGGGATTTTTCCCCACCCTTTCAGACCATGGAGCTGCTCATTGGGGGATTCTTTTGGCTCCACCCTCATGACCCTGCCAATCAGCCTCAGGGCAGGAAGAGTGCCGGTTCATGTGCTCGCTGGAAGAGCAGGTGGTGGCAGTGGATCTCTGAGGGAATTCATAAAGAGCTCAAGTGGTGCGGCGTGTGCATTCTAAAAATAAAGTTCGTTCCTGTTTGATAAGTGACTCGTGAATTGTGCCCAGCCATACTGTGGTATTTGTTGGCCAGTACGGGAAATGAACCCGCGAACTTGGCGTTACCAGAACCAAGCTCGGATCAATCCAAATTTAAAAAGTTTAGAATAAAAAGGGTTAATTTAAGTTTATCATTGGTGGATATATACCCCTTCCCAATTTCCTCTTTTTGCTTTAATAAAATACATTTTAATATTTTGATGAGCTCTTTCAACTATGCCTTGTCCCTGTGGATTGTATAGCATTCCTGTTATATGAGTAATGCCAAATGATGAGAAAAATTGTTTAAAAGAGGTAGAAGTATAACCAGGGCCATTATCTGTTTTTAACTGTTTTGGAACGCCCACAGTGGCAAAATTTTGTAAGCAATGAGCTATAATATCTATAATTTTTTCTCCAGCATGAAGGGAACCCATCAAAAATCTGGAAGAAGTATCAACTGTAACATGCAAATATTTTAACTTTCCAAATTCTGGCAAGTGTGTGACATTCGTCTGCCAAATATGGTTAGGTATCAGTCCTCTAGGATTGACTCCAAGATTAACTTGTGGTAAAAAGTTCACACAATTTTGACTTTTTAAATTATTTGTCTAGCTTGTTCCTTAGTTATTTTAAAATGCTTTTGTAAAGTATTAGCATTGACATGGAACCTTTTATGAAAATTTGTAGCTTCTTCTAGTGTTGAGAAAAAAAATGTATGTCATGTGTAGATTTATCTGCTAAATCATTGCCCAAACTAAGGGCTCCAGGCAATCCTGTATGTGCCCTTATATGTCCTATAAAAAATGGATATTTTCTGTCCCAGATAAGACTTTTTATAGTGGAAAACAAAAAGAAAACAGTAGAGGAAGGGGAAATCTTACCAGCATCTTCAAGGGATACTATAGCATTAACTATATACTGACTATCAGAAAATAAATTAAATACAGAATCTTTAGACATCAGAAAATCTTGTAATACTGCATTAATCTCTACCTTTTGAGCTGATTGTTTGGGTACTAAAAATGTAAAAGTTTGATCAGGGGCAACTGCTGCTGCTGTACCATTATTTGACCCATCAATGAATATATTTGGTGCATTCATGATAGGTGTTTTTCTTGCCATTTTTGGAAAAACTACAGGATGCGAAGACCAAAAGACAACAAAGGATCAGAAGGTAAATGGTTATCACATAAAACATTAGATTTGCACATGATTATTGCCCAAGTATTTAACTCATTAGCTAACTCATCAATTTGATCTATAGTATATGGAGTAATAATTTTATTGGGAGAAATTCCAAACACTCCCTTTGCTGCTTTTATTCTGTTGAGTATTAATTGTCCTACAGCCTCAGGATACCTAGTAAGAATAGTGTTAGGAGAATAAGATAAATGTATCCATAATAATGGACCTTCTTGCCAAAATACTCCTGTAGGAATACTTTTTGTTGGTAGTACAATAAATAATAAAGGCAAACATATCAATTCTATCCAAATGCATGTTTTCCTTATAAGTTTCAATGATTTTTAATGTCTTTCTTTCTTCAGGCGATAACATGCAGGGTGAATTTGGATCTGATGGACCTTTTAGGATATCAAATAAAGGTCCCAAATCTCCTGTTGGTATGCCTAGATAAGGCCTTATCCAATTTATGTCTTCTAATAACTTTTGAAAGTCATTAAGTGATTTTAGTTGATCTCCTCAAATTTGAATTTAATTTTTGGTGGATGGACCATGGTTGAGGATAATAGAACACCTAAATAATTAATTGGAAAAATTTAATTGTACTTTATCTATTGCTATCTCTAGATTATAATTTTTAATAAGTTTGTAAGTGTGGCATAACACTCTAGCAATGGGTTTTTATCTTCTGTGCTAATAATACATCATCCATATAGTGAAATATGTTTAGGGTTAGGGTTGTGATTTGAGTTAGTGTTAGGTTTAGGGTTAAGTTTAGGGTTAGCATTAGTGTTTGGGTTAGTGTTATAGTTAGGTTTAGGATTAGTGTTAGGTTTAGGGTTATGGTTAGTGTTAGGTTTAGGGTTAGGATTAGGTGAGTGTTAGGGTTAGGATAAATCTATACCTTACATTAGCCCTATCCCTAATCTTAGACCTAGCCCTAACACAAACCCTCATTCTAGCACTAAACATAGCCTTTATATTAACCATAGCTCTCACCCTAATTCTATTCCTCGCCCTAGCCCTAAACCTAGTTATAACACCATCCCTTCCCCTAATCCTAACACTAACCTTAGGCCTAAACCTAACACTAACCCAAGCCTTAAATCTAGCCCTAATTTAGCCCTAACCCTAAACCTAATCCTAACCCTAGCCCTAAGACTAACTCTAACTCTCGCCCTAGCATTATTTCTAGTTCTAACTCTATGCATTAATAACCCTAACACTAGCCATAATCCCCAATTGTCTGCTTTGCCAAAAACCTGGTGTGTTTAAGTTATAGATATTAAATATTTTTTTTTAATTCCAATTCATCCTGAGGATAGTCTGGGTTTTGCATTTACTATCCCAGAGCTGAATCATGAAGATCCCGATCAGAGATATGAATGGAAAGTACTCCCTCAAGGGATGGCTAACAGCCCAAATATGTGTCAAATTTATGTTAACAAAGTAATCCAGCCACTTAGAAATCAAAATCCTGAACTACAAATATTTCACTATATGCCTAATTCTAACACTAACACTATCACTAATACTAGCCCTAATTTAGCCCTAACCATAACTCTACCCCTAACCTTGGCCTAAGACTAACTCTAACTCTCTGCAGCCCTATTTCTAGTTCTAACCCTATCCATTACAATAAACCTAACAGAAGGCCTAACCTTAGCCCTAACCCTAGCCCTAGACCCTACCGTAGATCTAACCATAACTTTATATTTGAACCTAAACCTAAGTCTAATTCTCAACCTACCACTAGACCTAACACTATCGCTAATCCTAAAACTAGCCTTGACCCTAGCCTTATCCCTTAAACAAAACTGAGCCATTGTCCTAACCCTAAATGTTAACCTAAACCAAACCCTAACGCTAAAACTAACCATAACCTTCTAGCTCTAATTCATGTCCTAGTCCTAAAATCAAGCCTGATCCTGACTTATATTCTAACAGTAACTTTAATTCTAAATATCAAACTAACCTTAAATATAAGGCTAACATTAGATCTAGACCAAATACTAACTCTAATCATAACCTTAGGTCTTATATTAGCCATAGTCCTAACACTAGCCCTAAACCTAACAGAAATACTAGCCCTAATCTGAGCCCTAACACAGGATGTAAACCTAAACCTAAACCTAGCCCTAGCCCTAGCCCTAACCCTAGCTCTAACTCTATCACTTACCCTAAGCCAAAAGGAATCCATAATGCTAACCTTAGTCCTAATCCTAATTCATAGCCTAATTCAAACTCTAACCCTATTACTAGTCCTAACCCTATTCCTCATTCTAGCTCTAACCCTAAATCAAATCCTTACCCTAACACAAACCCTCAGTCTAATCTGACCCTAACCTTAAACCAAAACCCTAAAACTAGCCCAACCAGTAAACTTATACCTAAACCTAATCTTAAAAAAGCCCTAGACCTAAGCCTAATCCTAAATATAGCCATAACTCTAGACATAGAAAAAACCCTGAGCCCTAGCCCTAACATAATCCTTAACCTAAAGCAAACACTAACCCTATCAGTATACCTAACCCTAGTCCTAATTCTGGATTTCACCCTAAACCTAACTCTAACTTGAACCCTGACCCTAACACTAACAATAAACCTAGCTCTCATCCTGAACCTAACCAAAAACCTAAATATAACACTAGACATAGCCAAAACACTAACACTAAAACTAGCTCTAATCAGAACCCTGGATCCTACATTACATATAGCCTTAACCCTGGGCCTAAACCTAACACAAAACCTAGCCCTAATTCGAGGCCTAAACCTACCCTAAGCATAACCATAATCCTAAATTTAGTCCTAACCCTAAACATAACCCTAGCCCTATTCCTAAACATAAACCTAACCCTACCCCTAAACCTAACCTTAACCCTAGTACGAACCCTAGCTCTAACCCTAACAATACCCTAACTATAACCCTAATAATAACCTAGCCCTAAACCTAATCCTATTTCTAACCCTAATTATAAACCTAACCCTTGACCTAACCCTTAACCTAAACCTTGCCATAAACTTAACCATAACCATTACCATAAATCAAAACTAAACATATCCCTAAACCCAAATTTAACAATAACCTAAACTTAACCCTAAACCTAATCTTACATCAAATCCATTACTCTAAAACTAACCATAACCCTAAGGAAAACAATAGCCCTAAACCGAACCCTAACCCTAAGCATAACCATATCCCTAACCCAGACCTAACACTAAACCTAACACTCCCCCTAGCCCTAACCATAGATTAATCCCTAAACCTTACCCTAACCCTAACAATAGCCCTAGCTCTAACCCTAACACTAAACCTATCCCTAATCGTAGCCCTAATTTAACCCTATTCCTAACAATAACCATAACCCTAGAATTAAGACTAACTATAATTCTCACACAAGATCTATCCGTATTTCTAACCCTATCCCTTACCATAAACCTAACCCAAGCTCTAACCCTAGTTGTAACCCTTGCAGTATCCTTAGCCCTAGTACTAACTCTAGATCGAAATCTATCTCTAAAACTAACCCTAAACCGATGCCTCAGCCTAACCCTGAAACTACCTCTAACCCTAATGCTGAATCTAAAATTAGCCCTAACCCTAGCCCTAGTCCTAAAAAAATACCAAGCCATACCCCTAACACTAAGCCTTACCCTAGACCAATCCCTAACACTACACCAGACCTAAACCTATGCCTAATTTAAAACCTAACCCTGTCCCTATAGAAAACCATTACCCTGACTCATATCCAAACACTAAACCTGGCTCTAAACATCACTGTAACCTTAAACCTAACCCTAACACTAGACCTAGCCCTAAACCAAACCCTAAAACTAACCCTAATTGTAACCCTGGTTCTTAAAAGAGCTGTAACCATAACACTAGCCCTAACACTAATATGAAGCCAGCCCTAATGCAAGCCCTAACACAAGCTTTAAACCTAAACCTAACCCTAACCCTGGTCCTAACCCTAGCTCTAACCCTATCCCTTACCCTAAGCCAAACCCTCACCCTAGTGCTAACCATATTCGTAACACTAATCCTTAGACTAATCAAAACCCTAACCCTATAACTAGGCCTAATCCTAGCCTTTATTCTAGATAAAACTATAAATCAAACCCTAACCCTATCCCTGACCATTATTCTGACCCTAACACTGTCTTAGGTCTAAATCTAAACCTAACCCTAAACCGAAACCTAACACTAGCCCTACTGGTAACCTTATACTTAAACCTAACACTAATACTATACCTAGACCTAAACCTAACCCTAAATCTAGCCATAACTATAACTCCAGACCTAAAGACAAACTAGACATAGCCTTAACAATAACCCTTAACCTAACCCAAAATCTAACCCTACCTCTAGACCTAACCCTAGTCCTAATTCTGGCTTTAACCCTAACCATTACCTAACCTGAACACTGTCCCTGGCACTAACAATAACCATAGCTTTAAACTTCAACCTAACCCTAAAACTAACCCTAAAACTACACCTAGCACTAGCATTAACCATAAAACTAGTCCTAATCATTACACTAGTTCTTACATTAGCCATAGCCCTAACCTATCACAAAAGCTAGCCCTAATCCAAGTCCTACCTTAGCTTTAACAATAGAGATAACCCTAACAATAACCCTAGCACTAACCATAACCCTAAGCCTAACTCTAGACCTAATCCTAACCATAACCCTAGCCCTAACCCTAGTTCTAACCCTATTCATTTCCCTAAGATAACTATAATCCTTACACTAACCCTAGGCAGAACCCTAATCCTAGTGTTTGCCTTAACCCTGTCCATTAACCTACATCAAACCTGAACCCTAAACCTAACTGTGTCATTAACCGATCCCTAAACATAAGACTAATTTGAGCCCTAAACATAAACTTTAACCAAACCCAAACCCTAACCTTGACCCTGATTCTAATCATACCCATTGCTCTAAACCTGACCCTAACAAGAAACCTAATATTTACAATAAACCTAGTCATAAACCGAACCCTAAAACTATCCCAAACCATACCCTAGACTTGACATTAGCCCTAGCTCTAATCCTAGCCCTAACCCTAATACAAAGCTTAGCCCATATCCTAGCCATGAACCTCGCCTTAATACTAACCCTAACCCTAACGTTAACCCTAACCCTAATCCTAATTCTCACCCTAGTCCTAAAACTAGCTATATTCCCATCCCTTACCCTAAACCTAACCCTGACCCTAACAGTAATCCTAGCCCTAATCCTAGGCCTAACCCTAACACTAACCCTAGCCCTAATCCAAGCCCTAATTTAGCCCTAACTCTAACTCTAACCCTGCCCTAAGATTAACTTGAACTCTCAAACAAGCCCTATACCTAGTTCTAACCCTATCCCTTACCATCACCATACACATAGCCCTAAACATAGACCTACCTTAGCCCTATACTTAGCCCTATCTCAAAACCTAGATCTGAACCTAACTCTAAATATAACCCTAACCCTAAGACTAAATCTAACCATAACTCTACTCTTATCCCTAATCCTTAACCTAAGCCTAAATCTCACACTCACACTAGCCCTAACCATAAGACTAATCTTAAATCTAGCCCTAACCCTACCCCTAGCACTAAAACAAAACTGAGTCATAGCCCTAACCTTAACCTAAACCAAACCCTAACTCTACACCTAGCCCTAACCCTATCCCAAATTATAGTCTAAACCTAACATGAAAACAAACCCTGAGCCTGACTCTGACCCTAACACTAACCCTGGCTCTAAACATCATCATCACCGTAAATCTAACTTAACACTAGACCTAGACCTAACTCTGACTCTATAACGAGCTGTAATCATAAACTTACTTCATACATTAGCAGTAGCCTTAACCCTAGCCAAAAACTAACCCAAAACCTAGCCTTAATCTGAGTCCAAAACCTACTTTAACCCTAAACTTAAACCTAAAACTAACCCAAACACTAGCTTTAATCCTATACATAACCCTAGCCCTAACCTTAGGGCTAACCCTATCCATTACCCTAACAATAACCCTAACCCTTCTGATAACCCTAGGCCTAACCCTAACCCTATATATTACACTAAACCAAACCTAAATCCTAAAACTAACCCTTTCATTACCCTAATCCTAAATCTAACACTAATTTGAGCCCTGTACCTAAAAACTAACTTAACCCACACCCTAATCCTCACCCTTATTCCACCCTAGATCGAAACTGGAACAGAACCAACAAGCTAACCCTTACACTGGACTAAGCCATAAACCTAAAACTAAATCTATCCGTAACTGTAACACTAGACCTGACATTAGACATAGCCCTAATACTATCCTAAGCTTAAAACAAATCCTAGTCCTCATTGTAGCCCTAAACATAGCCTTAATCACAACCCTGAACCTAACCTTACTTCTAACCCCATACTAACCTTCGCCCTTGCCCTAAACCTAGCTACAACCACATTATTAGCCTAAAGTAAATCTTAAATCTAACCCTAACCCTAATGATAACCATTGCCTTGTTCTTAGGCCTACCCTAACACTAGCCCAAACCATAACACTAATTCTAAAACATGCCCTAACCCTAGTCCTAGCCCTAAAACAAAACCGAGCCATAGCTCTAACCCTAACCATTAACCTAAACCAAACCCTCACCTTACACCTAGACCTAACCCTAGCCCTAATTTGAGTTGGAAGCCGAACCCTAAAACTAACCCTGAACCTAACACTGACCCTAACACTTCTAGCTCTAAACATCACCCTAAACCTAAACCTAACCCTAACACTAAACCTAGTACTAAACCCCTAAAACTAGCCCTAATTGTAAACCTAGTAATTACATTATCTGTAACCCTAATGCTAGTCCTAACATAACCCAAAACCTAGCCCTAATCCAAGCCCTAAACCTATCTTAAAACCTAATCTAACCATAACATCAGCCCTAATTGTAACCATAACTCTAGCCTTAAACTGATCTCTAACTCTATCCATTACCATAACCATAATCCTAAAAATAATGATAACCCGAGGCATAAACCTAACCCTATCCCAAATCCTAACACTCCCATTACCCTAAACCTAACCTGAATCCTAAACCTAGCCCTATCATTACCCTAACCCTAATCCTAAAACTAATTCAGGCCCAAATTTGAAACCTTAACCTATCCAAAACTCTAACCCAGAACTTGACCCTAATAATACCCCTAGCTCTAAACTTGACCTTAACCCATCACCTAACCCTTAGCCTAGACGTAGCCATAAACCTAATCCTAAACGTAACTTTAACCATAATCCTGGACCTGAAATTAGCTCTAGCTGTAATCCTAGCCCCAGCCCGAAACACACACCTAACCCTCATCCTAGCCCTAAACCTAGCCTTAATCATAACCCTAACTCTAGCCCTACACCTAACCCTAATTCTAACCTTCACCCTACCTCTAAACCTAGCTATAATGTCATCCCTTACCCTAAATTTAAACCTAACCCTAACCCTAACCCTAGACTTAAGCTAAACACAAAACCTATCCCTAATACTAGCCCTAATTAAGCGTTATCTCTAACACTATCTTAACCCTAGCCCTAAGACTAACTCTAAATCTTGCCCTGCTCCTATCCCTAGTTCTTTCCTTATGTGTTAGCATAAATCTAAAACTAGCTCTAACACTTGCCCTGACATTGGTCCCAGCCCTAACCCTATCTCTATATCTAACCTTAAACCTAAGCCTAAGCCTAACACTAACACTAGCCATAAACGTAATGCTATTTGTAAAACTAGCCCTAACCCTAATCCTAGCAGCGAAACAAAACTAAACAATAGCCCTAACCATAAACCTTAACTTAAACCAAACAATAACACTACAGCTAGACCTAAATCTAGCCCTAATTCAAGTCCTAACCCTCACCTTAAAAAACTAATCCTGATCCTGACTCATACCCTAACACTCACCCTATCTCTAAATACCACCCTAAACACAAACCAAGCACTTACATTAACAATAGCTCTAATTCGAGTATTAAAGCTAACCAAAAACTAACCCTGACCCTGACTCCTATTCTAACCAGAACCATAGCTATAAATATTACCCTAACCTTGAACCGAAACTTAGCACTCAACCTAACCCTAATCCTAACCCTAAAACTAACCATAATGGTAACCCTAGTTCTTACATAGTGATAATCCTAGATCTTACATTAGCCATTGCCCTTATCCTAGCCCTAACCCTAACACAAATCTAGTCCTAAACCAAGCCCTAAACCTAGCTTTAACTCTAACTCTAACCATAACCATAACCCTAACCCTAGATCTAGATCAATCCCTTACCCTAAGCAAAACCCTAAACCTAAGAGTAACTCTAGACCTATCCCCTGTCCTTAGACTAACCAAAACCCTAACCCTATTAATAGCCCTAACCCTAGCCTTCATTTTAGCTCTAACACTATCCCAAAACCTAACCCTAACCGTGACCCTTATTTTGAACCTAACACTAAACCTAGGTCTAACCCTAACCTTAACTCTAATGCAAAATTTACCATAATCCTATCCCTAGACCTAACTCTGAACCTAACTCTCAGCCTAGTCCTAATCATAGCTAGAACCTAACCATTATGCTAAACATAACCCTAAACCTAATCCTACTTCTAACACTTAACTTAACCCTAACACAAGACCTAATCCTAAACATAACCCCAGCCCTAAACTTAACTCTAACTGTATCCATTACCCTAAAAATAACCCTTACTGTAATGCTAACCCTAGGCTTAACCCTAACCCTATTGCTTTCCCCAAACCTATCAATTACCCTAAACCTACCCTGAACCTTAAACCTAACTCAATCATTATGCTAACCCTAAACCTAATGCTAATTAGAGCCCTAAACTAACCTCAACTAAATCAAACCCTAACACTGACACTGACCCTAATAATTCCTCTAGCTCTAAACCTGACTCTTGCCCTACCTAACCCTTACACTAGACCTAGCCATAAACCTAACCCTAAAACTATTCCTAACCTTAACCCTAGACCTGATATTAACCCTAGCTTTAATCCTAGCCCTAACCCTAACACAAAGTCTAGCCCGTATCTTAGCCCTAAACATAGCCTTAATTTTATCTGTAACCAAAACTCTAGGCCTAACTCTAACACTAACCCTAGCCCTAATCTTAGCCCTAATTAAGCCCTATCCCTAAACCTAAACCTAACTCTAGCCCAAAGACTAACTCTAACTCTCAACCTAACCCTAACCCTAGTTCTAACTCTATCCCATACTAGGATCCTAATACCAGTCCTAATACTTGGTGTAACCCTAGCCCTATTCATAGCCCTGGCCATAACCCTAGATTTAATCCTAACTCTAAATCTATCCCTAACACTAATCCTAAACCTAAACCTAACACTAGCCATTATGCTAACGCTAATCCTATAACTAACTCTAACCCTAGCTCTGGTCCTAAAACAAAACCAAGTCATAGCCATAACCCTAAACCTTAACCTAAACCAACCCCTAACCCTACACCTAACCCTAAACATATCCCTAATTCTATTCTTAACACTAACCCAAAAACTAACCCTGACCCTGACTCTGACCCTAACACTAAATCTGGCTCTAAACATCATCATCACCGTAAACATCAACATAACATTAGACCTAGCCCTAACTCTAACCCTATAACTAAACTCTAATCATAATCCTACTTCATACATTAGCTGTAGCCTGAAACCTAGCCCTAAGCTAATGGAAAACCTAGCCTTAATTCAAATAATAAAACCTAGATTTAACCCTAAACTTATACCTAATCCAAACCCCAAACTAGCACAAATCCTATACATAACCCAGGCCTAACCTTAGATCTTAACATATCCATTACCCTAACAATAACCCTAACCCTTAAGCTAACCCTAGGCCTAACCCTAACCCTATCCATTACACTAAACCAAATCTAAACCCTAATACTAACCCTGTCATTACCCTAAACATAAACTCTACCCTAACCCAAACCCTAACCCTGACACTGACCCTAAAAATAACCCTAGATGTAAATCTCAATCTTACCCTAAACCTAAACTTTACACTGGAACAAGCCATAAACCTAACACTAAATCTATCCCTAACAATAACCCTAGACCTGACATTAGCCCTAGCCCTAATACTATCCCTATCACTAACAAAAAACCTGAACCTCATCCTAGCCATAAACCTAGCCTTAATCATAACCCTAACCCTAACTAAGCCCTAATCCTAATGCTAACTATTGCCCTAGCCCTAAACCTAACCAAAACCACATCCCTTACCCTAAACGTAACCCTAACTCTTACCCTAACACTTGTCGTCACAATTGCCCTATCCTTAGCCCTAACTTTAACACTAGATCGAAACCTAACTTTAAATCTAACCCTAACTGGATGCCTAAGCATAAAACTACCACTAACCCTGATGCTAATTCTAAAACTAGCCCTAACCCTAGCCCTAACACTAACCCTAACCATAATTTATCCCTATCCCTAAGCCTAACCTAACCCTAGCCCTAAGAGTAACTCGAACTCTCAAACTGGCCCTATCACTCGTTTTAATCCTATCCCTTCCCATAAACCTAAACCTATCCAAAATCCTAGTCCTAACCTTTGCCCTATCCTTAGCCCTAGCACTAACCTTAGATAAAAACCTAACTTTAAATTTAACCCTAAAGTGAAGCCTAAGCCTAAATCTAAGACTAGCCCTTACCCTAACACTATTCCTAAAAATTTCACTAACCGTAACCCTAGTCCTAAAACAAAAATGAACCAAAGCTCTAACCCTAACCTGTAACCTAAACCAAGAACTAACCCTACACCTAGCCCTAACCCCAGCCCTAATTCGAGTTTTAAGCCAAACCCTAAAATTAACCCCGACCCTTACTCTGACCATAACAGTAACCCGAGGTCTAAACATCAACCTAAACCTAAACCTAAACTTAAGAGGAAACCTAGTCCTAAAATACTAAAATTAGCCATAATCATAACTCTAGTACT
This sequence comes from Marmota monax, assembly GCF_021218885.2. Classification (NCBI taxonomy): domain Eukaryota; kingdom Metazoa; phylum Chordata; class Mammalia; order Rodentia; family Sciuridae; genus Marmota; species Marmota monax. Next base: position 112,095 of record NW_026692836.1, on the reverse strand, counting down.
AACATTAGCCTTTATCCTAACCATAGCACTAACTTAACCCAAAACCTAGCCCTAATCATTATCATAACCCTAGCCCTAAACTGATTTCTAACTCTATCCATTACCATAACCCTAACCCTAAACCTAATGTTAATTTGAGCCCTAACTTTAAACCTTAACCTACCTCAAACCCTAACCCAGAATTTGACCCTAATAATACCCCTAGCTCTAAATCTGATGCTAACTCTAAACCTAACCCTTACACTAGAAGTACCCATAATCCTAACCCTAAAACTATATTTAACAATAATTCTGGACCTGAACTTAGCCCTTGCACTAATCTTAGCCCTAACCCTAAAACCCAAAAAACCCTAGCCCTCATCCTAGCCCTAAACTTACTCTTAATCATAACCCTAACCCTAACCACAGCCCTAAACCTAATACTAACCCTCACCCTACCTCTAAACCTAGCTATAAAGTCATCTCTTACCCCAAACTTTGCACTAACTCTAAACCTAAACTCTAAAACTCTAACTCTAAACACTAACCATCACCCTAACCCTAACACTAACCCTAATCTTAACCCTAACCCTAACCCTAAGCTTAAACTAAACACTCAACCTAGCCCTAATCCTAGCCCAAATTTAACCCTATCTCTAACCCTCACCCTAATCATAGCCCTAAGACTAACTCTCACCCTAGCCCATCCCTAGTTCCAACCCTATCCCTTACCATAACCCTAAAGCTAGCCATAACCCTTGCCCTATCCTTAGTTCTAGCCCTAACCCTAGTTCTAACCCTAATTCCAAATTTAACCCTAACCCTAAGCCTAAGCCTAACACTAACACTAGCACTAACCCTAACCCTAGGACTAAAACAAAACCTAATATGAGCCCTAACCCTAAACCTTAACTTAAACCAAACACTAACACTACAACTAGACCTAACCCTAGCCTTAATTCGAGTCCTAACCTAACCTTAAACCAACCCTTACCCTGAGTCATATCCTAAAACTCATCCTAGCTCTAAACACCGCCATCACCTAAAACTGAATCCAAACAGTAACCCTAGCCCTAATTCGAGTCCTAACTCTAACCCTAAAATTAAGCCTGACCCTGACTCCTATTCTAATATGAACCCTAGCTATAAATATCACCCTAATCTTAAACCTAGTTCTAACACTAAACCTAACGCATACACTAACACTAAAACTAACCCTAATGGTAACCCTAAGTTTTACATTAGCCATTGCCCTAACCCTAACCCTAACCCTAACACAAGACCTAGGCCTAATCCAAGCCCTAAACCTAGCTTTAACTCTAATTCTAACCATAACCATAGCCCTAACCGTAGCTCTAAACAAATCCCTTACCTAAGCAAAGCCCTAAACCTAAGGGTAACCCTAGACCTAACCTTAATCCTTAGGCTAACCAAAACACTAACCCTATTAATAGCCCTTACCCTTGCCCTCATTCTAGATTTAACCCTAACCAAAACCCTAACACTAACCCTGACCCTTACACTGACACTACCACTAACACTAGGTCTAATCCTAACTCGAACCCTAACCAAAAATCTACCATAATTCTATCCCTAGACCTAATCCTGAACCTAACTCTCAGCCTAGCCCACACCATAGCTCAGAACTTAACCCTTACACTAAACATAACCCTAACCTTATCCTAGTTCTAACTCTCACCTTAACCCTAAATCAAGACCTAATCCTAACCATAACCCTATCCCTAACCTTAAGACTAACTGTATCATTATCCTAAACATAACCCTTACCTAATGCTAACCCTAAGCCTAACCCTAAAAACATCACTATGCCCAAATTTATCAATTACCCTAAATGTACCCTGAACATGAGACCTAATCCAATCATTACCCTAAACCTAACCATAATGCTAATTCGAGCCCTAACCCTAAACTCAAACCTAAACCAAACCTTAACACTGACACTGACCCTAATAATTCCCCTAGCTCTAAACCTCATTCTTACCCTATAACTAACCCTTACACTAGACCTAGCCTTAAAACCAACCCTAAAACTATCCATAAGCATCACCCTAGACCTGATCTTAGCCCTAGCCATGATACTAGCCCTAACCGTAACACAAACCCTAGCCCTTATCCTAGCCCTAAACATAGCCTTAAGTATATCCCTAACCATAACCCTAGGTCTAACCCTAACACTAACCGTAGCCCTAATCTTAGGTCTAATTTAGCCCTATCCTTAACCTTAACCCTAACCCTAGGCCAAAGACTAACTCTAAGTCTCACCTTAGACCTAACCCTAGTTCTAAACTTATAATTTACTGGAACCCTAATCCTAGCCCAAACCATAGGTCTAACACTAGCCGTATTCATAGCCCTAGCAGCAACCATAGATCTAACCCTAACTCTAAATCTAACCCTAAACCTTAGCCTTAACCTAAAACTAACACTAGCCCTAACCCTAAGGCTAATCCTAAAACTAGCAGTAACCCTAGCCCTAAAACAAAACCAAGCCATAGACCTAATCCTAACCCTTAATAAAAACTAATCCCTAACCCTACACATAGCCATAACTCTAGCCCTAATTCGAGTTTTAAGCCAAACCCTAAAACTAACCTTGACCCTGACTCTGACCTTAACACTAACCCTAGCTCTAAACATCACCCTAACCCTATCCCTAAACCTAACAATAGACCTAGCCCTAACCCTAACCCTAAAATTAGCCCTAATCACAACCCTGGTACTTATATTAGCTGTAACCCAAAATCTAGCCTTAACTTAACACAAAACCTAGCCTTATTCCAAGAACTATCCCTAAATTTACCCCTAAAGATAACCCTATCACTAATCATAGCTATAACCCTAGCCATAACCCTAGATTTAACCCCAACCCTACCCCAAAGCCTAATCCTATCAATAATTATAACATTGACCCTAGCTGTACCCCTATCTCTAACCCTAATAATTACCCTAACCATAAAACTAATCCTAATGCTAAATCTGGGCCTAAACCTAACTGTATCCCTAATCCTAACCCTATCCATTACCCTAAACCTAACCTGAAACCTAAACCTAACACTATCTTTACTCTAATCCTAACTCTAATGCTAATTCGAGCCCTAACATTAAGCATTAACATATCCAAAACACTAATCATGACTCTGATCCTAATACTATGCTTAGCACTAAACCTGACCCTAACCCTAAACCTAACCCTTACACTAGACATAGCCATAAACCTAAACCTAAAACTATTTTTACTATAACACTAGAACTGAAATTAGCCCAGACGTAATCCTAGCTCTAAACCAAGCTTAATGCTAACCCGAACCACAACCTGAGCCCTAATCTTAATTCTATTATTTGCCCTAGCCCTAAATCTACCTATAACCTCATCCTGTACCCAAAAACTAAACATAACCCTAAACATAACCCTAACCCTCACCCTAAACCTAGGCCTAACACAAAGCCTAGTGCTAATCCTAGCCTTTATTTAATCCTATCCTAACCCTAAACCTAGCCATAAGACTAACTCTAACTCTTGCCCTAGTCCTAGGCCTAGTTCTTTCCTTAGCCTTAATATTAATCATAGATCTAAGCCTAAGTCCAAATCTAAACCTAACTCTAAATATAATTCTAATAATAAGCCTAAACCAAACCCTAACACTACCCCTAACCTAATGCTAATCCTAAAACTTGCCCTATCCATAGCCCTAACCATAATCCAAAACCAAGCCATAGCCCTAATCCTAATCCTTTACCTAAATCAAACCTTAACCCTACAAATAGCCCTAAAACTAACTCTAAAACTAACCCTGACCCTAACACTAATCCTAGCTCTAAAAATCACCCTAATCCCTCCCCCTGCACCTGCAAGGTAGGCAGAACTGTGACCACCCACAGAACAGGCCCAGCGGCCTGCTGAGGGGCAGAGCCGCCCACTCCCCCAGCACCTGCAAGGTAGGTGGAACTGTGACCACCAGCAGAACAGGCCCAGTGGCCTGCGGAGGGGCAGAGCTGCCAACCACGCCTGCAAGGTAGGCGGACCTCCGATCCCCCGGCAGAACAGGCCCAGAGGCCTGCTGAGGGGCAGAGCCACCCCTTCCCCCCACGCCTGCAAGGTAGGCGGAACTGTGACCACTGACAGAACAGGCCCAGTGGCTCACAGAGGGGCAGAGCTGCCCCACCCTCCTGCAAGGTAGGCGGACCTGCTACCGACCAGCAGAACAGGCCCAGTGGCCTGCTGGCGTGGTAGGCACATTGCCCCAATTGGAGGAGGGGCAGAGCCGCCACCCGTGCCTGCGAGGGAGACTTTGCAACTATACAAGAGCAATATAAATATATAGGGGAAAAATTCAATAGCACAACAGTTTCACCAAGCAGAAAGAAACACGAACAGTATGAAGAGACAAGGAAAGAAAGGACCACAAGCAATGAAGGTCAACTCAACGTTAGAAGAGGTAATATCTGCAGCAAATGGAATGTCAGATAAAGAATTCAGGATATACATGCTTCAGATCTGGAGTCTCAAGGAAGATACCAGACAGCAAAATCAGACAATGAAAGATCACTTCAACAATGAATTACATAAACAACTCCAAGAAGCAAAACATCAACTATACAGGGAGATAGAGGTTATAAAAAACAAACAAACAGAAATCCTAGAAATGCAGGAAGCAATAAACCAACTTAAAAACTCAATTGAGAATACTACCAGCAGAGTAGAACACTTAGAAGATAGACCATAAGACAATGAAGACAAAGTATTTCAACTTGAAAAGAACATAGACAGCTCAGCAAGACTGTTAAGAAACGATGAGCAGAACATCCAAGAAATATAGGATAACATAAAGAGATCAAACTTAAGAGTCATTGGGATACAGGAAGGGATAGAGGTTCAAACCAAAGGAATGAGCAATCTATTCAATGAAATAATATGAGAAAACTTCCCAGACTTGAAGAATGAGACAGAATCCCAAATCCTAGAAGCCTACAGGACGCCGAATGTGCAAAATCATAAGAGATCAACACCTAGACACATTGTAATGAAGATGCCCAACATACAGAATAAGGAGAGAATTTTAAAAGCTACAAGAGAAAGGAAGCAGATTACATTTAGGGGTAAGCCAATCAGGAAAACAGCTGATCTTTCAACACAGACTCTGAAAGCTAGAAGATCCTGGAATAACATATTTCAAACACTGAAAGAAAATGGGTTCCAACCAAGAATTGTGTATCCAGCGAAATTAAGCTTCAGGATGGAAGATGAAATTAAAACCTTGCACAATAAACAAAAGTTAAAAGAATTTGCAGCTAGAAAACCATCTCTTCAAAACATCCTCGGCAAAATATTACAGGAGGAGGAAATGAAAAATAACAATGAAAACCAACAGTGGGAGGTAGGACACTAAAGGGAGGGAAATAATCAAAGAGGAAAACAAACCATGTTTAGTAACATAAATAAACAAATATGGCTGGAAGAACAACCCATATCTCAATAATAACCCTAAATGTTAATGGCTTAAACTCACCAATCAAGAGACACAGGCTAGTAGAATGGATCACAAAAGAAGACCCAACAATATGCTGCCTACAGGAGACGCATTTGATAGGAAAAGACATACATAGGCTGAAGGTGAAAGGTTGGGAAAAATCATATCACTCATATGGACTTCGGAAACAAGCAGGAGTGTCCATACTCATATCAAATAAAATAGATTTCATGCCAAAGTTAATCAAAAGGGATAAAGAGGGACACTACATACTGCTCAAGGGAACCATACACCAACAAGACATAACAATCATAAATATATATGCCCCAAACAATGGTGCAGCTATGTTCATCCAACAAACTCTTCTCAAGTTCAAGAGTCTAATAGACCACCATACAATAATCATGGGAGACTTCAACACACCTCTCTCACCACTGGACAGATCTTCCAAACAAAAGTTGAATAAGGAAACTATAGAACTCAATAACACAATTAATAACCTAGACTTAATTGACATATAGAGAATATACTACCCAACATCAAGCAGTTACACTTTTTTTCTCAGCAGCACATGGATCCTTCTCAAAAATAGATCATATATTATGTCACAGGGCAACTCTTAGACAATATAAAGGAGTAGAGATAATACCATGCATCTTAGCTGATCATAATGGAATGAAACTGAAAATCAACGATAAAAGAAGGAAGGAAAAATCATGCATCACTTGGAGAATTAACAATAGGTTACTGAATGATCAATGGGTCATAGAAGACATCAAGAAGGAAATTAAAAAAATTCTTAGAGATAAATGAAAACACAGACACAACATATCGGAATCTATGGGACACATTGAAAGTAGTTCTAAGAGGAAAATTCATTGCTTGGAGTTCATTCCGTAAAAAAAAGAAAAAGAAAAACAAATAAATGATCTCATACTTCATCTCAAAATCCTAGAAAAAGAAGAGCAAAACAACAGCAAAAGAAGTAGAAGGCAAGAAATAATTAAAATCAGAGCTGAAATTAATGAAATCGAAACAATTGAAAAAATTGACAAAACTAAAAGTTGGTTCTTTGAAAAAATAAATAAAATTGACAGACCCTTAGCCATGCTAATGAAGAGAAGAAGAGAGAGACCTCAAATTACTAGCATACGGGATGAAAAAGGCAATATCACAACAGACACTTCAGAAATACAGAAGATAATTAGAAATTATTTTGAATCCTTATACTGCAATAAATTAGAAGATGGTGAAGGCATCGATAAATTTCTTAAGTCATATGATCTGCCCAGATTGAGTCAGGAGGATATAGACAACCTAAACAGACCAATATCAATTGAGGAAATAGAAGAAACCATCAAAAGACTACCAAGTAAGTAAAGCCCTGGACGGGATGGGTATACAGCAGAGTTTTACAAAACCTTTAAGGAGGAACAAATACCAATACTTTTCAAGCTACTTCAGGAAATAGAAAAAGAGGGAGAACTTCCAAATTCATTCTATGAGGCCAACATCACCCTGATTCCTAAACCATACAAAGACACTTCAAAGAAAGAAAACTACAGACCAATATCTCTAATGAACCTAGATGCAAAAATCCTCAATAAAATTCTCGCAAATCAGATACAAAAACATATCAGAAAAATTGTGCAAATCAGAGACACGGTGTCTGATAGAAGAAAAAGTTGGCTACGATCTACATACTGCGGAGTTGGGCTCCAAATTCCTCAATAGGACACCCATAGCACAAAAGTTAATAACTAGAATCAACAAATGGGACTTACTCAAACTAAAAAGTTTTTTCTCAGCAAAAGAAACAATAAGAGAGGTAAATAGGGAGCCTACATCCTGGTAACAAATCTTTACTCCTCACACTTCAGATAGACCCGTAATATCTAGAGTATACACAGAACTCAAAATATTAGACTATAAGATAACAAATAACCCAATCAACAAATGGGCCAAGGACCTGAACAGACACTTCTCAGAGGAGGACATACAATCAATCAACAAGTACATGAAAACATGCTCACCATCTCTAGCAGTCAGCGAAATGCAAATCAAAACCACCCTAAGATACCATCTCACTCCAGTAAGATTGGCAGCCATTATGAAGTCAAACAACAACAAGTGCAGGCGAGGATGTGGGGAAAAGGGTACTCTTATACATTGCTGGTGGGACTGCAAATTGGTTCAGCCAATTTGGAAAGCAGTATGGAGATTTCTTGGAAAGCTGGGAATGGAACCACCATTTGACCCAGCTATTCCCCTTCTCGGTCTATTCCCTAAAGACCTAAAAAGAGCATGCTACAGGGACACTGCTACATCGATGTTCATAGCAGCACAATTCACAATAGCTAGACTGTGGAACCAACCTAGATGCCCTTCAATAGACGAATGCATAAAAAATGTGGCATTTATACACAATGGAGTATTACTCTGCATTAAAAAATGACAAAATCATAGAATTTGCAGGGAAATGGATGGCATTAGAGCAGATTATGCTAAGTGAAGCTAGCCAATCCCTAAAAAACAAATGCCAAATGTCTTCTTTGATATAAGTAGAGTAACTGGGAACAGAGTAGGGATGAAGAGCATGAGAAGAAGATTAACATTAAACTGGGATGAGAGGTGGGAGGGAAAGGGAGAGAGAAGAGAAATTTCATGAAAATGGAAGGAGACCCTCAGGGTTATACAAAATTTCATACAAGAGGAAGTGAGGGAAAAGGGGGAAATAATACAAGGGGGACAAATGAATGACAGTAGAGGGGGTAGAGAGAGAAGCGGGGAGGGGAGTGGAGGGGATGGGGGATAGTAGAGGATAGGAAAGGCAGCAAAATACAACAGACACTAGTATGGCAATATGTAAATCAATGGATGTGTAACTGATGTGATTCTGCAATTTGTATACGGGGTAAAAATGGGAGTTCATAACCCACTTGAATCAAAGTGTGAAATATGATATATCAAGAACTATGTAATGTTTTGAACAACGAACAATAAAAAAATTGAAAAAATAAAAATAAAAAAATAAAAATCACCCTAACCTTAAATTAACACTAATACTATATCTAGCCTTTATCTGACCCTAAAACTAGTCTTAATCATAACCCTAGTTTGTACATTAGTCATTGTCCTAACTGTAGCCCTACCCCTAATAATAATTCTATACCTAATCTGAGCACTAACCCTAGCTTTAACCCTAATACTACCCCTAACCTTAACCCTAAACCTAATAGTAGCCCTAAGCCTAACACTAACCCTATTCCTTACACTAAGCCAAACCCTAACACAAATGCTAACCCTAGTTCTAATCTTAATCCTTAGACTAACTTAAAGTCTAACCATAATACTAATCTTAAACCTAGCCCTCATTCTACCTCTAGCCCTAATTCTGACCTTCTTCTGACCCTAACAGTAACCCTAGGTCTAAACCTGACCATTACCCTAAACCAAACCCTAACACTAGCCCTACTTGTAATCCTATATCTATAACTAAACCTGACACTAGATCTAGACCTACAGCTAATCCTAAATATAGGTATAACTCTAGCCCTAGACCTAAACAAAAACCTAGCACTAGCCCTAACAATAACACTTAACCTAAACCAAATACGTGACCTACACCTAGACCTAAACCTAGTCCTAATTATGGATTTAACCCTAACCCTAAACCTATCCCCAAAACTGATCCTGATTCTAACACTGAACCTAGCTTTAAATCTGACACTTACCAAAACCTAGACCTAACACTAGACTTAGCCATAACTCTAACCCTAAAACTAGCCCTAAACATAACCCTATATCTTACATTACTCATAGTCCTAACCCTAGCCCTAAAGCTAACACAAAACCTAGGGTTTATCCTAGGCCTAAACTTAGCTGTAAGCATAACTCTCAGGCTAAACTTAGCCCTAAACGTAGCCCTAACCTAAGCCTCACCTTAGACCTAACCCTAGCTCAAAGCCTAACCTTTACACTGAACATAACCCTAGCTCTATACTAAACCCTAACCCTAACCCTAGCCCTAATTCTAACATGTAACCCAGCCTGAACTTTATCTCTAACCATATCCATTATCCTAGCCCTAACCTTAACCCTACTTAAAACCCTATCCCTAACAATAAACCTAACTCTAAACATAAATGTATACCTAGATCTAAACCAAAACCTAAACCTCGACCTAGCTCTAACCCTAGCTCAAACACTAACCCTTACCCCTAGCCTAACCATAACCATAGCCCTAAACCTAACACTTACCCTAACCCTAAAACTTACCCTAAATCACACCCTAGCCCTATCCCTAAACCTAGCCCTAATCCTAGACTTAATTCAAACTATAACTTAGCCCTAACCCTAGCTCTAAACCTATCCTTCACACTAAACATAACCCTAACCCCAATGCTAAACCTAACCTGATCACTAAACCTAACACATCCATTAAGCTAAACCTTACTTGAAACTTAAACTGTACCCTATCCATTACTCTACCCGTAAACCTAACCTGAATGCTAATTTGAGCTCTAAACTTAAAACTTTAGCTAAACCAAATGCTAACTCTGATCCTGACCCTGACCCTAATAATAACCCTAGCCCTCAAGCTGACCTTTAATCTAAACCTAACTCTTACACTAGAACTAGCCATTACCTAGCACTAAAACTATCCTTAACATTAATCACAGACCTGATATTAGCCCTAGACCTGGTCCTAGCCATAACCCTAACAGAAACCCTATCCTTTAACCTATCCCTAACCTAGCCTTAGTCCTAAACTGAACAATAACTATAGGCCTAAACCTAATTCTAACCCTCATTCTATCCCTAAAGCTAGCTATATCCCCACCCATTCCACTTAACTTAACCTTAACACCAATGCTAACCCTAACTCTAGCCCAACCCCTTGTTCTAACCCTAACACTAACCCTAGCTTTAATACTAGCCCTAATTGAGCCCTAACCCTAGCCCTAATTCTAGCCCTAATTTAGCTCTAACCTTAACCCTAACTCTAGCCCTAATCCTAGCCCTAATAGAGGCCTAAACTAACACTAACCCTAGCCCTAACTCTAGCCCTAACCCTATCCCTAATCCTAGCCCTAATTTAGCCCTATCCCTAACCCTAACCCTAAGACTATTACTATGACTAACTCTAATTCTCACCCTAGCTGTATCCCTAGTTCTAAAAATATACGTTACCATGACCCTAACCCTCACCCTAACCCTAGCCCTAGCCCTAGCCCTAACCCTAGATCTAACCCTAACTCTAAATCTAACCCTAACCCTAAGCCTATATCTCAACCTAACACTATCACTAACCCTGATGCTAATCCATAATCTAGCCATAACCATAAACCTAGCCAAAAAAAAAAAAAAAAAAAAAAAAAAAAAAAAAATATCCCTAACCATTAACCTAAACCAAATCCTAACCATATACCTAGTACTAATTTTGGCCATAATTTGAGTTCTAACCCTAACCCTAAAACTATCACTGAGTCTGACACTGACTCTAAAAATAACCCTTGCTCTAAACATCACCCTAACCCTAAACCTAACCATAACAGTAGACCTAGCACTAACCCTAACCCTAAAACTAGCACTAATTTCAACACTAGTTCATATATTAGACATAGCCCTAACCCTAACCCTAACCAAACCTCAAACCAAAACCTCATCTGAGCCTTAACCCTAGCTTTAACCCTAACCCGAAACCTAACCCTAAACCAGAAGTTAGCCCTAAACCTTACCCTAACAGTAGCCAGAATTCTAAACATAACCCTAGCCATATCATTAGGTGTAACCCTATCAGTTAGCCTAACAATAATCATGACTCTAATGGTAACCCTAGGCCTAACCCTGAACTATTTCATTAACGTAATCCTATCCTGAAATCTAAACCTAACCCTATGATTACCCTAACCCTATCCATTATGCTAATTCAAGCCCTAAACCTAAAACTTAACCTAACCCAAACCCTAACTCTGACCCTTCCCATGATAATATACCTAGTTCTAACCCTGACCCTACCCCTAAACCTAAACTAGCCATAAACCTAACCATAAAATGAACCCTAACCATAACCCTAGACCTGACATTTGCCCTAGCCATAATTCTAGCCCTAACCTTAACACAAACCAAACACATAACCCTAACCCTAACCCTAGCCCGAATCCTACCCATAACCCTAGCCCAAAATTTAGCTCTAAACCTATCAATTACCCTAAACATAACCCTAATTATAATGCTAAACCTAGGCCTAAATATAACCCTATCCCTAACTGTAACTCTATCCATTATGCTAAATCTAACCTGAACCCTAAAGGAAACCCTATCATTATGCTAACCCAAACCCTAACGCTAATACAAGCCCTAACTCTAAACCCTAACCTAAACAAAACCCTAAACCTGACCCTGAACCTAATAATACCCCTAGGTCTAAACTTTACCCTTACCAAAAATCTAAACTTTACCCTTACCAAAAACCTAACACTTACACTAAACATAGCCATAAACCTAACCCTAAAATTATCCCTAACCGTAACCCTAGATCTGACATTTGCCCTAACACTATCCCTCGCCCTAACACTAACACAAACCCTAGCCCTCATCCTAGACCTAAACGTAGCCTTAATCATATCTCTAATTAAACCCTTGCCCTAACCCAAATTCTAACCTTCACCCTAGTCTATCCCTAGCTCTAGTCCCATCGCTTACACTAAATCTTACGTTAAGCCTAAAACTAACCGTCGGCGTAACACTCTCCCTTACCATAACTCTAATCCTAGCCATAAACCAAGACCTAACAGTAGCCCTATCCTTAGCCCTTAGATTTAATCCTAAATCTAAATCTAACTTTAACCCTAAGCCTAAACCTAAACGTAACACTAGCCTTAAACCTAATGCTAAAACTAGCCCTAACCATAGCCCTAGCCCTAAAACAAAACTGAGCCATAGCCCTAAATTTAAAACATAACCTAAACCAAAACCTAACCCCACACCTAGCCCTAACCGTAGCCCTAATTCAAGTCCAAACCCTAACCCTAAAACTACTCTGATCTTGAATTTCACCCTAACTCTCACCCTAGCTCTAAACATCACCCTAATGTTATACCTAATCCTACCACTAGACCTAGTCCTAAATCTAATCCAATAACTAGCCCAAATAGAAACCCTAGTCCATATATTGGCCATAACTCTAAACCTAGCCCTAACTCTAACGAAAACCTAGCCTTAATGCAAGACCTAACCCTAGCTTTAACCCTAAACTTAAGCCTAACACTTGTCTTAATGCTAACCCTAAATATAGCCTTAACTCTAGCTGTAATCATATCAGTTACCCTAAGCTAACTCTAACCCTAATGCCAACCCTAGTCCTAACCCTAATCCTTAGCCTAAACCAAACCCTCACCCTATTACTTGTGCTACTCCTAGCCCTCATTCTTGCTCTGACCATAACTCAAACCTGACAATTATTCTGAACCTAATGTTAACCGTAGGTCTAAACCTGACCCTAATCCTATACTGAACCCTAAAACTAGCACTAGAAATAAACCTCTTCCTAAACCTAACCCTAACACTAGCTTTAGACATAAACCTAATCCTAAATCTAGCCATATCTCTAGCCCTACACCTAAACAAAAACCTAGCCCTAGCCCTAATGTTAAACTTTAAGCTGACACAAACACTAACCCTACACCTAAACCTAACTCTAGTGAGAATTCTGGGTTTAACTCTAACCCTAATTATAACCTGAAACCTGGCCTTGACCCTAACACTAACCCTAGCTCTAGACATCATGCTAACACAAACCCTAACCCTAAACGTGACCTAGCCATAACACTTACCCAAAAAGTAGCCCTAATCATAACCCTTGTTCATACATTATTGTAGGCCTAACACTAGCCCCTACATAACCCCAAAACTGGCTCTAATCTGAGTGATAACCCTATCTTTAACCCTAACCCTAAAACTAGCTCTAACCTATACTCTAACCCTAGTTCTAATCCAAGCTCTGACACTATCCATTATCTTAAGCTAAACCCAAAACCTAATGCTAACCCTAGCCCTTAAACTAATAGGTAGCCTAACCCAAACCCTTTCCCTATTACTAGTCATAACTCTAACCTTCTTTCTAGCTCTAACCCATACCCAAACCCAAACCCTAAACCTGACACTTATTCTGACCCTAACACTAACCGTAGGTCTAAACCTGACCTAACTTGAAACCAAACCCTAATCCTATACTTAAACCTAAACCTGTAATCATATACGTAAATCTAAACCTAACATGAGCCGTAGACCTAAACCTAATCCTAAATCTATCCATATATCTATCCTTAACTCTAATCATAAACCTAGATTATACATTAGCTGTAATCTTAAATCTAATGCTAAAGAAAACCTAGCCCAAATCTCAGACCTAAACCTAGATTTCACCCTAAACCTAACACTAGCCCTAACCCTAACCCCAACACTAGCCCTAACCCTAACCCTAGCCCTAACCCTAAATCTAACCTTATCCTTTACTCTATCCAAACCCCAACCCTAATGCTAAATTTAGTCCTAAAATTAATCCTTAGTCTAACCCAAACCCTAACAGTATTAATAATTCTAAACCTAGCCCTCATTCTTGTTATAACCATAACCCAAATCCTAACCCTAACCCTGACCCTTATTCTGACCCTGAACCTAAACCAAACCCTAACACTAGCCCTACCCATAACCCTATATCTAAACTTAACCTTAACACTAGCCCTAGATTAGACCTAAGCCTAAATCTAGCCATATCTTTAAATAAGACCTAAACAAAAACCTAGCCAAGCTTTAGTGAAAACCCTTAACCTAAGGCAAACACTAACCATACCTCTATATCTAACCAATCCTAATTCTGGCTCTAGCCCTAACCCTAAGCCTAATCCAAACCCTGACCCTGACATTAACACTAACCCTAGCTATAAAACTGACCCTAACCAAAACCTAAACCTAACACTAGACCTAGTCATAACTGTAAACATAACCATTACATTACCATAGCACTAAAACTAGCTCTAAACCTAACACAAAACCTTGCCCCAATCCTAGGCCAAAATCTAGCCAAAAGCATAACCCTAACCCGAAACTAAACTTATCCCTTACCCTAAGCCTAACCATCACATTAACCCTAACCCTTACCTTAGACCTAACCCTAGATAAAACACAAAACTCAACCCTAAATATAACTCTAGTCCTATCCCTAAACCTAATCCTAATCCTAGCCCTAATCATTATGTTAACACTAGACCTAATAGTATCTCTAAAATTATCCATTACTCTAAACTGAAACTTAACCCTAATGCTAAACCTAGCTCTAATTTTAATTGTAGTCTTAATCCTAGACCTAACCATAAACCTCACCCTCATTAATGCCTTAACCCTAGACAAAATGCTAACCCTTACTCTAAAACTAACCCTAAACCTAAATGTACCCCTAACCCTAACCTGACATCTAACCCTGTCCATTAACCTAAATCAAAAGAAACCTGAGCCCTAACACTAAACTTAACCTTAACTGTAAATCTAACCCTAGAAATAATCCTAAACCTAACCCTTACCCTAGCACTAACCCTAGCTCAAAACTTAACCTGTACAATAAACCTAACCCAAACCCTAACCCTAGCCCTAGCCCTAACCATAACCCTAACTCTAGCCCTAATCCTATCAAAATTCCTAGACCTAACCCTAGCTCTAAAGCTATTAATTACCCTAAACATTACCCTAAACCAAATACGAACCCTAGGCCTAAACCTAACCCTATCACTAACCCTAACCCTACCAATTACCCTAATCTTAATCTGAATCCTAAACCTAAGCCTATCCATAAACCTAATCCTAATTCTAACCGTAATGCTAATTTGAGCCCTAACCCTAATAATTAACGTAACACAAACCCAAAACCTGACCCTGACCCTAAATATACACCTTACCCTCAACCTGGCCTTTACGCTAAACCTAACATTAAACCTAGCCATTAACCTAAACCTATAACTACCCCTGGCCGTAACTCTAAACCTGACATTATTCTTATCCCTAAAACTTGCCCTAACACAAACACAAACCCTAGACCTTACCCTAACCCCAAATCTAGCCTTAATCCTAACACAAACATAACCCTAGGCCTAAACCTAATTCTAATCATTTCCCCAGCTGTAAACCCAGCTATAACCTCATCCCTTCCTCTAAACTTAACCCTAAACATAATCCTAAACATAGCCCGAATCCTAGGCCTAACCCTAACACCAATCCTAGACATATTCCTAGGCCTAATTTAGCCCTAAACTAAACCCTAACCCTAGCCTTAAGACTAACTCTAACTATCGCCCTAGCTCTATTCCTAGTTCTAACCCTATCTCTTACCATTACCCAAACACTAGACCTAACCTTAGCCCTAACCCTAGACATAGCCCTAACCCTAGCATTAACCATAACTTTACATGTACCCCTAAACTTAAACTCACCCTATCAGTAGGAATAACACTAACATTAATCGTAAAACTACACTTAACTTTAGCCTTAGCCCTAAAACATAATGAGTCATAGCACTAACCCTAACCCTTAACCTAAAACAAATCCTAACCCTACCTCTAGCCCTAAGCCTACCCCTAATTCAAGTCCTATCCCAAACCCTAAAACTAACCCTGACCCTGACTCTGAACCTAACAGTAACCCTAGCTCAAAAAATTACCCTGAACTTAACCTAACCATAAAACTAGACTTAGCCATAACAGTAACCCTAAAATTAGCCCTAATCATAACCCTAGTTCTTACATTAGCTGTATCTCTAAAACTAGCCCTAATGCAAGCCCAAACCCTAGTTTTAACCCTAACTCTAAACCTAAACCAAGACCCAACCCTTTCTGTAAAACTAACCCTAAATTTAATCTTTTCACTAACCCTAAACATAACACTAACCCTAACACTAACACTAACAATACCCCTATCCTAACCCTAGCTCTAACCCTATTCATTACCCTAACCCTAACTCTAACTCTAATCCTAATCCTAATGCTAAACCTCAGCCTAACCCTAACACGTTTGATAACCCTAACTTATCCATTACCCTAAACATAACCCTAATCCTAAACCTAACCAAACAGTAACCTAGATGTAATACTAACCCAAAAACTAGCCCTAAATGTAACCCTAGTTCTTACATTAGCCAAAGCCCTAAAGTTAACACAAAACATAGCCTAACCCTGATCCCAACTCTAACCCTAGCTTTAACCCTAAACCTAAACCTAAACCTAACCCTAGCCCTAACCCTAACCCTAACCCTAGCCCTAACATTAGGACTAACCCTATCCCTTACCCTAAGCTAAATTCTAACCCTAAATCCACCCTAGTCCTAAACCTAATTCTTATCCTAACCCAAAACTTAACTCTATTACAAGTTATAACCCTAACCCTCAATCTAGCTCTATCACTATCCCAAACCCTAACCCTAACCCTGACCCTTATTCTGACCCTAATACAAACCATAGGTCTAAACCTGACCCTCTTAACTGACCCCTAACATTGACACTACCTGTAGCCCTATACCTAAACCTTACCCTAACACTAGTCCTAGACCTACACTTAATCCTTTATCTATTGAAAACTCTAGGCTATCCCTAAACAAAACTTGGTCCTAGCCCTTATAATAACCCTTAACCTAACCCAAACACTAACCCTAGACAAAACACTACTCCTAATGTTGGCCCTAACAATAAACCTAACCCTAAACCTAACACTGACCCTTACCCTAACACAAATCCTATCCCTAAACCTTATCCTAACAAAAAACATAACCCTAACACTAGACTTAGCCATATCACTAACCCTGAAAGTAACCATCACCATAGGCCAAAATCTACCTCTAACTCTATCCATTACCCTAACCCTAACCCTAACCTTAATGCTAACCCTAGCCCTTATCCTCACACTGACTCTAGCCCTAAGCCTCATCTTAGTCCAAACACTAGCTCAATCTGTAATGCTTAAACTTAACCTAACCCTAACACTAACCCATGGCCTAAACCTAATCCTAACCTTAACCCTATCCCTAACCCTAGCTCTAAGCCTACATATTACCCTAACTCTAACCCTAAACATAATGATAACCCTATCCCTAACCCTAGCTCTAACCCTACCCATTAACATAACCCTAACCCTAATCCTGATGATAACCCTAGCCCTTACTCTAAATATAACCTTACCTTAACCCAAGACATAACCATAAACCTAACCTTTGCCATAGAGCTAACCCTTGCTCAAACCCTAACCATTACCCCAAACCTAACACTAAAACTGTCCCTAACTCTAATCTTAAGCATAAACCTAACCCTAACCCTAACCTAAGACATCAAACCCTATCCAATACCCTAAACCTAATGATAACACTAGCCCTAACCTTAACACTAACCTTGAACCTAACAGTAACTATAACCTAGACCTAACACTACACTTAACCCTTGCCCTAGTGCTAACCATAGCTCAAACTCTAAAACCGTACCCTAAACCTAAACCTACACCTAACCCTAGGCCTAAACCTAACTCTAGCCCTAATAATAATCATAACCCTAGCCCTAACACTATCGCTTACCCTAAGCACAACCATAACCCTAAGGCTAACTCTAGGCCTAACCCTAACCCTTTTGCTAACTCTAACCGTATCAATTACCCTACACCTAACATGAACCCTAAAATCAAACCTATCATTACTCTAACCAAACCCTAATGCTAATTCAAGCTCTAAACATAAACTAAACCAGAAACCTAATCCAAACCCTAATAATACCCCTAGCTCTAAACCTGACCTTTATACTAAACCAAACCCTTACACTAGACCAAGCCATAAATATAACCCTCAATCTATCCTTACATATACCTAGACCTAACACTAGTCCTAGCCCAAATTCTTGCTAAAACACTAAAACAAACCCTAATCCTCATCCTAGCCCTAAACCTAGCCTTATTACTAAATCAAACCATAACGCTAGGCCTAACCGAAATTCTAACCTTTGACCTAGCCCTAAAATTAGCTCTAAACCCATTGATTCCACAAACCTAACCCTATCTCTAAACCTAAACCTAAGCCTAAATATAAAACTAGGCCTAACCCTAATACAAATGCTAGACCTAATTCTAGCCCTAATTTAGCCCTAAACCTAACGTAACCCTAGCCCTAAGACTAACTCTAACTCTCGCCCTAGCCCTATTTCTAGTTCTAACCCTATCCCTTACCATAATCCTATCACTTGCCTTTATATTAGCTCTAAGCCTAGCTCTAGCCCTAATCCTATATCTAACCCTAACTCTAAATGTAACACTAACCCTAAGCTAAACCTCTCACTAACACAAGCCATAACACTAATGCTAATCCTAAAACTAGCCTTAACCTAGCACTAGCCATACAAAACAACTGAGCCATAGCCCTAACATTAACCTTTAACATAAACCAAACCATAAGCCTACACCTAGCCCTAAACCTAGCTCTAATTCGAGTCCTATCCCTAACCCTAAAACAAACCCTGACACTGACTCTGATCCTAACACTAACCCTAGCTCTAAACATCACTCAAAACATAAACCTAAACCTAACCCTAGACCTATCCCTAACCCTAACCCTAAAACTAGTTCTAATCATTACCCTAATTCTTACATTGGCTGTAGCCCTAAACCTAGCCCTAACCTAACCAAAAACCTATCCCTAATCAGAGCCCTAACACGACCTTTAACCCTAACCATAACCCTAATTCCAGCCCTAACCCTTACCCTAAACATAACCCCTGACATAACCCCAAAACTAACCCTAACCATAGCCTTAATCCTAACCATAAACCTAGCCCTAACCCCAGCTGTAACCCTATCCATTATCCTAATCCTAATCCTAACCATAATGCTAACCCTAGGAATACCCTAAACCTGTTTTTGACCATAAAATTATACATTACCCTAAACCTAACCTGAACCCTAAACCTAACAATATCCATAAACCTAATCCTAACACTAATAACTTAACCCTAAAACTCTCTCTAACCATAATCCTAGACCTGATATTAGCCCTAGCCCTAATGAAGCCCTAACCCTAAAACTAACTCTAGCCCTAATCCTAGCCCTAATCTTGGCCTTAATCCTAAACCTAACCCTAAACATAGACCTAACACTAATTAAACCCTCACATTAGTTCTAAAGCTAGCTATAATATCATACCTAACCATAACCATAACCATAAACATAACCCTAGCTGTAAACCTAGGCTCAGCCACAATACTAACCGAACTCTAATCCTAGCTCTAATTAAGCCCTAATTCTAACCCTGAATATAACCCTAAGACTAACTCTAACTCTCGCCCTATCTCTATCCCTAGTTCTAACCCTATCCCTTATGATAACTCAAACCCTAGACCTAACCCTAGCCCTAAACTTCAATGTAGCCCTAAACCTAGATCTAACCTTAACTCTAAATCTAACCCTAACCCTAAGCCTAAACCACATGCTAACACTAGCTCTAACTCTAACACTAATTTGAAAACTAGCCCTAACGCCAGCCATAGCTCTCAAGCAAACTCGACCCATTTCACTGAAGCTAACCCTTAACCTAAACCAAACCCTAACCCTACATGTAGCCCTAACCCTAGCCCTAATTTGAGTCCTAACCCTAAACCTAGAACTAATACTAACCCTGACTCTGACCTTAACATTAGCCCTGGCTCTACACATCACACCATCCCTAAACCTAATTCTAACACTAGACCTCAACCTAAACCTAACCCTAAAACTAGCCTGAATCATTATGCCAGTTCTTAAATTAGCCATAGCCCTAAACCTAAAACAAAACCTAGCCCTAATCCAAGACCTAATCGTAGCTTTAACCCTAACCCTAAACCTATCAATAGTCCTAATCCTAGATCTAACTCTATTTCTTACACTTAGTCAAATTCTCACCCTCTTGCTACCCTAGTCCTAATCCTAATTCTAAGCCTACTCCAAACCCTAACTCTATTACTAGTCCTAACCCTAACCCTCATTCTAGCTCTAAACTTAACCCAAACTCTAAACCAAATGCTGACCCTTATTCTGACCCTAACACTAAACCTAGGTTTAAACCTGAACCTAACCCTTATCAGAAACCTAACACTAGCCCTACCTTTAACCCTAACCATAAACCTAACAATAACACTAGCCCCAGACATAAACCTAATCCTAAATATAGCTATAACCCTAGCCTTAGCCCTAACAATAACCCTTAACTTAAACCAAACACTAACTCTACCACTAGACCTAACCCTAGTCCTCTTTCTGGACTTAACCCTAAACCTAATCCTACCCTGAACCCTGACACTTTTCCTAACAAAAACCCAACTCTAAACTTTATCCTAACCCCAAAACTAACCCTAACACTAGACGAACTCTAAATCTAGCCAGAACCATAACTCTAGCTCTTATATTACCCATATACCTAACACTAGCCTTAAACCTCTAACAAAACCTAGCCATAATTACAGCCCTAAACCTAACTTAAGCATAACTCTAACCCAAAACCTAGCCCTAACCCTAACCCTAACCCTCATTCTAGCCCTAACCCTATCTCAAACCCAAACACTTACCCTAAAATAACCCTAGCCCAAACCCTAAACCTCACCCTAAATCTAGCCCAAATCCAAACTGTAACCATAGCCCAACCCTAGCTCTAATTCTATCCATTACACTAACAATAACCCTAAAACTAATGCTAACCCTAGCCCTAAACCTAACCCTAACCCTACCTTAGCCCTGACTGTAAACCTAACCTCACCCTATCCCTAAACCTAGCTCAATCCCTAACCTTTACTCTTAAGCTAACACTAACATTAACCCAAGGCCTAACCCTAAACCTAACCCCAGACCTAATCCTAACCTTAACCCTACCACTAACACTAACTCAAACCCTACCCATTACCCTAACCCTAAATTTAACCATAATGAATACACTAGACCTAAAGCTAAACCTACCCTAACCCTAAACATAAACCTAACCCTAGAACTAACAGTGAACCTAACCCTAAACCTAAACCTAAGCTAGCCCAAATGCTAACCCTAATCCTAAACCTAAACCTAACACTAACCTAAACCTACCTTTAACCTGACATGGAAACATATTACCCTAAACTTAGTGATAACTCTAGCCCTAACCGTAACACTAACCATGACCATAACCCTAGACCAAACACTAAATTAATCTTAGCCATAGAAAAAATCCTGAATCAAACCCTAAACCATACCCTAAACTTAATCCTAAGTGTAACCCTCACCCAAACGCTGATGCTAACCCTAACTCTAGCCCTAAGCCTAACTATTATCCTAGCCCTAACCCTAGGTCTAACTGTATCAATTACCCTAACAATAACCATAACCCTAATTCTAACCCTACGCCTAAACCTAAACCTGTCACAAACCCTAAGTATATCCATAACCTTAAACCTAACCTAACCCTAAACCTAACATGATTCATTACCCTTACCCTACTTCTAACCTTAGTGATAATTTGAGCCTTAAACCTAAACCTTAACCTAACCCAAACCCGAAGCCTGATCCTGACCCTAATAACACCCCAGCTCTTAATCTGATGCTTTCCCTAAATGTAACAATTTAATTTGACCTAGCCATAAACCTAACCCTAAAATATCACTAACTATAAACCTAGACCTGACATTAGTCCTAGCCCTAATTTTTGCCTAACACAAAACGCAACCTAAACCAAACACAAAACCAAGCCCTAATCCTAGCCTTAAATCTAGTCTTATTCCTAAACCTAACCATAACCATAGCCCTAACCCTAAAGCTAATCATAAAATTAGCCTTAACCCTAAAAATATCACTAAAACAAAACCGAGCAACAGGCCTAACACTAACCTTAACTTAAACCAAATACTAGCACTACACCTAGAACAAACCCTAGCCCTAATTCGACTCCTCATCATAACCTTAAAAATAACCCTGAACCTGACTTATATCCTAACACTCATTCTAGCTCTAAACACCACCCTAACACTAAACCTACGGTAATCCTATCCCTAGACCTAATACTAATCCTAGCCCTAACCCTAGCTCAAAACCAAAACTTTATGCTAAACATAACGCTAAACTTAACCATAACCCTAGATCTAACACTAACTCTAAGCCTAACTCAACGCATATTCCTAACCATAACTCTAGTTCTAACCCTATCCATTACCCTAACCAAAACCCTTACCCTAATGCTAATCCTAAGCCTGATCCTAGCCCTATCACTAACGCTAACTGTATCAATTATGCTAAACCAAACCTGAACCTTAAAACAAATCCTAACTATACCCTAATGCTAATGCTAATTTTAGCCTTAAACCTAAATCCTTACCTAAGCCAAATCCTAATCCTAATAATTCCCCGACCTCTAAATCTGACCCTTATCCTAATCATAACCCTTACACTAGACGTAGCCATAAGCCTATCCCGAAAACTATCTTTAACCACAACCCTAGACCTGATATTAGCCATAGCACTAATCCTAGCAATGAATATAAAACAAACACTAGCCCTCATCCTAGCCCTAAACCTAGCCTTAATCATAAACCTAACTCCAACCCTGGACCTAACACTAACTCTAACCCTCACCCTACGTCTAAACCTAGCTATAACATCATTCTTTATCCTAAACTTAAACTTAACCCTATCCCTATCGCTAGGCCTAATGTAAAACCTAACCCTAGCCCTAATCCTAGACCTAATTTAACCCTATCCCAAACCCTAACTCTAATTTTAGCCCTATCACTAACTCTAACTCTCACATTAGCTCTATCCATAGTTCTAAACCTATCCCTTACCATAACTCTAACCCTGGCCCTTACATTTGCCCTTTCTTAATCCTAGCCTAATCCTAGATCTAAACCTAACTATAAATGTAACCCTAACCCTAAGTGTAAGCCTAACACTAACACTAGCCCTTACCCTAATACTAATTGTAAAACTAGCCCTAACCCTAACCCTAGGACTAAAATAAAACTGAGCAATAGATCTAACCCTAAATCTTAATTTAAACCAAACCCTAAACTGCTACCAGATCTAATCTTAACCTTAATCGAGACCTAACCTTAAGCTTAAAACTAACCCTGACCCTGACTCATATCCTAACACTCACCCTAGCTCTAAAAATGAACATTAAACAGAACCCTAACAGTAAACCTAGCAGAAATTCGAGTCCTAACTCAAACCCTAAAACTAACCCTGATGCTGACTCCTATTTTAAAAATAACTCTACCTCTAAATATCACCCTAACCTTAAATCTAACACTAAAACTAGATCTACCACTAACCCTAACCCTAAAGCTAACCCTAATTGTAATCCTGGTTCTTACATTACCTGATACCCTAACCCTAGCCCTAACACTAACACAAAAACTAGCCCTAATCCAAGCCCTACACTTAGCTTTAACCCTAATCCTACCCCTAACCCTACCCCTAACACTAGCTCTAAACCTATCCCTAACCCTAAGCAAAACCCTAAAACTAATGGTAAAACTAGACCTATCCCTAATCCTCAGGCTAATCAAAACTCTCACCATATTAATAGTCCTAACCCTAGCCCTCATTCTAGCTCTAACCCTATCCCAAAACTTAACCCTAACCCTGACCCTTATTCTGACCATAACACTAACCTAGGTCTAAACCTTATCCTAATGCTAGACCAAACCATAACACTAGCCCTACCAGTAACCTTATACCTAAACTAGACTCTATCACTAACCCTAGGCCTAAACCTAATCCAAAATCTAGCCTTAACTCTAGCTCTAGACCTAAACAAAATGCTAGCCTTAGCCCTAACAATAATCCTTAACTTAACGCAAAAACTAACGCTATCCCTAGACGTAAACCTAATCCCAATTCTGGCTTTAACCTTAACTCTAACTCTAACCTGAACACTGACGCTGCCTTTAACACTAAACCTATCTCTAAACCTGACCCTAACCGAAAACAAAAACCTAACACTAGACATAACCATTACCCTCACCCTACAACTAGCCCTAATCATAATCCTAGCTCTTACATTACCCATAGCCCTAACTCTACGCCTTAACCTAACACAAAACCTAGAGCACAATCTCGGCCTAAATATAGCCCTAAGTGTAAACACAACCCTAACCCTAGCCCTAACCCTAACCCTAAACCTAACCCTAGACTTAGTCGTAAACTTTACTCAAAGCCTCACCCTTACCATAAATATAAACTTAGACCTATACCTTACTCTAAACCCTAACCCTAGCCCTAACCCTGAACTTAACCCTATCCCTAAACCTAGCTCTAAAACTACACCTTACCTAACCCTAGAACTAACTGTATTGATAACTCTAGCCTTAATCTTAACTGAAACTCTAACCCTAACCAGAAAACTAACAATAAACCTAACCCTAAAACTAACACTCACCATAGCCCTAACCCTAGCTCAAAACCTAACCCATACCATAAACCTACACATAACCGTAGTCTTAACATTAACCCTAAAACTAAACCTAAACCTACATATAAACATATCAATTACCCTAACCCTTATCCTAACCCTAATGATAACCCTAGCCCTAACCTTAACCCTAAACCTATAACTACCATATTATTTCCCTAGACCTAAGGCTGAACCTAATCCTCGACCTAGCCCTAGCACTAACACTAGCTCAAAACCTAGCCCTTAACCTAAACATAACCCTAGCCCAAACCCTAACCCCAATCCTAGCCCTAATCCTAAACATAACCATAGCCCAAATCCTAGCTCTAACTCTATCTATTACCCTAACCATAACCCTAAACCTAAGGCTAAACCTAGACCTAAACCTAACCATAACCCTAACTATCCCTAACACTTATTCTAAACTGAAACCTCAACATACCTTTAACACTTACTCAATCCCTGACCCTCACCCTTAATCTAACCATAAGAAAATGATAAGCCTAACCCTAACCTTAGCCCTAATCCTAAACTTAAAACTAGACTTCACCTTAGCTCTAACCCCACCCATTACCCTAACCATAAACGTCATGATAACCCTAGCCCTAGCCCTAAATCTACTCTAACCCTAACTTTAAACCTAACCCTATACCTAACCATAAACCTAACCATTGCCATAGTATTAACCCTAGCTCAAACTCTAAAAATTTTGCTAAACTTAACACTAACTCTAGAATTAAACCTAAACCTATACCTAACCCTAACCCAACATCTAAGCCTGTCCATTACCTTAACCCTAATGATAACACTAATTCTAACCCTAGACCTAATCTTAAACCTAAACCTATCCTGAGCAATAACCCTAGTTCAAACACTAACTCATACCCTAATCCTAGCACTAGCCTTAACACTAATCTTAACCCTAACTCTATCCCTAATCCTAAACATAACCCTAGCCCTAAACCTAGCTCTAACACTATCCATTACCCTAATGATAACCATAAAGCTAATGTTAACCCTAGGCCTAACCCTAACCCTATACATTACCCTAAATCTAACCCGAGCCCTAAACATAACCTGAAGCCTAAACTTAACCTTATCCATTATTCCAACCCTAACTCAAACCTAATGCTAATTTGAGCCATAACCCTAAACCTCAACCTAACCCAAACCCCAAACCTGACTCTGACTATTATAATACCCCTAGCTCTCAACTTGAACCTCACTCTAAACTATCTCTGACACTATAGCTAGCCAAAAACCTTGCCCCAAAACTATCCCTAATCATAACACTAGACCTGATATTAGCCTTAGGCCTAATTCTTGCCATAACCCTAACACAAAAACTAGCCTTCATCCTAGTCCTAAACCTAGCCTTGATCCTAACACAAACCCTAACTCTACCCCTATCCCTAATTGTACCCCTCACCCTAGTTCTGAACCTTGCAATAACTGTATCACTTCCCTGAAATCTAACCCTAAGTCTAACCTAGACTTATACCTTATACTAATCGTAGACCTGATCCTAGCCCTAATTTAGACCTAATCCTACCACTAGCACTAAGACTAACTCTCTCAACCTATCCCTATTCCTAGATCTAATCCTATCCCTTACCATAACCCTAACACTTGCCCTAACCTTATCCCTAACACTAGCCCTAGCCCTAACCCTAGAACTAACAATAACTCTAAGTCCAACCCTAACCCTAAGCCTAAACCTCAGACTAACACTAGCCCTAACACTAACACTAATCCTAAAACTAGCCCTAATCTAGTTCAAGCCCTAAAATAAAACTGAGCCATAGCCCTATCCCTAACCCTTAACCTAAACCAAAACCTAACCCTACACCTAGCCCTAACCTTAGCCCTAATTCCAGTCCTAACCTAACCTTAAAACTAACCTTGAGCCTGATTCTGACCTTACACAAACGCTAGCTCTAACATCACCATAAAAGTATAACTAACCCTAAAACTAGATCTAGCCCTAACAATAACCCTAAAAGAAGCCCTAATCATAACTCTAATTCTTACATTATCCGTAGCCCTAATCCTAGCCCTAACCTAACACAAAACCTAGTCCTAAACTGAGCCCTGCATCTCGTTATACCTGTAACCCTAAACCTAGCCCTAACCATTATCCTAAACCTAACCCTAACCCTAAAACTGGCCCTAACCCTAAACCTAACCCTAGATTTAATCCTAACCATAATCCTAGCCCTAACTCTAGCTCTTACCTATCCATGATGCTAAACATCACAGAAACCCTAATGCTAACTCTAGCCTTAAAATTAACCCTAATCCTAAACCTAGACCTGACACTAACCCTAACCATCACCCTCGCCCTTACCATAGCTCAAACACCAACACTTATCCTAAACCTAACACTAACACTAATCCTAGCCCTAACCCTAACCATAACCCTAGCTCTAAACCTATCCATTACTCTAAACATAAGCCTAAACCAAACATAGCTCTAAACATAGCTCTAACCCAACCCATTACCCTAACCCTAACTATAAAGGTCATGATAACACTAGCCCTAACCTAAGCCTACTCTAACCCTAACTGTAAACTTAATCCTAGTCCTAACCCTAAACCTACTCTAACCCTAACTGTAAACCTAATTCTAGTCCTAACCATAAGCCTAACCCTTGCTGTAGTCCTAATCCTAGTTCAAACACTAGCAGTTACACTAAACCTAACACTAACCTTAGTCCTAAACCTAAATCTAACCCTATCCATTTAGGACTAACACTAAACCTATCGCTAACACTAACCCTATCAATTACCTAAACCTAACCTGAACACTAAACCTAACCCTATCACTTATGCTAAACCTAACCCTAACCCTAATGCTAATTTGAGCCCCAAAACTAAAACAAAACCTAACCCAAACTCTGAAAAAGACACTAACTCTAATAACACACCTAGCTCTAAACCTGACCCTTACCCTAAACATAACCCTAACACTAATACTAATCCTTACCCTAAACGTAATCCTTAAACTAGACCTAGCCATAAAACTAACCCTAACAATATCCCTAACCGTAACCCTAGACCTCACATTAGCACTCTACCTAATTCTTGCCTTAACATAACACAAACTTAAGCCCTCATCCTAGCCCTAAACCTAGCCTTAATCCTACCCCAAACCCTTTCCCTAGACAAAACCCTAATTTCAACCCTTGCCCTAGTTCTGAACCTAGGTATAACCACAACACTTCCCCTAAGCCTAACCCTAAAACTAACACTGTCACTAAAAATAAACCTCACCCTAACCCAAGGTCTAATCCTAACACTAACCCTAAGACTAACCCTAACTCTAGCCCTAGATCTATCTCTAGTACCAACCTTATCTGTTGCCTAACCCTAACACTAGCCCTAACCTTAGTCTTAAATCTAGCCCTAATCTTAAACCTAGAACTAAACGTAGATCTCTAAATCTAACCCTAACTCTAAACCTAAACCTCACCCTAACACTAGCCCTAACCCTCATTTTAATTTGAAAACTAGCAGTAACCCTAGCCATAACCCACAAACAAAACTGAGCTATAGGCCTACTCCTAACCCTTAACCTAAACCAAATCCTAATGCTACAGCTAGTCCTAACCCTATCCCTACAACTAATACTGATCCTGACTCTGACCCTAAAACTACTTCTAAACATCACACTAACCCTAAACTTAACCCAAACACTAGACATATCACTAATCCTAACCATAAAACTATCCCTAACCGTAAAGCTAGTTCTTACATTAGCCATAGCTCTGACCCGAACACAAAAACTAGCCCTAATCTGAGCTTCAAACCTAGCTTTAACCCTAACCCTAATCCTAACCCTAACCTTAACACTAACCCAAAACCTAGCTCTAAACCTATTCCTTACCGTAAGCCAAACTCTCACCCTAATGCTACCCTAGTTCTAACACGAATCCTTAGCTTACCCCAAACACGAACTCTCTTACAAGTCCTAACTCTAGCCCTAATTCTATCTCTAACACCAACCCGAAGCCTAAGCCTAAACCTTACCCTTATTCTGACCCTAACACTAACCCTAGGTCAAAGCCTGACCTTAATGCTAAACCGAACCCTAACATTAGCCCTACCAGTAAACCTATACCTTCAACTAACCATAACACTAGAAATAGACCTAAACTTAATCCTAAATATAGCCATAACTCTAGCCCTAGTCCTAAACAAAAACCTAGCCCTAGCCCTAAAACAACCATTAACATATCACAAAGGCTAACCCTAGCCCTAGACCTAACCCTAGTTCTAATTCTGGCCCTAACCATAAACCCAATGCTAACCCGAAGACTGACGCTTACTCTAGCACAAACCCTAGCTCTAAAACTTATCCTAACCCAAAACTTAAACCTAACACTAAACATATCTATAATCCTAACCCAAAATACTAGCCATTACCATAACCCTAGCTCTTACATTACCCATAGCCCTAACACTAGCCATAAACCTCACACAAAATCTAGCCCTAATACAAGTCCTAAACCTAGACCTAAGCATAACCTTAACCCTAACACTAGCACAAACTCTAAACCTACTGCTTGCTCTAGCCCTAAACCTAGCTCAAACTATAACCCTTAATCTAAACATAACCCTTACTCTAAACATAACCCTAGCTCTAACCTTAACCCTAACCCTATCCCTAATCCTAAATTTAACCTAAGCCAAACTCCTAGCTCTAACATTATCCATTACCTTGAACCTATCCCTAACCCTAATTCTAAACCTACCCCTAACCCTAACACTAACCCTAATCCTAACCCTAATTGTAGCCCTGATTCTAACCCTCTCAACCTAGCCCTAACCCTAGCTCAAACCTAACACTTACCCTAACCGAACCATAAAACTAAACCTAGGAGTAACCCAAACCCTAGCTCGAATCCTAATCTTAACCTAAGCCCTAACACTAGAACTAAACTAATTCATTACTCTAAACATAAGCCTAAACCAAATGCTAACCCAAGACCTTACCCTAACTCTATCCCTAACACTAACCCTATACATTACTATAAACCTAACCTGAACTGTAAACCTAACTCTATCTATTACTCTAACCCTAATGCTAATTTGATCCCTAAACTTAAACCTTAACCCAAACCAAACCCTAACCCATACTCTATCCCTAATAATAACCTAGCTCTGTACCTGACCCCTACACTAAACCTAACCCTTACACTAGACCTAGCCATAAACCTATCCCTAACACTATCCCTAACCATAACCCTATACCTGACATTATCCCTAGCCCTGCTCCTAGCCCTAACCCTAACAGAAAACCTAGCCCTCATCCTAGCCCTAAACCTAGTCTTAATCCTAACTCGAACCCTCACCCTAGCCCTATCCTAAATATAACCCTCGCCCTAGCACTCAACCTAGCAATATAACTCCATTCCTTCCTCTAAAACTAAACCTAACTCTAGCCCTAACCATAGGCATAATCCTAACACTAATCATTTTGCTAATCCTAGCCACATTTAAAACCAAAACTTAACCCTACCCCTAAACCTAGCCCTAAGACTAACTCTAACTCACACCCTAGCCCTATTTCTATTTATAAACCTATTCCTTACCATAACCCTCACAATAGCCCTAACCTTAGCCCTAACCCTAGTCATAGCCCCAACCCTAGATCTAACCATAACTCTAAATCTAACCATAATCTTAAGCCTAAACCTCATTCTACCACTAACTCTAACACTATTTCTAATCCTAAAACTAGCCCTAATCCAAGCCCTAGCCCTAAAACAAAACAGAGCCATTGCTCCAACCCTAAACCTTAATCTAAACCAAACCCTAACCCATAACTAGCCATAACCCGAGCTCTAATTCGAGTCGTAAGCCTAAAACTAACCCTCACTCTGACAAAAATCTTAGTTCTAAATATCACTCTAAGCCTAAAACTAATGCTAACACTAGACTTAACCAAAACCCTAACCCTAAAACTAACCCTAATGGTAACCCTAGTTCTTACATTGGCCTTAGCCAAACCTTAGCCCTAACTCTAACACAAAATAGCCCTAATCTGAGCCCTAACACTAGATTTAACCCTAACACTAACTTTAAAACTAACCTGAATCCTAACCTTAAACCTAGCCTTAACCCTAGCTCTAAACTTATCCATTACCCAAGCCAAACCCTATTCATATTGCTAACTCTAGTCCTAATCCTAATCCTTAGTCAAACCCAAACAATAACCCTAATACTAGTCCTAACACTAGCCCTCATTCTAGATCTAACACTAACCTCAAACCTCACCTTAACCTTCACCCTTATTCTGAACCTAACATTAATTATAGGTCTAAACTTGATCCTAAACCAAAAACGAATGCTGAAACTAGCCCTACAAGTAAACTTATATCTAATTCTAACCCTAACACTAGCCCTAAACATAAACCTAATCCTAAATCTAGCTCTTACTCTAGCCCTTGACTGAAACAAAAACATAGTGCTAGCCCTACAAATAACCCTTAACCTAAATCAAACACTAACCCTACCACTAGACCTAACCCTAGTCCTATTCTGGTTTCACCCTAACCCTAACTTTAACCTGAACACTGGCCCTGACACTAACATTAAACCTAGCTCTAAACCTGACCCTAACCCAAAACCTAAATCTAACGCTAGACATAGCCATAAGTCTAACACTAAAACTAGCTTTAATCAGAACCTTAGATCTTACATTACACATAGCACTAACCCTAGGCCTAAACCTAACATAAAACTTAAATAACCCTACTTCTAATCGAGGCCTAAACCTACCCTAAGCATAACCCTCACCCTAACACTAACCCTCACCCTAACCCTAACCCTCACCTTAGTCCTAACATTAGCTCAAAATCTAACCCTTAGCCTAAACATAACCCTAGCACTATTCTTAACCATAACCCTGACAGTAGCCCTAATCCTAACCTTAATCCAAGACCTAACACTAGCTCTAACCCTAGCCATTACCCTAACTCTAACCCTAACCTTAATGATAACCCTATCCCTAACCCTAACCAAAACTCTAACCCAAACCATAAACCTAACCCTAGACCTAACCCTAAACCTAAATATTGCCATAGCCATAACCCTAACAAAAACCCTAACTCTTATGATAAAAAACTAGCCCTAAAACTAAACTTAAACCTAACCCTATCCTTAACCATAAAGCTGACCTTACATCTAACTCAATTTATTATCCTAAACCTAATCCTAACCTAATGAAAATCCTAGCTTTAACTCTAAAACTAACCCTGATTATAACACTAAACCTAACCCTCATCCTTGACCTAACCCTAGCTCAAAATATAAACTTTACCCTAAATATAACCCTAACCCTAAGCTAGGGTTACTAGCCCTATCCCAAAACCTAACCTAACTCTAGCCCTAATCCTAACCTAACCGTGCCCTTACATAGATCTAACCCTATATATAATCCTTATGATAACCATAAACCTAATGCAAATCCTAGGCATAACCCTAACCGTTTTGCTAACCCTAAAGCTCTGCATTGCCCTAAACCTACCATGAAACCTAAACCTAACCAAATCAATTACCCTAACCCTAAGTCTAACCCTAATGCTCATTTAAGCCCTATACCTAAACATTAACCTGAAACAAACCCTAACCCTGATCTTGACCCTAAAAATACACCTAGCTCTAAACCTGACCCTTACCCGAAGCCTAACACTCACACTAGACATAAAAACAAACCTATCCTAAATCTACCCCAAACTGTAACACTAGACATGACATTAGACCTAGCCCTAATTCTAGACCTAACCCTACAACAAACCCTAGCCCTCATCCTAGCCCAAAACCTAGCCTTAATCATAACCCTAAAACCTAACCCTAGCCCTAACCCTAATTCTAACCCTCACCCTACATCTAAACCTAGCTATAACACTATACATTACCCTAAAATTAACTATAACCCTAGCCCTAACACTAGGCCTAAGCTGAACACTAACCCTAGCCCTAATCTGATCCCTAACTTAGCCCTATCCTTAAAACTAATCTAAACACTAGGCCTAAGACTAACGCTCTCACCCTAGACCTAGTTCTAACCCTAAGTGTTACCGTAACCATAACCCTAGCCCTAACCCTTGCCCTATAGTTAGACCTAACCCTAATCCTAGATCTAACACTAAATCCAAATCTAACCCTAACCTAAAGCCTAAGCGTAACACTAACACTAGTCCTAACCCTAATGCTAATCTTATAAGTAGCCCAAACCCTAAACCTAGGACTAAAACAAAACTGATCAACAGCCCTATCCCTAAACCTTAACTTAAACCAAACCCTAACACTACATCTAGACATAACTCTAGCCCTAATTAGAGTCCTAACCCTAACCTTAAAACATATCCTTACCCTGACTCATATCCTAACACTGACCCTAGCTCTAAAGACCAACCTAAATTTAAACCAAACCTTAACAGTAACCCTAGCCCTAATTCAAGTCATAACCCTAACCTTAAAGCTAACCCTGACCCTGACTGATATCCTAACAGTCACCCTAGCTCTAAACACAGCACTCACCTTAAACTGAACAGTAACAGTAACCCTAACCCTTATTTGAGTCCTAACCCTAACCCTAACCCTAAAACTAACCCTGATGCTGACTCATACCCTAACAATAACCGTAGCTCTAAATATTACCCTAACCTTAAACCTAAACCTAACATTAGACATACCCCTAACCCTAAAACTAACCCTATTTGTAACCCTGGCTATTACATTAGCCAATGCCCCAATCTAGCCCTAACCCTAATACAAAAACAAACCCTAATCTGAGCTCCAAACTTATATTTAATCCTAACCCTAACACTAATATTTATCCTAGCTCTAAAGCTATCCCTTAACCTAAGAAAAAACCTAACCCTAATGGTAACCATAGACCTATCTCTAATCTTTAGGCTCCTTAGGCTAACTAAAGCCCTAACCTTATTAATAGTCCTAACCCTAGTTCTCATTCTAGCTCTAACCCTATCCCAAACCCTAACGCTAACTCTGACCCTTATTCTGACCTTAAAACTAACCGTAGGTCTAAAACTGACACTAACCCTAGACAAACCCTAACAGTGGCCCTAGACCTAAAAAAAAATCCTAAATCTAGCCTTAATTCTAGCCCTAAACCTAAACATAAACCTGGCCCTATCCCTAACAATAATCCTTAACCTAACTCAAACACTAACCCTAACACTACACCTAAACATAGTCTGATTTCTGGCTGTAACCCTAACACTAACTCTAACCTAAACATTGACTCTGCCTTTAGAGTAACTTATCTCTAAATCTGACCCTACCAGAAAATATAAAACTAACACTAGCCCTAGCCATAACCCTAAACCTACAACTAGCCCTCAACATAACCCTAGCTCTTACATTACCCATAGCCCTAACCCTAGGCCTAAACCTAACACAAAACCTAGAGCTAATATTAGGACTAAATCAAGCCTTAAGCATAACCCAAACCCTAACCCTAGCCCTAACCCTAACCTAACCTTTGCCTTAGTCCTACTCCTAGCTAAAAGCCTAAACATTACTCTAAACATAAACCTACACCTATCCCTCAATATAACCCTAACACTAGCCACAATCCTAAATTTAACCCTAGCCCTAAACGTTTCTCTAAACTTACCCATTACTCTAAACCTAAACCTTATTTTATTGATAATCCTAGGCTTAATGCTAATCCTAAACCTAACTGAAAAACTAACCATAGACCTAACCTTAAACCTCACTCTTGCCATAGCTCAAACCCTAAATCTTACTAGAAACTTAAACATAACCATAGCCCTAACTCTAAGCCTAAGCCTCAATCTAACATTAAACATAGCCCTAAATCTACATCTAATCATATACATGACCCTATCCCTAATGATGTCACTAGCCCTAATCCTAATCCTAACCTTATGAGTACTGTAATCTTATCCCTAGAAGTAACCCTAAACCTAACCCTCACCCTGGCCGAAACCCTAGCTCAAAACCTAACCCTTAGGGTAAACATAAACCTAAGCCTAACCCTAGTTTTAATCCTAATCCTAACCCTAATTCAAGACCTATTCCTAACCATAAACCTAGCCCTAAATTTAACTCTAATCCTATCAATTATACTAATCATAACCCTTACCCTAATGCGAACGCTAGGCATAACCTTAACCCTATCACTAACCCTAACCCTATCAATTACCCTAAACCTAATATGAACTCTAAACAAAACCCTATCATTACCCTAACCCACACCCTAGTGCTAATTCAAGTCCTAACCCTAAACCCTAACCTCAAAAAACTCTAACACTTACCCTGACCCTAATAAATCTCCTAGCTCTAAAGCTGATTTTAACACTAAACCTAACTCTTACACTAAACCTAGCCATAACCCTAATTCTAAAACTATCCCCAACTGTAAACTTAGACCTGGCATTAGCCATAGTCCTAATCCTAGCCCTAAACCTAACACAAACCCCAGCCCTTATCCTAACCCTAAACCTAGCCTTAATGCTAACCCTAAACCTAACTTTAGGCCTAAACCAAAAACTAACCCTAGCCTAATCTTAGCACTAATTTAGTCTGATTCCTAATCCTAGCCCTAACCTTAGCCCTAAGACTAACTCTAACTCTCACCCTATCCCCATCTCTAGTCCTAAACCTATACCTTACTGGAACCCTAATCCTAGCCCTAACCCTAGACCTATCATTAACTCTAGCCCTAATCTAGATCTAATTTTAACTCTAAATCAAACCCTAAACCTAAGCCTAACCCTAACCCTAACCCTAACTCTAAATCTAACTTTAACTCTAGCCCTAAAACGAAACTGAGCCATAGCCCTAACCCTAAACCTTAACATAAACCAACCCTAACCCTAACCCTAAACTTAGCTCTAATTCTAATTTTAAGCTGAAAACTAGAATTAACACTGACCCTGACTCTGACATAATACTAACCCTAGTCTAAACAAATCCCTAACCCTAACCCTAAACCTAAAACAAGACCTACCACTAACCCTAACCCTACATTTAGCCATAATTGTAACCCTGGTATTTAAATTAGCCTTACCCCTAGCCCTAGCACTAACAACCCAAAACATAGCCCTAATACAAGCCCTAACTTGAGGTTTAACCCTAATGCTAATCCTAACCCTAGCCCTAATCAAAACCATAACCATAGCCCTAACCATAGCTCTAACCCTATCCATTGCCATAACCATAAACCTAGGCCTAAACCTAACCCTATCCTAATCCTAAACCTATGCATTATTCTAAACCAAACCTAAACCCTAAACCTCATCCTATCATTACACTAACACTAACCATAATGCTAATTTGAGCCCTAACTTTAAACCTGAACCTATCCCAAACTTCTAACCCAGACCTTGATCCTAGCTCTAAACCTGACCCAACACTAAACCTAACCCTTACATTACATGTAGCCATAAACCTAATCCTAAAACTATCTTTAACCATAACCCTAGATCTGATATTACACCTACCCCTAATCCTAGCCCTAATTCTGAAATAAAACATAGATCTCATCCTAGCCCCAAACCTAGCCTTAATCATAACTCTAACCCTAACCATAGCCCTAAAACTAATTCTAACCTTCATTCTATCTCTAAACCTAGCTAAAACATCATTCTTTACCTTAAACTTAATCCTAACCCTAACCCTAATGCTAGGCCTATGGTGAACACTAATCCTAGCCTTAATTCTAGCCCTAATTTAAATGTATCCCTAACCTTAACCATAACCTTAGCCTTAAGACTAACTTTAACTCTCACACTAGCCCTATCCCTACTTCTAAACCTACCCATTACAATAATCCTAACCCTAGCCCTAAACCTAGCCATAACCACTGCCTAATGCTTATTCCTACTCCTAACCCTAGATCTAACCCTAACTCTAAATCTAACACTAACCCTAAGCCTAAGCCTAATATTAACACTAGCCCTAGCCCTAATGCTAATCATAAATCTAGCCCTAACCCTGACCCTTGTAGTAAAACAATACCTAACAATAGCCATAACCCTAAACGTTAAATTAAAAAAAATAATACTACACCTAGACCTAAACCTAGCCCTAATTCGAGTCCTAATCTTAACCTTAATACTAATCCTAACTCTGACTCATATCCTAACACTCACTCTAGGTCTAAACCCCACCCTAAACTTAAACTGAACCCTTATAGTAACCCTAGCCTTAATTTGAGTCCTAATCCTAACCCTAAAACTAAACCTGACCCTGACTATTATTAACCTAAAACTAATACTAGCTAGCTCTAAATTTCACCCCAACCTTAAACCTAATCCTAATACTAGAGGTTTAACACCTAACCATAACCCTAAAACTAACCCTAAAAACCTAGTTCTTACATCAGCCATTGCTCTAACCCTAGCAAAAACACTAACACAAAACCAGCACTAATCTGAGCCCTAAACCTAGCTTTAACCCTAAACCTAGCCATAACCCTAGCTCTAATCCTATCCCTTACCCTATGTCAAACACTATACCTAATGCTAATCCTAATCCTAATGCTTAACCTAACCCAAACCCTAACCCAATTAGTAGTCCTAACCCTAGTCATCATTCTAGCTCTAAAGTTAACCCAAACCCTAACCCTAACCCTGACCCTTATTCTGACCCTAACACAAATCATAGGTCTAAAACTGAACCTAACGCTAAACTGAATTTTTACACTAGCCCTACTTGTAACCTTATACCTAAACCTAAACCTAACACTAGCCCTAGACATAAACTTAATCCCAATCTATCCATAACTCTAGCCCTAGACCTAAAGAAAAACCTAGCCCTAGCCCTAATAATAATCTTTAGCCTAAGCCAAACAGTAACCCTTCCCCTAGACTTAGCCCTAGTCGTGATTCTTGATTTCCATTAACCATGACCCTAAACTGAACACTGACCCTGACACTAACACTAACCGTAGCTCTAAACATCACCCTAACAATAAACCTAACCCTAAAACTATACTTAGTTCTAACATTAACCCTAAAATTAGTCCTAATCATAACAGAGTTCTTACATTTGCCATAGCCCTAACCTATTGCATAACATAGCCCTAACCCAAGCCCTACCCTAGCTTTAACCCTAAAGCTAACCATAAACCTAACCTTAGCCCTAACCTTAAACCTAAGCCTAACCCTAGAGCTAATCCTAAGCATAACACTAGCCCTATCACTAGCTCTAACCTTATCAATTACCCTAATGATAATCCTAATGCTTCTGCTAAACTTAGGCTGAAATCTAATCCTATCCCTAACCCTAACCCTATCCATTACCCTACACCTAACCTGAACTCTAAACCTAAAACTATCATTAACCTATCCCTAACCGTAATGATAACTTGAGCCTTAAATCTAAACCTTAATCTAATAAAAACCCTAACCCTAACCCAGACCCTAATAATACCCATAGCTCTAAAGCTTACCCTAACAAGAAACCTGATCCTTACAATAGACCTAGCTAAAAACCTAACCCTAATACTCTCCCTAACTGTAACTCTAGAACTGATATTAGCCCTAGCTCTAATCTTAGTCCTAATTCTAACACAAACCTTAGACCAAATCCTCTCCATAAACCTTGCCTTAATCATAAACCTAGCCCTAAACATAACCCTAATTATAATCCTCACCCTAGTTCTAAAAGTAGCTATAATGCCATCCCTTAACCAAAACCTAACTCTAACCCTAACCCTAACCCTAACTCTAGCCCTAAACCTAGGCCTAACCCTAACACTCACTCTAGTCCTAATCGCAGCACTAATTTAGCCCTATCCCTAACCCAAACCTAACCCTAGCCCTAAGACTAACGCAAACTCTCGCCCTAGACTTATACCTAGTTCTAAACCTATCTCTTACCATAACCCTAAATCTAGACATAAAATTAGCCCTAAACCTAGTCCTATCCTTAGCCCTAGCTCAAAGCCTAGATCTAAACCTAACTCAAAATCCATCCCTAAACCTAAGCCTAAACCTCACACTAACACTAGCTTTAATCCTAACATTAATCTTAAAATTAGCCCTAATTCTACCCCTAGCCCTAAAACAAAACTGAATCATAATACTAACCCTAACACTTAACATAAACCAAACCCTAACCCCACACCTAGCCCTAATCCTATCTCTAATTCTAGTCCTAACCCTAACCTGAAAACTAATCCGGACCCTGACTCTGACCGTAACATTAAACCTAGCTCTAAACATCATGATAACCATAAACATAACCCTAACACTAGACGTAGCCCTAACCCTGACCCTATCACTAGCTCTAATCATAACGCTACTTTGTACATTAGTGGTAGCCTTAACCCTAGCCCTAACATAACCCAAAACCTAGCCTTAATCTGATTCCTAAACTTAGTTTTTTTTAATATTTATTTTTTAGTTTTGGGTGGACACAACATCTTTATTTTATTGGTATGTGGTGCTGAGGATTGAACCCAGTGCTCTGCATATTGCAGGAGAGCACACTACTCCTTGAGCCACATCCCCACTTGCTAAACCTAGCTTTAACCCTAAACATAAATCAAACCCTAACCCCCCAAAAGCCCTAATCCTATAAATAACCCTACCCCTAATCTTAGGTCTAACCCTAAGCATTACCCTAATGATAACTCATTATGATAACCCTAGGACTAACCCTAACCCTATCCATTACACTAAACCACACCTAAACCCTAAACCTAACCCAAACAAAAGCCCTACTCCTATACATAACCCTACCCCTGATCTTAGGTCTAACCCTATACATTACACTAAGGATAACCCTTATGCTAACCTTAGGCCTAACCCTAATCCTATCCATTACACGAAACCACACCTAAACCTTAAACCTAACCCTTTCATTATCTTATCCAGAAATCCTAATGATTATTCAAGCCATAAACCTAAACCATAACCTAACCCAAACCCTCACCTTGATCCTGACCCTAATAATAACCCTAGCTCTAAAACTGACCCTTAGCATAAACCAAACCCCTACACTCAACCAAGCCATAAACCTAACACTAAATTTATCCCTAACTGTAACCCTAGACCTGACATTAGACCTAGCCCTAATACTAATCCTAACCCTAACACAAATATTATCCATCATCCTAGCACTAAACCTAGCTTTAATCATAACCCTAAACCTAATATTTGCCCTAGCCCTCAACCTAGTTATAACCCAATACCTTACCCTAAACCTAATCCTAACTCTAACCCTAACGCAAGGCCTAAACCTAACACAAACACTAGCCCTAATTTAGCCCTATTCCTAACTGTAAACCCTAACCCTAACCATAGCCCTAATACTAATTCTAACTCTCATACTAGCCCTTCACTAGTTCTAACCCTATCCCTTACCATAATCCTAAACCTAACCCAAACCTTAGTCCTAACCCTTGCCCTATCCTTAGCCTTAGCCATAACCATAGATCAAAATCTAACTCTAAATCTAACCCTAACCTTAAGCCTAAGCCTAACCATTATAAATATATCTATATTTAGATTCTGTGTCTACAGAACTTGGCTTCAATTATTATTTAGAATATAGTCGTTAGTTTCATAAAAGGCATACCATTTATGGTGGTGTATAGAGAACTGAGGGTCAG
The DNA here is from genome assembly GCF_021218885.2 of Marmota monax. Classification (NCBI taxonomy): domain Eukaryota; kingdom Metazoa; phylum Chordata; class Mammalia; order Rodentia; family Sciuridae; genus Marmota; species Marmota monax. The sequence goes on along the minus strand of NW_026692836.1, from coordinate 71,543 downwards.
GGGTAGGATGTTATGTTAATTGGGAAAGGAATGAGGGTATATGATTAATCTAATTTAGCAACTTTAGAGGAGAAATCTAATTAATAGAAAGGGGAAATTTATGGTAGAAGGTATAAATTCAAACTCCTTATCTGTATTCATAAAATTACCCTATGAATAAATAGTAAAAGTTAGAAGGCCGAAAGTGGGATAGAGGGAGAAAGAAAAAAGAAGAAAAAATAACAAGGAAACAAAGAAAGAGAGGGAGAAAGAAAATAAGAGCAAGTAAACAGGTGGTGAGGTGGGGCCTATGCAATTCCTCTATACTATACCATTCTAGTTATTCAATTCTTAAATTCCAATTTCATGGAAAGTTCTTAGTTTCACATATGTTGAGGTTGTGAGGACCAGAGCGGGAAGGGTAGAGGAGAATGGATGAGAAGAGCAAGAAAAGAAAAGTAAGAAAGAAAAAATAAGTCTCTCAGAACTCTGTTATCTTTTCTTGCAGTAGGTGGAGTTGTCGATTCCTAGCTTGAGTCTCTTTGCTCAGGGTGGTGGACGTAGCCAGGGTGAGAGGGCTTGAGCTTCTACTTCTTACTTCTACTTGAGCCTCCCTACTCTTAGTCTCTGAATTGGAAACAAGGTGCCTCTACTGTTGCTTTTCCGCATTGATAGCTACACCCCCCAAAAGCTTGTGAGAAAAATCTTGTTATCACAGCTGGAGGTAGGGGAGTTGGAAACCTGGTAACCTGATAAGCTGCAGAACCAACTTGGTAGCCACGCCCACTGACAGATGTCAAGTAAGTTTTTGCAAGATGTATTCCATCTATTACCCATGTACGGTGTTTGGTGATGTGGATGGTTCTGGAAGTGACATTGTGCTGTGTCCAGAGAGCCCGGTCTGGTGACTCACAAGCAAAGCCTCTGTGTTCTGTGCTGCCTTCTGTATGTGCAGAGAGCGCCTATGTGGCTGAGACTGCAATCTGCACCCAGAGAAACTCCACAGCTGAGCCTTCCATCTTCACCTAGAGAACCCATGTGGCCCTAGTTTTCTTCAAATTTCTCTGATACTGGGCAGAATTCATCTTTTACTTAGCCTTACTATGCTCCACAGGTTTGGGCCTTGTTGGTTCAATGGTTCGCTGTCAGAAACAGTTTGTATTTTAAGGTTTCTCTTCATTATGGCTTATTGATGTGAATGAAAATTGAGCTGGAAATCAAACAGGGTTGGCAGGAGGTGCTTGAAACTTCACACAATCAGTTCACAGTGGACACTCTCTGTTTTTTTTTTTATTATTTTGAAGGTAGGCTAAAGATAAATCATGCAAAAGAAACTGTATCTGAGAGCCCTAAGGAGAAAACAGAGAAATATATATATATATACTGAAATAAGTCTCCCCACAATTTGATCAGATTTCTTTGATACTACACAGTATTCATCTTTTAGCTTGCTCCATTAGGCTCCCCAAGTTTGGCACTTCTAGGATCAATGGTTCTCTAAACAGGTAAGGGTTAGTGTTACGGTTAAGTTTAGGGCTATCTTTAGAGCTAGTGTTAGGGTTAGAGATTTTTCTGTTCAAATTTCTTTGATACTGGGAAGATTTATCTTTTACCTAGCCTTACTATGTGCCCCAGTTTTGGGATTTTTTGGTTCAATGGTTCGCTGTTGGGAATAGTTTGTTTTTAATGTCTCACTTCATTTTGACCTTTATAGGTAAGTGAGAATGTAGATGGAAATCAGAGGGTTGGTGCTAGCTGGTTGAAACTTCATATACTCAATCAGTTGTCTGTGGGCACTCTCTGGTTTCTTGCTTGTAAAAGTAGTGATAAGCTGAAGCATGCAAAACAATTATATCCAAGAGTATTATAGGAGAAAACAAGGCAATATGCATTTACTGAAATACCTCCCCCAATTATTTGGTCAATAATATCTTTGATCCTTTGCAGGATTCATATGTAAACTTTCCCCACTAGTCTCCCCACGTTTAAAACTTTTGTGATCAAAGGTTCTCTTATCAGGTTAGGCTTAGGGTTATTGTTAGATTTAGGGTTAGAACTAGTTTTAGGGTTAGTGTTAGTTTTTTTGAACCTTTTGGATACAGGGCAGGATTTATCTTTTTCCTATTCTTAGTATGCTCCCCATGTTTGGGCCTCCTAGTTATAGGGTTTGCTCTCAGGAGCAGTTTTAATTTTCATCTTTCACTTCATTTTTCCCTATAGGGGTGAATGGAAATGGAGTTGGATTCAAACAGGGTTTGTGCTAGCTGCTTGAAACTTCACACACTCAATCAGTTCGCAGTGCATATTCTCTCATTTGTTTCTTGTGGTAGTAGCCAAAAGCTGTATTAGAAGGAAACAGCTTTATGTGTGAGCACTTTAGGGGAAAGTTTCAATTTTTTTGCATGGATTACTTTGATATTGTACAGGATTCATCATTTTCGTAGTCTTAATAGGATTCCCAAGTTTGGGTTTTCAAGGTTTGCCACTTCACTGTCAGGAACAGTTTGAATTTTTAGGTTTCACTTTATTATGGCCTATAGACATGAATGAAAATGGAGGTGGAAATCAAACAGTTAGTACTAGCACTTGAAACTTCACTCACTCAATCATCTCTCTGTGGGCACTCTTTGGTTGTTCCTTGTGAAAGTACCTTAAACTAAAGCATGCAAAAATAATTTAAACAAGAACACATTAGGAGAAAACAGGGATATATGAATGTACTGAAATAACTCCTCAATTACTTGGTCAGATTTCTTTGATACTGCACAGGATTCATCTGTTAGCTTGCCCCACTGAGCTCTTTTATTTGGGTACTACTATGATCAATGGTTTTCTAAATAGATTAGGTTAGATTTAGTATTAGGATAGTGCTAGGGTTACAGCTAGTGTTTTGTTAGATTTAGTTTTGTTAAAATTTCTTTGATACTGGGAATAATTCAACTTTTACCTAGCCTTACTATATTCTTTAGGTTTGGGCCTTTTGGGTCAAGGGTTTGCTCCCATGAACAGTTTGTATTTAAAGTTTTCATTTCATTTCGAACTATGCATGTAAATGGAAATGGAGCTGGAAATCTAACAGGAGTGGTGCTAGCTACTTCAAACCTCACACACTCAATCAGTTTTCTATGAGCATTCTCTGGTTTATTCCTTGTAAAATTAGCACTAAGCTGAAGCATGGAAAGCTACTTTACGTGAGAGCAATTTAGGAGAAAACAGGGAAATATGCATGTACTGAACTACCTCCCCAATTATTTGGTCAGATTTCTTTGATATTGGGAAAGATTCATCTCTGTTAGCCTACCCAAGTTGGCTCCCCAAGTGTGAGACTTCTAGGATCAAAGGGATTCTAAACAGGTTAAGGTTAGTGTTAGGGTTAGTTTTAGGACTAGGATTAGACCTGGTGTTAAGGTAAGAGTTAGTTTTGTTTTCAAATTTCTATGATACAGTGCAGGATTCATCTTTTTCCTATTTTGACTATACTCCCAATGATTTGGCCTCCTACATAAAGGGTTTGCCTTCAGGAACAGTTTCAATTTTCATGTTTCTCTTCTTTTTGCCCTGTAGTGGTGAATTGAAATGAAGCTGGAAATCGAACATGGTTTGGGCTAGCTGCCTGAAACTTCACACACTCCATCAATCTTCAGTGAGCATCATTTGGTGTTTGCCATGGAAGTAGCCCTAAGATGAAGTAGAAAGTAAAAGCTTTGTCTCTGAGTGCTTTAGGAGCAAGCAGAATACCCAAATTTTATTGGTTGGATTAATTTGATACTGTACAAAATTCATCCTTGACCTAGCCTTTGTAGGCTCCCCAAGTTTGGGCCTTCAACTGTCAATGGTTCAGTGTCAGGAACAGTTTGAATTTTTAGGTTTCAGTCCATTATGGGTTATAGGTATGAATGCAATGAAGCTAGAAATCAAACATGGTTGGTGCTAGCTGCATGAAACTTCACACCCTCAATCAGCTCTCTGTTGGCACTCTTTGATTATTCTTTGTGAAATTCCTTAAGTGGAACATGTAAAACAATTTATCCATGATCACTTTAAGAAAAAAAACAGGGAAATATGAATGTACTAAAATACCTCCCCCCATTTTTTCAACAAATTTCTTTGATACTGCATAAGATTCATCTGTTAAGTTGCACCACTAGGCTCCCCAAGATTGGGACTTATATGATCATGCATACTCTAATCAGGTTAGAATTAGTTTAGGGTTGGGATAGATCTAGTGTTAGAGTTAGAGTGAGTTTTGTTCAAATTCATTTGATACTTGGCGTAATTCATCTTTTACCTAGCCTTACTATTTCCCCCAGGTTTGGGCCTTATCCCTTCAATGGTTTACTGTCAGGATCAATCTGTATTTTACGGTTTCCTTCATTTTGACCTATATGGGTAAATAGAAATGGAACTTGAAATCAAACATGGCTGGTGCTCGCTGCTTAAAACTGCACACACTCAATCAGTTCTGTGTGGGCACTCTGGTTTCTTCCTTGTGAAAGTTTCCCAAAGGTGAAGAATTCAAAAACATCTTTATACGAAAGTACTGTTGGAGACAACAGGGAAATACACATGTACTGAACTACCTTCCCAAATTATTTGGTCAGATTTCTTTGAACTGCACAAGATTCATCTGTTAGATTGCCCCACTAGGCTCCCTTAATTTGGGAATTATATGATAACAGGTTCTATAAATAGATTAGGGTTAGATTTATGGTTAGGGTAAGGGCTAGGTTTAAACCTAGTGTTAGGGTTAGATTCAGTTTTGTTCATGTATCTTTGATACTGGGCAGGATTCATCTATTACCTAGCCTCACTATGTTCCCTGGTTTGGGCCTTCTCAGTTCAATGGTTTGCTGTCAGGAACAGTTTGGATTTTCATGTTTCACTTTATTTTGAACTATTTTGTTGAAGAGAAATGGAGCACAAAATCAAACAGGGTTGGTTCTAGCTGCTTGAAACTGCACACACTCAATCATTTCTCTATGGACTCTCTTGTGTTTGTTCCTTGTGAATGTTGCCCTCAGCTGAAACATGCAAAACAACTTTATCCCAGAGCACTTTTGGAGAAATCAAGGAAATATGAATGTACTGACACGCTTCCCCCAATTATTTGCTCAGATTTCTTTGATACTGTGTAGGATTCATATGTTAGCTTTCCCACTAGGGCAAGGAGTTTGGGAATTCTATGATTGAATTTCTTTAAACAGGCTAGGGCGAGCTGTAGTGTTAGGATTAAGGATACATCTGGTGTTAGGTTTACAGTAGTTTTGTTCAATTTTCATTGAGGCTAGGCAGGATTTATCTTTTACCTAGCCCTTACTATTTTTCCCAGGTTTGGGCCTTCCAGGTTCACTGTTTTGCTGTCAGTATTTCAGTTTTTATTTTAAGATTTCACTTCATTTTGACCAATATGTGTAAATGGAAATAGGAACTGGAAATCAAACAGGATTTTTGCTAGCTGCTTGAAACTTCACACACTCAATCAGTTCTCTGTGAGGACACTCTGGTTTTATCCTTTTGAAAGTATCCCAAAGATGAAGCTTGCAAAAACTACACTAAGCGAGAGCATTTTATGAGGCAACAGGAAAATATGCATGTACTGAACTACCTCCCCCAATCATTTGGTCGGATTCTTTGATAGTGGGCAGGATTTATCTGTTAGCTTTCCCCACTAGGCTCCTCAACTTTGAGACTTCTATGATCAAAGATTCTCTAAACAGGTTAGGTTAGAGTTAGGTATAGTGTTAGGATTAGAGTTTGTCTTTTTCAAACTTCTTTGATACTGGGCAGGATACATTTTTACCTAGCCTTACTATGTTCCCCAGGTTTTGCCCTTCTCGGTTCAATTCTTTGCTGACAGGAACAATTTGTATTTAATGGATTCACTTCATTTTCACCTACATGGGTAAATGGACATGGAGCTGGAAATCAAACAATGTTGGTGCTAACTGCTTGAAACTTCACACACTCAATCATTCCTCTGTGGGCACTCTCTGGTTTGTTCCTTGTGAAATTAGTAATAAGCTGAATCATGCAATACAAATTTATCTGAGAACAGTTTAGGAGAAAACAGGGAAATATGCATGTACTGAATTAGCTCTCCCAATTATTTTGTCAGATTTCTTTGAAACTGCCCATGATTCATCTGTAAGCTTGCCCCACTAGACTTCCCAATTTTGAAACTTCTATGATCAAAGGTTCTCTAAACAGATTAGGTTTAGCGTTATACTTAATGTTAGAACTAGGTTTACACCTGGTGTTAGGGCTAGAGTTAGTTTTTTTTTTTTTTTAATTTCTATGATAATGGGCAGGATTCACCTTTTTCCTATTTTTACTATACCCCAAGTGTTTGGGCCTCCTACATAAAAGGGTTTTCTCTCAGGAGCAGTATCAATTCCCATGTTTCTCTTCTTTTTGCCCTATAGGGGTGAATGGAAATAAAGCTAGAAATCAAATGGGTTTGTGCTAGATGCTTGAAACTTCACACACTCAATCAGTTCTCAGTGAGCATTCTCTGGTTTGTTTCCTGCCAAGTATCCCTAAGCTGATGTAGAAAGAAACAACATTATCTCTGAGTGCTTTAAGCCCAAGCAAAATACACATGTACTGAAAGAGCTTCATTTTTTTAGTCAGATTACTTTGATACTGTACAGGATTCATCTTTGGCCAACCTTAGTTGGCTTCCCAAGTTTGGGCCTTCAAGGTTCAATGGTTCAGTTTCAGGAACAGTTTGAATTTTTAGGTTTCACTACATTATGGCCTATATGTGTGAATGGAAATGGAGCTGGAAATAATACAGGGTGGGTGCTAGCTGCATGAAACTTCACACACTCAATCACTTCGCTATGGGCATGCTCTGGTTTGTTCCTTGTGAAAGTACCTTAAGCTGAAGCCTGAAAAAACTATTTATCCAAGAGCACTTTAGGAGAAAACAAGGAAATAGGCATGTACTGAAACACCCCTTCCCCAATTATTGGTCAGAATTTTTATACTCTTCAGGATTCATCTGGTACCTTGCCCTTCTAGGTACCCCAAGTTTTTGACTTTAATGATCATGCTCTATAAACAGGAAAGGCTTAGTTTTAGGATTAGGGTAAGTGCTAGTGTTAGAACTAATGTTTAGGTTAGAGTTAGTTTTGTTCATATTTCTTTGATACCTGTCAGAATTCATCCTTTACCTAACATTGCCATATTTCCCAGGTTGGGCCTTCTCAGTTCAAGGTTCACTGTCAGGAGCAGTTTGTGTTTTAAGTTTTCACTTCTTCTTGACTTCTATGGGTTAGGGTAAGTGTTAAAGCTATGGCTCGTTTTTTTTTTTTTTTTTTTTGGGGGGGGGTAGGGCTAGGGTTAGGGCTAGATTTTGAATTAGTTTTAGGGTTAGAGCTAGTGTTAGGGTGAGGTTTAGGCTTAGGTTTAGGGTTAGATTTAGAGTTAGGGTTAGATCCAAGGTTAGGATTAGGGCTAGGATTTTTTTTACGGTAAGGGATAGGGTTAGAACTAGGGAAACGGCTAGGATGAGAGTTAGATTTAGATTTAGACTGGGGTTAGGGTTAGGGTTAAAGCTAAATTATGGCTAGGATTAGGGCTAGGATTAGTTTTAGGTTTAGGCCTAGGGGTAGGGCTAGGTTTAGGATTAGCATTGGGGTTAAGATTAAGTTTAGGGGAATGGGTGGGGTTATAGCTAGCTTTAGGGCTAGGGTGAGTGTTAGAATTAGGATTAGAGCTAGGGTTAGTGTTTAGGTTAGGATTAAGGCTAGATTTAGGGCTAGGGTTTCAGTTAGATTCAGGGCTACAACTAGGGCTAGGGCTAATGTCTAGTGTTATAATTAAGGATTATTTAGGTTATGGCTAGGGTTAGGTTGGGTAGGTCTAGTATCAGAGCTATGTTTAGGGTAAGGGTCAGTTAGAGTTAGGGGTATTATTAAGGCCATGGTCAGGGTTAACATTTGGTTTCTCTCAAAATTTAGGATTAGGGCTTGAATTAGTGTTAGTTTTAGACTTAGGTTTAGGGTAATGGATAGGGTTAGGTTTATGTTTCATTTACGGTTTATGGTAATGGATGGGTTAGGTTTAGCAATAGGGTTAAGGGTAGCATTAGGTTAGGGTTATGTTTAGTATAATGGATAGATTTAGAGCTAGGGATAGGGATAGGTTATGGTTTGTATTAAGTCTAAAATTAGAGTTAGGTTTAGGAATAGGGCTAGGTTTTGTTTATTACAAGTGTTAGGTTTAGGGCTAGGGATATGGTTAGGTTAGGGTAAGAGTTACTGTTTAAGCTAGGGTAATGGCTAGGGTGAGGGTTAGGTTTACATTGAGGTCTAGGGATATGTTTATGGTTAGGGTTTGTTTTAGGGTTCAGGTTATGGCTAGAGTTTTCATTACAGTTAGGGTTAGGTTTAGGGTAATGGATAATGTTAGATTTAGGGTTAGGGTTAAGGTTAGGGTTAGGGTTTGGATTAGGGCTAGTCTTAGGATAGTTTTAGTGTAAGGCTTAATATTTCCACTACGGTTAGGGCTATGGTGAGGTTTAGGTTTATGGTTAGGTTTTGGGATACTTTTATGTTTAGGGTTAGTTTTAGTGTTAGGGATTGGTTTATAATTAGGGTAATTGACAGGGTGAGAACTAAAGTTCGAGCTAGGATTATGGTTACGATAAGAGCTAGGGTTACGGTTATGGTTTAGGATAGGCCTAGGGTAATATTTAGGTTAAGTGTTTGGCTTTGAGCTAGGGTTAGGTATAAGGCAAGTGTTAGTGTTAGGGCTAGGGTTAGGTTTAGGGTTATACTTAGGTTAAGTCTAGGCTTGTGATTATGGCCAGGCTTTGTGTTTGGTTTAGGGCTAGCTTTAGGAATATGGTTAGGGTTAGGGCTACTGTTAGAGTTAAGATTATGGTTAAAATAGGGTTAGGGCTAGGGTTATGTTTAGGGCTAGTATTAGGTTTAGGGTTATGGCTAGGTCTAGTGTTAGGACTAGGTTTTGTGCTAGGGTCAGGTTTAGAGATAGGTTAATGTTAGTTTCAGGGTCAGTGTTCTAGGTATGATTAGACTTAGGGTTAGAGCCTGAATTAGGACTAGTTTTTGGTCTATGGGTATGGTAAGTATTTAGTTTAGGTTAAGGGTTATTGTTAGGGCTAGAGCTAGGATTTTGTTTAGGTCTAGGGCTAGAATTATAGCTATATTTTGAATTAGTTTTGGGTCAAAATCTATGTTAGGTTTAGATATAGGTATAGTCTTACCTGTAGGGCTAGTGTTAGGGTTTGGTTTAGGGTTAGGGTCAGGTTTATATCTAGAGTTACTGTTAGGATCAGAATAATGGTCAGGGTTAGGGTTAGAAGTAGAATGCGGGCTAGGGTTAGGACTAGTAATACTGTTAGTGTTTAAGTTAGGCTAAGGATTAGGGTTAGGACCAGGGTTAGCATTTGGTTTAGGATTTGGCTTAGGGTAAGGAATAGGGTTAGAGCTAAAGTTAGGGCTCGGGTTAGGGTTAGGTTTAGGAATAGTGTTAGTTTTAGGCTAGGGTTAGGACTAGAATTAGGGGTAGGATTTGTGTTAGGGTTAGGGCTAGGGTTATGACAACGACTAATGTACAAAGTAGGTTTATGATTATTGCTAGTTTTTAGGGTTAGGGTTTAGGCTAGAACTGGTGTTTGTGTTAATTTAAGGTTAGGGTGATGTTTACAGTTAGGATTAGTGTTAGGATCAGTGTCAGCATCAGGGTTATTTTTAGAGTTAGGGTTAGGGCTACGCATAGGTTTATGGTTTGGTTTAGGTTAAGGGTTAGGGTTAGGGAGATGGCTTGGTATTGTTTTAAGCCTAGGGCTATGGGTAAGGCAGGTTTTAGTATTAGCATTATTGTTAGGGCTAGTGTTAGGTTTTGGTTTAGGATTATGGCTATGGTTAAATTTAGAGTTAGGTTTAAATTAAGAGTTAGGTTTAGATCCAGGGTTGGGCTAGGGCTAAGTGTAGAACTTGGGATAGGGCTATGGTAAGAGTTAGAGTTAGTGTTAAGGCTCTGTTTAGGGTTAGGAAAGGACTAAATTAGGGTTAGTGGTAGGCTTAGTGTTAAGGTTAGGCCTAGGTTTATTGAAAGAGTTATGGTTAGGTTTAAGATTATGGTTAAGTTTAAGGTTATGGTTAGGTTTAGGGTAAGCGATGGGGTTATAGCTAGTTTTAGGTCTAGTGCGAATGTTAGAATTAGGGTTAAACCTCACGTTATAGTTCAGATTAGAATTAAGTTTTGGTTTAGGGCTTGGATTAGGGCTAGGGCTAATTTCAGGTCCAGCTTTACAGTTAAAGATAGTTTAGGGTTAGGTTAGATGTAGTGTAAGGGTTAGGATTAGGGTTAGGTTCTGGTTTAGACCTAAGGGTATTGTTTGGGTAAGGGGTGTGATTAGTGTTTGGGATAAGTTAAGATTTAAATTTAGAGCTCGAATTAGCATAGTTTTAGGATTAGGGTAATGATATAGTTAGGTTTAGGTTTCAAGTTAGGTTTAGGGTAATGGATAGAGTTAGGATTAGGGATATGGTAAGGTTTAGGCCTAGGATTAGCATAGGGTTAGGATTATGCTTAGGGTAATGGTTAGGGTTAGAACTAGGGTTAGAGCTGAGATTATAGTTATTATTAGTGCTAGGTTTAGGGTTACGTTTAGGGTTAGGGTTAAAGCTCAATTTAGGGTACACATTAGGTTAGGTTTTGGGTTATGTTAGGGATAGAGTAAGGGTTATGGCTAATGTAAGTACTAGGGTTACAATTAGAGCTACTTTTAGGGTTAGGGTTAGGGTTACAGCTGGGTCTAGTGTTATGTTTAGGGTTATGTTTAGTGTAATGTTTAAAGCTAGGGTTAATGTTAGCGTCAGAATCAGGGTTAGGGTTAGTTTTAGGGTTCTGCTTAAAACTAAAATTAGAGCTAGGGTAAGGGATATGTGTAGGGTTAGGGTTTGGTTTAGGTTAAGGATTAGGGTTAGGGCTATGGCTCAGTTTTGTATTAGGGCTAGGGATAGAGTTAGGACTAGTTTTAGGAGTAGATTTAGGGTTAGGTATAGGTTTAGTGTTAGGGTTAGGCTTAGTCTTTGCATTAGGGTTTGATTTAGAATTAAGTTTAGATCTAGGGTTAGGGCTATGGCTAAGGAAATGGCTAGGTTTAGGCCTAGGGTTAGGGATAGGTTTAGATTTCCAGTAAAGGATAGGTTTAGAACTAGTTTTAGGGCTAGGGACAGAGATAGACTTACTTTTAGGTCTAGGGTTAGGATTAGGGTTAGGGATAGGGTTATGTTAGGTCTAAGATTAGGGATAGGGTTGGTTTTAAGTTAGGCCTAGGTTTAAGGTTAAGATTATGATTAAGGCTATGTTTAGTGCTAACATGGGCTAGGATTTTTGTTCGGGTTAGGGATAGGATTATATCTAGGGCTAATGTCAGGTCTAGGGTTATGCTTATGGATAGTTTTAGGGTTAGGTTTTGGCTATGTCTAATGTAAGGATTAGTTTTATGGTAAGCATCAGGTTAGAGTTAGGGAAACTATTAGAGTCAGGGTCATGGTTAGGGTTTCTTTTATGTTTGAGTTTAGAGTTAGGGCTCAAATTTGCATTAGGGTTATGGTTAGGGTAATGATAGGGTTAGATTTAGGTTCAGGTTAGGTTTAGGGTAATTGATAGGGTTAGGATTAGTGATAGGTTTAGGGTTAGGCCTAGTGTTAGCATTAGGGAAATGGTTGTGTTCAGGGTAATTTATACAGTTAGAGTTAAGTTTAGGGCTAGGGTTATGGTTAGGATTAGGTCTTGATAAAATTAGGCCTAGCATTAGCATTAGGATATAGGTTATGATTATGGTAATGGATACATTTAGAGCTAACCTTAAAGCTAGACTTATGGTTAGGATTAGGTCTTGAGTTACTGTTAAGATATGGTTTAGAACTAGTGTTAGGGTTAGTGTTATATTTAGTGTAAGATTTAGGTTTTGAGCTATGATTAGGGTTAGAACAAGTGTTAGGTTCAGGGTTATGTTTAGGGATAGGATTTCGGTAAGATTAGGGTTAGGGTTAAGGTTAGGGGAATGGTTATATTTAAGTTTAGGGTTAGGGTTAGGGTAATAAATAGGGTTAGATATAGGATTAGGATTATAGACAGTGCTAAAATTAAGTTTAGGGTTAAGGTTATGTCTATGGTTATGTTTAGGTTTATGGTAAGGGTTAGGGTTTGATTTATGGTTAGGACTATAGGAAATATTAGTTTAGGGTTAGGTATAGGGTTAGTTTTCTATTTAGGCTTAAGATTTTGCTTAGGGTTTAGGCTAGGGTTACAATTAGGGTTAGGGTTAGAGTTAGGGTTAGGGTAATTGGTAAGTTTAGAGCTAGGGTAAGTGCTTCTGCTAAGCTTAGCATTAGGACTAAGTTAAGGGTTAGATTCAGGGATAGTTCTAGGTTTATATTTATAGTAAGGGTTACGTTTTGAGCTAGGGTTAGGATGAAGGCGAGGGTTAGGTTTGGGTCAAAGCTAGGGTTAGAGTTAGGGTTATGATTAGGGCTAGGTTAAGGCCTAGGATCAGCTCTAGGTTTTGTGCTAGGTTTAGGCCTAGGGTTAAAGCTAAGGGTAATGAAAGAGCTAGGATTCTGATTAGGGCTAGTTTTAGGGTTAGGGTTATGCCAAGATCTAGTGTTAGGTTTATATTTTCAGTTAGGGTCAGGTTTAGAAATAGGTTTACTGTTAAAGGCAGAGTCAGTGTTTGGAATAGAGTTCAAGTTAGGGTTAAAGCCAGAATTAGGAGTAGGTTTAGGTCTAAAAGTAAGGTTAGTGTTTATGTTAGGATAAGGGTTATTGTTAGGCCTAGGACAAGGTTTTGTTTAGGTCTAGGGCTAGAGATAAAGCTAGATTTAAGATTAGGTTTAGGTCTAGGGCCTGTTTTAAATTTTAGTCTAGTTTTAGGGACAGGTTTAGAACTAGGGCTTGTGTTAGGGTCAGAATAAGGGTCAGGGTTAGTGTTCAGATTTAGGATAGGATTAGAGCTAGAATAAGAGCTAGGGTCAAGACTATTAATATGGTTAGGATTTTGGTTAGCCTAAGGATTAGGCATAGGTCTAGGGCTACCATTAGGGTTAGGGTTATTTATAGTGTAAAGGATAGCCTTAGAGCTAGGATTAGGGCTAGAGTTAGGGTTAGGGATAAACCTAGCTTTAGGGCTCAGATTAGGGCTAGTTTTTGGGTTAAGGTTAGGGCTAATGATAGGGCAATGACTAATGTAAGAACTAGGGCTACAATGAGGGTTAGTTTTAGGGTTCAGGTTGGGGTAGGTATAGGTTACGGTTAGCTTTAAGGTTAGGATGATATTTAGAGCTAGGGTTAGTGTTAGGATATGAGTCAGAGTCAGGGTTAGGGATAGGACACGAATTAGGAATAAGTTTACTTTTAGGTTTTAGTTTAAGGTTAGGAGGGTGTTTAGACCTAGTGTGAGTGTTAGGATATTAGTCAGGGTCAGGGTTAGATTTAAGGTTAGGGTTAGGATTCGAATTAAGTCTATGATTAGGTCTAGGTGTAGTGTTAGGGTTTGGTTTAAGTTAAGGTTTATGGTTAGGGCTATTGCTCAGTTTGTTTTACTGCCAGGGTTAGGGTTAAGGTTAGTTTTACCATTAGCATTAGGGTTTTAGTGTTTGTCTTAGGCTTAGGGTTAGGGTTAGATTTTGAGTTAGGGTTAGATCTAGGGTTAGGGCTAGGACTCAGGATAGGGCAAGGGTTTGGGCTAGCATTAGGGTTATGGTAATGGATAGGCTTTGAACTAGGGATAGGGATAGTGTGAGAGTTAGAGTTAGTCTTAGAGCTAGGGTTAGGGTTAGGTTTACATATAAGTTAGCAGTATGGCCAGTGTTAGAGTTTGCTCTAGGTTTAGGATCAGTTTTAGACCTAGGGTTTGTGTTAAGTTCAGAATAAGGGTCAGTGTTAGTGTAAGGGATTGAAAGAGAATTAGAGTTAGAATGAGGACTAGGGTCAGGACTATTAATAGGGTTTTGATTTTGGTTAGCCTAAGCATTAGGAATAGATCTAGGTTTACCATTAGGGTTATGGTTTAACTTAGGGTAAGGGAGAGAGTTAGACTTAGATTTAGGGCTAGATTTAGGGTAGGAATAGGGTTAAAGTTAGGTTTAGGGCTCAGATTAGGGCAAGTTTGGTATTAGGGTTAAGACTAGGCTTAGGGCAATCACAAATATAAGAACTAGGGTTACAATTAGGATTAGTTTTAGGGTTAGGGTTAGGGTTATGGTTAGTTTTAGTGTTAGGGTTAAGTTTAAGTTTAGGGTGATATTTAGATCTAGGGTTAGTTTTAGGATATGAGTCAGGGTCAGGGTTCTTTTAAGACTCACATAAGGGCTAGGGTTACTGTTAAGTTTTGGTTTTTGTTTAGGTCTAGGGCTAGAGTTAAGGCTAGATTTAGGATTAGGTTTAGGTCCAGGGGTAGCTTTAGCTTTTATTCTGGTGTTAGGGTCAGTATTAGAACTAGGGCTTGTGTTAGGGTCAGAATAAGGGTCAGGGTTAGTGTAAAAAATTGAAAGAGGATTAGAGCTAAAATGAGGGCTAGGGTCAGGACTATTAATAGGGTTCTGATTTTGGTTAGCCTAAGCATTAGGAATAGATCTAGGTTTACCTTTAGTGTTATGGTTTAACTTAGGGTAAGGGAGAGAGTTATACCTAGATTTAGGGCTAGAGTTAGGGTAGGATTAGGGTTAAAGTTAGGTTTAGGGTTTGGATTAGGGCTAGTTTTGTGTTAGGCTTCAGACCAGGGTTAGGGCAATCACTAATATAAGAACTAGGGTTACAATTAGGGTTAGTTTTAGGGTTAGGGTTAGGGGTAGGGGTAGTTTTAATGTTAGGGTTAAGTTTAAGGTTAGGGTGATAATTAGATCTAGGGTTAGTTTTAGGATATTTGTCAGCATCAGGGTTACTGTTAGGACTCACATATGGGCTAGGGTTACTGTTAAGTTTTGTTTTTTTTTAGGTGTAGGGCTAGAGTTAAGGCCATATTTAGGATTAGGTTTAGGTCCAGGGCTAGCTTTAGCTTTTAGTCTAGTGTTAGGGTCAGGTTTAGAACTAGGGTTTGTGTTAGGGTCAGAATAAGGGTCAGAATAAGGGTGTTCAGATTTAGGATAGGATTAGATCTAGAATGAGGGCTAGCGTCATGACTATTAATATGGTTAGGATTTTGATTAGCCTAAGGATTAGGCATAGGTCTAGGGCTACTGTTAGGGTTAGGGTTATTTATAGGGTAAGTGATAGCCTTAGAACTAGGGTTAGGGCTAGAGTTAGAGTTAGAGTTAAATCTAGGTTTAGGACAAGGATTAGGGCTAGTTTTTGGGTTAGAGTTAAGGCTAATGATATGGCAATGGCTAATGTAAGAACTAGGGCTAAAATGAGGGTTAGTTTTAGGGTTCAGGTTAGGGGTAGGTCTAGGTTAGGGTTAGGTTTAAGATTAGGGTGATATTTAGAGCTAGGGTTAGTGTTAGGATATGAGTCAGGGTTAGGGTTAGGGTTAGGACTCGAATTAAGTATAGGTTTACTTTTAGGTTTTAGTTTAGGGCTAAGAGGGTTTTTAGAGCTAGTGTTAGTGTTAGGATATGAGACAGGGTCAGACTCAAATTTAAGGTTAGGGTTAGGATTCAAATTAAGTCTATGATTATGTCTAGGTGTAGTGTTAGGGTTTGGTTTATGTTAAGGTTTATGGTTAGGGCTATTGCTCAGTTTGTTTTATTGCTAGGGTTAGGGTTAGGGCTAGTCTTACTATTAGCATTAGGATTAGGGCTAGTTTTAGTGTTTGGCTTAGGCTTAGGGTTAGGGTTAGAATCTGAGTTAGGGTTAGATCAAGGGTTAGGGATAGGACTAAGGATAGGGCAAGGGTTAGGGCTAAGGTTAGGCTTATGGTAATGGATTGGCTTGGAACTAGGGATAGGGATAGTATGAGACTTAGAGTTAGTCTTGGGGATAGGGTTAGATTTAGGTATAAGTTAGCAGTATGGCCAGTATTAGGGTTTGCTCTAGGTTTAGGGTATGTTTTAGACCTCGGGTTTGTGTTAGGGTCAGAATAAGGGTCAGGGTTAGCATAAGCGTTTGGGATAGGATTAGAACTAAAATGAGGGCTAGGGTCAGGACTACTAATAGGATTTTGATTTTGGTTAGCCTAAGCATTAGGGATAGATATAGGTTTACCATTAGGTTTATCGTTTCACCTAGGATAAGGGAGAGAGTTAGAGCTAGGGTAGGGCTAAAGTTAGGGTAGGGTTACTGTTAAAGTTAGGTTTAGGTTTCTGATTAGGGCTAGTTTTGTGTTAGGGTTAGGACTAGTGTTAGGGCAACTGCTAATATAAAAAAACTATGGTTACAATTAGGGTTAGTTTTAGGGTTAGGGTTAGGGTTAGGGATAATTTTAGTGTTAGGGTTAAGTTTAAGGTTAGGGTGATATTTAGATCTAGGGTTAGTTTTAGGATATGAGTCAGGGTCATGGTTAGTGTAAGCACTCATAAGGGCTAGGGTTATTGTTAAGTTTTGGTTTAAGTTTAGGATGGTGTTTCAAGCTAGGGTGAGTTTAGCATATTAGTCAGTGTCAGTTATACTTTTAAGGTTAGGGTTAGGACTCAAATTAAGGCTATAGTTAGGTCTATGTGTAGTGTTAGGGTTTGGTTTAAGATAGGTTTAGGGTTAGGGCTATTGCTCAATTTTGTTTTACTGCTAGTGGTAGGTTTAGGGCTAGTTTTATGATCAGCTTTAGGATTATGTTTAGTGTTAGTGTTCGGCTTAGGCTTAGGTTTAGGGCTAGGACTAAGGATTGGGCAAGGGTTAGGGCTAGGGTTAGGGTTATGGTAAGTGCTGGGATTAGAACTAGTGATAGGACTAGTGTGAGAATTATTGTTATTCTTAGGGCTAAGGTTAGGTTTAGGGTTAGGAATAGGGCTAAATTGGGGCTAGGATTAGGTGTATGGTTAGTGTTCAGTTTAAGCCTAGAGTTAGGGTTAGATTTAGGATTTATTTTACGGAAAGGGTTGGTGTTATGCTAGTTTTAGAGGTAGAGTGATATTTAGAATAAGGGTTAGGATTAGAGTTAAGATTAAGGCTAGGTTTAGGGCTAGGATGTGGGCTAGTGTTTGTTTTAGGGTTAGGGCTAGGATTAGGAATATGGCTAATTTCAACTCTAGAATTATGTTTAAAGATAGTTTTAGGGTTGGGATCATGGGTACGTGTATTGTAAGGTTTATGTTTAGGGTTAGGTTCAGGTTTAGGGCTAGTGGTATTATTAAGGTAAAGTCTAGGTTAGGGATTGGAATAGGTTAAGGTTTAAAGTTAAGGATTGAATTAACATTAGCTTAAGGGTTTGGGTAATGATAGGCTTAGAATTAGGGTTCATGTTAGGTTTAGGGAAATGGATAGGGATAGGATTAGAGATAGGGTTAGGTTCAGGCCTTGGGTTGGCATTAGGGTTAGGGATATTGTTATGGTAATGTATAGGGTTAGGGCTAGTGTTATTGTTATGATTAGGGCTAGGGCTAGGGCTAGGGCTAGGTTTAGGGTTAGGGTTAAAGCTCCAGTTAGGGCTCGAATTAGGGCTAGGATTTGGGTTAAGTTAGTGCTAGGGTTAGGATTATGGCTAATGTAAGTACAAGGTTTACAATTAGGGCTAATTTTAGGGTTAAGATTAGGGCTAGGTTAAGTGTTACAGTTAGTGTTAGATTTAGGGTGATGTTTAGAGCTAGGGTTAGTGTTAGTGTCGGAATCAGTCTCAGGGTTAGTTTTAGGGTTCGTCTTAAAACTCAAATTAGGGCTCAGGTTAGCTTTAGGTGTATGGTTAGGGGTTAGTTTAGTTTAAGGGTTAGGGATAGACCTTATGGCTTGGTTTTGTTTTAGGGCTAGGGCTAGGCTTAGGGCTAGTTTTAGAATTAGTTTTAGGTTTAGGGCTAGTGTTAAGGTTAGGCTTAGGCTTCAGGTAAGTTTTAGATTTAGAGATAGATTATGATCTAAGTTTAGTGCTTGGGCTATGGACAGGGCAAGTGTTAACACTAAGTTTAAGGCTAGGGTTAGGGTTAAGTTAAGGGATAGGCTTAGAACTAGTGATAAGGCTAATGTGAGAGTTAGATTTATTCTTAGGTCAAGGGTTATGGTTATGTTTAAAGATAGAGTGAAATTAGGGCTAGGGTTAGTATTGGTGTTAGAGCTAGGGTTAGGGTTAAGGTTAGGATTAATCTAGGTTTAGGGCTAGGATAAGGGCTGGTGTTTTTGTTAGGGTTAGGGCTAGGATTAGGGCTAGGGCTAATATCAGGTATGGGATTATGATTGAGGAGAGGACAGTTTTAGGATTAGGTT
Source organism: Marmota monax (assembly GCF_021218885.2). NCBI lineage: Eukaryota > Metazoa > Chordata > Mammalia > Rodentia > Sciuridae > Marmota > Marmota monax. The sequence continues at coordinate 53,237 of NW_026692836.1, read as the reverse complement.
TATGGCTAGGTCTGGTGTAAGGGTTAGGTTTCTGTTTAAGGGTCATGTTTAGAGCTAGGGGAATTATTAGGGTCAGGATCAGGGTAGAGTTTGGTTGAGGTTAGGGTTTAGAGTTAAGGCTCAAATAAGCATTAGGGGCAGGGTTAGGGTAATGCTAAGTTTTTTAAGGGTTCAGGTTAGGTTTATTATAATTTATAGGGTTAGCTTTAGTGATAGGGTTAGTGTTAAGCCTAGGGTTAGCATTAGGGTAAGGGTAATGGTTAGAATATTGGAAAGGGTTAGATCTAAGTTTAGGGCTAGGGTTATGGTCAGGAATAGGTTTTGAGTTAGGGTTAGGGTTAGGGTTAGAACTAGGTTTAGTTTTAGGGTTATGTTTAGCCTTAGGGTTAGGATTTGAGCTAGGTTTAGGGTAAGGGTGAGGGTTAGGTTTAGAGTTAAGTCAAGGGATAAGATTAGAGTATGATTAGGGTTAGGGTTGGATTATGGCTAGCATTATCATTAGGGGTAGGGTTAGGGTTAGAGTAATGGATACCGTTAGATGTAGGCATAGGGTTATAGATTGTGTTAAATTGAGGTTTAGTATTAGGGTTAAGGCTTTGGTTATATTTAGGTTTATGTTAAGGGTTAGGTTTTGAGCTAGAGTTAGGTATCTATGGCGAGTGTGAAGTTTAGGGTTATGTGTAGTATTATTTTTCTGGTTAGGTTTAGGGTTAGGTTTAGGCCTAGGGTTATCAATAGGTTTAGGGTTATTTTTAGGGTAATGGATAGGTTTAGAGCTAGAGTTAGGGCTAGGATTAAGTTTAGGATTAGGGCAAGTGTTAAGGGTATATTTTGGGATAGGTGTAGGCTTATGTTTAGGATTAGAGTTAGGCTTTGAGCTACGATTAGGACTAATCAAGTGTTAGGTCAGTGTTAAGGTTAGGGTTATGCTTAGGTCTAGAATTAGCTCTAGCTTTTGTGTTAGGTTTAGGCCGAGGGTTAAGGCTCTGGGTATTGTAAGTGCTAGGGTTATGATTACGGCTACTTTTAGGTTTAGGATTTTGGCTAGGTCTAGTGTTAGGTTTAGATTTTTGGTTAGGGTCAGGTTTAGAGGTAGGTTTACTCTTAAAGGCAGGGTCAGTGTTTGGGTTCGAGTTTGAGTTAGGGTTACAGCCAGAATTAGAACTAGTTTTAGGTCTAGGGGTAGAGTTAGTGTTTGTGTTAGGTTAAGGGTTACTTTAAGGGCTAGGGATAGGTTTTTGTTTAGGTCAAGGGCTAGAGTTAAGGCTAGATTAAGATTTGGTTTAGGTCTAGAGCTAGTGTTAGGGTTTGGTCTAGGGTTAGGGCCAGGTTTAGACCTAGGGTTAGTGTTAGGGTCAAAATAATGGTCAGGGTTAACATTAGGTTTTGGAATAGGGTTAGAGGTAGAGTGAGACTAGGATTATGACCATTAATAGGGTTAGGGTTTTGGTTAGCTTAAGGATTAAGGATAGGCCTAGTGTTACCGTTAGGGTTGAGGTTTCGCTTTGGATAAGGGATAGGCTTTGAGCTAGGGTTAGGGCTAGAGTTAGGGTTAGGGTTGGGGTTAAATTTAAGTTTAGGGATCATATTAGAGCTAATTTTTGTGTTAGGGTTAGGACTAATTTTATGGCAATCGATAATGTAAGAACTAGGGTCATAATTAGGGTTAGGTGCTGGGGTAGGTCCAGTGTTAGGGTTAGTTTTAATGTTAGGGTGATATTTATAGCTAGGTTAGTATTAGGATATGGTTAAGAGACAGTTTTAGGGTTAGGGTTAGGACTCAAATAAGGGCTAAGATTACTGCTAGGGTTAAGTTTAAGGTGATAGTGTTCTTTAGAGCTAGGGTGACTGTTAGGATATGAGTCAGCGTCAGGGTTAGTTTTAAGGTTAGGGTTATGACTTGAATTAAGGCTAGGGTTACTATTGGTGTTCGGTTTAAGTTTAGGGTGGTGTTTAGACCTAGAGTGAGTGATAGGATATGAATCGGGGTCAGGGTTAGTTTAAGGTTATTGTTAGGATGCGAATTAGGGCGAAGGTCAGGTCTAGGTGTAGTATTAGGGTTTGGTTTAAGTTACGGTTTAAGATTAGGTCTATTTCTCAGTTTTTTTTTTTTTTTTAGAGAGAGAGAGAGAATTTTTTAATATTTCATATCTTTTTAGTTTTTGGTGGACACAGCATCTTTTTTTTTAATTATATTTTTATTGTTGCTGAGGATCGAACCCAGCACGCTGTGTATGCCAGGTGAATGCGCTACCACTTGAGCCACATCTTCAGCCCCTATTGCTCCATTTTGTTTTAGTCCTAGGTTATATGATTAGCTTTAGGATTAGGGCTAGTGTTTCTGTTAGACTTAGGCTTAGTGTTAAGACTTGGAGTTAGGGTTAGATCTAGGGCTAGGGCTAGGTCTAAGGATAGGGCAAGAGTTAGAGCTAGGTTTAGGGTTATGGTAAATGATAGGGATAGATCTAGGGATAAGGCTAGGGTAAGAGTTAGAGTTAGTCTTAAGGCTAGCGTTATGATTAGTTTTAGGGATAGGGCTAAATCAGGGCAAGGATTAGAACTAGGTTTAGTGTTCATTTAGACCTAGCATTAGGGCTAGATTTAGGGTTAAGTTTAGGGTAAGGGATGTGTTATAGCTAGGTTCAGAAGTAGAGTGAAGGTTAAAATTAGAATTAGGGCTAGGGATAGAGTTAGGTTTATGATTAATGCTAGGTTTAGGGCTAGGATGAGGGCTAAAGTTTGTTGTAGGGTTAGGTCTAGAATTAGGGCTACAGATAATGTGAGTTCTAGTGTAACAGGAGTAGATTTAGGATTAGGTATATATCTTAGTCTAGTGTGAGTGCTAAATTTAGGGTAAGGGTCAGTTTTAGAGCTAGGGGTATTTTTAGGTTCAGGGTCAGGGTTATGGTTTGTATTAGGTTAAGATTGAGGGATAGGGCTCAAATGAGCATTAGGGTGAGAGTTAGCATTAGGATAATGAATAGGGTTAGGTTTAGGGTTCAGGGTAGGTTTAGGGTAATGGAGAGACTTTGGGTTTGAGATAGGGTTAGGGTTAGTATTAGGATTAGCATTAGAAATAGGGTTATCAAAAGGGTAATGTATAGGGTTAGGGTTAGGGCTAGGGTTACGGTTATGGTTAGGGATAAGGCTAGGCTTATGTTTAGGCAAAAATTTAGGTTTGAGGTATGGTTTGGTCTAAGGTGAGGGTTAGGCTTAGGGTTATGGCTAGGTTTAGGGTTAGGGTTATGCTTATGGTATGTTTAGGCCTTGGATTGGGGCTAGGTTTTGTTTTAGGTTTAGGTCAAGGGTTAGTGCTATGGGTAATGTAAAATATAGGGTTCTAATTAGGGTTATTTTTAGCGTTAGGTTTATGGATAGTTTTGTGTTAGGTTTAGATTTTGGTTTAGAGTCATTTTTAGAGCTAGGTTTAGAGTTAGTTTCAGGGTCAGTGATCAGATTAGAGTTAGGGTGAAAGCCAGAAACTGGAGTAGGGTTAGGTCTGGCGGTAGTGTTATTGCTTGTTTTAGGTTAAGGGTTATTGTTATTTCTCAGACTCAGTTTTTGTTTAGGTCTAGTACTAGAGTTATTGCTAGATTTAGGATTAGATTTAGCTCTAGGGGTAGTGTTAGGGTTAGGTTTAGGTAAAAGTTTACTGGTAGGGCTAGTTTCAGGGTGCAGTTAAGGGTTAAGGTCAGGTTTAGACCTATAATTAGTGTTATTGTCAGAATAAAGGTGAAGGTTAGAGTTAGGTTTCAGGTTAGGTTTAGAGCTAGAATGAAGGCTATGGTTTGGACTAGTAATAGGGTTAGTGTTTGATTTAGGCTTAGGATTACTATTAGGACTATAAAATAAGAAATAGAAATAAGGCTATGTTGAGAGTTAGAGTTATTCTTATGGCTAGAGTTAGGAATTTGCTTAGAATTATGGCTAAATTAGGGCTAGATTAGTGCTAGGTTTAGTGTTAGAGGTAGGCCTGTGGTTAGGGATAGAATTAGGGTTAGTGTTACTGTTAGGGTTATGGTTAGTTTTAGAGGAAGGGATGAGGTTATGGCTAGTTTCAGGGCTAGGGCAAGGGTTCAAATTTGGTATAGGAATGGGGTGAGTGTTCAGGTTAGGATTAAGTCTAGGTTTAGGGAAGGATGAGTGATATGGTTTGTATTTGGTTTACAGCTAGGATTAGAGCTAGGGATAATGTCAGGTCCAGGTTTATGGTTAGGAATAGTGTTAACTTTAGGTTTATGGGTAGGTCTAGTGGAAAGTTAGGTTTAGGGGAAAGGTCAGGTTTAGAGCTAGGTGTATTATTATGGTCAGAGTCCCGTTTAGGGTTTGGTTTAGGATAATGTTTAGGGTTAGGGCTCAAATTTGCATTAGGGTTAGGTTTAAAGTAATGGATAGTGTTAGGTTTAGAGTTCAGGTTAGGTTTAGAGTAATAGATAGGGTTAGTGTTTTTTTTTTTTTTTTTTTTTTTTTTTATAGGATTAGAGTTAGGCCTAGGGTTAGCATTTGGGTTAGGTTTATGTTTAGGGTAAAGGATAGGGTTAGTGCTAGTGTTAGGGCTTGTGTTAATATTAAGATTTTTGCTAGGTTTAGAGATAGGCCTTGGGTTAGTGTTAGTGTTAGGTTTAGCAGAAGTGTTAGGGTTTCATCTAGGGTTAGATTTAGGGTGATGGTTAGAGTTAAAGTCAGGGCTATGGTTAGGTCTAGGTTTAGGGTTATGGCTTGGGTTAGTATTAGGGTTAGGTTTATGTTTAAGCTAGCAGAGAGAGTTTGTGCTAGGATTTGTGCTCTGGTTACCGTTAGGATTAGGGCTAGGTTTAGGGTTCCATTGAGGGTTAGGGCTGTTGTTATATTTAGGGTAAAGATTAGAGTTTGAGTAGGGTTAGGGCCAGGGCCAGTGTTAGGGTTAAGGTTAGTGCTAGGGATAGGGTTAGAGTTAGGGTTAGGTCTAGGTTTAGGGATAGGATTAGGGCTAGGTTGTGTGTGAGGTTTAGGGCTAGTGTTAGGTGTATGGGTAATGTAAGAGCTAGGGTTGTACTTATGGGTAGATTTAGGGTTTGTCTAGTGTTAGGGTTAGTTTTTCAGTTAGGATAAGGTTTAGAGCTAGGGATTATGTTAGGGTCAGTGTCTAGGGTTAAGTCTAGTGTTAAGGTTAGGGATAGATTTAGGGTTATGTTTATGGTTAGGTGTAGTGTAAGGGTTAGATTTAGGGTAAGGGTCAAGTTTAGAGCTAGATGTGTTATTAAGGTCAGGGTATGGCTTATGGTTCAGTTTAGGTTAAGGTTTATGTTTAGGGATTTAATTAGCATTAGGCTTAGAGTTAGGGTTAGGGTAATGAATAAGCTTTGGATTATGATAAAGCTTAGTTTTAGGGTAATGGATAGGTTTATAGATTGTGATAGTGTTAGGGTTAAGCCTAGGGTTAGAAATAGGATTAGGATTATGGTTAGGGTAATGGAGAGTATTAGAGCTGGGGTTAGGGCTAGGGTTATGGTTAGGATTAGGGCTATGGTTAGGGTAGTGTATAGAATTAGAGCTATGTTTAGGGCTATGGTTAAAGGTAGGATTAGGGCTAGGGTTAGGTTAGGATTTGGGATAGAGCTAGGGCTATTTAGGATAAAGGTTAGGCTTTGAGCTAGGGTTAGGTCTAAGTGGAAGATTTGTGTTACTGTTAGGGCTATAGTTAGTTTAGTGTTACACTTAGGGCTAGGTTTAGGCCTAGGATTAGGGCTAGGTTTTGTGTTATTTTAGGCCTAGGATTAGGAACATGGGTTGTTAGGAGCTAGGGTTATGGTTAGGGGGCTAGTTTTAGGGTTAGGGTTTTGGCTAAGTGTAGTGTTAAGATTAGGTTTTGAGTTAGGGTGAGCTTTGGAGCTAGGTTTATGTTAGGGTCTGGGTCAGTGTTCATGTTAGAGTGAGTGTTGGGGTTAGTGCCAGAATTAGGACTAGGGTTAGGTTTAGAAGTAGTGTTAGTGTTTGGGTTATGTTAAGGTTGATTGTTAGTGCTAGGGCAAGGTTGTTGTTCAGGTCTAGGGCTAGAGTTATGGCTAGATTTAGGATTAGGTTTAGGTCTAGGACTAGTGTTATGTTTAGTTTTAGGTATAGGTTTACTGGTAGGGCTAATGTTAGGGTTCAGGTTCGGGTTAGAGTCAGGTTTAAACCTACGGTTATTGTTAGGTTCAGTATAAGTTTTAGGGTTAGGGTTAGGGTTGGGATTATGGTTAGAGCCAGAATGAGGACTAGGGTTAAGACTAGTAATAGGATTAGGATTTGGGTTAGGCTATGGATTAGGGTTAGGACTAGGTTTATCATTAGATTTAGTGTTTGGCTTAAGATAACAAATAGAATAAGAGCTAGGGTTAGGGAAGTGTCAGGGACTGGCTTATGGCTAGGGTTTGTGTTAGGGTTAAAGCTAGGGTTAACACTCGGATTAGGGCCAGGTTTTGGGTTAGGTTACGGCTAGTGTTAGGGCTACAGCTCATGTATGATGTAGGTTTTTTATTAGGGCTAGTTTTAGGGTTAATGTTATCGCTAGGTCAAGTTTTATGGTTAGGGTTAGTGTTAGTGTGATGATTAGAGCTAGATTTAGTGTTGGGGTCCAAGTAAGTGTTCAGGTTAGAGTTAGCTTTAGGGTTAAAGCCAGAATTATCACTAGGGATAGGTCTAAGTGTAGGGTTAGTGTTTGGGTTAGGTTAAGTTTTATTATTAGGGCTAGGGCTAGGTTTTTGTTTATGTCTAGGATTAGAGATATAAATAGATTTAAGTTTAGATTTAGGTCTAGGGCTAGTTTTAGGGTTAGGTTTAAGTTTATTTCTAGTGCTTGTGTTAAGGTTCAGTATAGGGTTAGGGTCAGGTTTAGACATACAGTTACCATTAGAGTCAGAGTAAGTGTCAGGTTTGAGTTATGGTTAGAGCTAGAATGAGGGCTAGTTTTACGAGTAGTAATAGGATTAGGGTTAGGACTAGGGTTAGCATTAGGGTTAGGGTTGTCTTAGGGTAAGGGATAGGGTTAGACCTAGGGTTAGGGCTACATTTAGGGTAGGGTTAGGGCTAGTGTTAGGATTAGGTTTATTGTTAAACTAGGGTTAGGTTTCAGATTACGGCTAAATTTTAGTTAGAGTTAGGGCTAGGTTTAGAGTTACAGCCAATGTTTGCAGTAGAGTTACGATTTGGGCTAGTAATAAAATTGTAGTTATGACTAGGTCTAGTTTTAGGGTTAGGTTTAACATTAGGGTGATGTTTACAGCTAGGGTTAGTATTAGGGTCAAAATTGAGGTCCAGGGTAATTTAAGGTTAGGGTTTGGACTCGAATTAATGTTAGGGTTAGGGTAAAGGTAGAGTTGGGTTTTGGTTTAGGTTATGCTTTAAAGTTAGTGCTAAGAATCAGTTTCATTTTAGGGCTAGGATTAGTGTTAGTATCAGTGTCAGGTTCAGGGTTATTTTTAGAGTTAGGGTTACGGCTAGGTGTAGGTTTATTGTTTGGTTTAGGTTAAGGGTTAGGGTTAGGGATATGGCTTGTTTTCTTTATGTCTAGGGCTAAGTGTAAAACATTTTAGGATTAGCATTATTGTTAGGACTAGTGTTAGAGTTTGGATTAGGATTATGATTATGGTTAAATTTAGAGTTAGGTTTAAATTAGATTTAGGTTTAAATCTAGGGTTGGGCTAGGACTAAAGATAGAACTAGGGCTAGGACTAAGGCAAGAGTTAGAGTTAGTCTTAAGGTTATGTTAAGGGTTAGGATAGGAGTAAATTAGGGTTAGTGCTAGGCTTAGTGTTAGTGTTAGGCCTAGGTTTAAGGCAAGGGTTATGGTTAGGTTTAAGATTATGGTTAGGTTTAGGGTAAGGATAGGGTTATAGCTAAGTTTAGGGCTAAGGCAAGGGTTAGAATTAGGATTAAACCTCAGATTATGGTTTGGGTTAGGACTAAGGCTAGGTTTAGGGCTCAGGCTCTTTTCAGGTCCAGTTTTACAGTTAAAGGCAGTTTTATGGTTGGGTTAGATTTAGTGTAAGTGTTAGGGTCAGGTTTAGAGCTAAGGGTATTGTTTGGGTCAGGGTCATTATTAGTGTTTGGGATATGTTAAGGTATAAATTTAGGGCTCCAATTAGCATAAGGTTAGGATTAGGGTAATGATATAGTTAGGTTTAGGTTTCAAGTTAGGTTTAGGGTAATGGATAGGGTTAGGATTAGGGATATGGTAAAGTTTAGGCCTAGCGGTAGCATTAGGGTTAGGATTGTGGTTAGGGTAATGGATAGGATTAGAGCTAGGTTCAGAGATAAGTTTATGGTTATTTTTAGTGCTAGGTTTAGGGTTATGGTTAAACTTAGGGTTAAAGCTTCATTTAAGGCCCAGAATAGGCTAGGTTTTGGGTTAACTTAGGGCTAGGGTTAGGGATATGGCTAATGTAAGTACTAGGGTTACAATTAGGGCTAGTTTTAGGGTTAGGGTTAGGGATATGTTTAGTGTTAGGATTAGGGTGATGTTTAAAGCTAGGGTTAGTGTTAGCATCAGAATCAGGTTTAGGGTTATTTTTAGGGTTCTGCTTAAAACTAGAGTTAGGGCTAGGGTAAGGGCTAGGTGTAGAGTTCGGTTTGGGTTTAAGTTAAGGGTTATTGTTATGGCTATGTCTCGGTTTTGTATTAGGGCTAAGCTAGAGTTAGGGCTAGTTTTAGGAGTAGCATTAGAATTAGGGTTAGGGTTAGTGTTAGGTTTAGGCTTAGACTTTGCATTAGGGTTAGATTTAGAGTTAAGGTTAGATCTAGTGTTTGGGCTCAGGCTAAGGAATTGGCTTGGTTTAGTCCTAGGGTTATGGCTAAATTTAGGGTTCCAGTAAGGAATAGGGTTAGAACTAGTTTTAGGGCTAGGGAGAGAGGTAGACTTAGTTTTAGGGCTAGGGTTAGGATTAGGGGTAGGGTTAGGGATAGGGCTAAGGTAGGTTTAAGAATAGGGATAGGGTTGGTTTTAAGTTAGGCCTAGGTTTAATGTTAGGGTTATGATGAAAGTTATGTTTAGGGCTAATATGGGCTAGGGTTTGTGTTCGGGTTAGGGCTAGGATTATATCTAGGGCTAATGTCAGGTCTATGGTTATGGTTATGGATAGTTTTAGCATTAGGTTTTGGCTAAGTCTAATGTAAAGATTAGTTTTAGGGTAAGGGTTAGGTTGGAGTTATGGGAATTACTAGGGTCAGGGTCATGGTTTAGGGTTTGATTTTAGGGTTAGGGCTCAAATTAGCATTAGGGTTATGGTTAGGGTAATTATAGGGTAAGATTTAGGGTACAGGTTAGGTTTAGGGTAACTGATAATGTTCGGGTTATTTATAGGTTTAGGGTTAGGCCTAGGGTTAGCATTAGGGAAAGGCTATGTTTAGGTTAATGGATATAATTAGAGTTAAGGTTAGGGCTAGGGTTATGGTTAGGATTAGGTCTTGAGATAGGGTTAGGCCTAGAGTTAGCATTAGGTTATGTGTTATGATTAGGGTAATGGATACAGTTAGAGCTAAGGTTATAGCTAGACTTCTGGTTAGGATTAGGTCTTGAGTTTGTGTTAGGGTATGGGTTAGAACTATGGTTAGGGTTAGTGTTATGTTTAGTATAAGAGTTAGGTTCTGAGCTATGATTAAGGTTAGAACAAGTGTTAGGTTCAGGGTTATGTTTAGGGATAGGATTACGGTAGGTTTAGAGTTAGGGCAAGGATTAGGGAAATGGTTATAATTAAGTTTAGGGTTAGAATTAGGATAATAAATATGGTAAGATGTAGGTTTAGGGTTAGGGACAGGGTTAGATTTAAGTTTAGGGTTAAGTCTATGGTTATGTTTAGGATTATGGTAAGGAGTACGGTTTGATCTATGGTTAGGGCTATAGCAAGTATTAGTTCAGGATTAGGTCTAGGGTTAGTTTTCTGTTTAGGGTTAGGATTACAGTGAGAGTTAAAGCTAGGGTTACAATTAGGGTTAGGGTTAGGGTTAGTGTAATGGGTTTAGAGCTAGGATTAGGGCTAGGGTTATGGTTAGGATTAGGACTAGTTTTAGGGTTAGATTCTGGGATAGTTCTAGGTTTTTGTTTATAGTAAGTGTTAGGTTTTGAGCTAGGGTTAGGACTAAGGCGAGGGTTTGGTTTGGGTCAGGGCTAGGGTTAGGGTTAGGGTTATGCTTAGGGTTAGGTTAAGGTCTAGGATTAGCTCTAGGTTTTGTGTTAGGTTTAGGCCTAGTTTTAAAGATGTGGGTAACGTAAGAGCTAGGGTTATGATTAGGACTAGCCTTTAGGGTTAAGGTTATGCCAAGATCTAGTGTTAGGTTTAGATTTTCAGTTAGGGTCAGCTTTAGAATTAGGTTTACTGTTAAAGGCAGAGTCAGTGGTTGGGTTAAAGTTCAAGTTAGGGTTACAGCCAGAATTAGGAGTAGGTTTAGGTCCAGTGGTAGGGTTAGTGTTTGTGTTAGGATAAGGGTTATTGTTAGGCCTAGGACCAGGTTTTTGTTTAGGTCTAGGGCTAAAGTTAAAGCTAGATTTAGGATTAGGTTTAAGTCCAGGGCTAGTGTTAGGTTTTAGTCTAGTGTTAGGGCTAGGTTTAGAACTAGGGTTTTGTTAGGGTCAGGATAAGTATCAGGTTTAGCGTTTGGGTTCGGGATAGGATTAAAGCTAGAATGAAGGCTAGGTTCAGTACTATTAATAAGGTTAAGATTTTGGTTAGCCTAATGTTTAGACATAGGTCTAGGGCTACCATTAGGGTTAGGGTTATTCATAGGGTAAAGGATATCCTTAGAGCTAGGGTTAGGGCTATAGTTAGGGTTACGGTTAAATCTAGGTTTAATGCTCGAATTAGGGCTAATTTTTGTGTTAGGGTTAGGGTTAATGTTAGGGCAATGGCTAATGTAAAAACTAGGGTGACAATGAGGGTTAGTTTTAGGGTTAGTGTTAGGGATAGTTCTAGTGTTAGTGTTAGGTTTAAGGTTAGGGTGATATTTAGAGCTAGGGTTAGTGTTAGGATATGAGTCAGAGTAAGGGTTAGGGTTAGGACTCAAATTAGGAATAGGTTTACTTTTAGGTTTCAGTTTTAGCTTAGGAGTGTGTTTAGAGCTAGGGTGAGTGTTAGAATATGAGTCAGGGAGAGGGTTAGTGTTAAGGTTATTGTTAGGACTCGAATTAAGGCTATGGTTAAGTCTAGGTGTAGCATTAAGTTTTGGTTTAAGTTAAGGTTTAGGGTTAGGGCTATTGCTCAGTTTGTTTTACTGCTAGGGTTAGGGTTAGGGATAGTTTTACCATTAGCATTAGTGTTAGGGATAGTTTTAGTGTTAGGCTTAGTCTTAGGGTTAGGGTTAGATTTTGAGTTAGGGTTAGGGCTAGGACTAAGGATAGGGCAAGGGTTAGGGCTAGGGTTATGGCTACGGTTAGGGTTACTGTAATGTATAGGGTTAGAACTAAGGGATAATGCTAGTGTGAGAATTAGAGTTAGTCTTAGGGCTAGGGTTAGGGTTAGGTTTAGGTAAAAGTTTATCTGTCGGGCCAGTGTTAGGGTTTGGTCTAGGGTTACAGTCATTTTTAGACCTAGGAATGTGTTAGAGTCAGAATAAGTGTCAGGATTAGCATTAGGGTTTGGGATAGGATTAGAGCTAGAATGAGTGCTAGGGTCAGGACTATTAATATTGTTAGGATTTTGGTTAGCCTAAGGATTAGGGATAGGTCTATGGTTACCATTAAGGTTAGGGTTTCACTTAGGTAAAGGATAAGTCTAGAGCTAGGGTTAGGGCTACGGTTAGAATTAGGGTTAAATCTAGGTTTAGGGCTCAGATTAGAGCTAGTTTTTGTGTTAGAGTCATGGCAAGGTTTAGGGAAATCCCTAATGTAAGAACTAGGGCTACATTTAGGGTTAGTTTTAGGGTTAGCGTTAGGGTAGTTCTAGTGTTTGGGTTAGGTTTAAGGTTAGGGTGATAATTAGAGCTAGGGTTAGTGTTAGGATATGAATCAGGTTCAGGGTTAGGTTTAGGACTCAAATAAAGGCTAAGGTTACTGTTATGTTTTGGTTTAAGGTTAGGATGGTGTTTAGAGCTAGGGTGACTTTAAGATATTAGTCAGGGTCAAGGTTAGTTTTAAGGTTACTCTTAGGACTTAAATTAAGGCTAGGGTTAGGTCTAGGTGTACTGTTAGTGTTTGGTTTAAGTTAAGGTTTAGGATTAGGGCTATTGCTTGGTTTTGTTTTACTGCTAGGGTTAGGTTTAGGGCTATTTTTACAATTGGCATTAGGGTTAGGGTTAGAGTTACTCTTAGGCTTAGGGTTATGGTTATATTTAGAGTTACGGTTAGATCTAGGGTTAGGGCTAGGACTAAGTATAGGGCTAGGGTTAGGGCTAGGGTTAGGGTTATGGTAAGAGATAGTGTTAGAAATAGCAATAGAGCTAGTGTAAGAATTAGAGTTAGTGTTCTAGCTAAAGTTAGGTTTAGGGTTAGGGAGACGGCTAGAATTAGGGCTAGGATTAAGGTTAGGGTTAGTGTTCAGCTTAAGCATAGAGTTAAGGTTAGATGTAGGATTATGTTTAGGGTAAGGGATGGTGTTACAGCTAGGTTGAGAGGTAGGGTGATGTTTAGAATTAGGGTTAGGGCTATGGTTAGGTTTAGGCTATTGATTAAGTTTAGGTTTAATGCAATATAATGGCTAGGGTTTTTTTTTATGGTTAGGCCTAGGATTAGAAATATGGCTAATTCTAGGTCTAAATTTATGTTTAAAGATAGTTTTAGATTTAGGATTATGGCTACATCTAGTGTAAAGTTTAGGTTAGGGTCAGGATTAGGGATAGGCCTGTTATTAAGGTCAATGTCTGGGTTAGGGTTTGGGATAGGTTAAGGCTTAAATTTAGGGATAGAATTAGCTATAGGGTTAGGGTTAGGATAATGTTAGGCTTAATATTAAGATTCGTGTTTAGTTTAGGGAAATGGATAGAGTTAGGTTTAGAGATAGGGTTAGGTTTAGGCCTAGGGTTAGCATTAAGGTTAGGGTTATGGTTATTATAATGGATAGAGTTAGAGCAAGGGTTAGGGCTAGGCTTATGTTTATGAATAGGGCTAGGGTTGGGGTCAGGGTTAGGGTTAGGTTTAAAGCTCAGGTTAGGGCTCAGATTAGGGCTAGATTTTGTGTTAAGTTAGTGGTAGGGTTAGGGTTAGGGCTAATGTAAGTACCAGGGTTACGATTAGGGCTAATTTTAGGGTTGAGATTAGGCCTCGGTTTAGTGTTAGGGTTACATTTAGGGTTAGGGTGATGTTTAGAGCTAGGGTTAGTGTTAGTGTCAGAGTCAGAGTCAGGGTTAGTTTTAGGGTTTGGCTTAAAACTCGAATTAGGGCTAGGGTTAGAGGTAGGAGTATGGTTAGGGTTTGGTTTAATTTAAGGTTTAGTGTTAGAGCTATGGCTCAGTTTTGTTTTAGGGCTACTGCTAGGTTCAGGGTTACTTTTAGGATTATTGTTAGGCTTAGGGCTAGTTTTAGCGTTATGCTTAGGCTTCAGGTTAGGGTTAGATTTAGAGTTAGATTTTAATCTATTTTATTCTTCAGGTTAGTGTGAGTGCTAGGGCTTTGTATAGAGCAAGGGTTAGCACTAGGTTTAGGGCTTGGTTTAGGGTTATGTAAGGGAAAGTTTTAGAATTAGTGATAGGATAGTGTGAGAGTTAGAGTTAGTCTTAGGTCTAGGGTTAGGGTTAGGGTTAGGAATAGGGCAGAATCAGGGCTAAATTTAGGGCTAGGGTTAGTTTAGGGTTAGGGCTAGGGTTAGAGTTAGTGTTAGGGTTAGGATTAAGACTAGGTTTAGGGCTAGGATAAGGACTGGATTTTTTGTTAGGGTTAGGCATAGGATTAGGGCTAGGACTAATGTCAGGTCTAGGGTTAAAGTTGAGAATAGTTTTAGGGTTATGTTTGTGGCTAGGTCTAATGTAAGGGTTAGGTTAGGGTAAGATTCAGGTCTAGAGCTTGGAGAATTATTAGGGTCAGGGTCAGGGTCAGGATCAGTGTTAGAGTTTTGTTGAGTTTTGGGTTTAGGGTTAGGGCTCAAATTAGCATTAGGGTCAAGGTTAGGGTAATGATAGTGTTTTGTTTAGGCTTCTGGTTAGGTTTAGGGTAATTGATAGGGTTAGGGATAGCAATAGGGTTAGCATTAGGGTACGGGTAATGGTTAGGATAATTGATACGGTTAGAGCTAAGTATAGGACTAGGGTTATGGTTAGGAATAGGTCTTGAGTTAGGGTTAGGGTTAGGGTTAGAACTAGGGTTAGTTTTATTGTTATGTTTAGCATAAGGGTTAGGTTTTGATCTAGGGTTAGGCCTAGGGCGAGTGTTAGGTCTACAATTAGGTCTAGTGATAAGATTACAGTACAGTTAGGGTTAGCATTAGGATTAGGGCTAACATCATCATTAGGGGAAGGGTTAGGGTTAGAGTAATGTATATGGCCAGATGTAGGTATAGGGTTATGGGTAGTGTTAGATTGAGGTTTAGGTTTAGGTTTAGGGCTATGGTTGTGTTTAGGTTTATGGAAAGGGTTAGGGTTTTGAGCTAGAGTTAGATCTATGTCGAGTGTGAGGTTTAAGGTTAGGTCTAGGGTTAGTTTTATGGTTAGGTTTAGAGTTATGTTTAGGCCTAGGGTTATCAATAGGTTTAGGGTTAGGTTTAGGTAATGGGTAGGTTTAGAGCTAGGTTTAGGGCTAGGGTTAAGTTTAGGATTAGGGCTAGTTTTAGGGGTATATTCAGGGATAGGTGTAGGTTTATGTTTAGGGTAAGAGTTATGCTTTGAGCTAGGGTTAGGGCTAATTGAGTGTTAAGTTAGGGTTAGGATTAGGGTTACACTTAGGGCTAGGTTTAGGCGTAGGATTAGCTCTAGATTTTGTGTTAGGTTTAGGCCTAGGGTTAGGGCTGTGGGTAATATAAGAGCTAGGGTAAAGATTATGGATAGTTTTAGGGTTATGGTTATGGCTATGTCTAGTGTTATGGTTAGGTTTAAAGTTAAGGTGATATTTATAGCTAGGGATAGTGATAAGATATGAGTCAGGGGCAGTGTTAGTTTTAGGGTTAGAGTTAGGGTTAGGACTCAAATAAGGTCTAGGATTACTGTTAGGGTTCAGTTTTAGTTGAGGGCAGTGTTTAGAGATAGGGTGACTGTTAGGATATGGGTTGTGTCAGGTTTAGTTTTATGGTTAGGGTTAGGACTCAAACTAAGGCTAGGGTTACTGTTAGGGTTCTGTTTAAGTTTAGGGTGGTGTTAAGAGCTAGGGTGAGTGTTAGGATATTAGTCAGGGTCAGGGTTAGTTTAAGGTTAGCATTATGACTCCAGTTAAGGCTAGGGTTAGGTCTAGTTGTGTGTTAGGGTTTATATTAAGTTAAGGTTTAAGGTTAAGGATGTTGCTCAATTTTGTTTTAGTCTTAGGCTTAGGCTTAGGGCTAGGTATAAAATTAGTATTAGGGTTAAGTGTAGTGTTAGTGTTAGGCTTATGCATAGGCTTAGGTTAAGATTTGGAGTACGGGTTAGATCTAGGGTTAAAGTTAGGCTTAGGGTAATGGATAGGGTTGGTTTTAGGGTTCAGTGTAGATTTAGGGTAATGGAGAGATTTAGGGTTTGTGATAGGGTTAGTGTTAGGCCCAGGGTTAGCATCAGGAATAGGGTTATCATGCGGGTAATGTATAGGTTTGGAGCTAGGGTTATGGTTAGGATTAGGGCTAGAGTTAAGGTTAGAGATTGGATTAGGGCTAGTAACGCTAGCTTAGAGTAGGGTTATAATTAGGTTTAGGGTAAATGTAAGGTTTTGAGCTAGGGCTATTTTTAGTGTGAGGGTTAGATTTTGTGTTATGTCTAGTGTTAGGGTTATAGTATTGGTCAGGGTTAGGTTTAGGGTTAGGGCTAGGGTTTTCATTAGAGATAGGTTTAGATTTAGGGTAATAGATTAGATTAGATTTAAGGTTAGCTTTAGGGTTGAGTTTAGTTTTAGGGCTAGGTTTACTATTGGGTTTAGGGTAAAGGTTAGGGTTTGAGTTAGGATGAGGGTTATGACAAGGATTAGGTTTATGTTTAAGTCTAGGGTTAAGTTTATGGTTTGGATTAGGGTTTCAGTTAGGGTTAGGGCTAGGGTTATCATTAGGGTTAGGGTTAGAGTAGGGTAATTGTTAGGGTTAGGGCTAAGGTTAAGGTTATGATTAGGTCTAGGGTTAGGGTTATTGTTACTGATAGAGCTAGGGTTTTGTTTAGGCTAAGGTTTAGGCTTTGAGCTAGGTTTATGACTAAGGTGAGGGTTAGGGTTAGCATAGGTCTAGGGTTAGAGTTAGGGTTATGCTTAGTGTAGGTTTAGGCCTCTGATTAGGACAAGGTTTTGTGTTAGTTTTTGGCATAAGGTTAGTGCTATGGGTAATATAATACCTAAGGTTCTAATTGTGGTAGTTCTAGGGATATGTTTATGGCTAGATCTAGTGTTAGGCTTATATTTTATTTAGGGTCAGGTTTATATCTAGGTTTATTGTTAGTGTCAGTGTTCAGGTTAGAGTTCAGGTTAGGGTAAAAGCCAGAATTAGGACTAGGGTTAGGTCTAGGGGTAGTGTTAGTGTTTGGTTTCGGTTAAGGGTTATTGTTAGGGGTAGGACTCAAGATTTTTTAGAGCTAGGTCTAGAGTTATTGCTAGATTTAGCATTAAGTTTAAGTGTAGGGCTAGTATTAGGCTTAGGTTTAGGTAAACGTTTACTGGTAGGGCTAGATTCAGAGTTCAGTTTAGGGTAAGGGTCAGGTTTAGACGTATAATTATTGTTAGAGTCAGAATAAGGGTGTAAGTTAGGGTTAGGTATTGGGTTAGGGTTAGAGCTAGAATGAGTGCTAGTTTTAGGACTAGTAAAAGGGTTAGTGTTTGGTTTAGGCTAAGGATTAGAATTAGGACTAGGATTAGCATTGTGGATAGTGTTTGGCTTAGGTTAAGGGATATGGTTAGAGCTAGGTTTCGGGCTAGTGTTAGGGTTAGGTTTAGGGCTATGGTTAGGGTTAGGTTTAGAGATAAATCAAGTGTTACAGCTCAGATTAGGGCTATTTTGTGTTAGGGTTAGAGCTAGGATTAGGGCTATGACTAATGTAAGAACTAGGGTTATGATTAGGGTTAGTTTTAGGGTTAGGGTTTGGGCTAGGTCTAGTGTTACCATTAGCTTTTAGGGTTGTGGTGATATTTAGAGCTAGGTTTAGTGTTTGGATATGAGCCTGGGTCAGGGTTAGCTTTAGTCCTAGGATTCAAATTTGAGATAATGTTACGCCTAGTTGTATAGTAAAGGTTTGATTTAGGTTAAGGTTTAGGGTTAGAGCAATGGCTTCGATTTCTTTTAGGGCTAGGGATAAGGTTAGAACTAGTTGTGGGATTAGCAATAGTGTTCAGCTAGTGGTATGGTGAAGTTTAGGCTTAACGTCAGGGTTAGATTTATAGTTATGGTTAGATCTAGTGTTAGGGCTATGCCTGGGGTTAGGGCTAAGCTTAGGGTGAATGTTAGGGTTACAATAATGGATAAGGTTAGAAATATAAATAGGGCCAAGTTGAGAGTTAGAGTTAGTCTTAGGGCTAGGTTTAGGAGTTCACTTAGGTTTAGCGCTAAATTAGGACTACGATTAGAGGTACGTTTAGTGTTAGGGTTAGCCCTATCGTTAGGGCTATGATTAGGGTTAGTGTTAGTATTAGGTTTAGGGTTAATTTTAGGGGAAGGGTTGGGGTTATAGCTAGGTTCAGGGCTAGGGAGAGAGTTAAAATTAGGGATAGGGCTAGGGTGAGGGTTTGGGTTAGGATTAAGGCTAGGTTTAGGACTAGGATCAGGGTAGATTTTGTGTTAGGTTTAGGCCTATATTAGGGCTAGGGCCAATATGAGGTAAAAGATTATTAAGGTTAGGGATAGTTTCAGGTTTAGGTTTATGGCTAGGTATAGTGTTAGGATTAGGTTGAGGGATTGGGTCACTTTTAGAACTAGGGTATAGTTAGGGTCAGGGTCAGAGTTAGGGTTTGTTTATGTTAAGGTTTAGTGTTAGGGCTCAAGTTAGCATTAGGATTAGGTTTAGGGTTAGGGTTATGGATATGGTTAGGTTTAGGGTCCAGAATAGGTTGAGGGAATGGATAGGGTTAGGGTTATAGATAGGGTTAGTTTATCCTAGTGTTAGTATTAGGGTTAGGGTTAAGGTAGTGGATAGGATTAGAGGTAGGGTTAGGGCTAGGATTATATTTAGTATTAAGGCTAGATTTAGGATTAAGTTTAGGGTTAGGGTTAAAGCTAATATTAGGGCTCAGATTAGGACTAAAATTTAGATTAGGTTATGGCTAGGGTAAAGGGTATGGCTAATCTAAGATCTAGGGTTATAATTTGGGTTAAATTTAGGGTTAGTGTTTGGCCTAGGTCTAGTGTTAGTATTATCTTTAGGGTCAGTGTGATATTTATAGCTAGGGTTAGTGTTTGGATACATGTCAGTGTCAGGGTTAGTTTTAGACCTAGGACTCAAATTAGAGTAAGGAGGTTATGGCTAGGTGTAGGGTTACAGTTTAGGTTATGGTGTAGGGTTAGGGCAATGGCTCTGTTTTGTCTTAGGGCTAAGGCTATGGTTAGGGCTAGTTTTATGATTAGTGATAGTATTAAGTCTAGTGGTAGTGTGAGGTTTAAGATTAGGGTTAGGGTTAGATTTAGAGTTATGGTTAGATCTAGGGATTAGTCTGGGGATAGGATTAGGGCTAAGGTTAGGGCTTGTGTTAGGGTTATGATAACTGATACAGTTAGAACTAGAAATAGGGCTAGGGCGAGTGTTAGAGTTAGTTTTAGGCCTAAGGTTAGAGGTAGGGTTAGGGCTAAATTAGGGCTAGGATTAGCGCTAGGGTTAGTGTTAGGGTTAGGCCTATGATTAGGGCTAGAGTTAGGGGTAGTGTTAAGGTAAGGGTTAGGGTTAGAGTTAGGGGAAAGGATGGGGTTATAGCTAGATTCAGGGCTAATGCGAATTTTAAAATCAGGGTTAGGGCTTGGGTTAGGGTTCAGGTTAAGATTAAGGATAGGATGAGGGCTGAGTTTTGTATTAGGGATTGGGCTAGTATTAAGGCTAGGGCTAATGTCAGGTCTAGGTATATGTTTAGGGTTAGTTTTGGGGTTAAGTTGTGGCTAGGCCTAGTGTAAGGATTAGGTATAGGATAGAGGTCAGGTTTAAAGCTAGATATATTATTAGTGTCAGGGTCCAGGTACAGTTTGGTTTAGGTTAAGGTTTAGGGTTAAGGCTTGATTTAGTGTTAGGGTTAGGGTTAGGTTTAGGGTAATGGATAGGGTTAGTTTTAGGGTTCAAGTTAGGTTAGAGTAATGGAAAATGTTAGTGTTAAGAATAGCATTAGGCCTAGGGTTAGCATTTAAGTTAGGCTTATCTTTAGGGTAATGGATAGGGTTAGAGCTAAGTTTAGGGCTCGTTAAGTTTAGGATTAGGGCTAGTATATTTGTTACACATAGGGTTAATGTTAGTGTTATGTTTAGTTTAAGTGCTAGCATTAGAGCTAGGATTAGGTCTAGGGCAAGGGTTCGGGTTAGGGTTAGGTCTAGGGTTACAGTTAGGGTTACAATTAAGGCTAGGTTTAGGGCTAGGATAATGGCTAGGTGTTGTTGGAGGTTTATGGGTAGCATTAGGGTTATGGGTAATGTAAGAGCTAGGATTATGTTTATGATTAGTTTTTGGGTTAGGATTATGAATAAGTCTACTGTTCTAGTTAGGTATTGGGTTAGGATAAAATTTAGAGCTAGGGTTTGGGTTATGGTAAGGATTACTTTTTGAGTTAGAGTTAGGTTTGGGGTTAGGGCCAGAATTAGGACTAGCATTGGGTCTAGAGATAGGGTTAGTCTTTGCATTAGGTTAAGGGTTATTGTTAGGGCTAGTGCTATGATTTTTTTAGGGCTAGGGCTAGATTTATAACTCTATTTAGGATTAGGTTTGGTCCAATGCTAGTGTTATGGTTAAGTTTAGGTATAATTTTACCAGTAGGTGTACTGTTAGGATTCCATTTAGGGTTGGGGTCAGGTTTAGACCTAGGGTTATTGTTAGGGTCAAAATAAAGGTCAGGGTAAGGGTTTGGGTTTGGGTTAGGTTTGGAGCTAGAATGAGGGCTAGAGTTAGGTCTAGTAAGTAATAGAGTTAGGGTTTGGAGTAGGCTAAGGATTAGTGTTAGGACTAGGGTAGCATTAGATTTGGTGTTTGGCTGAGGGTAAGGGGTAGTTTTAGAGGTAGCGTTAGAGTTTGTTTTAGGGTTAGGTTTAGGGCTATGGTCAGGGTTAGGGTTTAAACTAGGGTTAAGTCTTGGATTAGGTCTAGGATTTGTGTTAGCATTAGATCTATGTCTAACGTAAGAACTAGGTTTTCAATTAAAGCTAGTTTTAGGGTTAGCATTAGGACGATGTTTAGAGCTAGGGTTAGTGTTAAGTTCTGAGTCAGAGACAGGGTTATTTCTAGGGTCAGAGTTAGGGCTCAAATTAAAGCTAGGTTTAGGTCAAGGTGTAGGGTAAGGGTTTGGTTTAGGTTAAGGGTTATGGCTCGGTTTGTTTTAGGGCTAGGGTAGGGTTAGGGCTATTTTTCCAATTAGCATTTGGGTTAGGGCTAGTGTTAGCGTGAGGTTTATGCTTAATGTTTGGGTTAGATCCATGTTTAGTGCTAGGGTGAAGGTTAAGCCTAGGGTTGTGGCTAGGGATAGGGATAAGTTTTGGTTTATGGTAAGGGATAGTTTTAGAACTAGGACTATGGCTAGGGTGAGAATGAGACTTAATCTTAGGGCTAGTGCTAGGGTTAGGTTTAGGGTTAGGCTAAATTAGGGCTAGGGTTAGTGCTAGGGTTATTGTTAGGTTTAGGCCTAGGTTTAGGGCTAGTGTTAGGGCTAGTGATAAGATTAGGGTAAGGTATGATGTTACAGCTAGGTCTAGGGTTGGGGCATGGGATAAAATTAAGGTTAGGGCTAGGGTTAAGATTAGGATTAGAATTAAGGCTAGGCTTAGAGCTAGGATTATAGCTAGAGTTTGTCTTATGTTTAGGGCTAGGGCTAATGACAGGTATAGGGTTATGGTTAGGAATAGTTTTACGGTTAGGTTTATGGCTATGTCTATTGTAAGGGTGAGGTTGAGAGTTGGGGTCAGGTTTACACCCAGCGTATTATTAGGGTCAGAGTCAGGGTTAGGGTATGCTTTAGGTTCACATTTAGGGTTAGGGTTCAAATTGGCATTAGGGTTAGGGTTAAGGTTAGCATAATGGTTATGGTTAGGTTTAGGACTCAGGTTAGTTTTATTGTGATGGATAGGGTTAGGGTTAGTGATAGATTTAGGATTATGACAAGGGATAGAATTTGGTTAGGGTTATGGTAAGGCTAATGGATAAGATTAGAGCTACAGTTAGGGCTAGAATTATGGTTAGGTTATGGCTATGATTAGGGTTAGTCCTTGGGTTAGAATTTGGTTAGGGTTATGGTTAGGGTAATGTATAGTATTCAAGCTAGGTTTAGGGCTAGGGTTATGGTTAAAATTGGAGCTATGGTTCAGGTTAGGTCATGGTTAGGGTAACAAATAGGATTAGAACTACAGTTAGGGCTAGGGTTAAGGTTTGGGTAAGGCTATGATTAGGATTAGGCCTTGGATTAGGTTTCAGTTAGGGTTATGGTTAGGGTAATGGATAGGATTTGAGCTAGGGTTAGGGCTAGGGTTTTGTTTAAGATTAGCGCTATGGTTCAGGTTTGGTATTATCTTAGGACAGTTTTAGGTTTAGGTTTAGGTTAAGTGTTAAGACTCTAGTTAGGGTTAGGGTTAGTATTAAAGCTAGGGTGAGGGCTCACATTAGGGCTAGGTTTTGGGTTAGGTTAGGGCTAGTGTAGCACTATGTCTAATGTAAGATCTAGGGTTATGAATAGGGCTAGTTTTAGGGTTAGCATTATGTCTAGGTCTAGTGTTAGGTTTAGGTTTAGGTTCAGGGTGATGATTAGAGATAGGGTTAGTGTTAGGGTCAGAGACAGGATCAATGTTACCTTTAGGGTTAGGGATAGGACTCAAATTAGGGCTAGGTTGAAGGCTAGGTGTAGGGTTAGGTTTTGTGTTAGGGCTAGGGTAACAATTAGGGATAGGGCTAATGTCAGTTCTATGGTTAGGGTAAATGCTATGGCTCAGTTTTGTTTTAGAGCTAGGGCTAAGTTTAGGGCTAGCTTTAGGAATAGCAATAGTTTTAGTGCTAGTTGTAGGTTGAGGTTTAGGCTTAGATTTTTTGTTATGGTTAGTTCTAGGTTAAGGACTCTGTCTAGGATTAAGGCTAAGTTTACGGCTAGTGTTAGGGTTATGGCAACACTAGGGTTAGAACTAGAAATACGGCTAGGGTGAAAGGAAGAGTTATTCTTTGGGCTAGGGTTAGGAGTAGGTTTAGGTTTTAGGGCTAAATTAGGGCTAGGATTAGCGCTAGGGTTAGTGTTAGGGTTAGGCTTAGAATTAGGGCTAGAGTTAGTGTTAATGTTAGGGTAAGGGTTAAGTTTAGATTTAGGGGAAAATGGGTTTATATCTAGGTTTAGGGCTAGGGTGAGTGTTATACTTAGGGTTAGGGCTAGGGTTAGGGTACAGTTTAGGATTAATGCTAGGTTTAGGGCTAGGATGAGTGTTTGGTTAGGGATAGGGCTAGGATTAGGGCTAGGGCTAATGTCAGGTCTAGTAATGTGGTTAAGGATAGTTTTAAGGTTAGGTTATGGCTAGGTCTAATGTAAGGGTTAGGTTTAGGGTAAAGGTCAGGTTCAGAACTAGGTGTATTATTAGGTTCAGGGTCAGGGTAGGGATTGGTTTAGGTTAGGATCTAGGGATTATGCTTGAATTAACATTAGGTTTTGGTAATGGATCGGTTTAGATTTAGGGTTTAGGTTAGGTTGAGGGTTTTGAATAGCGTTAGGGATAGCTATACAGTTAGGTTTAGTCCTATTGTTAGCATTTGGGTTCGGCTTATGTTTAGGGTAATAGGATTACAGCTAGGGTTGGGGCTAGGTTTATGGTTAGGATTAGGGCTAGAGTTAGAGTTAGGGTTAGAGTTAGGCTTAGGGTTAGGAGTAGGTTTAGGGTAAGTGTTAGGGTTTGAGCTAGGTTTAAATCTAGGGCAGGATTAGAGTTAGAACAGGTATAGAGTAAAGTTTAAGGTTAGGGCTATGGTTACCATTAGGGTTAGGGTTATGGTAATGGGTAGAGTTAGAGTTAGGGTTTGGGCAATGGTTACAGTTAAAATTAGGGTTAAAATTATACTTAGGGATAGGGCTATGTTAATTTTTAGGGTTAGGATTAGGGCTAGGTTTAGAGGGAGTGATAGGGTTAGAGTTACTTAATTCAAGTTTCTTTGATACAATCCAGGATTCATTTTTAACTAACCTTACTCTTTTCCTCAGGTTTAGGTCTTTGTTCCAACTGTTTGGTGTCAGGAAGAGTTACTATTTTCATTTTACTTCATTTTGACATATATGAGTAAATGGAAATAGACCTGGAAATCAAACAGGGTTTATGCTAGTTGCTTGAAACTGCACACACACCCTCAATTCTTTGTGGGGAGACTCTGGTATGTTCCTTGTGAGTGTAGGCCTAAGCTGAAGCATGTAAAAACCACTTTATTTGTGAGCCCTTTAGGAGAAAGCAGGGAAATATGCATGCACTGAAATTACTCCCATAATTATTTGGTCAGATTTGTTTGATACTGCATAGGATTCATTATTTAGCTGGATCTACAAAGGTCTCCAAGTGTGGGACTTGTAGGATCAATGGTTCTATAACCAAGTTAGGGTTAGTGTTAGGTTTAGGGTTAGGGCTAATGTTAGATGTAGTGTTAGGGAGAGAGTTAGTTTTGTTCAAATTTCTTTGATACTTGGAAGGAGTCATCTTTTACCTAGCCTTAATATGCTCCCCAGGTTTGGGCCTTCTTGTTTCTGTGGTTCGTTACCAGGAGCCCTCCATATTTAAGGTTTCACTTCATTTTGACCAATGTAGGTACATGAAAATGGAGGTTGAAATCAAAACGGGTTGGTGCTAGCTGCTTAAATCTTGAGACACTGAATCAGTTCTCTGTGGGAACTCTCTGGTTTGTTCCTTGGGAAAGTAGCCTTAAGAAGAAGGTGGCAAAAACAACTTCATCTGACAGCCATTTAGCAGAAAGCAGAGAAATATGTATGAACTGAAATACTACCCCAATTATTTGGTCATATTTCTTTGATATTGCATAGGATTCATCTGATAGCTTAGCCCACTAGGCTCCAAAAGTTTGGGACTTCTAGGATCACCATTTTTTAAACAGGTTAGGGTTTGTGTTAAGGTGAGTGTTAGGGCTAGTGTTAGAGCTAGTATTAGGGTTAGAGTTAGTTTTGTTCTAATTTCTTTGATACTGGGCAGGATTCATTTTTCTCCTATCCTTACTATACTACACATGTTTGGGACTCCTAGGTTCAATGGTTCTCTGTAAGGAACAGTTTGTATTTTAAATTTTCAGTTCATTTTGTCCTATACAGATAAAAGGAAATGGAGCTGGAAATCAAACAGCAATGATGCTAACTATTTCAAACTTCACACTCCATCAATTCTCTGTGGGCAATCTCTGGTTTGTTCCTGTGAAAGTAGGCCTAACCATAAGGATGTAAAATAACGTTATCCAAGAGTCCTTTATGAGATAACAGGGAAATATGCATGTACTGATATACTCCATCAAATATTTGGTCAGATTTCTTTGATATTGCACAGCTTCATCCCTTAGCTTGCCCTACTAGGCTGCCCAAGTTTGGAACTTCTATGGTCAAAGGTTACATAAAAAAAGGTAGGGTTATGGGAAAAGTTAGGGTTGGAGCTAGTGTTAGGGTTACAGTTAGTTTTATTCAAAATTCTTTGATACTTGCAGGTTTTATCTTTTAGCTAGATTTACTGCATTCCACAGGTTTAGGCCTTCTCCATTCACAGGTTTGCTGTCAGGAACAATTTGTATTTTAAGATTTCACTTCATTTTTTCCCTATACAGTAAAGTTAATTGAGTTGAAAATCAAACAGGGTTTGTGCTGCTTGAAACTTCACACACTCCATCAGTTCTCTGTAGGGACTCTGGTATGTTCCTTGGGAAAGTAAGCCTAAGCGTAAGCATGCATAAACAACTATATCAAAGGGTCATTTAGGAGAAAACAGGGAAGAATATATGTATTGAAATACTTCGCATAATTATTTAGTCAGATTTGTTTGATGTTGTGTAGGATTGTGTAGCTTGCCCAACAAGGCTCCTAAGTGCAGGACTTCTAGGATCAATGGTTCTCTAATTAGGTTAGGATTAGGGTTAGTTTTAGGGATAGGGATAGGACTAGGATTAGAAGTAATGTTAGGGTGATTGTTAGTTTTGTTCAAATTTCTTTGATACTAGGCAGGAGGCATTTTTATCAAGCCTTAGTATGCTCCCAAGTTTGGGGCCTTCTCGAATCAATGGTTTGTTATCATGAATAATTTGTATTTTAAGGTTTCACTTCATTTTGACTTATATGGGTAAATAGAAATAGAGGTGGAAAACAAACAGGCCTCCCTTCCCCTAAACCTAACCCTAACCATGGTCCTAAAACTAACTCTAACTCTCAACCTAGCACTATTCCTAGTTCTAACTCTATTCCTGACCTTAACCCAAACACTAGCCCTAACCTTAGCCCTATCCCTAGCCAGAGCCTTAACTCTAGAATTAATCATAACTCTAAATCTACCCCTAAGCCCAAATTTACACTATCACTAGCAATAACACTAACAGTAATTGTAAAAACTACCCTTTACCTTAGCCTTAGCTCGAAAAAAAAAAACCCGAGCCATAGCACTAACCCTAAACCTTAACCTAAACCAAATCCTTACCCATCATCTAGCCCTAAGCCTACCCCTAATTCAAGTCCCATCCCTAACCCTAAAAGAAACCCTGATCCTGACTCTGACCCTAACACTAACCCTAGTTCAAAACATCACCGTAAACTTAAACCTAATCCTAAAGCTAGACTTAGCTCTAATGCTAACTCTAAAACTAGCTCTAGTTGTAACCTTAGTTATTACATTATCCATATCCCTAACACTAGCCCTAACATAACCCAAACCCTAGCCCTAATCCGATACACACTTTAGCTTTAACCCTAAACCTAGCCCTAACCCTTACTCTAAACCTAACCCTAACTTTACCCTTACACTCTCTTTAAACTAATCCTAAACCTAGCCCTAATCTTAACCCTAATCCTAGCCCTAACCCTAGCACTAACCCTATCCATTACCTTAAATGTAACTCTAAACCTAATGCTAATTCCCGGCCTAATTCTAGCACTATCCCTAACCCTAACATATCCATTACCATAAATATAACCTGAAACCTAAACCTAGCCATATCCATTACTCTAACTATAATCTTAACCCTAATCCTAATTTGAGCCTGAACTCTCAACCTTAACCTAAACCAAATCCTAATCATGACCCTGACACAAATAATTTCCCTACCTCTAAAGCTGACCCTAACCCTCATCCTAACCCTTACACTATTCCTGGCCATAAACTTATTCTTAAAACTATCTCTAACCATAACCCTAGACCTGATATTAAGCCTAGTACTAATGATAGTCCTAACCCTAACACAAACTGTAGCCCTAATCCTAGGCCTAGCACTAGATTTAATCTTAACTCTAAACTTAACCCTATCAGTAACACTAATTTTAACCCTCACCTTAGCTATAAACCCAGCTGTAACATCATACCTTACCCTACCCTAACCCTAAAACTAATCCTACACCTAAACCTAGCCCTAACCCTAGCAATAACCCTAGCCCTAATCCTAGCCCTAATTTAGCCCTAAACTAAACTGTAACCCTAACTCCAGTCCTAAGGCAAACTTTAACTCTCACCCTAGTTCTATTAATAGTTCAAAACCTATCACTTAACATAACCCAAAACCTAGCCCTAACCCTAGCCCAAACCATAGACCTAAACTTCGCCCTAGCCCTAACCCTAGATCTAAACCTAACTAAATATAACCCTAAACCTTAGGCTAAACCTCACCCTAACACTGGCCATAACCCTAATGCTAATCCTAAAACTAGCCCTAACCCTACAATTAACTATACCCTAGGCCAAACCCTAACTCTATCACATGCCCTAAACCTATCCATTACCCTAAACCTAACCCTAACCCTAACCCTAACCTAATCGTAGTGCAAACCCTAAACATTACCTTAAAATTAACCTTAATCCTAACCCGAACCTAACCTGACATTTAACCCTTTCTAATACCCTGAAACTAATAATAACCCAAGCCCTAACACTAACAGTAATCCAGACCCTAACTGTAACTCTAACATAGATATAATTCTAACCATAACCCTCGCCCAAGTGCAAACTAACCCTAGCTAAAACCCTAAACTGTACACTAACCCTTACCCTAAGCCTATCCCTAAGCCTAACCCTAACCCTAACTCTAGGCCTAATAGTAACCATCACCATAGCCCTAACCCTAGCTCTAACCCTATCCATTACCCTAATCATAACCCTTACTATAATGCTAACCCTAGGTCTAACCTTGACCTTATCACTAACTCTAACCCTCTCAATTACACTAAACCTAAACTGAACCCTAAACCTAACAATCTCATTACCTTAAACCTATCCTAATGCTAACTCAAGCCCTAAACATAAATCTTAACCTAAACTAATCCCTAAACCTGACCCTAACCCTAATAATATACTTAGCTCTAAACCTGACCCTTACTCTAAACCTAACCCTTACACTAGACCTAGCAATAAAACTAAGCCCTAAATCTGTCCCAAAACATAACCCTAGACCAAACACTAGCCCTGGCCCCAATTCTTGCCATAACCCTAAAACAAATGCTAGCCCTCAACCTAGCCCTAAACCTAACCTTATTAAAAACCAAAACTATAACACTAGCCCTAGCTGTAATTCTAATTTTCTACCCAGCTCTAAACCTAGATATAATCCCATACCTTCCCCTAAACCTAACCCTGTCTCTAAACATAAACCTAAGGCTAACACTAGTCCTAACCCTAACAAAAACACCAGACCTAATTCTCGCCCTAATTTAGCCCCAAAACAAGCACTAATCAGATTCTTAGCACTACATTTAACCCAAACCCTGAACTTAACCCTAGCCCTAACCCTTACCCTTAAACTAACCCTAACCCCCAAACTTGCCCTAACCCTAAGCCTTGCCCTAGTGCTAATCCTAACCATAACCCTAGCCCTAATGCTAGATGTAATCTTATCCATTACCCTAACCCTAACCATAACCTAATGCTAACTCTAGGATAACCCTAAAACTATTCCTAACCCTAAACCTATCTATTACCCTACATCTACCCTCAACCCTAAACCTAACCTTATCCATAACCCTAACCCTAAACCTAAAGCTAATTTGAGCCTAAACTAAATCATTAACCTAACCTAAACCATAACCCTGAATCTGACCCTAATATTATCCCTAGCTCTAAACCATACCTTAAACCTTAACCTAACCCTTACACTATACCTAGTCATAATTATAACCCTAAATCTATCCCTAAATCTAATCCTAGTCCTGACATTAGCCCTAAACTTAAGCTTAATCCTAACCCTAACCCTAACCCTAACCCTTGCCCTATCCCTGGTCCTAGAGCTAGGTCTAACCCTATCCCTTACACTAAGTCAAACCTTCACCCTATTGCTACCTTAGTCCTAAACTTAATCCTTAGTCTACCCCAAACCCTAACTCTATTACTAGTCCTAACCCTAGCCCTCATTCTAGCTCTAAACTTAACCCAAATCTAACAAAAAACATGACCCTTATTCTGACCCTAACACTAAACTTTGGTTTAAACCTCGCCCTACCCCTAAACCGAAACCTAACACTAGCCCTACAGGTAAGCCTATACCTAAATCTACACTAACACTAGCCCTAGACCTAAATCTAATCCTAAATATAGCCATAACTCTAGCCCTCAACCTAACAATAACCCTTAAACTAACCCAAATACTAACTCACCCTAGACTTAACTCTAGTCCTAACTATTGCCGTAACCCTAAAACTAATCCTAACCACAACACTGACACGTACCCTAACACAAACCCTAACTCTCAACATTATCCTAACCCCAAAACTAACCTTAACACTAGACTAACCCTAAAACTATCCATAACCATAACCCTAGCTCTTAGATTACCCATAAACCTAACATTAGCCCTAAAGATCAAACAAAACCTAGACCTAATTGTAGTCCTAAACCTAACCCTAAGCATAACCCTAAGCTTAAACCTAGCCCTAAACCTAACCCTAACCTTTGCCCTAGCCCTAATCCAACCTCAAACCCTAAACCTTACCCTAAACATTACCCTAGCCCAAACCCTAAATGTCACCCTAACACTAGCTCTAAATCTATCCATTACCTTAAACATAAACCTAAACCTAATGCTAACCCTAGCCCTATCCCTAACTTTAACCATACCTTAGCCCTAACTTTAACCTAAACCTCACTCTAGACCTAACAATAGCTTGATCCCTAACCCTTACACTTAACCTAAACAAAACACTCACCCAAGGCCTAACTCTAACCCTAACTCTAGCCCTAATCCTAAACTTAACCCTAACCCTAACACTAGATCGAACCCTAACCATAATCCTAACCCTAAACCGAACCCTAATAATAAACCTAGACTTAAACCTAAACCTACCCTACTACTAAACATAAACCTAAGTCTACAACTAACTGAAACCTAACCCTAAATCTAATCCTAAACTTAATCCTAACTCTAACCTGACATCTAACCCTATCAATTACCCTAACACTAATGTTAAACCTAGCCCTAACTCTAACACTAACCAAAACCATAACCCTAAATCTAATTCCAGCTGTAGAACTAACACTAGCTCAAACCCAAAACCATATCCTTATCCTAATCATAACCCTAACCCTTGCCCTAACCTTGACCTTAACCCTAATTCTAACTGTAATCCTAATCATAAACATAGCCCTAACCCTAGCTCTAACTCTATAAATTACCCTTAATGATAACCTTAACCCTAATGCTAACCCTTGGCCTACCCTAAACCTATCGCAAAACCTAACCAAATCCATTACCCTAAACCTAACCTGAACCCTAAACCTAACCCCTATCCATTACCCTAACCCTAACTCTAACCTTAATGTTCACTTGAGCCCTAAACCTAAACCTTAACCTAACCCAAACCCCAAACCTGACACTGACTCTAATAATACCCCTAGCTCTAAACCTGACCCTTTCTCTAAAACGAACCCTAAAACTATCCTTAACTGTAACCCTAGAACGGATATTAACCCTAGCCCTAATTATTGCCCTAAACCTAACACAAAACCAAGACCTAATCCTAACCTTAATGTAGCCTTAATCCTAACCCAAACAATATCCCTAGCCTTAACCCTAATGCTAATCATAAAACTAGTCCTAACCCTAAACCTAGCACTAAAACAAAACTAAGCAAGAGGTAAAAACCTATACCTTAACTTAAACCAAATTCTAACACTACACCTACCAAACCATAGCCCTAAATCGAGTCCTGATTCTAACCTTTAATTAGCCCTGACTCTGACTCATATCCTAACACTCACCCAATCTCTACACAACCCTAAATTTAAATCAAACTCTAACAGTAACCCTAGCCTTACTTCGAGTCCTAACTCTAACCATAAAACTAACCTTGACCATGACTCATATCCTAACACTAACAATAGCTATAAATATCACCCAAACCCTAACACTAGAACTACCCCTACACCTACCCCTAAAACTAACCATAATTGTAACCCTAGTTCTTACATTAGCTATTTCCCTAAACTTAGCCTTAACCCTAACACAAAATCTAGCCCTAATCCGAGACTTAAACCTAGCTAAATCCTAACCCTAACCCTAAACCTAACACTAAAAATAGCTCAAAGCCTAACCCTAAACATAGACCTATACCTATCCCTAACTCTAACCCTAACCTTAGCTCTAACCCTATACTTAACCCTATCCCTAAACCTATCTCTAAACCTACCCATTACCCTAACCCTAAAACTAAACCTATTGATAATCCTAGCCTGAACCCTAATGCTAACCCTAACCCTAACCAGAAAACTACCCCTAGACATAACCCTAAATGTAACACTCGCCATAGACCTACCCCTAGCTCAAGCCCTAACCCTTACCATAAACCTAAACACAACCATAGCTCTAACCCTAACCCTAAGCTGAAATCTAACCATAACCCTAAACCTATATCTATCTGTATTCATTACTCGAAAACCTAAACTTAATGATAACCCTAACCCTAACACTAACCCCAACTCTACCATAATCGTATCCCTAGACCTAACCCTAACCCTAACCCTACCATAATTTTATTCCTAGACCTAACACTAACCCTAACCCTACCATAATCCTATCCCCAGACCTAACCCTAAACCTAAACCTCATGCTAGTCCTAAAGCTAGCTGAATACTGAAACCTTACATGAAACATAACCCTAAACCTAAACCCAGTTCTAACACTAACCCTAACCTTAACTCAAGACCTATTCCTAACCATAACCCTAGCTCTAAACTTAGCTTTAACCCTATCTATTACCATAAACATAACTCTTTCCCAAATGTTAACCCTAAGCCTAACCCTAACCCTATTGCTAACCCAAACCCTATGAATTACCCTAAACCTAACCTGAACCCTAAACCAAACCCTATAATTACCCTAACCCTGACCCTAATGCTAGTTTTAGGGTTAGGGTTATGGCTAGGTTAAGTGTTCGGGTTAGGAATAGGGTTAGGGTGATGTTTAGAGCTAATGTTAGTTTTAGGATCAGAGTCAGGGTCATTATTAGTTGTATGGTTAGGTTTTGGACTCGAATTAGGGTTAGGGTAAGGGTTAGGCATAGCTTTAGGGTTTGCTTAAGGTTAAGGTTTAGGATTAGAGCTGTAGCTCAGTTTTACTTGAATGCTATGGCTATGGTTAGGGATAGATTTCAAATTAGCATTAGGGCTAATGTTAGGGTGAGGTTTAGGTTTAAGGTTAGGTTTAGATTTAGAGTTAGGGTTAGATCTAGGTTTAGGTCTAGGGCTAAGTTTGGGGCTAGGGTTAGGGCTAGGCTTTGGGTCATGGTAAAAGATAACGTTAGAACTAGGGATAGGGCTAGGGCAAGAGTTAGAGTTAGTCTTTGTCCTAGGAATATGATTAGGTTTAGGGTTAGGGCTAAATTAGTTCTAGGATTAGAGCTAGGGTTAGTATTAGGGCTAGGCCTTGGTTTAGGGCTAGGGTTAAAATTATGGTTATGGTACAGTATGATAGTATGATATTATAGCTAGGTTAAGGCATAGGGTGAGGGTTCACTTTAGGGTTAGGCCTAGTGTTAGGGTTAGGGTTCAGATTAAGGCTAGTTTTAGTGCCAGGATTAGGGCTTTTTTTAGCATATGTGCTATTATTAGGGCTAGGACTACTGTAAAGTCTAGGGTTATGGTTAGGGATAGTTTCAGGGTTAGGTTTATGGCTCTGTAAAGTGTAAGGGTTAGGTTGAGGGTTAGGGTCACTTTTAGACATGGGGGTATTATTAGGGTCAGGGTCACGGTTAGGGTTTGTTTAGGTTAAGGTTTAGCATTAGGGCTCAAAATAGGTTAGGATTATGTTTAGGGTTAGGATAATGGATATGGTTAGGTTTAGGGTTCAGGTTAGGTTAAGGGTAATGAATAGGGTTAGGGTTATGGATAGAGTTAGTGTTATCCTAGGATTAGTATTAGGGTTAGGGTTAGGGTTAAGTAATAGGATTAGAGCTAGAGTTAGGGCTAGGATTATGGTTAGGATTAAGGCTAGGGTTAGGATTAGGTTTAGAGTTGGGGTTAGGGTTAAAGCTAGTGTTAGGGTTAGGGTTATGGCTAGGTTTTAGATTAGGTTAGGGCTAGGGTAGGGCTATGGCTAATATAAGAACTAGGGTTATGATTAAGGCTAGTTTTAGGGTTAGGGTTAGGGCTAGGTCTAGTGTTAGGGTTAGGTTATGATTAGAGTGATGATTTGAAATAGGGTTAGTATTAGAGTCAGAGTCAAGATCAGTGTTAGTTTTAGGGTTAGGGATAACACTTGAAATAAGGCTAGAGTTATGTATAGGTGTAGGGTTAGGTTTTGTGTTAGGGTTAGGGCAAGAATTAGGGTTACATCTAATGTCAGGTCTGAGGTTACAGTTAAGTTAGTTTTAGGGTTAAGGCTAGGGCTCACTTTTGTTTTAGAGCTACAGCTAGGTTTAGAAGTAGTTTTAGGATTAGTGATAGTGTTAGGGCTAGTGGTAGGGTGAGGTTCAGGCTTAGGGTTAAAGTTATATTTAGAGTGATGGTTAGATCTAGGGTTAGGACTTGGGCTAGGTTTAGGGGTTAGGTTAGGGCTAGTGTTAGGGTTATGGCAACAGATAGAGTTAGTACTAGAAATAGATCTGGGGCAAAAATTAGAGTTAGTCTTAGGGGTAGGGTTAGAATTAGTGTTATGATTAGCACTAAATTAGGGCTAGGATTAGAGCTAGGGTTAGTGTTAGGGTTAGGGTTAGGGTTAGGGTTAGTGTTAGAGTTAATGTTAGGATTAGGGTTAGGGTTAAGGTTAGGGGAAGGGATGTGGTTATACCTAGGTTCAGAACTAGGGCGAGAGTTGAAATTAGGGTTTGGGCTAGGTTTAGGGTTCAGGTTAGGATTGAGGCTAGGTTTAGGGCTTGGGTTTCTGTTAGATTTAGGGCGAGAATTAGGTCTATTGCTAATGTCAGTTAGGGTAACACTTAGGGATAGTGTTAAGTTTAGGTTTATTGCTAAGTCTATTATGAGGGTTAGGTTTTGGGAAAGGGTCCGGTTTAAAGCTAGGTGTATTGTTAGGGTAAGTGTGTTTTTTAGGGTTTGGTTTAAGTTATGGTTTAGGTTTAGGGCTTGATTTAGCATTAAGGTTAGGGGTTGGGTTAGAGTAATTAATAAGGTTAGGTTTAGTGTTCAAGTTAGTTTTAGGAAATGGATAGGGTTTGTGCTAGAGATAGGTTTAGGGTTAGGCCTAGGGTTAGCATTTGAATTAGGCTTATGTTTAGGGTAATGGATAATGTTTAGGGCAAGGGTTATGGTTAGGATTAGGGCTAGAGTTAGGGTTAGAGTTAGGGTTAATCCTAGGGTTAGTGTTAGGGTTAGGTTAAGGGTAAGTGTTAGGGTTTGAGCTATTGTTAGGGCTAGGGCAATGGTTAGGGTTAGTGTAACGTCTAGGTTTAGGGTTAGGGTTAAGTTTAGAGCTAGGTTTAGCATTAAGGTTAGGGTTATGTTTAGGGTAATGAATAAAGTTAGAAGTAGGGTTTGGCCTTTGTTATGGTTAGGATTATGACCAGGGTTATTTTTATGGTTAGGTCTAGAATTATATTTGGGAAAGGGTTAGTTTTTGAGCTAGGGTTAGGGTTAATGCAAGGGTTAGGGTTAGGATTAGGATTACACTTATAGCTAGGTTTTGTGTGAGGTTTAGGGCTAAAGTTAAGGTTATATGCAATGTAAGATCTAGAGTTAGGTTTATGGTTAGGTCTAGTGTTAGGGTTATGGCTAGATTTTGGGTTAGCATAAAGTTTAGAGCTAGGATTTGTGTTATAGGAAGGGACAGTGTTTGGGTTAGGGTTATGGCAAAAATTAGGACTAGGTTTACATCTAGAGGTAGAGGTAGTTTTTGCGTTAGGTTAAGCGTTATTGTGAGGGCTAAGGCTAGGGATTTTTTAGGGCTAATTCTAGAGTTATCGCTAGATATAGGATCAGGTTTTTGTCTATTTCAAGTGTTAAGGTTGGGTTTAGGTATAGAGTTACCCTAGGGCTAGTGTTAGGGTTCAGTTTAGGGTTAGGGTCAGGTTTAATCCTAGGGTTAGAGTTAGCATCAGAATAAGGGTCAGGGGGCTGGGGATGTGGCTCAAGTGGTAGCACGCTTGCCTGGCTTGCGTGCGGCCTGGGTTCTATCCTTAGCACCACATACAAAGATGTTGTGTCCACCGAAAACTAAAATAAATAAATAATTATTAAAAAAATTCTCTCTCTCTCTCTCTCTCTCTCTCTCTTTTAAAAAAAGAAACAGAATAAGGGTCAGGGTTAGGATTAGGATTTGGGATAGGGTTAGATCTAGAATGAGGGCTAAGTTTAGGACTAGTAATGGTGTTATGGTTTGGAGTAGGCTAAGGATTAGGGTTAGATCTAGGGTAGCATTAGGGTGAGGGTTTGGCTTAGGGTAAGGGATAGTGTTAAAGCTAGGGTAATGATAGTATTAGGGTTAGGTATATGTCTAGGTTTAGTTTAGGGTTAGGTTTAAAGCTAGGTTTAGGTCTTGGATTAGAGCTAGCTTTTCTGTTAGCACAGGGCTATGATTAATATAAGAACTGGTGTTATGATTAGGGCTAGTTTTAGGGTTAGGGTTAGGGCTAGGTCTAGTGTTCGGGTTAAGTTTAGTGTTAGTGTGAGTTTTAGAGCTAGGGTTATTATTAGGGTCTGAGTCAGGGTCAGGGTAAGTTATAGAGTTAGAGTTAGGACTCAAATTAAGGCTAGGGTTAGGACAAGGTATAAGCTTAGGTTTAAGTTTAGGTTAAGGATTCGTGTTAAGCCTATGACTCGGTTTTGATTGAGTGCTAGGGCTAGGGTTGTGGCTAGTTTTCCAATTACCATTAGGGTTAGGGCTAGTGTTAGGGTGAGGTTTACACTTAGGATTAGGGTTTGATTTAGGGTTAGGGTTAGGTCTAGGTTCAGGGCTAGGGCAAAAGTAGGAATGGGGTTGGGGCTAGGTTTAGGTCTAGGGTTTGTGTTATGGTAAGGGATAGATTTAGAACTAGGGTTAGTGCTAGGGTGTGAGTTAGGGTTAGGGTTACAGTTAGGGTTAGGTTTAGGACTAAATTTGTGATAGGATTAGCGCTAGGGTTAGGGTTAGAACTAGGCCTATGATTAGGGCTAGGGTTAGGGTTAGGATTATTTTAAGATATGATGTTATAAGGTAAGGTTGTGTTGTTATAGCTAGGTTTAGGGTGAGGGTCAAAATATGGTTAGGGCTAGAGTTAGGGTTAGAGTTGTTATGAAGGCTTGGTTTAGGCCTAGGATTAGGGCTAGGTTTAGGGCTAGGATTAGGGTTAGGTTTCATGTTACGGTTAGAATAAGTGCTAGGGCTAATGTCAGGTCTAGGTTTATGGTTAGGGTTAGTTTTAGGGTTAGGTTTATGGCTAGTTCTAGTGTAAGGTTTAGGTTGAGGGTTAGGGTTAAGTTTAGAGATAGGGTTATTATTAGGGTCACTGTTATGATTAAGGTTTGAGTTAAGTTAAGGTTTAGAATCAGAGCTCTCATTAGTGTTAGGGTTAGGGTTAAGTTTAGGGTAATGTTTATGGTTAGGTTTAGGTTTCAGGTTAGGTTTAGGGTAATGGTTAAAGTTAGGGTTAGAGATAGGGTTAGTTTTATCCTAAGGTTAGCATTATGGTTAGTGTAATGGATAGGGTTAGAGCTAGGGTTAGGGCTAGGATTATGGTTAGGATTAAGGCTAGGGGCAAGATTTAGTGTTAGGGTTAGGTTTAGGGTAATGGTTAGGGCTCTGGTTAGGGTTAAAACAGGTGTAGGGCTCAGATTAGTGTTATTAGTGTTAGGGTTATTAGAGCTAGGGTTAGCATTAGGATTAGAGTTATGTTAAGGGTAATGGATTGAGTTATAGCTAGGGTTTGGGTTATGGTTACTGTTAAGATTAGGGCTAGGGTTAGGTTTAGGGTTTGGGCCAGTGTTTGTTTATGGTAAGGATTACGGTTTGAGCTAGAGTTAGCTCTCTTAATAATCCTTAACCTAATACAAACCCAACACCTGACACTTAATATTATATAACTCCTAGCTCTAAACCTGAACCTTACCCTAAACCAAACTCTGACACAAGACCTAGCCATAACCCTACCCTAAAACTATTTTTAACCATAATCTTAAACCTGATATTAGCCCTAGCCCTAAATCTTGCCATAAACCTAACACAAACACTAGCCCTCATCTTAGCCCCAAACCTAGCTTTGATGCTAACCTGAACCCTAACTTTAGCCCTATCCCTAATTTTATCCCTTGCCCTAGTTCTGAACCTAGCTATAACCCCATCCCTTCCCCTAAATCTAACCCTAACCCTAACCCTAGACTTAAACCTTACACTAATCATAGACCTGATACTAGCCCTAATTTAGCCCTAACCTTAAATCTTTACCTAAACAAACCCTAGCCTTGACTATGACCCTAATGATACCCTAACTCTAAAACTGACCTTATCCATCAACCTAACCCTTACGCTATACCTAGCCATAAACCTAACCGTGAAACTATACATAACCATAATAACCCTAGTCCTGATATTAGCCCTAGCCCTAATTCTAGCCCTGACTCTAACAAAATCTGTAGCCCTAATATTGTCCCTAAACCTAGCCTTCATCCTAACTCTAACCATATCACTAGCCATAACCCTAAATTTAACTGATGCCCTAGCCCTAAACCTAAATATAACATATTTTCATACCCTCATCCTAATCCTAACACTAGCCCCAAACCAAGGCCTAGCTCTAATACTAACCCTAGCTCTAATCCTAGCCCTAATTTAGCCCTAACCCTAAATCTAACCATATCCCTAGCCCTAAGACTAACTCTAAGTCTCACCCTAGTTCTATCCCTATTTCTAACCCTATCCCTTATCATAACCCAAAGCCTAGCCCTAACCCTAGCCCAAAAATAGCCCTAAACTTAGCCCTAGCACTAAACGTAGATCTAACCCTAACTATAAATCTAAACCTAACCCTAAACCTAAACCTCACCCTAACCCTAGCCCTTACCATAATGGTAATTTGAAAACTAGCTAACCTTAGCCATAGCCCTCAAACTAAACTGAACTATAGCCCTAAACCTAACCCATAACCTAAACCAAATTTAACGATAAACCTAGCCCTAACCCTAGCCCTATTTTGAGTCCTAACCCTAACCCTACAATTAATACTGACCATGACTCCGATTATAAAACTAACCCTAGTTCTAAACATCACTTTAACCCTAACCCTAAACCAAACACTAGACCTATCCCTAAACGTAACCCAAACACTAGACCTAATTGTAATGCAAGTTCTTATATTAGTCATAGCCCTAATCCTAACAAAAACCTAGCCCTAATATGAGCCCTAACCTAGCTTTAACCCTAACCCTAATCCTAACCCTAGCCCTAAATATAATCCTAAACCTAGCTCTAAACCTATCACTTATCCTAAGCCAAACCCTCACCCTAATGCTACCCTAGTCCTAACCCTAATCCTTAGCCTACCCCAAACCCTAACTCTATTACTAATTTTAACCCTAGACCCTCAATCTATGTCTAACCTAAACCCAAACCATAAGCCTATTTCTGACACTTATTCTGACTCTAATGCTATCCCTAGGTCTAAGTCTGATCCTAACCCTAAACCGAACCCTAACACTATCCCTACCATTAAACTTAAACCTAAACCTAACCATAACACTATCACTAGACCTAAACATAATCCTATATATAGTCATAACTCTAGGCCTAGTCCTAAACAAAAACCTAATCCTAGCCCTAACAATAACCACTAATCTAATGCAAAGTCTAACCATACCCCTAGACTTAATCCTAGTTCTAATTCTGGCCCTAACCCTAAACCAAATGCTAACACAAACATTGACCCTTACCCTAACATAAACCCTAGTTCTAAACCTTAACCTAATCTAAAATCTAACCATAACACTAGACTTATCCATAACCCTAACCCTAACCCTAAAACTAGTCATAAACATAACCCTAGCTCTTAAATTACCCATAGCCCTAATGCTAGCCATAAATCTCAAACAAAACCTAGCACTAAACCTAGCCCTAAACCTAGCCCTAATTGTAACCCTAACACTAGCCCTAGCACTAACCCTAATCCTAATGCTTGCCCTAGCCCTAACCATATTTCAAACTCTAACCCTTACTCTAAACATAACCCAAGCCCTAACCCTAACCTGAAATCTAGACCTAATCCTAACTATAACCATAGCCCAAATCCCAACTCAAACTCTATCCATTACCTTAAACATAACCCTGATTCTAATGCAAACCCAAGCCCTAACTCTAACCATAAACCTAACTGTAGCCCTTATTCTAACCATAACCCTCATCCTAGACCTAACACTATCTCAAACCCTAACACTTACCCTAAAACTAACCCTAATACTAACCTTAGGCCTATCCATAACCCTAGCCAAAATCCTAACCTTAATGTGAGCCCTAACACTAGCACTAACCCTATTAATTACCCTAAACATAAGCCTAACACAAATGCTAACCTTAGGCCTAACACTAACCCTATCGCTAACACTAACCCTATCGCTAACACTAACCCTATACCTTATGCTAAACCTAACCTGAACCCTAATCTTAACCCTATCCATTACTCTAACCATAACACTAACCATAACACTAATTTGACCCCTAACCCTAAATCTTAACCTAACCAAACCCTAAGCCAGACTTCGACCCTAATAATCCACCTAGCTCTAAACCTGACTCTTACCCTAAACCTAACCCTTAGCCCTAGCCTTAATTCAAGACCTAACCCTAACATAAATCCTAGCCCTCATCCTAGTTCTAAACTGAGCCTGAATCCTAACCTGAAACCTCATCCTAGCCCTATCCCTAATTTTAACCCTCAATCTAACTGTTAACCTAGCTATAACTCCAACCTTTCCCCTAAAACTAACCATAAGACTAACACTAACACTAACCCTAACCCTAGCCCTAACCATAGGCCTAACCTGAATACTAACGCTAATGCTAATCCCAGCCCTAATTTAGTGCTAACCCTAACCAAACTCCCAAGCCTAGCCCTAAGATTAAATCCAACTCTCATTCTAGCCCTATTTCTATTTCTAACCCTATCCATTACCATAACCTTAACATTAGCCCTAACCTTAGCAATAAACCTAGCTATAGCTCTAACCCTAGATCTAACCATAACTCTAAATTTAACCCTAATCTTAAGCCTAAACCTCACCCTACCCTTAGCTGAATACTATCGCTAATCATATAACTATCCCTAACACTAGCCCTAGACCTAAAACAAAACCAATCCATTCTCCTAAATCTACACCTTAACCTAAACACATCCCTAACCCTACAAATAGCCATAACACTAGCTTTAATTCGAGTCCTAGGACTAAAATTAACCTTGACCCAGAATCTTATCCAAACACTAACCCTATCTCTAAATATCACCCTAAACCTAAGGCTAATGTTAACACTAGACCTAGCCCAAACCTAACCCTAAAACTAACCCTAATCGTAACCCTAGTTCTTACATTAGCCATAACCCAACCATAGCCCTAACCCTAACACAAAAATAGCCCTAATTTGAGCCCTAATACGAGATTAATTCTAACTCTAACCCTAGCCCTAACCCTAACCCTAATCCTAGCCCTAACCCTAGCTCTAACCCTATTCCTTACCCGAAGCCAAAACCTATCCATAATGCTAACTCCAGTCGTAATCCTAATCCATACCCTAAACCAAACCCTAAAACTAGTAGTAGTCCTAACCAAAGCCCTCATTGTAGCTCTAACTTTAACCCAAAACCTAACACTAACTTTTAGGTTTTGGGTTTAGGGTTAGAGCTACAATGAGGGCTTTGGTTAGGACTACTGACCATAACACTAATTATAGGTCTAAACCTGACCCTTACCATAAACTGAACCCTGAAACTAGCCCTACTAGTAATCTTTAACCTAAACCTAAGCCTAACACTAGTCCTAGACCTAAACCTAATACTAAATCTAGCGATAACTCTAGCTCTAGACCTAAACAAAAACTTAGTCCTAGCCCTAACAATAACCCTTAACCTAACCCAAACACTAACACTACCCCTAAACCTAAACCTAGTCCTAATTCTGGCTTTCACCCTAACCCTAACTCTAACCTGAACACTGACTCTAACATTAACACTAAACTTAGCTCTAAACCTGACCCTAAACCAAAAACTAAACCTAACACTAGACCTAGCCATAACCCTAACCCTAAAACTACCCTAATTAGAACCCTAGGTGTTACATTACTACAGCAGTAACCCTAGGCCTAAACCTAACAAAAATCTAGCCCTAATCCAAAGCCTAAACCTACCCTAAGCATAACCTTAACCCTAAACCTAATCTTAACCATTACGCTAACCCTCACCTTAGTCCTAACACTAGCTCAAATCCTAACCCTTACCCTAAACCCAGTAGTAAATCTAGCCATAAAACTAAAATTATACCTAAAACTAACCTTACATCTAACCCAATCTATTACACTAAACATAACCCTAACCCAAATGAAAATCCTAGCCCTAACCCTAAACCTGACCCTGACCATAACCATAACCCTAACCCTAGAAAAAACACTAAACCTAACCCTCACCCTAGGACTAAACCTAGCTCAAAACCTAACCTTTACCCTAAACCTAACCCTAACTTTACCCTAAGCTAGGATTTCTAGACATAATACAAACCCTAACCATAACTATAGCACTAATACAAACACTAACCCTACCCGTAGACCTAGTCTTAATTCTGGCTGTAACCCTAACTCTGACTCTAACCCGAACACTGACCCTACCTTTAAGAGTAAACCTATCTCTAAACCTGACCCTAACCAAATATCTAAACCTAACACTAGACCTAGCCATAACTCTAACTCTAAGCCTAGCAATAATCATTACCCTAGCTCTTACGTTACCCACAGCCCTAACCCTAGGCCTAAACCTAACACAAAACCTAGCAGTAATCCTTGGCCTAAACCTAGCCCTAAGCGTAATCCTAACCCTAACCCTAGCCTTAATGCTAACCTAACCCTCGATTAGACTTAATCCTAACTAAAAGCCTAACCCTTACCTTGAACATAAACCTACACCTATCCCTAAATCTAACCCTAACACTAGTCCTAATCCTAACCTTAACTCTAGCCCTAAACCTAGCTCTAAATCTACCCATTACCCTAAACCTAACCCTAACTCTATTGATGACCCTAGGCCTAAACCTAACCCTAAACCTAACCAGAAAACTAACCCTAGACCCAAGCCTAAACCTCACACTTGCCATAGACCTAACCCTATCTCAAACCCTAACCCTTACCATATACTTAAACATAACCATAGTCCTAAACCTAATCCTAAACCTCAATCTAACACTAACCATAACCCTATAGCACATCTAACCATATCTATTCATCTAAAACTAACACTACCCCTAATGATGACTCTAGCCCTAATCCTAACTAACCCTAACCATACTGTAACCTTATCCCTAGACCTAATTCTAAACCTAACCCTCACCCTAGCTCTAACCCTAGATCAAAACTTAACCCTTATGCTAAACAATCATAATCCTAACCCTAGTTCTAACCCTTACCCAAACCCTAACTCAAGACCTATTCCTAACCATAACCCTAGCCCTAACCTTACCTCTAACACTATCAACTATCCTAACCATTACCCTTACCCTAATGCTAACCCTAGGCCTAATATTAACCCTATCACTAAACCTAACCCTATCAATTATCCTAAACCTAAACCTAAACCCTAACCTCAACTAAACTCTAACCCTGATCCTGACCCTAATAATTTCCCTAGCTCTAAACTTGAACCTTACACTAAACCTAACACTTACACTAGACCTAGCCATAAATCTAATCCTAAAACTATACTCAAACGTAACCCTAGAGCTGACATTAGCCCTAGCCCTGATTCTAGCCCTAACCCTAACAAAAACCCAAGTCCAATCCAAGCCCTAAACCTAGCCTTAATCGTAACCCCAACCCTAACCCTAGCCCTAACCATAATATTAATCCTAGCCCCAATCTTAGCCATAATTTTGCCCTATCCCTAACGCTAATCCTATACCTAACAATAACTCTAAATCTAACACTATCCTATCACTAATTCTAATCCTATCCCTACCATAACCATAACCCTAGCCCTAAACCTAGTTCTAAACCTTGCCCTATCCATAGCATAGCCCTAGCATTTACCTTTGATCAAAATCTAACTATAAATCTAACCCTAACCAGAAGCCTAAGCCTAACCCTAACACTTGCCATAACACTAACACTAATCCTAAAACTAGCCCTAACCTTAGACCTGGCGCTAAAACAAAACCAAGCCATAGCTCTAACACTAACCCTTAATCTAACCAAACCCTAATCATACATCTACCCCTAACCCTAGCCCTAATTCAAGATTTAAGCCAAACCCTAAAACTAACGCTGACCCAGACTCTGACACTAACACTAACCTTAACTCTAAAAATCATCCTAAACTTAACACTAAACCTAGCCCTAATCTTAACACTAAATTAGACCTAATTGTAACCCTTGTAATTACATTAGTCATAATCCTAAATCTAGCACTAACTTAACCCCAAACCTAGCCCTAAACCGAGCTTTAATCATAACCCAACCCTAGCCCTAATTATAACCATAACCTTAGCCCTAAAACTAGTTCTAACCCTGTCCACTATGATAACCATAACCCTAATCCTAATGTTAACCTTAGGCCTATATCTAATGTTATCTCTAATCCTATCCTATCCATTTCACTATATCTAACATGAACACTAATACTAAGCCTATCATTACCCTAATCCTAACACTAAGGCTAATTCTATCCCTACTTTTAAGCCTTAACCTATCCCAAACCCTAACAAAGGCCTTGACCTTAATACCAAGCATAGCCCTACTCCTGACCCTAACCCTAAATCTAAACCTTTCACTAGACGTAGCCATAATCCTAACCCAAATGTATTTTTATACATAATTCTAAATCTGAAATTACCCATAATTCTAATCCTAGCCTTAACCCTAAAACAAACCCTAACCCTCATCCTAGCCCTAAACCTAGGCTTAATCACCATCCTAACCCTAACCTTAGAACTAATCCTAATTCTAAACACCATTCTACCTCTAAACCTAGCTATAAAACCATCCCTTACCCTAAACTTAATCCTAAATCTATTCCTACCTCTATGCTTAAACTGCACACTAACCTTAACCCTAATCCTATCCCTATCCCTAACCCTAATCCTAACCTTAGCCTGAAGACTAACTCTTATTCTCAAACTAGCCCTATCACTAGTTCTAAACCTATTTCTTACCATAACCCTAACCCTAGCCCTAACCCTAGCCCTAACCCTTGCCCTATTTTTAGTCCTAACCCAAACCCTATATCTAACTCTAAATCTAACCCTAATCCTAAACCTAAGCCTAACCCTAACACTAACATTAACACTATCCCTAACACTAATCTCGAAAAAATAGCACTAACACTAACCCTAGTAGTAAAACAAAACCGAGCAATCGCCCTATCCCTAAATCTTAACATAAACCAAACACTAACACAACACCTATACCTAACCCTAGCCTTAATTCGAGTTCTAACAGTGACCTCAAAACTAACCCTGACCATGACTCAAATCCTAAACTCACCCTAGCTCTAAACACCATCCTAAACTTAAA
Source organism: Marmota monax (assembly GCF_021218885.2). Lineage (NCBI taxonomy): Eukaryota > Metazoa > Chordata > Mammalia > Rodentia > Sciuridae > Marmota > Marmota monax. Next base: position 8,720 of record NW_026692836.1, on the reverse strand, counting down.
TCAAAAGTTAGCAGTAATGCTAGCCCTTATTTGAGTCCTAACCCTAACCCTGACCCTCACTCATATTGTAACACTAACCCTAGCTCTAAATATCACCCTAACCTTAAACCTAAGCCTAACACTAGACCTAACCCTAAACTTAACCATAAAACTAATCCTAATTGTAACCCTAGTTCTTACATTAGGATTTCCCTAAACCTATCCCTCACTGTAACACAAAAACTAGCCCTAATCTGAGCCCTAAACCTAGCTTTAACATAACACTAACCCTAACTCTTGCCCTAACCCTAACTCTAACCCTATCCCTTACTCTAACCCTATCCTTTACACTAAGTGAAACCCTAACCCTAATGGTAGCCCTATACCTATCCCTAACACTCTATCCCTTATTCTAGCCCTAAACCTAGCCTTAATCATATCTCTATTGAAAGCCTAGCCCTAACCCTAATTCTAACCTTTGCCCTAGCCCTAAACCTAGCTCTAACCTCATCACTTAAACTAAACCTAACTCTAAGCCTAAAACTCACCCAAGGCCTAAACATAACCCTAAACCTAGCCCTATTCCAAGCCCTAATCAAGCCCTATACCAAACCCAAACTCTATGCCTAGCCTAAGACTAACTCTAACTTTTGCCCAAGCCCTTTCCCTAGCTCTAACCCTATACCTTACATTAACCCTAATCCTAGCCATAAACCTAGATCTAACGTTAGCCCTATCAATAGCCCTACACCTAACCCTAGATCTAAACCTAACTCTAAATCTAACTCTAAACCTAAGCCTAAAACTAACCCTAACACTAGCCCTAAACCTAACACTAATCCTAAAACTAGCACTAACCACAGCCCTAGCCCTAAAATAAAAATGAGCCATAGCCCTAACTTTAAAACTTAAACTAAATCAAAAGTTAACCCTACACCTAGCCCTAATCCTAGACCTAATTCGAGTCCAAAACCTAACCCTAAAACTTACCCTGACCTTAAATTTGACCCTTACACAAACTCTAGCTCTAAATATCACCCTAACACTAACCCTAACACTAGACCTAGTCCTAATCCTAATCCTATAACTAGCCCAAATCGTAACCCAAGTCTGTACATTGGCTGTACCTTTAAACCTAGCCCTAACTCTAATCAAAACCTAGCTCTAAACTGAGAACTAACCCTAGCTTTAACCCTTACAATAACTCTAACACTAGCCCTAACCTTAACCCTAACATAGCCCTAACCCTAGCTCTAACCCTATCTCTTATCCTAAGTTAACCCTAATCCTAATGCTAACACTAGTCTTAACCCTAATCCTTACTTTAACCCAAATCATAACCCTATTAGTAGTCCTAACCTTAGCCCTCATTCTAGCTCTGACCATAACCCAAACCTGAAACTTATTCTGACCCTAACGGTAACCGTAGGTCTAAACCTGACCCTAACCCTAATGCGAACCCTGACACTAGCACTAGCAATAAACCTATACTTAACCTAACCCTAACACTAGCCCTAAACCTAACCCTAACCATAGCACTAATCCTGTCCCTTTACCCTAAGCCAAACCCTAAACCTAATGCTAACCCTAGTCCTAAAACTAATCCTTAGCCTATCACAAATCCTAACTTTCTTACTAGTCCTAAACCTAGCCATCATTCTATTTATAACCATAACCCAAACACTAACCCTAACCCTGAATCTTATTTTGACCCTAACCATAAACCAAATCCTAACAATAGCCCTAACTTTAAACCTATACCTAAACCTAACCCTAACACTAGCCCTAGACATAAACCTAATTCTAAATCTAGCCATATCTCCCACCCAAGACCAAAACAAAAACCTAGCCCTAGCCCTAATGATAAACCTTAACCTAACCCAGACACTAACCCTACATCTATACATAACCAATCCTAATTTAGGCTCTATCACTAACCCTAATCCTAATCCAAAAACAGACTCTGACACTAACATTAACTTAGCTTTAAACTGACCATAACCAAATATAAACTTAACACTTGACCTAGCCATAACCCTAACTATAACCCTAGTACTTATATACCCATAACCCTAATCCTAGTTCTAAACCTAACACAAAATCTAGCCCTAATCCTAGGCCTAAACCTAGTCCTAAGCATAACCCTAAACCTAATCGTATCCCTCACGCTAATCCTAACCCTCACCTTAGACTTAACCCTAGCTAAAACCCTAACTCTAACCCTAAACATAACCCTAGCCCTATCCATAAACATAACACTAACCCTAGCCCTAATCATAATGTTAATACTAGCCCTAATACTATCCCTAAAATTATCCATTACAATAAACCTAACACTAAACCTAATGATAAACCTAGCTCTAACTCTAATTGTAAACCTAATCCTAGACCTAAACCTAAATCTCACCCTCATTGTAGCCATAACCCTAGATTATACCCAAAACTATACTATAAACCTAAACCTAGCCCAAACCTTAACACTAACCCTAAACCTAAAACTACCTCTAACCCTAACCTGACATCTAATCCTATCCATTAATCTAACTCTAAAGGTAACCTTAGCCCTAACCCTAACTCTAAAATTAACCTTAACTGTAAATCTAACCCTAGACATAGCACTAAACCTAACTATCACCCTATCACTAACCGTAGTTCAAAACATAACCCATATCCTAAATCTAACCCAAACACTAACCCTAGTTCTAGCCCTAACCCTAACCCTAACTCTAGCCCTAATCCTAACCAAAACACTAGCCCTAACTCTAGCTCTAATGGTATCCATTACCCTAACAATAACTATAACCCAAATGCTAACCCTAGGCCTAACCCTAACCTTGTAACTAACCCTAACCATACACATTATCCTAATCTTAACCTGAATCCTAAACCTAAACCTATCCATTATTAAACCTAACTCTAATCCTAACTCTAATTTGAGCCCTAACCCTAAAACTTAACCTAACCCATAACCAAAACCTCAATCTGACCTTAAAAAACACCTACTTCTAAACTTGATCATTACCCTAAACCTAACCTTTATACAAGACCTAGACATGAAACTAACTCTATAACTACCCCTAGCCATAACCCTAAACCTGACATTATCCCTATCCCTAAAATTTGCCCTAAACCTAACAAAAACCCTAGCCCTCATCCTAACACCAAATCTAGCCTTAATCCTAACCCAATCCTAACTATAACCCTAAACCTAATTTGAATCATCACCCTAGCCCTAAACCTAGCTATAACCCTATCTCTTCCCCTAAACATAACCCTAAACCTAAACCTAAACCTAACCCTAAGCAAAGCCCTAACATTAGGCCTAACCCTAACACTAATCCTAGACCTATTCCTAGGCCTAGTTTAGCCCTAACCCTAACCCTAACCCTAGCCTTAAAACTAAATCTAACTCTCGCCTAGCCCTATTTCTATTTCTAACCCTATCTCTTACCAAAAACTTAGCCTTAGCCCTAAAACATAACCGAGCTATAGCAGTAACCCTAATCCTTAACTTAAACCAAATCCAAAACCTACATCTAGCCCTAAGCCTACCCCTAATTCAAGACCTATCCCTAACCTAAAAGTAACCCTGCCCTGACTCTGAACCTAACACTAACCCTAGCTCAACACATCACACTCAAATTAAACCTAACCCTAAAACTAGACTTAGCCCTAACTGTAACCCTAAAATTAGCCCTAATCATAATCCTACATCTTACATAACTATACCCTGAACAAAACCCCAAAACTAGCCCTAATCTGAGCTCAAACCCTAGCTTTAACCCTATCTCTAACCCTAAATGTAGCTCTAACCCTTACCCTAAACCTAACCCTAAATTTAATCCTTACACTAACCCTAAATCTAACCCTAACCCTAGCCTAACCCTAACTAAAACCCTAGCCCTAACCCTAAACCTAGCCCAAACCCTAGCCTAACCCTAAAACCCTAGCCCTAACCCTAAATCTAACCCTATCCAATACCTTAACCTGAACCCTAACCCTAATTCTAACACTCAACCTAACCCTAGCAAATTCCCTAACCCTTACCTATCCATTATCCTAAACATAAACCTAACCCAAAGCTATCCTAATACTAGACCTAGACGTAGCAATAACCCTAAAACTAGCCCTCATTTTAACCCTAATTTTAAGTTTAAGTTGTATACTTAAAGCGAACACAAAACCTCGCTCTAATCCGAGCCCTAATACTAGCTTTAACTGTAACCCTAGCTCTAACCCTAACCCTCACTATAAGCCTAGCCCTAACCCTAGCACTGACCCTGTCCCTTACCCTAAGCCAAACTCTAACCCTAAAGCTACCTAAATTTAACCTAATCCTTAGCCTAACCCAAATCCTAACTCTATTACTAGTCCTAACACTAGCTCTCAATCTAGTTCTATCTCTATCCAAAATCCTAAATCTAACCCTGACCCTTATTCTGACACTAATACTAACAATAGGTTTAAACCTGACCCTAAACCTAAACTGACCCCTAACATTGACCTTACCTTTAACCCTTTACCTATACCTAACCCAAACACTAGACCTAAATCTATACTAATCCTTCATCTACTGATAACTCTAGCCCTAGTCGTAAACAAAACCCTAGGCCTAACCCTAACAATAACCCTTAAACTAACCCAAACATTAACCCTATCCCTACTTAACCCTAATCCTAATGCTGGACATAATCATAAACCAAACACTAACCCAAACAATGACCCTTACCCTAACACAAACCCCAGCTTGAAACCTTTGCCTAACCAAAAACCAAACCCTAAACTATACCTAGCCATATCCCTAACGCTAAAACTAGCCATAACCATAAGCCAAACCCTACCTCTAACTCTATTCATTACCCTAACCATAACTTTAACCCTAATGTTAACCCTAGCCCTAAACCTAATCCTGACTCTAACCCTAAACCTCATCCTAGTGCAAATCCTAACTCAAACCCAAACATTTAAATATAGCCTAAACCTAAAAATAACCCTTGGCCTAAACCTAACCCTAACCTTAACCCTGGCCCTAATCCTAACCTTAACCCTAGCCATAATTCTACCTCTAACCCTACCCATTACCCTAACCCTAACCCCAATGATAACCCTAGCCCTAACCCTAAATCTACCTTAACCCTAACCCTAGACATAGCTATAAACCTAAACCTTGTCATAGACCTAACCCTAGCTCAAACCCTAACCATTACCCTAAACCTAACCCTACACCTATCCCTAAACTAACCTTAAGCTGAAATTTAATCCTAATCTCAACCTTAACCAGACATCAAACCCTATCCAATACACTAAACCTAATGATAACCCTAGCCCTAATCCTAACACTAACCTTGACCGTAACCATAACTGTAGCCTAGGCCTAAACCTAAACCTAACATTTGCCCTAGTGCTAACCCTAGCTCAAACTCTAAACTGTACCCTAAACCTAAACCTAACGCTATCCCTGGGCCTAACCCTAACTCTAACCCTATCTCAAGCCTTAATACAAACCATAATCTTTGTCCTAAAACTAGTTCTAACGCTCTCCATTACCCTAAACATAACCCTTACCCTAATGCTAACCCTAGGCCTAAACCTAACCCTTTCACTAACTCTAACCCTATCAATTACCCTACACCTAACCTGAACCCTAAACCTAACCCTATTATACCATATCCCAAACACTAATGCTAATTGAGCCCTAATCCAAAACCCTAACCTAAACCAAACCCAAAACCTGATTCTAATCCTAATAATACCCCCAGCTTTAAACCTAACCCTTACCCTAGACCTAGCCATAAATCTAACCCTCAATATATCCCTAAACTTAACCCTAGACCTGACACTAGCCCTAGCCCTAATTCTTGCCATAACCCTAAAACAAACCCTAGCCCTCATTCTAGTTCTAAACCTATCCTTATTACTAATCCAAAACATAATCCTAGTCCTAACCATAATTCTAACCTTCAACCTAGCCCTAACACTAGATATAACCTCATTCCTTCCCCTAAACCTAACCTAAACCTAATCCTAATCCTAAAACTAGGCCTAACCCTAGAACAAACCCTAGAGCTAATACTGGCTCTAATTTAGCCCTAAAACTAACCTAACCCTAGCCCTAAGACTAACTCTAACCCTCGCCCTAGTCCTATTCCTTGTTCTAACCCCAACACTTACTATAACCCTAAAACTTGCCCTAAACTTAGCCCTAACCCAAGCTCTCGCCCTAATCCTACATCTAATCCTAACTCTAAATGTAACCCTAAACCTAAGCCTAAATCTCTCACTAACACAAGCTGTAACACTAACATTAATCCTAAAACTAGCCCTAACCTAGCCAAAGCCCTACAACAAAAGAGAGCCGTAGCCCTAACCTTAACATTTAACTTAAATCAAACCCTAAGCCTATTCCTAGCCCTAAACCTATCTCTAATTTGAGTCCTATCCCTAACCCTAAAACTAACCTTGACCCTTACTCTGACCCTACACTAACTCTAGCTCTAAACATCACCCAAAACTTAAACCAAATCCAAACACTAGACCTAGTCCTAACCCTAACCCTAAAACTATCCCTAATCGTAACCCTAGTTCTTACATTAGCTGTACCCCTAAACCTAGAAGTAACCTAACCCAAAACTTATCCTAATCAGAACCCTAGCACTAGCTTTAACACTAACAATAACTGTAACCCAACTCTAATACTTACCCTAAATCTAATGATAACCCTAACTCTTTCAATAACCTAAAACCTAAGACTAACGCTAGCCCTAATCTTATCAATAACCCTAGCCCTAAACCTAGCTCTAATCCTATCATTAAATTAACCCTAACCCTGACCTAATTCTAATCGTAGGATAACCCTAACCCTATTTATATCCCTAAACCTATCCATTACACTAAAACTAACCTGAACCCTAAACCTAATCATATCCATAAACTTAATCCTAACCCTAACCCTAATGCTAATTTGAGCCCTACTTTTAAACATTAACCTAATCCAACCCAGAAACCTGTACATTACCTAATAATGCCCCTAGCTCTAAACCTTACCCAAAACCTTAACCTAACCCTTACACTATACCTAGCCATAATCCTAACCCTAAAACTATCTCTAACCATAATCCTAGACGTGAAATTATCCCAAGCACTAATGAAGCCTTAACCCTAACACAAGCTCTAGTTCTAATCCTAGGCCTAAACTTAGCTTTAATCCTAACCCTAACCCGAACACTAGCCCTAACTCTAATTTAAACCCTCGCTCTAGTTCTAAACCTAGAAATAACATCATTCCTAACCATAACCATATCCCTAACCCTAGCCCTAAACCTAGGCTTAGCCTTAACACTAACCCTAGCTCTAAACGTAGTCCTAATAAAGCCCTAACCCTAACCCTACCAAACCCTAACCCTAAGACTAACTCTAACTCTCACCCATGCCCTATCCCTAGATCTAACCCTATCCCTTATGATAACCCAAACCCTAGCCCAAACCCTAGCTGTAACCTAGATTTAACCCTAACTCTAAATCTAACCCTAACCATAAGAAAACCATACCCTAACACCAGCTCTAATCCTAAAGCTAATTTGAAAACTAGCCCTAACCCTATCCCTAGCCCTCAAGCAAAACCGAGGCATAGAACTGACCCTAACACTTAACCTAAACCATAGCCTAAACCTACACGTAGCCCTAACCGTAGCACTAATTCAAGTCCTAACCCTATCCTTAGAACAAATACTGACTCTGATTCTGACTTTAATACTGATGCTAGCTCTACACATCACCCTATCCTTAAACATAATCCTAACACTACACCTCGCACTAAACCTAACCCTAAAACTAGCCCTAATTGTAATGAGAGTTCTTACATTAGACATAGCCCTAAACCTAACACAAAACCTAGCCCTAATCCAAGGCCTAACCCTAGCTTTGAACCTAACCCTAACCCTGGCCCTAACCCTAACCCTATCCCTAGTCCTAACCCTAGCTCTAAACCTATCCCTTACCCTAAGCCAAACTCTCACCCTATTGCTACCCTAGTCCTAACCCTAATCATAAGCCTACCCCAAACCCTAACTTTATTACTAGTCCTAACCCTAGCCCTCATTCCAGCTCTAAATTTAACCCAAACCCTCACCATAACCCTGACCCTTATTCTGACTCAAAAACTAAAGGTAGGTTTAAACCTGTCCCTAACCCTTATCTGAAACCTAACACTAGCCCTATCAGTAACCCTATACCTAAACTTAACACTAACAGTAGCCCTAGACCTAAACCTAATTCTAAATATGGCCATAACCCTAGCCCTAGCCCTAACAATAACCCATAACCTAAACCAAACACTAACCCTAGCCCTAGACATAATCCTAGTCCTTATTCTGGACCTAACCCTAAACCTAATCCTAACCTGAACCCTGACACTTACACTAACAAAAACCCTAGCTCTAAACCTTATCCTAACCCAAAAACTAACCCTAACACTAGATGAACCCTAAATCTAGACATAACCATAACTCTAGTTCTAACCCTATTCCTTACCATAACCGTAACCCTAACCCTATTCCTTACCATAACTGTTACCCTAACCCTAGCCCTAACCATTGTCCTAACCCTTGCCATATCCTTAGCCCTGGCACTAAACTTAGATCAAAACCTATCTCTAAATCTAACCCTAACTTGAAGCCTAAGCCTCACCCAAACTATAGCCCTAAGCCTAACACTAATCCTAAAACTAGCCCTAACCCTAGCGC